>NC_064868.1:49255817-49855817 GCF_024139225.1 Suncus etruscus | reverse complement strand
CCACCACCAATTTCCCGGATCTACCTACTCCCCACCCCACCCACTCCTGTACTCGAGACAGGCTTTCTTTTTCCCTCATTCATTCACATTGTTATGATAGTTTTCAGTGTAGTTATTTATCTAACTGCACTTATCACTCTATGTGGTGAGTTTCATGTCATGAGCTGCACCTACATGGGAAGATGGGGGGAAATAAGGGTTGGGACTGAGGCAGTAAAATATTAGAAATGAGCTTTGTAGGGCAGTATCAAGGTCACAATACAAGATGGATATTATGCATATATAAACTATATGCATACAATACTATCAATAGGAGACCAAGGAGAAAAAATTCCCAGTGACTGTCCCAACATAAACCAGTGCTAGAACGGCCCATCCTCCTCCCAGAGGGCATTTCCATTAGTGTAGGGAGAGGTAGGGGGAAGCCTGAGGACCACTAAGAGTCCACCTGAATTCACTTCTGGCCATCTGAGCTGGCATCCAGGGAAGGCCTGGAGTCAGGGGAAAAAGACAAGGATGGCTGGGGGCCTGCCAAGCCTCCCAGCACTCCCCAGCTAGGGAGAAGGGCTCCGGTATGGGGCCTCCCCAAACCCCATACCTGGCAAGAGCTGGTCTCCAGAATCAAGGAGGAAACTGGAAGCCAGATGTCTGCAGGGGCAATTTCTGAGTGTAGAGCCAGGAGTAGTCCCTAAGTGCTGCCAGGTGTGACCCCCCCCAAAAAATACTATCACAAAAGAAAATGGAACATAATTTTTTGCATGCTCTTTACTGGAGTTTAATCCTATATACCATATATGGTCCTCAGAGCTCTGCTAAAAATGATCCCTGAATAAAGATCCAGGAGTAACTCTGAGCACCCCTGAGTATAGCCACAAAACCAAAGGATATGTTGCATACAGCCAACCATGATTCAATCTCCAGCACTGAATATAGTCCCTCCTAGCCAGGAGTAATCTCTGAGAACAGGCATAACTAAGCAGTGAGAACTTCCAAGTGTAGTCCCCCAAACCAAAAATAATAATAGGGAGATAACTCACAAGGCTTGAGGTCATGTTTTCCATTCAGGAGTTCCAGATTTTATCATAACATAGCATATCCCCCCCAGCCCTACCTGGAGAACCCCCCAAATTACATGCCAAAAATGGTCTGTGGGGTTGTAGCAATAGTGCAGTGTGGGGACTCAGCTTGTAGTTTCACACCAGAAATCAGACAGAGTCGTGGGAAAAGGTGAATTTTGGCCAAGGGGTGTTGAGCACTTTCTTGGATCTTACTAAGCCACCTGAGCTCTTTCTCTGCTGCTTTCCTTGCCAATTTTATTGGCCAGATATTAACATAAATCACCTGAGGGTCAGGGTTGATGTAATTAATGGTACTTGTGCTAAGTAACTCAGAAAAAGTGAAAGGAAAAAGTAAAGTGATTTTGCAGGTATGTGACAACATTCCTCCTCTTCTATTTGTTAAAAAAGACCTTTGGATGAAAAAAAATATTGGATAGTGGTCAGCTGATAATAATCTATCATTGAAGAGTAGTCAGGGTGATGATGATCTCCTGCAGCTGCTGACTGGAATAACTGGTCAAAGATCCACGATCAAACGAGTGTGGCCGAAAAACCAAAAAAAAAAAAAAAAAAAAACTTAAAATGGTACAATTAAAACTAGCATGACAATGTTAAAGAATGAGAGAAGTAGAATGCCTGTCGAGAATACAGGAAGGGGTGGGGGAGGGAGGGCATTGGTAGTGGGAATGTTGCACTGGTGAAGGAGGGTTTTCTGTTTACGACTGAAAACCAACTACAATCATGCTTATAATCATGGAGCTTAACTATTTTATATATATTAAAAATAAAACGTATGAAAAAAACTTAAAATGGGTTTGTTATACTGGTAGGATGGGTGTATGGGATGGTGGTATGGAATGCACTCTGGTAACATTGGTGGAGGGAGATCAACACTGGTGGTGAAATTGTCCCTGATTTATTGTATGTCTGAAACTCAACTATAACCCAACTATATAGAACTTTGTGGGGCCGGAATGATAGCATAGCCATAGGGCTTTTGCATTTCACACAGATGATCCAACAAAGTCCCGGGTTCAATCCTCAGCATCCCCATGGTCCCCTGAGCCTGCCAGAAGTGATTTCTGAGTGCAGAGCCAGGAGTAACCCGAGTGCCAACGGGTGTGGCCCAAAAACAATACCAACAACCAAAAAACACCTTTGTAAATCATAATTGTTTCAATAAAAATTTAAATTAAATATTATCTATTGGTTCAATATGACATAATGGTTTTGATACTTCACTTCTTTGTATGTTTGTAAATTTCTCACTTCTTTCTTTTTTTTTTTTTTTTTTTTTTGGTTTTTGGGTCACACCCTGCGGCGCTCAAGGTTACTCCTCACTCTGAGCTCAGAAGTTGCTTCTGGCAGGCTCGGGGGACCATATGTGATGTGATGCCAGGAATTGAACCAAAGTTCATCCATGGTTGGCCATGTACAAGGCAAAAGCCCTACCGGTGTGCTATCACTCCAGCTCCCTCACTTCATTCTTAACTCTTAATTTTTTTTTATTTCTTAAAAACATATTTATTTTTACAACTTAATTGTAACCTCAAGAAACTCTTAATTTAAATGTATTAATTAACTAAATCTTTTCAAACTTTCTCTCACATTTTTCTTAGTAGATATTTAAAGAGTAAAGGTTTTTCCTATTTATAATTTGTCTACCATTTCCTAGCAACACCACAGCTAATGTTTATGTATTACCATCATAATCAGGGGACATGAACAAACTTACCCCTTGCAGAGCATGGGATGCTGGGGAATTATATCTGGATTCGCTGCATGCAAGGCAAGTGCTCTACCTGTTGAACTATCTCTCCAGCCCCCTGATACTACATTTTTAAAAAATAATCAGAGCAATTGGGGCAGGAGGCGATAGTATAGTAGATAAGACACTTGCTTAGCATGCAACTGACCCCCCCCCCAAAAAAAAGAACAAGGTGAAAGACTCAGACCTAAACATATCCAAGATGACATTAATTAAATGCCCTAAAAAGGGTGTTAAAATGTTTGTTTGAGGGGCCAGAGAGATAACATAGAGGTAAGGCGTTTGCCTTGCATGCAGAAAGACGGTGGTTCGAATCCTGGCATCCCATATGGTCCCCTGAGCCTGCCAGGAGCCATTTCTGATCAAAGAGCCAGGAGTAACCCCTGAGCGCTGCCGGGTATGACCCAAAAACCAAAAAAAAAAATAAAAAAGTTTGACTTGCATGCAGCCATCCCTGATTCAATCCCCAGGATCACATGGTCCCTGAATCATCTTCAGAAGTGATTTCCCAAGTACAGAGTTTAGAATAGCTGCCATAGTTGGGGGTGTGATACCCAAATTTAAAATAACAACCAGTGCTCACTTTGGTAGCACATATAATAAAATTGGAATGATACAGAGATTAGCATGGTCCCTGTGCAAGGATCACATGCAAAACAACCAGAAAAAATCTACATAGCGATACAGGGTCAGTAAAGTGCTTGCCTTGCATATATGAAGGTCCTGACTGGAGACACTGGATCTAGATTTAGAAATAATTTCAATTATAATTATATTTGTAATAAACATGGTCAGACCTTGAAACTCAAAGCTCTTATTCCCCAACAGAAAAGACTAAGACATCAGAACTACAGTGTTGTCTGGAAAAATAAAAGGCTTATAGCAACTGAACAAGTGTTCAATCAAGAGAAAACTCAAAAATCTAAGTAACAGGAAAGTTGTGAGGCATTTTGTTTTGGTTTTTGATAATGCAGATTGAACCGTGGGCCTCATATATGCAAGTAAGTGTTTTACTATTGGACTTCACCTTGGCATTCTGACTTGTCCTCATCCCGATTGCACTCCACAGAATGGTGGCAATCTCTCTTAGAGAATTGGAGGGGACTGGAACACTTCTATGTGTGAATACTGAGAACCACATGTGACCCCAAACCAAAAATAAAATTGTGTTGGGACCTAAGGATGTGGCTCAACAGAAGAGCACTTAAAAGCCTGTAAGTACAGCTGGGAGAGCATATGCTTTGCATGTAGCTGTGCATGGGTTCAAACCCATCTCATATGGTCCGCAGAGCCAGGAGCAATGGCTGAACATTGCTTGGTCTGGCCCCAAAACAAACAGACAAACAAAAAACAGCCTTGCATGCAGGAGTGAGGCCTTGAGATTCAATTCCTAGAGCCACAAAAAACATTAAAGATAGTTGCATTACCTGCAAATGTTCATAAATTCTATTCACTGACCTGATTTTGTGTTCCTTTCTTCAGCCTTCTTCTGTATTATTTGGTTTAATTTCCTGTCATTTGAATTTTACACCATTTTTTATTAAGTTTCGCTTTTTTTTTTTGGTTTTTGGGTCACACCTGGCGGTGCTCAGGGGTTACTCCTGGCTGTCTGCTCAGAAATAGCTCCTGGCAGGCACGGGGGACCATATGGGACACCGGGATTCGAACCAACCACCTTGGGTCCTGGATCGGCTGCTTGCAAGGCAAACACCGCTGTGCTATCTCTCCGGGCCCAAGTTTCACATTTTTAATGTAACTAAATGGCGGCATCTCACTTGGTTGTGCTGCATTTTGCTTTGTTTTGTAGATTATGTGCTGCTTTATTTTCTTCAAATTAAAGGTTTGTTGTAACTGTCAAATGAGCCTCTCAGCTTCATATTTTTCCCTCTAGAATTTTTTTTTTTTTGTGGTTTTTTTGGGTCACACCCGGCAGTGCTCAGGGGTTATTCCTGGCTCCAGGCTCAGAAATTGCTCCTGGCAGGCACGGGGGACCATATGGGACGCCGGGATTCGAACCGATGACCTCCAGCATGAAAAGCAAATGCCTTACCTCCATGCTATCTCTCCGGCCCCTTTTCTTTTTTTGGTTTTTTTTTTTTTTGTGGTTTTTTTGGGTCACACCCGGCCTCTAGAATTTTTAATTTGTTATACAATGTTCCCACACCATCCTGTCACCAGTGTACACTTCTCACCACCAATGTCCTGTTTCCCTCCTGCCACCCTAGCCTGCCTCTATGGCAAACAATTCTCTTTTTCTTTTCCCATATTTTCCTTTCCCCTCCAAATCAGAAATTGGAAAATTAGAAAATGAAGATGTTACTGAGTCACTGCAATCTTCTGATCATACTTCAATATATGAGAAGTCATTTCTTATGATAAAACAAGAAAGTGGTGAGGCTGGTGAGGTGGCGCTAGAGGTAAGGTGTCTGCCTTGCAAGCGCTAGCCAAGGATCAGGATACCAGATGGTCCCCCCAAGCCAGGGGCAATTTCTGAGCGCTTAGCCAGGAGTAACCCCTGAGCATCAAACGGGTGTGGCCCAAAAAAAACAAAAAAGAAAGTGGTTTGTTTTTGTTGTTTTTGGTTTTGTTTCTTTGGTTCACATCTGGCAGTGCTTAGTGCTTACTCCTGGCATTGCATTCACAAGTGCCATGCCAACTACTCTGGTCCCTTGCTTTTTTATTAAAATTTTTATGTAAATAACTATGATTTACAAAGCTATTGATAGTTGAATTTTAGGTGCATTATATTTCAACACCCATCCCACCAACATCAACTCCCTCTACCAATGTTCCCATACTGCATCATCCTCTACTCCCTACTCCATCCCCTGCCTGCCACCTTGACAGGCACATTACAAAGTTCAGTGGTTGCTGCTTAGACCTAGTGTTTTCGTTGTTGTTGAGTCTGCACTTTAGATATACAGCTCTATTGCTCTCCCACATCACAGTAGAATCACTATATTGGTTTAAGTTTAACCTCTTAACATTTTGGGGCTGGGGCCAAAGAGATAGCATGGATGTAAAGCATTTGCCTTGCATGCAGGACAGTGGTTTGAATCCCAGCATGCCATATGGTCTCCCGAGCCTGCCAGCAACGATTTCTGAGCGTAGAGCCAAAAGAAAACAAAAAAAATAAAAACCATTTTGGGGTGGGGGGAATTCTGTATCGCAACCAGTGGTGCTCAGGATGTTGTCTGGGGGAAACACACAGTGCTGAGAATGAAACCCTATCCTCCTGCATGCAAAGCATGAGCTCTGACTGTTGTGACTTCTTTTTGGAGGGACTCCTCTTAAACAGTGCTCAGAAACTTGAAGGTTTTTTTCTTTTAGATACTGAGGCCTGTACATTTCAGTAAAAGAACTAATAGTGCAGTGTAGAGGTACTGGAGCCCATTAGGATCACACACAGTGAAGCTCGGGTCCACTGATTTCTAAAATTTTGTGATGTTTTGGGTCTTTAATGTCCATAGGTTCTTTCCCTTTATTTCTTGGGCTAGGGGTACACTCCCAAGAATGTGAGACCATGCAATCAATGACTGTGATGCAGTGTGTTCTGTTGGTGGAATTTGAACTCCTTATTGATAGTTTCTGAGTCCACAAATAACTCCCAGAAAGATAAATTAAATACCATTCTTCTGTCCCCCCTTTTGGGGGAGACCCTGGTAATAATATCCGGAGTAATCAACAGACAAAAGATTAGGGGACCAAAGGTTCAACAAAGAGAGTCTTGTCAGTCTGTAGCCAGCTCCAAAAAGCAAACCGAACCAGCCATCAGCTCTGGCAAAAAAGCCCCTTATGCCTCTCCAACAAGCTATTTTATTCTTTCCTTAATCGCCCCCACCTAGAAGATCCAGTTGGGATGACAGGTAAAAACAATATTACAAAAAATACACAACATATTCCAGTCTTCTGAATCATCTCCCTGGTCTCTATTTGGTTCTTTTCCAACTCCTTTTCATTTTTCAGTCTAATATTTTTTGCTCTTGTAATCATTTTTATTTCCATTACCAGAGTAAGTTATTGTTTGATGTCTGAGAATTTAAATAAAAGTTGTCTTTTATTCTTCTGTTAAAATTCTGTTGTCTTTTAATTCTTCCTATTTTCTCTTTTATTTTTATTTTTTGGGCCAAACCCGGTAATGCTCAGGCGTTACTCCTGGCTATGCGCTCAGAAATCGCTCCTGGCTTGGGAGACCATATGGGATGCCAGGGCACTGAATTGCAGTCCGTCCTAGGCTAGCACGTGCAAGGCAGATGCCTTACCACTTGCACCACCGCTCCAGCCCCATAATTCTTCCTGTTTTTATCCATCATTTCAAGAAATTGTCTGTAGTCAGTAGTGCCTTGAGCATGGCTGGGTGAGGCCCAAAAACCAACAATTTGATCTAGCTCTTTAAGCCTGATTTCTAATCTGTAAAATGAATAATATTGTTTAAATTATGATATTGCATAAGGACTGACAGGACTTTTGATCCTGGATCCAGAAAATGGTATTGATAATTTTTTGGGTATATGTGTTTCTGGTAGCAGAGATCCAGCCCAGGCCTTTATACATGCCATACATATGCTCTTTCATTGAACCACATATCTAGCACTATTTGTTACTTTCTTCATGAGGCAGTTTGCATTACGTTCCTCCAACAACTTTCCTGATTTTTGCCCAAGTCAGTGGTGTTACTAGAGTTTATGTGTAATAAAGCTGGAACCAAGAAGCTCTCAAGATGGGTCATCAGATCCCATATAAAGGTATCTGATTGGTGGGAATGTTAAGGCCCCTACTCTGATAATATTACCATAACAACTACTTATCAAAATGTCTTTTCTCAATGTTGAGGGTTAAAGGGCCACATATACAGAAAGCATACTAGTGTGTGTGGGGGGGTTGGGGCTTATTCCTGGCTCTGTGCTGAGGGATCACTCCTGGTAGGTTTGGGAGACCATATAGATGCTGCAGTTCAAACCCAGGTCGGCAGCCTGCAAGGGTAGTACCCTACCCACTGTACTATTACTTCAGCTCACAGAAAGCGTAATTTTGTTCAATCCATTCCAGCTGTTCCCACAAGTCATTGCTCAGAAGTAAGAGTTGGCACCTGGAAGGTGGGTCAGGTGAGAGCTGCTTAATGCTTAAATGGCTTCTGTTCAACACCTAATTGCAGCCACTCATGACCCACCAACTCTTCCTGGTATAAGGCTGGGGGGACTTTGTTTGATAAATGAGATGGGCCATGGTGGAAAGTGAGGGACTTCAAGTTAATGCTGTCAGCATATTTATCCAACTATGAAGCTAACAGCTTTGTGCTAGGCATACCACCTCCATAGGTGTTTTCGGGGAATGATGTACAGTGGCCTGCTTACTATCTTTATGTTCAGAATCCACACATTTGCTCACATGGCTGCTTATCAGTCACAGGTACACCCCCTTATTTTATTTTTTAATTTTTTAATTAAATCACCAAAAGATAAAAAGTTGATAGCTGCATTTTGGAACACAATGTTCCAACACCATCTCTTCATCACTGTTCATTTCCCTTCACCAATTCCCAGTTACCCTCCTGTTCCCACTTCACATGACCCCACCCTGCACCAACCTGCCTCTATAGCTGACACTTCTCTTTCTATTCCTTTTTTTCTTTTCTTTTTTTTTTTTTTTTTTGGTTTTTGGGCCACACCCAGTAGTGCTCAGGGGTTACTCCTGGCTGTCTGCTCAGAAATAGCTCCTGGCGGGCACGAGGGACCATATGGGACACTGGGATTCGAACCAACCACCTTTGGTCCTGGATCAGCTGCTTGCAAGGCAAACGCCGCTGTGCTATCTCTCTGGGCCCTCCTTTTTTTTCTTTTAGGCACTATATACTTTGCAACACTGTTACTGAAGGGGTATCATGAACATCACTTTACTTCCTTTCAATTTGCAGTTCTTGTCAAGAATGATCATTTCCCGGCCCGGAGAGATAGCACAGCGGCGTTTGCCTTGCAAGCAGCCGATCCAGGACCATAGATGGTTGGTTCGAATCCCGGTGTCCCATATGGTTCCCCGTGCCTGCCAGGAGCTATTTCTGAGCAGACAGCCAGGAGTCACCCCTGAGCACCGCCGGGTGTGGCCCAAAAACCAAAAAAAAAAAGAAAAAAAAGAATGATCATTTCCAACTATTATTGTCATGGTGGTCCCTTCTCTTTCAAAACTGTATTCTCCACCCAACATTTTCATTGTCTTTGGAAATTATTTTAATACTATAGGTATTTTTAATAATGTCCCACAGATGAGTGTGATTCATCCTATGTCTGTCACTCTGACACACCCCATTCTACATCAGTTATAGCATAACTCATATCACATCACAGACTTCAATTGTGGGTCCAGAGAAGTTAATCACCCCATCCTGGAATCAACTATGGGGTAAACAACAATGTGTGATGAATTCCTGACAGAACCAGAGCAAACACTTAACTCCTGTACCCCAAATTCTCCATCTAAAACTGGAAATGACAACTTCTACTAAAGATGGTTGTGAGGATTATGAAGTCAAAATGCATGAAAGGTTCTGGAAAACTTTGGGGATACAGTTGGTGTCAGGAAATATGTCCGACAGATGGGGCTTTGAATGCACATGAGAGTGGCACCTAGGAAGTTAGGAAGATAGCACAGTGGGTAGGGCATCCACTTTGATGTGGCTAACCTGGGTTCAATCCCAGCATCCCATATGGTTCCCCAAGCAATGCTAGGAGTGATTCTTGAGTGCAGAGCCAGGAGTAACCCCTGAGCATTCCCAGGTCTGACCAAAAATAAAACAAGACAAAAAGAGTGGCACCAGGGGCCTGAGTGAGCAGGTAAAGCGTTTGCATTGCACATGGCTGATACAGGTTCAATCCCTGGCATCCCATAAGGTCCCCAAGCTTGCCAGGAATAATTTCTAAGTGCAGAGCTAGGAGTAACCCCTGAGCACTGCCGGTTATGGCTACAAATCAAAAACAAAAACAAAAAAACCTGTGGTACTTAATACAAAGCAAGTACTCAGGGAGCACTCAGAAAAGCGCTATTTACACCCCTATCATTCAAGAAGAACTCAGAAGCAAAGGGGTGCAACACAGTCACTTTTATATACACAAGGAAAGGTACAAGGTCCTCAATAAGAAAATACACTCTGTGTTCAGGTGTAACCTAACCACTACCTCCTCAGAACATCCCAGTGTTGAGGACAGAGAGAACAACCATAAATAGAGAATAAACGGGAGGGGTTAATGCTCTACAGGGTAAACATCGATTGAGGGAATACACTGCCTGAAGAACACACAATTTCTTCGGCCCAAGGGAAAAGAAAAAGCAAAAATGGTGGCACTGGAGAACAAAAGCCACAATTAAGCCTGTGATACTGGGCATGCCGTGCTTAACACGGGCACGAGAATCAGGGTTTACTGGGGAGTTAACTGAAGGAAGAGAGCAGACATGACTTCCTTCCCTGTTACAAGGTCAGGGACCCTCAGTTTACATCCATAGAATCAGTACTAGGTGGGGAGCCACAAGTAAAGGATGATGTCGGAGAGTCAGATGCAACAGATTGGGATCGAAGACGACGTGCCACATCCTGACGTTGATAGAAGAGCACATAAGCTGCCTTGGACTATTGGGAGAGAACAGAGGTCAGTGTAAAGCATGAGAAATCAGGAGAAGGTAGTCAGAAGAGGAGAAAAGGCACACCTCAATTTGATTCTCAGACACAGGTGAGACGCTGCTATCATCAAAGTAGTGCCACTGGCCACTGTCCTTGTTGCAGGCAAAAGTTGTGTCTATAAGAAAGGGGAAAAGCCCAGAGCAATAGGATAAGATCAGGCTCTTGCCTTGCACTTCTTGGCACCCCACATCATAGCCAGGAGTAAGTCCTGAATATCTCTGGGTGTGGCAAAAAAGGGGGGGTGATCTCCTCCACCCTCTTTCCCCTGTCTCCTCTCACACAAGAGGATCTCTCCACTGGTGCTCTACCTAGTACCCAGTAAAGCTATCCTGATCCCCTCCCAGCACACACATACAGTGTCCATCACGCAGGCCCCCATAATGGTTGGAAACTGCAATGAGATCATATTTGTACAGTTCCGGGGATTCCTCATTTTGCGGTTTGATGATAAACTTGGAGAAATCCAGGTCCCTGTGAATGGGAACAAAATCAGAGCCGACATACCACCTTCTCCTCCCCTCCCAACCTTGCCATCACCATCATTCCCAGCCCAGACCGAAGAGGAAATTCCACGAGGGTGTCCAATTTCTCTCGCGAGAACTTGGTATAGGAAAAGCGCTTCAGGTGGATAATGAGTGTCTCAGGCAGCATCCACAAGTCCAGCTTCTTGGTGGCCAGCTGGTGTCGTTTGCACGAGGGACAGTACCTGCAGAGAGTCAGTGCACAGGCCTTTCCTGAGAACCTACTGTGTGCTCTTAGAAACTCTGTGGTCTTCCTGTGCCTTGGTTGCTCCCAGTGTGCCTGTCACTCAACAACTTGAGTACCCTTCAACATGAAAGCCTGTCACTCATCCAAAGCTGTGCTTCTGTACTTGTATTTGTTTGGTTTGGGGTCTGGGAAATGACAATAGTAAATGACAATGGTCTCTCTCTTCTCTCCTTCCTCTCCCCTCCCTCCCTTTCTCACCCCCAGGATCTCTTGATCATGTACTGCATACCCATGACTGTTAGATTCAGTGAGAGGAGACAATGAATGCCATCCCCATCTAGAGTATACATACAAACAGGCACTGTGCGTTCAGTGGTTTGAACATACAGAGAAGCAAAAATGATAGCACAGCAGATAGTATTTTTGCCTTGCCTATGGCTGATCTGGGTTTAATCACCAACATCCCATATGGTTCCTTGAGCCTTCCAGGAGTAATTTATTTATTTATTTATTTCCTTCCTTCCTTCCTTCCTTCCTTCCTTCCTTCCTTCCTTCCTTTCTTCCTTCCTTCCTTCCTTCCTTCCCTCCTTCCTTCCCTCCCTCCCTCCCTCCCTCCCTTCTTTCCTTCCTTCCTTCCTTCCTTCCTTCCTTCCTTCCTTCTTTCCTTCCTTCCTTCCCTTCCTTCCTTCCTTCCTTCCTCCCTTCCTTCCCTCCCTCCCTCCCTCCCTCCCTCCCTCCCTCCTTTCCTTCCTTCCTTCCTTCCTCCCTTCCTTCCCTCCCTCCCTCCCTCCCTCCCTCCCTCCTTTCCTTCCTTCCTTCCTTCCTTCCTTCCTTCCTTCCTTCCTTCCTTCCTTCCTTCCTTCTTTCTTTCTTTCTTTCTTTCTTTCTTTCTTTCTTTCTTTCTTTCTTTCTTTCTTTCTTTCTTTCTTTCTTTCTTTCTTTCTTTCTTTCTTTCTTTCTTTCTTTCTTTTTTGGTTTTTGGGCCAAAACTGGTGACGCTCAGGGGTTACTCCTGGCTATGCACTCAGAAATCATTCATGGCTTGGTAGGACCATATTGGATGCCAAGGAATTGAACCGTCCTAGGCTAGTGCAGGCAAGGCAAACGCCTTACCGCTTGTGCCACTGCTCTGGTCCCTCTAGGAGTAATTTCTGAGTGCAGAGCCAGAAGTAAACCCTGAACAACATCGAGTTTGGCCCAAAAAAGTATGGACAGAGAGTGGGGAGAGATGATGGATTGGGGAGGAGTAGCTTGGGACAGGGTAGTAAAAGGATGAGGTTTCTCTAAGAAGGTGACATCTAGTTGGAGACCTGAGCACAGAAAAGGAGAAGCCAAGTCATGCTGAAAACTAGAGGGTCTGGAGAAACAGAAAAGCAGGAGGGGTGTTTGCCTTGTAATTGGCAGATACAGATTTTATTTCCAGCATCCAATATGGTCTCCTGAACACCACCAGGAGTAATTCCTCAGTGCAAAGCCAGAAGTAGCCCCTGAGCATCACTGGGTATGGCCCCAAAACAAGCAAAAATACCTGAAAGAAGAACATCCCTAAAAAAATCCAGGCAAAAGCTCTGGGATGGAAATACATTTTGGGAGTTGGTAACCAGAGTAGCAGAAATGATGTGGGAGGAGCTCTTACCAGGGATTTTCCTTCTCCAAAGTCTCAACAGTGGTGAAAAGCTCAATGCACTCTTGCAGCCGCACTGGAGCCTTCTTAAGCACATAGCCCACGCAGTCATGTTTCACATAGCCCTAAGGTTGGGGAGCGACAGTCAGGTGGGGACAAGTGGAAGCGAGAGCAACAAGAATAGAAGACATACACAAACTTATTAATAACATGGACTCTGAAACTAGGAATATAGGGCCCTGGAAACTCTGTGGAGAAACTTTGGAAATACCTATACAAATTGGGAATAGAAATGTGTGAAAAATGGATAAGGTTAAGTTAAAAGTTTGTTTCTCCATCTCCATTTACCTCAGCCTCCACCTCATCATAGTAACGCTTCTTTATCTCCGGGTCCCAGTCGAGGGCAATGTATGGCTGGGCTGAGGGCAAGGGGAGGCAGTCATGGGTACAACTGCAAAGGAAACCCCACCTCCCACCTCCCCAACCCTGGCTCACAGCTGAAGGAGACACCATGAGTATCTTCGTTGTACAACGAGCGGTCGCTGGTCCCATTTGAATTAACTGTCTGCAGTGTGAACAGGTGCTTGTGCCTTGTCCTCTGGGGCCAGTGAGATGGTCCAGGGGAACTGTCCACAGGGGCCTGACTGCCACCTGTAACTCCAGAACTGGGCCCAGCCTGCTCCAGCCCAACCTCCTGGCAGTTGGCCCCAGTCATGTGATTAGCGTTGGGTATGCTGCTCTTATCCTCCATGTCTGCTAGGAGAAAAGGGAATGTCAGAGAGACAGATTTATGTGAACCTCAGAGAACTGAGCTATACGTTTCCCTCCAAAGTGGACACTATGTGAGGGGTTCACACATATCCCAGGTCCCCCATCCACCAACCCTTGATCAGGCCATGGGAATCATGGGTACAGACAAGTCTGTCTTCTTCCTCCTCACCTCTCTCATCTCCATCATCTTCATCATCAGATCCGGGTCTGGTCACATAGCGCCTGAAAATAGAAAGGAGACTCTCCAGGAGAGCAGACAGGCAGAAAGGTAGAGCCTGGGACCCTATTGGGCTTAGGCTGGGAGACCACAGGGAAATTCACACAAATAGTTACTTCAGAGAAGGCCAGAAGAACTCAAGAGAGTGCAGTGCCATCTACCCCCGAGTATGTATGCCTGATGGTTCAGTGCTATTGGGATTGAATGAGGGCCAAGTATGCCAGGCAGTGCTCAACCACTTGAGCTATCTCCCTGGTTCCAAGAAAGGATCGTGAAGTGCAGCATAAAGAAGCCATTAAAGGGGCCGAAGCAATAGCTCAGTGGGTAGGGTGTTTGTCTTGCATGTGGCTGACCTGGGTTTGATCCCTGGCATCCCAATGGTCCTTGAGCCCACCAGGAGTAATTTCTGAGTGCAGAGTCAGGAGTAACCCCTGAACACCACCGGTGTGGCCCCAAAACTAACCAAAAATGCCATTAAATCAGGGAGTTCACTGGTGTTTCAACAAGGACTCAATATTCAATGAAAACTACATCAGTAAAAACACAGATAACCAAGCCTCTCCGAGGAGGTTATCTGACATGTTACCTCTGTTTCCCCATTACTTGTGAGAGGTAGTAGCAAAGTCAAGAGGTTTTGGGGAAGAAAACCTACATTTTTCTCTCAGATCATGAGAAGTTTGTACTGCTTCTCAGCTAGAGAAAAGAGGTGTCTGAGCAACTAGACATTCAAATGAGCATTATACCACACCCACCTACCCCCACATTCCCTTAAGGGAAGACTCACGAAAGGCGGTACAGCATAATGTGATACAGGGAATCCCAGGAAAGTCGATCTCTGGGCACTGACACCAGAAGAGGGTGTCCAAAAAGCATCAGGCCATAGTAGGAGTTGTGATAGTCCCGGGACGGGGTGCGCTCCCGTAGGTAAATGGGAAGTACGATATCTTCTCTAGAGTTCTCAGTGATAGAAGACCGGCCTGACACCTCATATCTGCCAGGTAAACGAAAAATTACCCCAACAGGGAATTGTGGACTCTCTTCAGTTTCCTATCCCTCAAAACCTGAAAATATATCTTTCCTTTTGTTTTTATGTCACACCTGACAATGCTCAGGGCTTACTCTTAGCTCTGTGCTCAGGGATCACTCCTGGCAAGGATCATATGGAGTGCCAGGGATCAAATCATGGTTGGCAAATGCATGACAGACTGTACTCCAGCCCCTTATAAAGTACTCCTGAGTTATCAGAACTCTGATGTGGTTAACAAATATTTTCAATGACAATAGCATTTAACAATTTTCTTTCTTTCTTTTTTTTTTTTTTTGGTTTTTGGGCCACACCCGGTAACGCTCAGGGGTTACTCCTGGCTATGCGCTCAGAAGTTGCTCCTGGCTTGGGGGACCATATGGGACACCGGGGGATCGAACCGCGGTCCGTCCAAGGCTAGCGCAGGCAAGGCAGGCACCTTACCTTTAGCGCCACCGCCCGGCCCCAACAATTTTCTTTATGTTAGGGATGGAATAGGCATCTCTCACATTCAAGTGTTCTATCCCTGAGCCACCTTTCCAGTCCTTAATCACTTTCTTTTCATAAAACACTATTTGGTTTTACAAGAAACTTTTCCAGTTAGGAGTTAGGAGGTACTTTGTTTTGCTTAAAAAACTTCTAATTTGAGGGCAGGGGAAAAAACATCTAATTTGTTGAGAATGCTCTCATACCCAAAGAAAACATTTTCAGTATTCCCTGTTTCAAAAATTACATTTGAGTTCTGGAGACCACAGTAAGAGCAAGGAATGCAAATAAGCATCTGGTATGCAGAAGGTGCTCAGTAAATACTGAATAAAATAAAGAAAAAGCAGGAATTCCTAACAATGGAAAAATTACCCAGGGGCATCCTGTAAAAGATTTTATTGCCCAGCCCCCACCAACAGTCCTAAGCCGGGGCCAGCGAGGTGGCGCTAGAGGTAAGGTGTCTGCCTTGCAAGCGCTAGCCAAGGAAGGACCACGGTTCGATCCCCCGGCGTCCCATATGGTCCCCCAAGCCAGGGGCAATTTCTGAGCGCTTAGCCAGGAGTAACCCCTGAGCGTCAAACGGGTGTGGCCCAAAAAAGAACAAAACAAAACAACAGTCCTAAGCTCCTTGCCCTAGTAAGGTCATGCCCACAGCCTTGCACAGCACAGGTGCCATGGGAAACAAGCATGGTATGAGGAAAGATGGTTAAGAGAAAGGGTTTACCCTATTTTTTTTTTTGGTTTTTTGGGTCACACCTAGCTGTGCTCAGGGGTTATTTCTGGCTCCAGGCTCAGAAATTGCTCCTGGCAGGCACAGGGGACCATATGGGGCGCCGGGATTCGAACCGGCAAATGCCTTACCTCCATGCTATCTCTCTGGCCCAAGAGTTTACTCTATTTTTACAGGTCCCCTCACTCACATGAAGATATCATCCCGGTCCAAGATGCCACTCAGAGATTCCTCCAGCTGATAGATCTTATAGAAGCGGTGACTGAAGACGTCAGCCACAATCATCTGGGAAGAAATGCAGAGAATGGTTGCTCTGCAAAGCTTTCCCAGGACCTTCTGCCTCCCTGGCCAGCCCCCATATCCCCTTGCTTCCCTCTATCTGTAGAACCTCACCCTTTCTGGAGAAACGCCAGTATGTTTGGCAAGAGCCAAACACAGATCCGAGATCTTGCCTTTCTTGGGGACCACGATCCGATGCTGAGGGAAATACAGGTTCCATTCAAAAGTAGAAACATATGGGGGAATCAGTACAGGACACATTGAAGTGTTACCAGATAATCAAACTCTATAACCACACATCCCTTGTTTGTATTCCTATGGCCCTATTCTCTCCATACCTGCTCTGGCTTGCGGCGGGGATCCATGGAGACAAAGAAGACCTCCATGACCCTTTTGTGACTGACAGGCAGTGGAATACTAAGGTAGCAGAAGGGATCGAAGGTCACAGATACATTGCCACAATCAGGGCAAACCAATGTTGACTTGAAGAGGCCATGGAAAGTGTCCACAATCACAGAATCGTTGCGACGTTTATGGTTCTGCCAAGCCTCCTCTGCAACCTCCTGTTGACAATGTTATGATAGTTGGGGGGCAAGGAAAACCAGTTGGAGGTAAATGTGCACAGGGCCAAATCAGAGTTTGGGTCAATAACAATGCCCAGAGGTAAGAGAATATTGAGAGTTATCTGAAATTTGCATTTACTGGCAGCCTGGTTTTTTTTCAGGATCCAGTTTTTTTTTTCAGTTCACTCTGGGCTGGTAATAAAGGGGAATGTAGAGTTCCAGTAGGCAGTCATGTTGAGTAGAGGGCAGGGTATCCCAAGGAGGCTCAACACTTTCTTGAGATTCTCTCCATAAGGGGGTCTTAACAGGAGTACTTACAGGATCTGGTCGCCCAGCAGCATCACACAGCTCCACATATTCCTTCTTCTTAACACGATTGAGGTCCTCATGCAGCCCATCCAGGAGGAATGACAGCAGTTCCTGCGAGTCATGCTGCTGGTAGCCCAGAAACTGGGACGCAAAATGCCCAACCTTGTTCTGAGAATACAGACAGGTCTATCAGAGAAAATAGGAAAGGTAAGAGAAGCGGGGGCTAAAGGGCATCCCAGGGCTGAGATATACCTTGAACACTTGGGGTATGATGGAACGGTGGTGGCCTGACCAGGCCTGCTTCACCAAGTCTGCATAGGCTTCTGCAATCTCCCCTTTCATGCCCAGAGGATTGCAGAAGTTGAGTTCCTCCAGATAACGATTGTTAAGGAAGTATTCAGTAAGCTGTGGCACATTACTGAGACACTGCAGAAGGCAGGGGTCAAGTAAAGGAGGCACAAGAGAAGAAAGGTGGGGTCAGAGAAAAGGAAGCGAGGAAGAAGGAAATAAAGGAAGAGGGGTTGGGGAAGAAAAGCATTCAGGAAAGGAAAGAAGAAAAGGGAAATGAGGGGATGGAGGGAGAGGGTACTGATGATACATAGAAGGTGGACATATCAAGTCAGACTAATTTCCAACCTGATCCAATGCCCCCTGCACCTCCAGCTCTGCCCCCAATCCACACAACCACAATGACCAAACCTGCAGAGCAGAATTCATAAAGCAAGTGTTGCCCAGATTCGTGAGTCCACAGATGCCTGGCTGGCCTGTGAAGTCCTCCTGATCTTCTCCAGGCATAGTGCTCCTGGGAATTAGATAATAAACCAGCTGATGGTCCACCATAATAGGGCAAAATATAACCATGGGTTAATTTGTTCCCTCTACTCTGAGAGTACACTCTGGACAAGACACCCCAAGTGCTTACGTGGTCTGTGGCTGGACAGTGGGCCATGTACCATCCTTGTTCCGAGTTTCCATGATGACTAACTGGATTGGAATGAGGTGGCAATCAGTCATGGAGGACCCTAGGAGCAGTGAGCTCTCCCTTCCCCACACCTGAGCATCAGCGAGCAGAAGAATCACCTCCACCCTTACCTGCCCAGTCTTGAGTGCTGCTTCAAATACTGTGACATGTGTGTTGCGCAGCCTCTCAAAGGATCGTTCAGAGTTCTTGACCCACAGCCGAGTCTCTTCGTAAGGACTCACTTCAAACTGCTCTCGAGCTCGGCTCAATACAAGTTCTGTGAAGAGTCATGAAGTGTGCTCCAAGGTCATCCTGGGACCCCGAATGACCCATGTTAGCATCAGACCTGACTCATCCTCATATACCTCATATGTATCCCTGATCAATCTCCAGATAACTGTCAACACAGAGGACTTGACACAAACCAGCAAATATCCTCTGCTACACCATCTGAGTTGCACTCACTAGGGTACCTCCTTAAGAACTCTTCCAGCTTAACAATGCTTCTGGTCATCCAACATCAACCAATGCTTCTCAGCTAACATAGCCTACACCACGTACTAATATCACTGAACTGTGACCTTCTGCTGCAAACTCTGATTTAGTCCATGGTCTTGACACTTACCAATAGTATCGGTGTGACTGAATTGAGCAGTATAAGTTGTATTCATATCATTGTGCTGCACAAGCAGCAGTTCTACTGGGTATACTTCAACTGTCTGGCAGTTGGGCAGTGCCACAACCTGCAAAGGTAGAGGATGTATTCATAAATGTGTATTCCACAAAGGACACAGATGTCATCAGTATGACCTCTGAGATCAGAGGTACAAACACACAGGGCTAAGTGTGATATGTAAATATTCAAGGGTACAGAAAGGTAAAAATATACATAGGGGACATAATAAGGTGGATATACAATGGCCCAAGAAAAAGAGTGCAGGCTCTGAATAGGTAGAAGTACATGTATATATACCAGGGACTCACTGTAAAACCTTCCTTCCACTTTCCCCTATCCCCAAAGAGTATCTGTTCCCCCAGCAACCCCTCATCCCACTATACCTTGCGTTCAATGGGCGGCTGGCCATGCTCTATACCATACCACTTGACCAGGCAATGCCAAGCATCTGCTGGAAGCAGTACATAGTCTTTACCTTCCACTAGTCCCTTCCTGAGGCACCAGTTTACCTGGTCTGCAGGGGATATTACAAGAATCAGGAAAAGCAATAAGTCACTTTTGCCATCTCAACAATGACCTAGCACTGTGAAGTGCTTACAATCATTTGTAGGGACAAAAGGACAAAAAAGCCAGGGCTAATATGATGTTAAGAAGCAGAGGCCTGGTACCTTCGAAGAGTTCAGCATTATCAATGCAACCAGGGAAGTAGCTGAAATCCCGGTCTTGTCCCTGCACGTACTCTTCCCACTGATTGTACCAGTTCTGCTCCACGAGAAACCTGGGCCAGACCAAAACCAAAAGGTGCCTGTTAGTAAAGTCACTCCCCATGGTTATTAGACTAGACATGTCAACATGACACATTTAATGTCTATTCCCAAAATTAATACAATGTTATAGGGCCAAAGCAATAGCACAGCAGTAGGACATTTGCCTTGCATGTGGCCAGCACTGCACAGACCCCAGTTCGATTCCCGGCATCCCAAATGGTCCCCTGAGCCTGCCCAAAGCAATTTCTGAGTGCAGAGCCAAGAGTAACCCCTGAGTGCCATCAGGTGTGAACCAAAACCAAACAAAATACAATGTTATACCTAAAATATATCTCAAATTTATTTTTCCCAGCACTCAATATTTTTGTTTGAGTACACTACCTGGTAGTGTGGTTAGTGGTTAGATCAGTATGATCTCTGAGATCAGAGTACAAACACACAAGCCTAAGTGTGACATGTAAATATTCAAGGGTACAGAAAGGTACCTTTTTTATTTTTTTAAAGCTCCACAGGGGTGGAGGGGATAGTACAACTGGTAGGGTGTTTTATGCCTTGCACGTCAACAACCCAGGTTTGACCTCTGGCACCTCATGTTGTAGTCCAACAAGACTACTAGGAGTGATACATGAGTACAGAGCCAGAAGTAAGCTCTGACAACTGCCAGGTATAAACCCAAGACAAAAACAAAAACAAAAAATATTTCATGGGGGGGCAGACAGTACATTAGGGTGAGTATTTGCTTGCACATGGCTGGCCCAAATTCAATCCTTTACACTCGATATTGTCCTCTGAGCCTGTCAGAAATGATTCCTGAGGGGGCCGGAGAGATAGTATGGAGGTAAGACATTTGCCTTTCATGCAGAAGGACAGTGGTTCGAATCCTGCATCCCATATGGTCCCCAAGCCTGCTAGGAACGATTTCTGGGCATAGAGCCAGGAGTAACCCCTGAGCGCTGCCAGGTGTGACCCAAAAAAACAAAAAACAAAAGAAATGATTCCTGAAGCGGAGCCTGGAGTAGACCCTGAGCATCACCAGGTGTGACCAAAAAAATGAGAAAGTATGTGCACGAGCCTAGAGCAATAGCAGGTAGGGAGCTTGCCTTGCATGCAGCTGACGCTGTTTTGTTCCCAGCATTCCACAAAGTCCCAAGCACAGGGAGTCATTACTGAATGCAGATACAGAAGTAACCCCTGAGTCCTGCTGGGTGTGGCCCTAAAACTAAAATAAATACATGTTCACAAATGTCAAAAAAAAAGAACCTCCCATAGTGCTGTGAACCACAGTTTTATTACAGAACAGACAATTCACTTGTATGAACTGTGAGGTCAGAATTAAATTAGGTCCCAAACCCATTATTTCAAGTTGATGTTGCAAGGCTTTATTTAGCCAACTGTTTTGTAGGCAATACTGAAATATATAAAAATGTAGATTAAATCTACTATTAACTTCTAGAAATCTACTCAAACTGGGAAAAATTATATTATTAAAGGAATAATTTTCCTTCAAGAACATGTGTCACCACTAGGATTGGAGAAAAGTACAGTGAGTAGTGCATTTACCTTACACACAGTTGGCCCAGGTTCAATCCCTGACAGCCCATATGGTCCCCCCTAGCAAGCCAAGAGTAATTTCTTTTTTTGGGGGGGGTATTTTGGGCCAAACCCGTTTGATGCTCAGAGGTTACTCCTGGCTAAGCACTCAAAAATCGCCCCTGGCTTGGAGGGACCATATGGGACGTGGGGGGGGGGAATCGAACTGCAGTCACGATCTTTCCTTGGCTAGCTCTTGCAAGGCAGATACCTTACCTCTAGCGCCACCTCACCGGCCCCAGGAGTAATTTCTTTTTAAATTTTTTTTCAATCCCACCTAGCTTTCCACTTTTACCCCTAGGTCTCTACCCAGGGGCCACTCTTATCTTTTAGTCTAAATAATTTCTAATTGAAAAACAAAGAGTAGGGGCCAGAGATATAGCATGGAGTGTAGATTATTTGCCTTGCATTCAGAAGGATGGTGGTTCGAATCCCGGCATCCCATATGGTCCCCCGAGCCTGCCAGGAGCCCTGAGCGCTAAGCTGGGTGTGACCCCCCCAAAAAAATAAAAACAAAGAGTGAACCTTAAGTATCACCTGGTTTGGCCCAAAAACAAACCAAAAAAGAATGTCTATCATCAACTTTTGGGGGGAGGGGTTGGGTCACACCCAACAGCGCTCAGGGGTTACTCCTGGCTCTATGCTCAGAAATCGCACCTGGCAGGCACAGGGGACCATATGGGGTGCCAGGATTCAAACCACCATCCTTCTGCATGAAAGGCAAACGCCTTATCTCCATGCTATCTCTCCGGCCCCATCAACTTTTATTTTTGTATTAAAGTTTATTTTGGTTATAAGTCTCTATTGATTAGTCTCCTAAATTAATGCTTTCTACTATATTTTTGTGTGGATAACTGGGGTCACACCAAAGGGTTCAGAAGAAAATGCAGTGCTGGGGATGAAACTTGAGGCTCCTGACTATAAAGCATGAGCCCCCCCCCCTCAAAAAATACACTCAGGTAAGGATACACCATTCTAGGCCAGAGGGATAGTAAAGCTGGTGGGATGCTTGCTTTGCATGCAGCTGACGTGGGTCTGATCTCCAGCATCCCATATTGTCCCTAAGCACACCATCAATGTGTGGCCCAACTTTTTTTTTTGGGGGGGGGTTTGGGCCACACCCGGTGGTGCTCAGGGGTTACTCCTGGCTGTCTGCTCAGAAATAGCTCCTGGCAAGCACGGGGGACCATATGGGACACCGGGATTCGAACCAACCACCTTTGGTCCTGGATCAGCTGCTTGCAAGGCAAACACCACTGTGCTATTTTTAAAGAAAGTTTACGACATCCCTACGTCCCCATCCCATACCTGTTCTACTATGAAATTTTTCAGGACATAAAAAGCCATCCTGAATATTTTAAAACTTTAGTAAATGGTAATTTGAGAATTAAAAAATGTAAATGTGTAGCATTAGTTTTTCAGCAATATAATCCTGTGAGAGCCTTTAAAATGAGCGCTTCGGGGCCGGCAAGGTGGCGCTAGAGGTAAGGTGTCTGCCTTACAAGCGCTAGCCAAGGAAAGGACAACGGTTCGATCCCCCGGTGTCCCATATGGTCCCCCCAAGCCAGGAGCAATTTCTGAGCGCATAGCCAGGAGTAACCCCTGTGCATCTAACGGGTGTGGCCCGAAAAAACAAAACAAAAAAACAAAACAAAACAAAAATGAGCGCTTCAAGGGCCAGAGAGATAGCATTGAGGTAGGGCGTTTGCCTTGTATGCAGAAGGACGGTGGTTTAAATCCCAGCATCCCATATGGTTCCTGAGCTTGCCAGGAGCAATTTCTGAGTGTAGAGCCAGGAGTAACCCCTGAGCATTGCTGGGTGTGACCAAAAAAAAAAAAACCAAAGAACTGTCTAAACAGTTCTATTGTAGGGTGTACTGACCTCCCCCCACTCTGCCACATTACTCATGGCAGGGATGCAAGCCTCTCACTTCTTACCCGGAAGACCCCATCACCAAATCTACCTCCACCACATACCTTTAACCCATCTTCATGGGTTTATCTCCACTAAAGTATGGTTAATAGGACTTTCAGTTAAAAGGAAGGCAATATTCAGTTTCAAGAGCTTTTTAAGGAAAATGAACTTAAAATCATTTTTATTACAGTAAGCAAAACTCAGCAGACCCTGCAATAACCTGAATTTCTAAAGACTTCATAAAAAGACTGAAGTTGCACAAGTATTCACAAAATAGTAGTTATTTTTTTTTTTTTTTTTTTTTTGGTTTTTGGGCCACACCCGTTTGACGCTCAGGGGATACTCCTGGCTAAGCGCTCAGAAATTGCCCCTGGCTTGGGGGAACCATATGGGACGCCGGGGGATCGAACCGCGGTCCGTTCCTTGGCTAGCGCTTACAAGGCAGACACCTTATCTCTAGCGCCACCTTCCCGGCCCCAATAGTAGTTATTTTTTTCTCAAACTCTTAAAATCACTTTTTTTTCATTTTTGGTTTTTGGGTCACACCGGCAGCGCTCAGATGTTACTCCTGGCTCTTCACTCAGAAATCACTCCTGGCAGGCTCAGGGGACCATATGAGATGCCAAGAATTCAACCTGGGTCCATCCTGTTTTGGTCGCATGCAAGGCAAATGCCCTACCACTGTGATATCACTCTGGCCCCTTAAAATCACTACTAAAACATCTCAGAAAGGATGTCTCAGTCTATTTTTGTGGATGGTGCTCATAAAAGTCATATTGTATAACATTAACTAGCAACAACTTTTTAATTTTGTATCTTACAGGATTTAATTTAAAAAAGAAACAAAAGTTGTTACAAATAGTCTTGTTTTTTTAAATCACGTGTATTTTTTACATAGCTACAGATTGCTACAAAAGCTGTATAGCTTGGGCCAGAGAGACAGCATGGAGGCAGTGTGTTTCTCTTGCATGCATAAGAATGGTGGTTCAAATCCCAGCATCCCTGAGCCTGCCAGGAGCGATTTCTGAGTGTAGAGCCAGGAGTAACCCCTGAGCATTGCTGGGTGTGACCAAAAAAAAAAAAAAAAGAACTGTCTAAACAGTTCTATTGTAGGGTGTACTGACCTCCCCCCACTCTGCCACATTACTCATGGCAGGGATGCAAGCCTCTCACTTCTTACCCGGAAGACTCCATCACCAAATCTACCTCCACCACATACCTTTAGCCCATCTTCATGGGTTTACCTCCACTAAAGTATGGTTAATAGGACTTTCAGTTAAAAGGAAGGCAATATTCAGTTTCAAGAGCTTTTTAAGGAAAATGAACGTAAAATCATTTTTATTACAGTGGCCGGGTGTGACCCAAAAACCAAAACTCCAAAAAAAAAAGCTGTAAAGCTTGTACTGTCTAGAAATTTGTTTTTGTTTTTTTTTTATAGTTGTCTACCAAGAAATTCATTCCCCCCATTCTTCCAACATTAAAATGCCACAGGTCTAAAGTTTTAATCATTAGCTCCAAAACCAAAGCATTATCTACCTTGTCTAAATGTACATAGCAGTAAATGCCAATAAAAATGTGAAAATGTTGGGGCCACTGACTCCAGGCCTTCCCTGGGTGCCAGCTCATATGGCCAGAAGTGGGTTCAAGTGGACTCCTAGGGGTCCTCAGGCTTCCTCCCTCCCTCCGTACTCCAGGGGGGAGATGCATGGGGAGGAGGACGGGCAGATATCTGGCTTCCATTTTCCTCTTTGATTCTAGAGACCAGCTCTTGCCAGGTATAGGGTTTGGGGAGGCCCTATGCCGGAGGCCTTCTCCCTAGCCTGGGGAGTGCTGGGAGGCTTGGCAGGCCCCCAGCCGTCCCCCTTTCTAAACTGGCTCCTGGCCTTCCCTGGGTACCAGCTTAGATGGCCAGAAGTGGGTTCAGGTGGACTCTTAGGGGTCCTCAGGCCCTCAGGCTTCCCCCCTCCCTCCGTACTCCAGGGGGGAGGTGCATGGGGAGGAGGGTTGGTAGATATCTGGCTTCCGGTTTTCCCTTTGATTCTGGAGGCCAGCTCTTGCCAGGTATGGGGTTTGGGGAGTCCTCATGCTGGAAGCCTTCTCCTTAGCCTGGGGAGTGCTGGGATTCTTGGCAGGCCCCCAGCAGTCCCCCTCTTCTCCCCTGGACTCCAGGCCTTCCCTGGGCGTCGGTCCAGGTGGATTCTAGAGGAGTCATCAGGCTTTCCCCCTACCTCTCCCTACACTAATGGAAATGCCCTCTGGGAGGAGGATGGGCCGTTCTAGCACTGGTTTATGTTGGGACAGTCACTGGGAATTTTTTCTCCTTGGTCTCCTATTGATAGTATTGTATGCATATAGTTTATATATGCATAATATCCATCTTGTATTGTGACCTTGATACTGCCCTACAAAGCTCATTTCTAATCGTTTACTGCCTCAGTCCCAATCCTTATTTCCCCCCATTACCCATGTAGGTGCAGCTCATGACATGAAGCTCACCACATAGAGTGATGAGTGCAGTTAGAGAAATAACTACAATGAAAACTATCATAACAATGTGAATGAATAAAGGAAATAGAAAGCCTGTCTCGAGTACAGGTGTGGGTGGGGTGGGGAGCAGGGAGATCTGGGAAACTGGTAGTGGGAATCTTGCACTGTTGAAGGGGGGT
Organism: Suncus etruscus; assembly: GCF_024139225.1. Classification (NCBI taxonomy): domain Eukaryota; kingdom Metazoa; phylum Chordata; class Mammalia; order Eulipotyphla; family Soricidae; genus Suncus; species Suncus etruscus. The sequence goes on along the minus strand of NC_064868.1, from coordinate 49,830,036 downwards.
GTTCTTTGCATGACTGTAATCATACAACTACAATCATATTTGTAATCACAGTGTTTAAATAAAGATAATTTTAAAAAAAGAAAATGTTGGGGCCAGAGCAGTGGCGCAAGCAGTTGGGCATCTGCCTTGCACACGCTAAGCTAGGATGGACTGCGGTTCTATCCCCTGGCATCCCATATAGTCCCTCTAAGCCAGGGGCAATTTCTGAGCACATAGCCAGGAGTAATTCCTGAGTATCACCAGGTGTGCCCCCCACCAAAATAATGTGAAAATGTCACTGGATTTAGTTCTGGGGTCTTTGCTACTTAAGGTTTCTCTACTGCTTTGTAGATTTCTTCATTAACAAGAAAATCTTCAACATTTATTTCTAGGCTAGTCTTTTTCCTTTTTTTTTTTTTTTTTTTGGTTTTTGGTTTTTGGGTCACACCCGGCAGTGCTCAGGGGTTCCTCCTGGCTCTACGCTCAGAAATTGCTCCTGGCAGGCTCGGAGGACCATATGGGATGCCAGGATTCGAACCAATGACCTTCTGCAAGAAAGGCAAATGCCTTACCTCCATACTATCTCTCCGGCCCCTAGGCTAGTCTTTTTTTTTTTTAAAAGTTGCCATTTTAAAATTGAGATACCAGAACTCAGAATACTGTTAATCATATTTTTCTTTTGGTTTTTGGGCCACACCCGGCGTTGCTCAGGGGTTACTCCTGGCTGTCTGCTCAGAAATAGCTCCTGGCAGGCGCCGGGGACCATATGGGACACCGGCATTCGAACCAACCACCTTAGATCCTAGATCGGCTGCTTGCAAGGCAAATGCCGCTGTGCTATCTCTCCGGGCCCATACTTTTCATGCTTATATCATTCCAACATCACAGTCACCACCAGTCTGCTTCCCTCTAACAGTGTCCCAAGGACCCCTTCCACTCACTTCCCAGCAGCCCCATGAAAAGTTCGTAGTATACACCAGGGGTCTCAAACTTGCGGCCCGCGGGCCATTTGCAGCCCTCCATACAACATTTTGTGGCCCTTCCCTAGAGGAATCTTGTTTTGTTTTGTTTTAGTTGTTTGGGTCACACACCCCCAATATTCAAGGCTTATTACTGACTTTGCATTCAAGGATCACCCCGACTTTGCCTCCTGTGGCCTCCAGGTAAATTGAGTTTGAGACCCCCGGTCTACACAATATCTTCAGTTCCAATGACTCTAAGCACTTGTTGTTTCTTTAAGCTAGTCTTTAATTGCAGTGAGACACTGCTGGTTTCCCTTATTTACTGCTGCCACAGACCGAACTCAGTCTTCTGCTTCCCCTATTTATATATACAAAGAGAATCCTATGCCTTCCTTACCTGTCAGGAAACTATACACATCCTGAAAAGACTACCCACATCTGGCAGAGATTCCCCTAGTTATCCCTGATTTAACTGTTTGTAGATAGTCTGTCCTCAAAAATAAGGAAAATTGAAATTTGCCAAGGAAATTTGCTTTGCTATGGAAAATTTGAATTGACTACTAAAATTTAAGATATTCCTAGAAACTAAATTAAGTTTATATGGCAATATTAATGGTCCTCCCCCAAATATGCTAGCTGACAAAAGATACAAGTAAAAATATTAATGACAGGAATATAACTTGAGGTTAATGACTTCAAAATGCCTTATAAACATTCTTTCCTAACCAATTGCTGTAAACACTTATGAAATGGTTGACAATTTAAACAACCTCTGAGAAGCTTTGCTCTTACACCTAAGTAAGTTTTTTTTTAACCCTGTACAAATGTATGAAATTATGAAATGATTGACAATTTAAACAACCTCTGAGAAGCTTTGCTCTTACACCTAAGTAAGTTTTTTAACCCTGTAAAAATGGAATTAGACAAACTTACTTCATGAAATTACAATAGAAGAGATAAACTGGCTTCTATACTAAACTGGTGGGGTGTTGTATATGAAAATATTTCCATAAGATTATTCTTTGCCTGTTGTCCCACCTTGACCTTCCAGGAGAGGGCGCTGTTGAAAGCCAAATAAATAGTTTGGGACAAGGTTCTCAGGGTCTTTAGTCAGAGTTGGCTGGCTGGCTCAAGGTGTGTTTTGGAGCTAGCAGTAGGCTGACAAAGGACTCTCTTTGCCCTTAAGCCTCCTGTCTGTGTGGATTATTTGCTGTGGATAAATATTACCAAGATCTCCCCCAAAAGGGGACAAGGGGATAGCAATCAATTTCTCATTCTGGGAGCTCTTTGTGGATTCACAAACGAACAATAAAGGAGTAAACGGGACCCAACAGTGGGGTATCTTTTTATTGGCACAAGGAATGTAATTATGAAGTTCATTGGGGCTGGAGAGATAGCATGGAGCTAAGGTGCTTGCCTTGCTTTCAGAAGATTGGTGGTTCTAATCCTGGCATCCCATATGGTGCCCCGAGCCTGCCAGGGGCGATTTCTGAACCCAGAGCCAGGAGGAACTCCTGAGCACTGCCGGCTGTGATCCAAAAACCAAAAAAAAAAAAAAAAAAAAATGAAGTTCACATTAACATAAAATACGCCGTGTCAAAGTGAACAATTCAGTGACATTTAGTATATTCACAATGCTGTGCAACAACTATCATTAGTTTCAAAACGTTTTTTAAGTCTGCAAAAGGAAATCCACACCAGGAATAATTCAAGAGTAATCACCAGGCTGTGAAAGTGAAGTGGGCTACAAAGAAAAGCCTATACTACCTCCTATACACCTCCCAGAGGGCTGTAACAATGTTTTTGTTAACATTGTATATATACATACATTGTATATATACATACATATATACAATTGTATAAACAATGTTATACATTGTTTTATATATATAACATTGTTTTATATAACATTGTTACTGTCATTTTGGGGGAATAACTTGAATATTTTTCCTTGCCATAGTAAAGGTTTAAAAAAATTGCTTGACCACTGTGTCAATAAAGAAAAGAGAAAGAGAGAGAAAAGAAATTAGAGAGAAAGAAGTAAAATGTCTGCCTGAGGGGCTGGAGAGATAGCATGGAGGTAAGGCGTTTGCCTTTCATGCAAGAGGTCATCGGTTCGAATCCCAGCGTCCCATATGGTCCCCCGTGCCTGCCAGGAGCAATTTCTGAGCATGGAGCCAGGAGTAACCCCTGAGCACTGCCGGGTGTGACCCAAAAACCACAAAAAAAAAAAAAAAAAAATGTCTGCCTGAGAGGCAAGTGGAAGAGAGTGGATGGGAGGGAAACTGAGGACATTGGTGGCGGGAAATTGCACTGGTGAAGGGTGGTGTACATTCTATGACTGAAATTCAACCATAAACAATTCTCTAACCATGGTGCTTAAATAAAGTAATTTTATAAAATAAATTTGCTTGGCTTAATATTACTAATCTGGGGCTGTCTGCTTGTCTTTGCAGTAACAGGACTGTGTGTCATTAGTAAAAAAAAAACCTCTGTAAAATCAGTAAACCTGAGGATCAACAGCATCCATCCTAAAGGAAGAGCCTCTCAAACCTTAATAACCTTAGCATTTACACTACATGGCATGAACTGTGTTAAAGGATTTCTGAGAAATAATTGAACAGGAATTCTATTTTATTTAATTGCTATATCCAGGGAAAATAGAAAGAATTGTATCTTTACAAGAAACATGGCAGAAACAGACTCAAACCAGCTACCAAGGCTCCAGTCACCAGTGACATCACGTGAACGTCCGTCAATTGGTATGACGCATTGTCATAATAGTATTTCACATATATCTTTCATAAAATAAGAATGTAAATGCCACTGTGGGATGTATACCATGGCAGGCAACAGTCTACAAAATTGAAATTTTGGATAGTTTTTGTGTGTGTGTATGTGTGATGCAAAGAGAATTTTTTTTTTAGTCAGGGAGAGTAGCAGAAGGGCTTTTTAAAGGTAATGGTCATAAATCTTTTTTGTTTGTTTGAGTTTTTTTGGGTCACACCCGGCAGCGCTCAGGGGTTACTCCTGGCTCTACGCTCAGATATCGCTCCTGGCAGGCTCAAGGGACCATATGGATGCCGGGATTCGAACCACCATCCTTCTGCGTGCAAGGCAAACACCTTACCTAATTGTTATAAATCTTAACCTGGGTGTTGAACTCAAAGTTTTGTTTTGTCAGTATTAAATTTTTATTTTGAAATAAATATTCGGGGATGATAGAAAATAATACAAAGTATTCCCAGGGACCTTTCATTTAGACTCGCCAAATTTAATGTTACTCAGTTGCTCAAGCATATTCTTCAAATAAACTTTTAATATGCTATTTTTCAACCACTTAAGAGTAAGCCACTTACACAATGCTTCTTCATCCCGAAATTATTTGGTCATTATCCACGGAAGCAAATTATTTTTCACTAGCCAATGAGCAAAGGCAACACCAATTTCTATAGCCTCCTATCCTGTTGGTCAAATTTTACCAACTTCCCATCAACATCTTCTATTAACCTTATGAGAAAAATTAAAGCTCTGGCTTAAAAAATTTTGTTTTTCTGCTCCGGGATCCGATCCAGGGTCACACACTGCATTTAGTTATCAAGACTCGTTAATTCCTTCAATCTGGAACAATTCTTCATCCTTTGTCTTTCACGACCTTGAAATTTTGAAGCTAACTGGATGCTTAACTTTAATAGCATGGCCATCAATCTGGGCTATGCAAACATTTCATACCACCTTTTTAAAACCTGAGGTATATCTCGCCGTTGTAGGAAAAAAGGCGTAGCTCAGCGAGAAATAGAATAAACCCAGAAACAATACGGTGCCAGCACTGGTTAAGCCAAGAGAGCAAGAAAAGCTAGTGGATTTATCAAGACACACATTGACATTTTTAAAGAGACTTTCCCCTTTCACAAAACGGTACGAACGAAGAAAACTCACGTAATACCGAGGATCCCGCCCTCGCTCATCACCTGTACTTTTCTGCCGTCCGGGGAAGGACTCCGACTGAGGCCAACACCTCGCCGCGTCACAAACTTTGCTCACCCGCAGGCGCCATTTTCTGCTTCGCAAGCATCACCTCCCCTTTGCAAACCAGCCATGGTTTCAGGACACACCCCCCGCGGGCGTCACCAGCCTCGTTCCCAGGCGCCAGCCCCGTGCTGCGCATGCTCCGACTCCCGCCCCGCTCCGGAGTCGGCCGGCTCCAGGTTCGCGCCGCGTTCTTCGGCCTGACGTCACCGGCCCGGTGTGCGGGGCTCAGCGGGACGCGGTCTGCGCCACGCAGGCCCGGCTCCTCCGCCTCGGAGGCCGAGAGCGCGTTCTCGACAGGAGCATTTGCTCCCCCGGGCCCCGCCTCTACTTCGCCCGAAGCAGCGCAGCCACGACTCGAGCATCCCGCGGTCTGCCGCGGGGCCCGCCTCTCCCCCGGAGAGACCCGCCCGCTGGAACCTCCTCGGGTTCCATCCCCCGAGCCGCTCGCGCCCCGCCGGCCTCCAAAGCGCCCAGGGCTGGGCACCGCGCTCCTCCCGCCCGCCCGGTCAGTAGAGGCTTCGCCCAGCCCCGCCTCACCAGCTCTCGCCGACCCGCAGCGGGCGCTGTCGCCCACTCTCGCCGTGCTTTATCTGGCGCCACTGATTCGCCAAGCTGGGGACCACTTCTTCCTTTTTCTCGGAGACCTCGGCCGTGGCCGCAGCCAGAAACGGGACCTCCGCCATCGTCGTGCACCCTCAACTACAGCTACTGGAGCTGGAGAGAGGCTCCAGCGCGACTTCCGGACTCTGGTCCCGGAACCGGAAGCGGAGCCCCCCAAACTGGGGGTCTATTGCCGTCTTGGAAATGGCTCCCAAATTCAGAGGCGTGAAGGTGGGCCATCCGACCAGGAACGGCGATCCCTGCAGGTTGGAGACTGGGACACAAACGTCTTGTGGGAGTGCACCACGCTGAGTTAGGGCAGGAGGCTTTGGGCGCAAGGTGGAGGCAGAAGCCCGCATGCTCTGCTCTGGAGCAAAGGGTGTAAGTCCAGTGCCCTGCAGGAAACGGCACGCACCTGCTTGCTTGGGGGTGTTGTAAGCCCATCTGGAAAGCCCTTCCTTCATGATACTACCCTCTCAAAAAGTTCATTATAAAAGAGTATGTTTACTTCCAGAGCAGTGGATGGCCTCCCTACCAACCTCAAGTAGATATATTCTTGGCACATCAGCCCCAAGCTCTATGTGTTACAACTTAATAAAAAGCAACAATCATCCCTGTTTAAATACTTTATTGAAACAGCAACCCTAAGGCAGTAGATATCACTGTCGGTGGGCAACCAGAAATTAGTTCACTTTACTCCAGCTGATAAGTAGCTGTGCTCTAGTTTGGATTCAATACTAGTCCCAGGACTGCGTGGCCAGACCATATTCTCAAACGGTGGTCCCCAAGGCTTTAAACAAGCTCACCAGACTTCAGGGGCTTAAAAGCTTAAACTGTTTTTCCCAACGTTTTCATTCCTCTCTTGCAAATGTGGGGGAAATTTCCATTGTTACATGACTTAGGCAAAAGAAATTTGAATTCCTTAATTTTATTTTCGTTTGGGGCCAAACCTGAAGGTAATGGGGCTTATTCCTGGCTCTGCTGCTTAGCAATTAATTACTCCTGGTGGGTAACAAATGAGATGCCAGGGGTTGAACTCAATTCTGTAGCATGCAAGGTAAATGCCCTACCTGCCGTACTATCTCTGGCCCGAATGGCCTCAAATTTTTAGACTAAATTCTGAGGCCAAAATCTTGAGAACCACCATAAGGACACCAAGTCTAAAGTTAAGACATAATTTTTCTTTTTTTTTTTTTTTTTTTTTTTTTTTTTTTTTTTTTTTTTTTGCTCTAAAGAATCAACATCTAAAGAGAGAATGACATAATAATAATGTACATTCCCTGTAAGCTCCCTAGAAGAAACTTAGGAAATAGGAGGGACATAGGTAGAATTTTGACTATTGTTGTGTACCTTACAATTTTTCACATTGCCTATTTATTAGTACTGGGTAAAATGTTGTAAGAAAATTAGTGATGTAAATATGTGTATATATTCATGTATATATGTACTAACATATATACATGAATGTATATATACACATATATAAGGTTAGGATGACTCTTCTATAGAAATTTCATGTTAATCCTTTAAAAAATGATTTGGGCACATGCCCCCAATTTCATTTCTTTGTTCTCCAACAAGAATAGAATAGTACTCAAGAATAGTAACTTTCCCTGTTATTTTCCTCTTCCTGCTTGAAATGTCAGATTCATTGTAGGTGCTCAATACAGACTTCTGCGGTTTATAGACTCATAATAAAATATGTGTAAATTACATGATATATTTAAAGGAAAAACTTAAAATTAGTGGGCTAATAGACATAAAAAAATATTTAAATGATTTAATGGACCACAAGATGACCACAGATCAACATTAATATTTTGCCTTAGATCTGGAAATGAAATTATTTGGAATGTATCCAAAAATCTATAGCATGTAGAACTCATAATGTGATTCTCTCCTTTGAATCTGAAGTATTCAATTATAAATTCTTCAAACTGAAGGAAAGTGTGAGTAGTTGATGAGAATTAAGAATAGAACCTGGGCCTGGCGAGATAGCACAGCGGCGTTTGCCTTGCAAGCAGCCGATCCTGGACCAAAGGTGGTTGGTTCGAATCCCGGTGTCCCGTATGGTTCCCTGTGCCTGCCAGGAGCTATTTCTTTTTTTTTTTTTTTTTTTTTTTTTTTTTTTTTTTTTTTTTTTTTATCTTTATTTAAACACCGTGATTACAAACATGATTATAGTTGTATGATTACAGTCATGTAAAGAGCACCCCCCCTTCACCGGTGTAACATTCCCACCACCAATTTCCCAGATCTCCCTCCTCCCCACCCCCCTACACCTGTACTCGAGACAGGCTTTCTACTTCCCTCATTCATTCACATTTTATGATAGTTTTCAGTGTAGTCATCTCTGCAACTGCACTCATCACTCTATGTGATGAGCTGCATGTCCTGAGCTGCACCTACCAGCCCTCATCTCTCTTGTCTCTGAGATATTGTTAAAAATGTCCTTCATTTTTCTTAAAGCCCATAGATGAGTGAAACCATTCTGCGTCTTTCTCTCTCCCTCTGACTTACTTCACTCAGCATAATAGATTCCATGTACATCCATGTATTGGAAAATTTCATGACTTCATCTCTCCTGATGGCTGCATAGTATTCCATTGTGTATATGTACCACAGTTTCTTCAGCCACTCATCTGTTGAAGGGCATCTTGGTTGTTTCCAGAGTCTGGCTATTGTAAATAGCGCTGCAATGAATATAGGAGTAAGGAAGGGTTTTTTGTATTGTATTTTTGTGCTTCTTGGGTATATTCCTAGGAGTGGTATAGCTGGATCGTATGGAAGCTCAATTTCCAGTTTGTGAAGGAATCTCCATATCGCTTTCCATAAAGGTTGTACTAGACGGCATTCCCACCAGCAGTGAAAAAGAGTTCCTTTCTCTCCACATCCCCGCCAGCACTGCTTGTTTTCCTTTTTTGTGATGTGTGCCAATCTCAGTGGCGTGAGGTGGTACCTCATAGTAGTTTTGATTTGCATCTCCCTGACGATTAGTGATGTTGAACATCTTTTCATGTGCCTTTTGGCCATTTGCCTTTCTTCTTTTTCAAAGTGTCTGTTCATTTCTTCTCCCCATTTTTTGATGGGGTTAGTTGTTTTTTTCTTGTATAGTTCTGTCAGTACCTTGTAAATTTTGGATATTAGCCCTTTATCTGATGTGTATTGGGTGAATAATTTCTCCCACTCAGTGGGTGGCCTTTGTATTCTGGGCACTATTTCCTTTGAGATGCAGAAGCTTTTCAGCTTAATATAGTCCCATCTGTTTATCTCTGCTTCCACTTGCTTGGAAAGTGCTGTCTCCTCCTTAAAGATGCCTTTAGTCTCAATGTCCTGGAGTGTTTCACCTACATGTTGTTCTATATACCTTATAGTTTCAGTTCTGATATCAAGGTCTTTAATCCATTTGGATTTTACCTTTGTATATGGTGTTAGCTGGGGGTCTGAGTTCGCTTTTTTGCAAGTGGTTAACCAGTTGTGCCAACACCACTTGTTGAATAGGCTTTCCCTGCTCCATTTAGGATTTTTTGCTCCTTTATCAAAAACAAGGTGGTTATATGTCTGAGGAACCTTCTCTGAGTACTCAAGCCTATTCCACTGATCTGAGGGTCTGTTTTTATTCCAATACCATGCTGTTTTTATAACTGTTGCTTTGTAATACAACTTAAAATTGGGGAAAGTAATGCCTCCCATATTCCTTTTCCCAAGGAGTGCTTTAGCTATTCGAGGTTGTTTGTTGTTCCAGATGAATTTCAGAAGTATTTGATCCACTTCTTTGAAAAATGTCATGGGTATCTTTAGAGGAATCGCGTTAAATCTGTACAATGCTTTTGGAAGTATTGCCATTTTAATGATGTTGATCCTGCCAATCCATGAGCATGGTATGTGTTTCCATTTCCGCGTGTCCTCTCTTATTTCTTGGAGCAGTGTTTTGTAGTTTTCTTTGTATAGATCCTTCACATCTTTAGTCAGGTTGACTCCAAGATATTTGAGTTTGTGTGGAACTAATGTGAATGGGATTGTTCTCTTAATGTCCATTTCTTCCCTATCATTATTCGTGTATAAAAAGGCCATTGATTTTTGTGTGTTAATTTTGTATCCTGCCACTTTGCTATACCAATCTATTATTTCTAGAAGCTTTTTGGTAGAGTCTTTAGGGTTTTCTAAGTAGAGTATCATGTCATCTGCAAACAGTGAGAGCTTGACTTCTTCCTTTCCTATCTGAATTCCCTTGATATCTTTTTCTTGCCTAATCGCTATAGCAAGTACTTCCAGTGCTATGTTGAATAGGAGTGGTGAGAGAGGACAGCCTTGTCTTGTACCAGAATTTAGAGGAAAGGATTTTAGTTTTTCTCCATTGAGGATAATATTTGCCACTGGCTTCTGGTAGATGGCTTTGACTATATTGAGAAAGGTTCCTTTTATTCCTATCTTGCTGAGAGTTTTAATCAAGAATGGGTGTTGAACCTTATCAAATGCTTTTTCTGCATCTATTGATATGACCATGTGATTTTTATTTTTGTTGTTGTTTATGTTGTGTATTATATTAATAGATTTACGGATGTTAAACCATCCTTGCATTCCTGGGATGAAACCTACTTGATCAAAGTGAATGATCTTCTTGATGAGGCACTGGATCCTGTTCGCCAGGATTTTGTTGAGGATCTTTGCATCTGTGTTCATCAGGGATATTGGTCTGTAATTTTCTTTTTTGGCAGCATCTCTATCAGGTTTTGGTATTAAGGTGATGTTGGCTTCATAAAAGCTATTTGGAAGTATTCCTGTTTTTTCGATTTCATAAAAGAGCCTGGCCAGAATTGGTAGTAGTTCCTCTTGAAAGGTTTGAAAGAATTCATTCGTGAATCCATCAGGGCCTGGGCTTTTGTTTTTGGGTAAATTTTTGATTACAGTTTTAATTTCCTCAATAGTTATGGGGGTGTTTAGATATGCTACCTCTTCTTTATTCAACCGTGGAAGGTTATATGAGTTCAGAAATTTATCCATTTCTTCCAGGTTCTCATATTTAGTGGCATAGAGTTTCTCAAAGTATTCTCTGAATACCCTTTGAATCTCTGCAGTATCTGTAGTGATCTCCCCCTTCTCATTTCTAATACGCGTTATCAAGTTTCTCTCTTTCTTTTGCTTTGTGAGTTTTGCCAATGGTCTATCAATCTTGTTTATTTTTTCAAAGAACCAACTTCTGCTTTCGTTGATCTTTCGGATTGTTTTTTGGGTTTCCACTTCGTTGATTTCTGCTCTCAGCTTTGTTATTTCCTTCTGTCTCCCTATTTTTGGGTCCTTTTGTTGAGCACTTTCTAGTTCTATTAGCTGTGTCATTAAGCTACTCAGGTAAGCTCCTTCTTCCTTCCTGATGTGTGCTTGCAAAGCTATAAATTTTCCTCTCAGTACTGCTTTTGCTGTGTCCCATAAGTTCTGATAGTTTGTGTCTTTATTGTCATTTGTTTCCAGGAACCTTTTGATTTCCTCCTTGATTTCATCTCGGACCCACTGGTTATTGAGTATGAGGCTGTTTAACTTCCAGGTGTTAAATTTTTTCTTCTGTGTCCCTTTGCAGTTCACATCTAACTTCAGAGCCTTGTGGTCAGCAAAGGCAGCCTGCAAAATGTCTATCTTTTTTATTTTATGGAGGTATGTTTTATGTGCCAGCACATGATCTATCCTGGAGAATGATCCATGTACATTGGAAAAGAATGTGTATCCAGGTTTCTGAGGATAGAGTGCCCTATATATATCTACTAGGCCTCTTTCATCCATTTCTTTTTGCAGGTCTAGTATATTTTTGTTGGGTTTCCATTTGGTTGACCTATCAAGTGTTGACAAGCCTGTGTTGAGGTCTCCCACAATTATTGTGTTATTATTGATATCCTTCTTCAGATTTGTCAACAATTGTATTAAATACTTTGCTGGACCCTCATTCGGTGCGTATATGTTTAGGAGAGTGATTTCTTCTTGCTGTACAAATCCCTTGATTAGTACATAATATCCATCTTTGTCCCTTACAATTTTTCTGAGTATAAAGTTTGTGTCATCTGATATTAGTATGGCCACCCCCGCTTTTTTAAGGGTGTTGTTTGCTTGAATGATTTTCCTCCAGCCTTTGATTTTGAGTCTATGTTTATTCTGACTATTCAGGTGTGTTTCTTGTAGACAGCAGAAGGTTGGCTTCAGTTTTTTGATCCATTTCGCCACTCTGTGCCTCTTAACTGGTGCATTTAGTCCATTGACATTGAGAGAAATAATTGTCATGGGATTTATTGCCATCTTTGTGTAGAAGTTTGGTGTGTTTTTTGTTCTGTCTTGTTTTTAGAGTAGATCTTTCAGTTTTTCTTTTAAGGCTGGTTTTGAGTCTGCAAAGATTTTGAGCTGTTGTTTATCTGTGAAGCCGTGTATACATCCGTCAAACCTGAAACTTAGTTTTGCTGGGTGCAATATTCTTGGCGAAGCATTTATTTCATTGAGTTTTGCCACTACGTCCCACCACTGCCTTCTGGCCTTGAGTGTTTCTGGTGACAGGTCTGCTGTAAATTTCAAGGATGCTCCGTGGAATGTAATTTCCCTTTTCGATCTTGCTGCTTGCAGTATTCTATCTCTATCGGTGGGTTTCATCATGGTGACTAGGATGTGTCTTGGGGTGTTTCTACTGGGGTCTTTTTTAGCTGGTACTCTTCGGGCATGCAGGATTTGGTCACATGTTTTCTTTAGCTCTGGTAGTTTCTCTGTGATGATGTTCTTAACCATTGATTCTTCCTGAAGATTTTCTTCTTGGGTCTCTGGAACTCCAATGATTCTGAAGTTGTTTCTGTTGAGCTTATCAAAGACTTCTATTTTCATCTTCTCATATTCTTTGAGTAAATTTTCCATTGTCTGATCATTTGATTTGAGGTTTTTTTCTAATCTCTTCTGCTGTGTAAAGTTGTTATGCATCTCATCTTCTAAAGCACTAATTCTATCCTCAGCTGCTGTTAACCTGTTGGAAAACTCATCCATTATGTTCTTCAATTCGTCTATTGAGTTTTTCAGACCTGTTATCTGATCTGATATTTCAGTTTGGAGTTTTCTGATTTCTGTCTTCATATTCTCTTGATTTTTATTAGTGCTCTGATTTATACTTTCTTTGATATCTGATAGCAACCTCCATATTTCGTCTCTAAACTCCATTTCTGAAAGACTGCTTAGGTAGTTGGTCGTTGTTGGGTCATCAGAGTTTCCATCTTCATTCTCTATGGTTGAAGTTGGTCTGCGTAGTCTCCCCATTGTCTCGCTTACGCTGTGGGTTTTTCTACGTGTTGTGGTGGTACTCATTGGCGAGGTGGAGTGCGCGGCCGCGAAGCGCAGCGGAGCGGCCGCGCTCCGGCCCCCAAACACTCACCTCAGCCGAGGCAAGCCGTCAGGGGATGCCTGGGGAGGCCCCCAAGTGTCTAAGACATAATTTTTCTATTACATGCAAAATCACACAAGGTGATGTTTAGCTCCTTCATTAGGCTCTAATAGCACCCCAAAGCTGAGACAAATATCTCCAGGCATTGTCAAATGCCCGCTGGTCTAAGAAGTAGTCTTAGAGGACCTGGCCTTGCACACAACCAATTTGGGTTCCAGCCCTGGAACTTATAGGGTGCTCTGAGCACTACCAGGAGCAATCCCTAAACACTGTTGGGTGTGCCCCCAGAAAACAGAACTATTGTACTAGACTATGTCAGACTTTTCTCTGCTAGGGCTCCCACCCCAATGTTGCAAACTCATTATTTCTGGCTCCCTACAATCTACTTGCCATCTCCAACCTGATCCTTGCTCCCCAAGTCATGTTCAGGACTGGATGTTTCAGTGGCTTTTTTCACATTCATTACCCAATTTCACAGATAAGAATACAACTTGAAAAAAAAGAATACAACTTGTCACACTCTTAGGCCCATACATACACAAAAAGGTTCCTGGGCATGGGGTATTTGTTTGAGAGCCAGACCCAGCGGTGCTCTGGAGTTACTCCTATCTCTACACTCAGAAATTACTTCTGGTGGTGATCGAGAGACCATTAGATGCCAGGGATGGAACCCTGGTCAGCTGCAGACAAAGCGTCAAGCCCATTGTATTCTCTCTTCTGCCCCATGGTCCCAAGGTTTGTAGTATCTATAATACCCTCTCTCTACAGTTTCACACATCTAACCCAACCTCTATAACGCATCTCATAATTTATCTGTGTTGGGGCTACACCCAGCAGTTCTCACGGAATAGTCCTGATCATGCTCAAGGAACAATGTGTGCCAGGGACTGAACAGGGGTGGACTGCATTCAAAGCAAGTGCCTTAGCCCCTATACTCTCTTAACTCATTCTATTTTTCAATTAACCTCTTATTCCCAGCACAGATGAAAAGGTTTTACAACTAAGTAATCCAAACCCTAGGGGGGAGAAGGGAACAAATTCTTTCAACCTTGAGGTCCTCAAGGTGACATTCAACTTGGATATGACATATGAGAACTATTCAAGTTCAGGTGATTGCCTGGCTTTACTTTACCTCACCCCTTCTGAAAGTGAATCAGAATGATTAAAGATCTAGAACACCCAAGTTTACTAAAGGATACCAGACTTAACTACACACCAGAAAGTCAGTTCCAGTCCTCTCATAGACTATAGTATCTTTCTCAGTATCACTATTATCAGTTCATGGTTTGAATACAATTATATATATCCAGTCCATCCATCTGGTCTTCATCATGGTGTTCCTATCAAATGTGTGATTGATAACAATGGGCCCTCCAAGTATCTTAATTTTTTTTTTTTATTTTTGGGCCACATCTGGTTACGCTCAAGGGTTACTCCTGGCTATGCGCTCAGAAATGGCTCCTGGATTGGGGGACCATATGGGACGCTGGTGATCTAACGGTGGTCCATCCTGGTTCAGCCGCTAGCAAGGCAAATGCCCTACCACTGCGCCATTGCTCCAGCCCCCCTCCAAGTGTCTTTTGAGCAATCTCTCTATACCCACTTGTCTCTACTTTTTCTTGTTTTGGGGGGTTTGGTCACACCTGGCAGCGCTCAGGGGTTACTCCTGGCTCTATACTCAGAAATCACCCCTGGCAGGCTCGGGGGACCATATGGGATGCCGGGATTCAAACCACCGTCCTTCTGCATGCAAGGCAAATGCCTTACCTCCATGCTATCTCTCCGGCCCTGTCTCTTTTTCTGTTTTCTCATATTCTTGAGTAAAAGTTAAATTATATTATAATTTGAGTAAAGTTAAATTACAGATTCTGAGTGACTCGAGGTGGCTTTTTCACCATCATGAACATTTCCCAGTCCTACTCCTCAGCGTTCTACTAGATGGACACCAGGTATGAATGCTGCATGGTCCCAGTCCTCCCCCATTTCTGCCAGGGATTTGCAATCAAGTGTGTCCATTTAGACTTTTTAATATTTCATACAGTAATTATGGTGCATTCAGGAACCCAACCCCCAAAACTTCACTTGGACCCCACCATGTCTCCCATCCAGTTTGAGGGTCCCAGGGCTTAAAGTGGAGAAAGGAGAGGTAACCACCCATCTGGGATCTGATCCCAGAGACAATCCCTGCCCTGCCTTACTCTCTGCAGGGGTGAGGGAGTAATTCCTGGGCCCACTGTCCTTGCTTATGCACCCCTGTCCTTGCTTATGCACATATGTACACTGGCTCCTGAGTTGGGTCAGTTCCTGGCAGGGCCCTTATCCAACAGCACCAAGTGGGATGGGGGCAGGAGAGCTTGCTAGGGAGACCCTGAGAAGGAGATCCCAGTGATATGGGACTGCAGGAAGGAAAGAGTGGGGGGACCCACACCTCATCCTTTTCCCAGAGACTCTCCAGTAGTCCCCAGGTCCCCCTGTAGCTGGGGATTGAAGGTGGGGGTTAGAAGGTGAGTGGCTGAATGAGGCATGCTTTCCCTTGGTTGCCCCCAGGGTCTGGTGACGGTCAGGGTTCTTAATAAGGGCTATGTCCCTGCCTGGGAGAGAGTGGGAGTAGGGCTTCATTGCACAAAATACTGTGGCAGGGTCACATGTGGGGGTGAGACCCAGCCGGTCTGTGTACAGAGATATTGCATTTAAAAAAGGGAAACCTCATTTAAAATAAAAATGAGTTAACAAAACAAACAAAAATCCCACACAACACAAGGCAGGTGGGGCAGGCAGGAAAGCAGGAGGGGTAAGCCTCAGACCTGAGGCATCATCACGTCTTGTCTGTGTCGAGATCCCCAGCCTGGACTAGCTCTGGATGCCTGGCTGGCATAGGGTAGTGGTCCTGGGGAGAAGGATGATGAGGAATACAGGCCTGGCCTCAGTGTGGGAGGCTGGCACGGCCATGCTGTCCACCAGCAACTACCAAGACAGAGAGAAACACAGACCAGGCAAGGAGCGATGAGAGCTTTGTTAGCACCCAACAGACAGGCCAATGGGTGGGTTGACAGGTCAATGATCAGGTGTTGAAACAGGCAGCAGGGGATATGTGGGCAGACTAGCATGAGTCAGGCAGGCAGGCAACAAGGAGGAAGGAGGCGGCTGGGGGCTGCCCTGTGAGGGGTGTGGCATCCCTCCAGTTGCTGCCTGCTGGGGCCTGGGTCTGTGGCTTAGAACTCGGTGTCCACCACCTGGAAAGCTGGCCTGCCTGCAGGGGAAAGCAGAGCAATGGCTGTTGTTGGGTGAGAAGACAGGTGGATGGGATAAGGAAAAGGACAAAGGCTACACTTACCTGCATCAGGCATTGATGAAGACCGAAGACTGGCCTCTTTTTGTAGCATGATCTCCTTTAGTGCAAATATGGAAGTAGCTGTGGAGGGAGGAGAGGCAGAGTGTGAAAATGAGATAAGGAACCAATCTAGACTTACTCCATATGATTCAATCAAGGGTAGTGGGTAAGTTCCACTTCTTTAGAGAAAGGAACTCATATTTGTCAAAAATAAATGCATAATGGCATTTACCCACCATACACACATCTATTTAAAACATGTGTCTGTTCGTTGCATTTTCTTGCTTTTGCACCTTTAAAAGAGGAAGGTACTTTCATTTTGCACTCTAAGAGTTTATATACTTTATTTGCTAATACTAATTACAATTTTGAAAATTACAAGGGCTGGAGAGATAGCATGGAGGTAAGGCGTTTGCCTTTCATGCAGGAGGTCATCGGTTCAAATCCCAGCGTCCCATATGGTCCCCCGTGCCTGCCAGGAGCAATTTCTGAGCATGAAGCCAGGAGTAACCCCTGAGCACTGCCGGGTGTGACCCAAAAACTACCAAAAAAAAAAAAGAAAATTACAAAAAATAATTGCATAGGGGCCTAAGCAATAACACAGTAGGTAAGGCAATTTGCCCTGCACACAGCCAACCAGGGTTCGATTCCCAGCATCTTATAATGTCCCCTGAGCCTGCCAAAAATGATGTCTGAGCAGAGCCAGGAGTAGCCCTGAGCACTGCCAGGTGTGACCCCAAAACAGACAAAACAACAAAAATCATAAGCAAGCTACAAATAAAAGAAAATATGGGGCCGGAGAGGTAGCACAGCAGTAGGGCTCTTGCCTTGCATGCAGCTGATCCAGGACAGACCATATGCCAGGTATGAATCCCGGCATCCCATATGGTTTCCATGCCTGCCAGGAGCGATTTCTGAGTGCAGAGCCAGGAGTAACCCCTGAGCACGACTGGATGTGACCCCCAACCCCCAACAAAAAAAGTAAAGGAAATATGAAAATTTACCTTGGCTAAGAAATCATTTCCTTTGCCAAGTGTAATAGTATTTTGTAATTAACACCAACTATATCTAAGTGATGGAGGGTGAGTAGGATTTTATTAATTCAGTTAATGGGAAAAATAGCCAATTTTTTAGGTAGGTTAATTATAGTCTTATTATATTTCTGGAAAAAAGGATGAAAAAAGTGTCGGCAATAGAGGCAAGCTAAGCAGACCTCTATAGGGTAACCATAAGCGGTGCGAGGGATCAAATCCCTATCAGTTGCATGCATACAAGCACCTTGCCTACTGTACCATCTCTGCAGCTCCCTGGTTTGACTTTCTTCTTCTTTTTTTTTTTTTTTTTGGTTTTAGGGTCACACCTGGCAGTGCTCAGGGGGTTTATTCCTGGCTCTGTGCTCAGAAGTCGCTCCTGGCAGGCACGGGGGACCATATGGGATGCCAGGATTCGAACCGCTGTCCCTACCACTGTGCTATCTCTTGGCCCCTCCCTGGTTTGACTTCTAACTGCATAAATAATCTTTCCTTTGTGTGTGTGTGTGTGTGTGTGTGTGTATTTTAGGTCACACCTGGCAGTGCTCAGGGGTTATTCCTGGCTACAGGCTCAGAAATTGCTCCTGGCAGGCATGGGGGACCATATGGGACGCCGGGATTCGAACCGATGACCTTCTGCATGAAAGGCAAACGCCTTCCTCCATGCTATCTTTCCGGCCCCATCTTTCCTTTTTTGTTTTGGTTTTTGGGCCACACACAATGATGCTTAGGGGTTACTCATGGCTATGTGCTCAGAAATCAATCCTGACTTGGGGGACCATATGGGACAATGGGGATAGAACCAAGGTCTGTCCTGGATCAAATGAGTGCAAGGCAAATGCCCTAGTGCTTGCGCCATCATTCCAGCCCCATCAATCATCAACTTTTTTTTTTTGGTTTTTGGGCCACACCCGGCGTTGCTCAGGGGTTACTCCTGGCTGTCTGCTCAGAAATAGCTCCTGGCAGGCATGGGGGACCACATGGGACACCGGGATTCGAACCAACCATCTTTGGTCCTGAATCAGCTGCTTGCAAGGCAAACGCCGCTGTGCTATCTCTCTGGGCCCCAACTTTTTTTTAAAGCCAGTCAAATTGAGAAGTGGGGGGTTATATACTAACTTTTGTGATACTAACGTTAATAAGTTCTGATAAACCACTGCCATCGGACCAGCCAATCATCAACTTTTTAAAGCCATATCTCAGTGATAAAATAATTCAAAAGCGGGGTCTGGAGAGATAGCATGGAGGTAGGGCATTTGCCTTGCATGCAGAAGGATGGTGGTTCGAATCCTGGCATCCAATATCATCCCCCGAACCTGCCAGGAGCGATTTCTGAGCGTCAAGCCTGGAGTAATCCCTGAACACTGCCGGGTGTGACCCAAACACCAAAAAAATTCAGAAGGACCAGAAAATTTGTACAGTGGGTAGAACATTTGCCTTACACACAGCCAACCAGGGTTTGATCCCCGGCATCCCATATGGTCCCCACTGTCCATCAGGACTAATTTCTGAGTGCAGAGCCAGAAGTAAACCCTTGAGCACCACCAAATGTGCCCCCCCCAAATTTTTTCAGAGATATATGCTGAAATCATGAATAAATGCTTTATCAGGGATTTGGTTCAAAATAATGAGAAGTAATACAAATTAAAAACCAAATTGGCCAAAAGCTGTTGATCTTTTGGAGTCATTGAGAACTCTTATCTATAAATATTAAAAGTTTTTTAAAGAGGGTTAGAGATACAATGATGGGTAGGTAGGGTGCTTGCCCTTACATGCAATTTACAGAAGTTCAATCCCCAGCTCCTTATCTGTCTCCTAAATACTGCCAGGAATGATGCATGGAATGCAGAACCAAAACCAGGCCCTAATAAGCACAGCCAGGTGTAGCCCCCAAACAAAAAAAAACTGTTTTTAAAGCCAGATATGTAAATAAACACCCTGTGTAATAACATTTCTTTGAGTTCAAAAGAGTAAGATTATTTATGCAGTTAGAATTCAAACCAGGGGCCACAGACACTGCTTGCCATACATACACCTTGTTACTTTTTTTCTTTTTTGGTTTTTAGGCCACACCTAGTGACGATCAGGGGCTACTCCTGGCTATACGCAGATATCGCTCCTGGCTAGGGAGGATCATATGGGACACTGGGGGATGGAACTGCAGTCCTTCCTAGGCTATTGCGGGCAAGGCAGAAGCTTTATGGCTTACACCACTGCTCCAGCCCCACACCTTGTTTCTTAACCTATGTGTCAGTTACATGGGCATACGTAGTTCATAAAAATGAACTATGCAGGGCCGGAGAGATAGCATGGAGGTAAGGCGTTTGCCTTTCATGCAGGAGGTCATCGGTTCGAATCCCGGCGCCCCATATGGTCCCCCGTGCCTGCCAGAAGCAATTTCTGAGCCTGGAGCCAGGAATAACCCCTGAACACTGCCGGGTGTGACTCAAAAATCAAAAAAAAAATGAACTATGCAATATACTTATGATCTGCATATTTCTCACTATATAATTTACAAAAAATACTCTATAGATTTATTTTGGAACACCCAGCAATGCTCAAGGGTTACTCCTCACCCAGGAATTACTCAGGACCATGTGGGATACTGGGATTGAATCCAGGTTGGCCACATCCAAGGCAAGAACCCTACCTGCTGTACTACCTCTCTAGTCCAGAAATGCTTACTTTAAATGTTTGCTTTAAAAATAAGGCTAAGAGGGGGCAGGGATCTATTTCCAAAGGACGGAACACATGCCTAGCATGTACAAAACCTAGAGTTGGATGGATCCTAGGCACAGTATGCCCCCATCCCAAGCACTGCAGGGCTGCACAGGTCCAAACACTGAGCCTATGTCAAGTCATACCACCAGGCCAATTATCACCATTCTCTACCTCCTACTGCTAGGTATAAACCCTATAAGGAAGGAAAAGTAAATAAAAACAAAGGCTAACTGACACTGCTTCAGTTAGCCTTAATTATCAGTGTTTGAACATTTCCACCAAAAGAAAAAGAAAAAACAAAACTACCAGCAGCATTTGCTGTTTGTGGCAAGGTCACAGTCAGCAGTGCTACGGAGAGCTAGACAGAAACCAGAGCTTCATGTGGTGCACTATACATCAACCACATTCCCAACCCCTAAAAGAATCTTTGGGGGGGGGGCTTTTGTGTCACACCAGGCGGTGCTCAGGGCTCAGAGGTTACTCCTAGCTCTGCACTCAGAAATCACTCCTGGCAGGCTCGAAGGACCATATGGGATGCCGGGAATTGAACCTGGGTCCATCCCTAGTCGGCCACATGAAAGGCAAATGTCATACTGCTGTGCTATCTCTCCAGCCCTAAAAGAATATTTCTTATAATATCAAAGGGCATTCTCCACACCCCCTTATATATGCCCTAGCCAGAGTCCTATACAACCTGCCCAACTGTCCACAGCCATCCTACTTTCCATAGCCCCAGCCAGCTGTGCCCTCGTAGCTACACTCACTGTCAGGAAGTTTATGTATCCGTTCCCCCAAATTGAAGAAGAACGGTTGTTTCATGGCATCCTCTGCGGAGATCCGATTGCGACCTTCAAACTGGATGTGCATATGGGAAAGAAACATTGTCCCCTTCAACACGGTCTCCCGTTCCTCCCCATCCCAAACCCTGCTGCTTCCCCACACAGGAATCGTTGAAGCCCCCAAGACAGGCCTGAAAAGGTGGCTTTACCTGCAGCAGCTTATTGAGGAGATCAGCCCCGTCAGTGTCAAGTCTATGGCAGAAACAAGGAGACCCACTTTATTTTCGAGTCTTGGCACTCTAGCTCCTAAAGCCCACCCACCCTACTGACCCATCCATCAGCCTCACCGAGGTGCATGGCTCAAAAGGGCCTCAGGTCGATATTTGGGGTAGTTGTAGGTCTTGAATTCTTCATTGGACAAGATGCCTGGCCATGTCTCCTCAGTGGGGGTTCCTGAGGGAGAAGAAAAAGTGACCTTAACCTTGTCATAGGGCATCTCTGCCAATCTTTACCTCAGAGGTCTCCTCACCCAAGATGCGAAAGATGAAATGCAGCTGTTCTTCCACGGTGGAGCCTGGGAAGAGGGGCCGTCCTGTAGCCATCTCATAGAAGATGCAGCCCACACCCCTATGGAGGAAGGGCACAATTAACAAACAGGAGGTAATAGGCAGGAAACTGACACCAAGCCACCCTGCTAACACCTATCTCCACCTCCACTTCCACCTGTCCTCACCACATGTCAATCTGGGTTGAGTAGTCAGTAGACCCAAGCAGGATGTCAGGGGGTCGATACCACAGAGTCACCACCTCGTTGGAATAGGTCTTCGTTGGAATGGACTTGGCCCGGGCCAGACCTAATAAGAGAGGTAGAGAGAAGGGGCACCTGAAATTGAGGAAGTTGTGGGAACCTAAAGGAGAATGAAGCTGGGATAGAGGATTTCCTAAGCATGGCTTGTACATGGTGGAAAGGACAGAGACCAAGTGCCATAAGTAAGGAGAAGGTTGGGAAGTGGGCCAAACTGGGGGGTCAATGAGAAGAAAAGGGAGACTGGGATACCAAAGTCGGCCAGCTTGAGTTCTCCTCTCTCATTGATAAGCAGATTTTGGGGCTTGAGGTCTCGATGTAGCACCTTCTGACGATGACAATAGGCCAGGCCACGGAGCAGCTGGAACAAGAACAGCTGGGAAGCCAGGAACAGGAAGCAGAGGTCAAAGGATATCCAGCAGACTGACCCCCCAGCAAACACTGCTCCCCTTCCCAGTACAGACACTGAGCCCAGAGCTTTGTCACACAAGAACAGATTACAAGGTCCCGATGCCCTCCAAGGAATCCCAGAAAAATAAAGTCAAATGGGAAAAGTCAGTTTCTGGGACATTTTTAGGGTAGAGTGGGTGAAGAGGTCCCTTGACACCCACTTTCACATTGTGCATGTTGATGACATTCCCACAGTCATCCAGGTACTGCTTCAGGTCCTTGTCCTAAAAAAAGGAGATGGCAGAAGAAAGAATATACCATCTATGGTTCCTGGCTATCTCCCCAACCTCCACCTGAAACCCATTGCCATCCAGCCTTACCAAGTACTCAAAGACAAGAGTGAGGGACTTCTCCGTGTGGATAATGTCATGCAGTGTGACAATGTTAGCATGTTTGAGGTCCTTGAGCAGCGACACTGCAGAAAGCATAGAGGTTAGATGTGGGGGATAGAGGAGAGGATGAGAATCACAGAGACAAGTCCAGTATGGCCTTGCTCCTGTGCAGTTTGGGATGGTAGCTGAAAGGTGCCAAGTCCTAACTCACTTGAGACCAGGAAAGTGTGTTCCACATTGTAAAAGTGGACATTAAGGCTCAGAAAAGACTGGTGCAGGTGTCAGAAATTATAACCCCAGCTTTAATGTGAGACTAAACTTTTCATAATACAGCCTCTTAAAAAGGGCCTTGCTCCATTCCTCAGTACTTGGGACCTATAGCTTCAGGAGAAAATAGGTTTGCATATTCAACTTCTATTCAATTTGACTTAATTCCTTGTGGTATTTTGACTAGAAACTGTCAAATAAATTTGTAGGCACTTTCAGAGTGGCCTCAAAACTAATGCAAGAACCCTGTTTTCCAAGCCATCTGCCTCGTCTCCAAACAGGAAAGAATTCCTGACCCAGAGATGTGGGTAAAGGGCATTTTTTCACAAAGCCCATGATGGCAGGAGAAAGACACCAGCACACTCAGTCCCTCTTCATACCATGGGAAGAACCCAGGAAGGCAAAGGTAGATAGATAGGGTAGGGGGGTCAGTACCTTCCCGGATGGCGGTGCAGGGGGCTCCTTCTTCGTGTTCTAGTCTGATCTCCTTGAGTGCCACAAGGTTGTCTGTGAGTTTACTTTTGCCTTTGTAGACAGTGGCATAGGTACCCTAGATAGAGGAGATAGCCATGAGGAGCCTGAGGCTAGAGGGAGCTCCCACTTACCTCCTCCCTCAACCCCCATAGGCCTCTCAGCTGCCCCTCACCTCACCCAGCTTGTCCAGCTTGATATAAGTCTCCAGTTTACCAAAGCCTATCTCAGACTGTAAGATAACAGAAGCAAATTGAAGCACAATGGTGAGGATGGAAGGAAAGGAAAGAGGAAGGACAGAAACAAATGTTGCTCACCAGACTGACACGGCGAAGGCGGCGACTAAGGGGCTTATCAAAGATGGGACTATTGAGGGTCAGCTTCTCAAGGTAGCCCTCCGGCAGCCGGATGTCAGCTGGTAATGACAGGCGCTTGTTGATGTCCTATTAGGCAAAGGCAGGGCAGAATCAGGCTGCTCAGTTCCATATTGCTAGGTTCAAATGTCTTTTTCCAGCCCCATCACCTCCCACGTGGGGACACATACCTCAGTGGAGATCTTGCGTGGGGGATGGTTGCGCATGCGCACCCTCACTGGTGACTGCACTTCATCTGAGGATGTGGCCGAGGCCTGATCACTTTCACCATCAGACCCAATCTTCAAGTCCTCATGGACAATCTCTGGCAAAGGGAAAAAAGGGAGAGAGCAGGTCAGATGGAGTCAGGAGTCCTGGGCAACTCCACACCTCACACAATTCTTTCTCACAGACATGTTCGTAGCTGCTGCAGGGAGCCACATGGAGCCTACCCCCAAGGGGACTCTGACAAGTCACCCCCAGAGTCCTAGATTTCAGGGACACAAGGAAACTTGGGGGAGCTCCAGTGGGGAGCCGAGGATCCCTTTTACCTTGAGACTGAAAACAAAGCCTATGGGATAAGGAACAGATAATGAGGCTGGAGCAAAAGTACAGTGGGTAGGGCACTTGCCTTACATGTGGGTAGACCCAGACTTGGATCCCTAATACCACATATAGTGCCCTGAACCCACAAGGAATGATCCCTGAGCACAAAACCATGAGTTAGCCATGGAACCAACAAGGTGTGACCCAAAAACACACAAAAAAGAAAGAGAAAAGCACAGATGAACAAAGTGAATACCGGGAAAGAATCGCAGGGAAAAGAGGGGAACAAAAAGCACGATGGGTGAGAAATGGTGGAGAAAAGAGCCAGGGAGCTGAACGTAACAAGTTTGAGAGGAAATAAATGGAAAGGTAGGCCCCAGGATCCAATCTGGGGATAGGATTAGCCAGCAGACCTACCTGGTGCAGAGCTGAGTGGCCCCCGACCTGAGCGAGGATCCCCAGGGGCAGCACGAGTGGGAGCCTCTCCAAGGTTACTGCCACCACCACAGCTGCTCTCATCCAAACCTATCTGCTCAGGGGCTCCATTGGTCTTTTCTACACCTCGGCTACCGCGTAGCGTCATGGACAGCTGTCGTTTAATTTTCTTCATCCGATCCATGGTGACCTGAAGTAGTATGAGCAAGTGAGTCCCACCACAGCCCTCTCGAACTCATAACCACCCAGGGAGTGAACATACTGATGTGAACTTGTATCAGTGAGCACCCCCCAAACACTGAGAAGCCCTGGAACCACTGGAGTTCCTAGAAATCTGGCAGAGATGGAAAACCTGGCTCCTAATAGCAAACCTGGGAGTTAAGGCTTTGGTGATTGGCTGAAGTCAAAGGTCTCACTGTTGGATGGTTGGCGATTAACAGGTCAGCATCACTGGGGACACATAGAGATTGATAGGAAGTACTTTCCGGTCGTGTAGCAGGGATATATCTGTCTATAGATGAAAAGTGGGCCTCACCCAGGACAACAGGAAAACTTAAAGTTAACCGGGTACGCCCATAGAGTGGCATGCTTGTCTGGCACCAGCCCCACATCATGCCTGTCAGGGTAGAATGTTCTTTGTGGCCACAAGCACCTTCCTATCTTACCCAACAAACATTGTCATGGTGACTGGTGGACTACCCCACTGATCTACACAGATGAGAATTGGGGAGGGGCAAGAAAATGTTGTCCAGACCCAATCATTGTGAGAGGCTGGAGAGGACCTCAATAACCACCAGCTATCCTTAGGGCTCCTGGAAAAGGCTAATCAAATTGGAACCTTGGGCTACTACCCAGATTTTTGCAAATCACCCCCCTTCGATTCTGTTTAAGAATGTACCCATAGACCCAGAGCAATAGTACAGAGGATAGAGCATTTGTCTTGACATGATCAACCTGGGTTCGATCCAAATCATGCATCAGCATCCCATGGTCCCCCAAGCACTGCTAGGAACATAGAGCCAGGAATAACCCTTGAGCACTGCCAGGTGTGGCCCAAAAACAACCCAAGATGGGCCAGAGAGATAGCACAGCAAGTAAGGCTTTTTACTTTTTTGGTTTTGGGGCCATACCTGGCAGTGCTCAAGGGTTACTCCTGGTTCTGCACACAGTAATCACTCCTGGCATGCTCAGGGAGACCATATGGAATGCTGGGGATCAAACTGGGGTCAGCCATATCAAAGCAAAAGTCCTAACCATCCCTATAGCTCTGGCCCCAGAGGTCTAGAATTTTTTTTTTGGTTTTTGGCCCACACCTGGCAGTGCTCAGTTGTTACTCCTGGCTCTGCACTCAGAAATTATCCCTAACGGTGCTTAGGGGATCATATGGGATGCTGGGGATCAAATCCAGGCCAGCCACGTGCAAAGCAAATGCCCTACCCACTGGTCTATCACTCCAGCCCCCAAGTAGGACTCTTGTACACAGCCCACAGACTGAGTTTAATCCCTAGTACCCAATATGGACCCCTGAGACCACAGGGAATGCAGAGCCAGGAATAATCCCAGAGCACTGCTAAGTGTACCCTAAAACTCAAAATGTTTAAAAAAAAAAAAAGAGCGTGGGGCCAGCGCGGTGGCGCTAGAGGTAAGGTGTCTGCCTTGCCAACGCTAGCCTAGGAAAAACCGCAGTTCGATCCCCCAGCATTCCATATGGTCCCCCAAGCCAGGAGCGACTTCTGAGTGCATAGCCAGGAGTAACCCCTGAGTGTCACAGGGTGTGGCCCAAAAAACAAAAACAAAAAAAGAATGTACCCATCTTGTGGCTAGAACAATAGTTTAGAAGGTAGGACACCTATCTTGGACACTACCAATCCAGATTCAATCCCTATCATGCCAGAATTCCCCGTAGCCCACCCCCCCAAGACTCCTCATAAGTGATTCCTGAGTACAGAGCTAGGAGTAACCCCTGAGCACTGCCAGGTATGGATCAAAAACCAAAAAAATGAAAACCCCTGAGCACTACCAAATACGCATTCAAAAAAAAAATAATATACCCATCTCCTTATCACCCCAAACAAATGCCACAGTTCTCAATGTTGTTCATGAGATCAAGCCCATTCATCCTTATTAGCTCTCTGGCCTCACCCCAACCCCATTTATAGCTGCTATTATGCAACCACATCCAGCAGTCCCACCTCAGGGCCTTTGTACTGATACTACTCTAGAGCACCCTTCCCCCAGATTTCAAAATAGCCTGCACTCTAAGCTTCCTTCAGGCCACTGCTCAGATACCAGATTCAAGAGGCCAGCATTAGTAATATTTAAAATCTAAACTCTCAGGGGCGCTTGCTTTGCATGCTGTGGCCCAGTTAGATCCCTGACATCCCATATGGTCCCTTGAGCATCACCTGGAGTGATTCCTGAGTGCAGAGGCAGAAGTAACCCCCAGCACCACCAGGTGAGACCCAGAAACAAAAACGAACAAACAAATTGATAAACTGCCAGAGCTCCCTCATCTTGACAGGACCTCCTCAGAAATGACACCAGATACTTACTTGCTTCTTTATGCACTGTCTGTTAAGCAGGAGACTGGCTATGTCAAAATAGATTCCTACCTGTTTAGGTCACAGCTATATCAAGATCTGTATTAGTAGTGCGGGACAAAAGTAGATGTTCAGGGTGCTTCTGACAAAAATGAATGCAGCAAACTTCCGCCTGGATGGTAATTCCTTGCTACCCACAAATTATCCCAAATAAAGTGTGCCCAGAGATGCAGGCATTGGAAGAAGAATACCACAAATGAGACTGCTAGAGGGAATAGGGCCATCAAAAGGCTGAGGGTAACCATCTTTTGTCTTCTCCTAGGCACTAGGCCAGCAAAGAGGTAGAAAAGATCTGGGCTCAGGTCTGGACCATCTGGACCCACAGCAGGACCTAGGATGGCCACTGGCCCAAGGGAAGTCAAGGATGGTCAGCTTCCTCGACTAAATAGGAGGTCGAAGATGAAGCTGCTGGATTAGTGGAGAGAAGTTGGTTATCTGTTCACATAAAACCATGCGCTTTCCTGGAGGTAAGGTGCCTGCCTTGCCTGCGCTAGCCTAGGACGGACCGCGGTTCGATCCCCCGGTGTCCCATATGGTCCCCCAAGAAGCCAGGAGCAACTTCTGAGTGCATAGCCAGGAGTAACCCCTGAGCGGCACAGGGTGTGGCCCAAAAACCAAAAAAAAAAAAAAAAAAAAAAAAAACCATGCGCTTTCCCCAGTGGACACTGCTTCCACTTCTCTGCCTAGCAAAGACTTTAGTAAAGAGAAGAATCTCTACCATCAACAAAATCCTAATCCAAGATGTGTAATATTATACCTGAGGCAAAGGAAGACAAAACATGCCCTGTCCCCCAGACAGTGCCTATATGATGAAGATACATATTCATTTTGCCTACTGTAGTGAGGAATGGGATAAAGCTGTAAGTAGGGTTATTATATGAAGAGGGAGCCTGGAGATATGAGTGAATGATGTCTAATTGGGAACCCCAAGGCTACACAAGTGCCAGAGATCACTGTTGAGCATGCTTTAGAAAGATGAGGTACAGAACTGGAGCAATAGTATATTAGAAAGGCATTTGTCTTGAACATGGCTGACCTGGGTTCAATCTTAGACATCCCATATAGTCTCCAGAGCACTGCCAGGGCCAGGTGTAATTACTAAGTGCAGAGCCAGGAGTAATCTCTGAGAACCACCAGGTGTGGTCCCAAAACCAAAAATAAAAAAAATAAATCAAGATGAAGAATAAAATCTGAACATCAACAGCCCCCAGAAAGAAAGCCCTGAGGGCCCAATGAACTCAAAACATGGAAACATTAATATGAACCAAAACAAGTTGTCATCATTTGTTTTCCTTTTACATTTCAGAATTATAAAGGGGCAAGAAATTAGATACACAATTCCACTCCCAACTCCAAGGACACAACAATCCTTAGAATAACCTCATCCGGGGGCCGGGAAGGTGGCGCTAGAGATAAGGTGTCTGCCTTGTAAGCGCTACCAAGGAACGGACCGCGGTTCGATCCCCCGGCGTCCCATATGGTCCCCCCAAGCCAGGGGCGATTTCTGAGCACATAGCCAGGAGTAACCCCTGAGCATCAAACGGGTGTGGCCCAAAAACCAAAAAAAAAAAAAAAAAAAAAAAAAAAAGAATAACCTCATCCGGGGCCGGGAAGGTGGCGCTAGAGTTAAGGTGTCTGCCTTGCAAGCGCTAGCGTAGGACGGACCGCGGTTCGATCCCCCGGTGTCCCATATGGTCCCCCCAAGCCAGGAGCGATTTCTGAGCGCATAGCCAGGAGTAACCCCTGAGCGTCAAACGGGTGTGGCCCAAAAATCAAAAAAAAAAAAAAAAGAATAACCTCATCCAAAGACAACTGATGATCTGCCACCACAGAGACCACTGAAAACACGATCATTGCAGACTACCAATCAGCATAGGAAAAATATAATTTTCATCCTGTGCTGCCCTTTGTAAGCCTACACTGGACTGCCATCATGCTACTTCCTTCAGTGCGCAAGACCCTCCATTAGGACTTTCCTGTTTCATGCATCACTTTCTTTTTATTTGGTTTTGGTTTTGGGTTTTTTTTGGCCACACCCAGAGGTAGTCAGGTACTCCTCCTAGCTCTGCATTAAGGGATCATACCTGGCAGGACTCAAGGACCCTACAGGATGTGGGGTGTGTGGTGGGAGGACTGAAGACAGGTCTACTCCCTGCAAAACAAGAGCTTTACCAGCTCTCATCCCTGCATCTTACCTGCAATCAGCACCTATTAATTTCTCCATTTATCTTTAATTCTATCTCTAATTCCCATCAGCATATACATCGCCAACCAGTAATCAATAACCACTGCTACCCTATTCTTGAGCCCCTCAGAGTCCAACTACCTCTTAGCTTCTCCACAGCACTCCTCCTCTCCCTCCCTTAACACACTATTCACCTAACTTGAGTCTGAACCCTATTAGCATGCACATGGGACCCTCTACAGCTGACTCACATTAGCACTCACCAGACCTTCAGACTGCCCTGAATCCTATTAACATAAAGTTGTGCGATTCCCAGACCTGTTTTTACATGCTCTCATATCCCTCTGCAGTTCTGACCATCATCAAAATATATTTTACTCCTGTACTCTTGCCTCCTATCAGCATAAGATGGACCTTCACTTCACCTTGATCCCTATTAGCCCACACTGGGCCTCACACAGAGCCTTATTCCCTATCAGAGCAATCAGAACTCTTACCCAACCCGACTCCTCAGAGACACAGATCAAGGCAGACACACACTGTACAATAATAGCTTGGCCCTATTTAGATATTCACTTATCCTGCCCCCCCAATAACACACTTCAGTCCTATCCCTCCATGGTTTTAACCCACTTTAGCACGAACACATTTACACAGTCTTTTCCATTATTTCTCTTCACTTTAACTCTACCACAGGTGGGGCCGGAGAGATAGCATGGAGGTAAAGTGTTTGCCTTGTATGCAGAAGGACGATGGTTAGAATCCCGACATCCCATATGGTCCCCCGAGCCTGCCAGGAGCGATTTCTGAATGTAGAGCCAGGAGCAACTCCTGAGTGCAGACCGGTGTGACCCAAAAACAAACAAAACAAAAACAAAAACAACTCTACCACAGACACTTCAATGGGGTCACACAGAGCTTCCCCCATCCTGATTCTCCTTATTGCACACTAGATCACCACCACAGCCAAAGTTCATTCAACTGTCCTGAAAGCTTCAAAATGTTGAGGATCATTAGCATATCCTAGAACTCATACCACTGAGCGGTCTCCAATGGTCCCAAATGTAAGGACCTCCACAGCTATAAAGTCAAAGAAGCAGTCCCTGAAACTTCCTAGGTTATCTATTCTATCCTTTCATTCTTATCACTCTTCAGTCTCATCTCTCTTGGTCTCTTCATGTCCTCATCGACAATGATCTCACATCCTGATGCTTTTTGGGATAAATGATATATAGGTCTGAGCTGGGAGTTACCAGGGCTACAACTGGCAGTTGGGGGAGGGGCAGGGCCGTGCACTGCCCAGCACTGAATCTGTGCACCAAGCTTCTGAGCCATCATCCAAGTCCAACTCTCTCTCTCTCCTCTCTCTCTCTTCTCTTCTCTTTCTCTCCCCCACCCCACCCCCTCTCTCTCTCGTTTTTTGGGTCACACCCGGTGGCACTCAGGGGTTATTCCTGGCTCTGTGCTCAGAAATCGCTCCTGGCTGGCTCAGGGGACCATATAGAATGCCGAGATTCGAACCTTCGAATCACCGTCTATCCTGGGTCAACTGCGTGTAAGGTAAACGCCTTACTGATGTGCTATCTCTCCCGCCCAGAAGTCCAACTTCTGATCTCTAATACAGCACTAAATCTGAGGCTGCCAAGACACTTGGCTCAGAGAGGCCCCACCCAACACAACACCTCATATATCCACAACTCTGACCTGACCCCCTTTAGCACAGGCTCTGCCCATCTTCATCCCCCATTAGCATATTCTGGGCCTCTGCCTATTCAGACCTTCATTTCCACACGCAGCTATGGTATTTAGCACACTGTCAACTCTGGAGTTTTTCACGAGTTCAAGGAGAATCCTAACACACTGCAGCGTCACCAGGGATAAAAACCTCAGCATCATCACTACCTCCCTCGTTTCTACACATAGCTTCTGAGCCCCGATTCTATTAGGGACCCTCCTGGCACTTCTACCACCCTAGAGGCCCCCTCCCTGCCATGAATCATAAGGGATCTCTCTACCAACTATTCCTTCATTTGTCTATCTCAGCACTGTTCGGCCATTCCAAACCACGCTACCCATCTTGGGGTAAGTCCACCACCCAGCACCCCTTCATTACCATGCACTAGGCCTCAAGCGGAACCCTTACAGAGTTAGGACTAGCACAGGCACCTCGAGCCCAGCACCACTCTGGCACCCACTTCTACACTTCCGATCACCCTGCTCCCCATGACCACCAACGGTTCATCCATCCCCAGCTCCCAGACCCGGCCAGGGCGGGGCCAAGGTCAGGAAGCCCCAAATGACCCTTGGCCCGGTGCATACCGGGAAATCGCTAGGGGGAGGGGGCACGCCGACGGTGCAGCCCGACTCCAGCCACAGCGCCAGGGCAGCCCACCCCCCCACCCCCCACCCCCAGCACTCGGGGCCGCGCTCACCGGTGGGGGCGCACGAGCGAGCTCAACGCCGCGAGGCCGGCGCGGCGGCGCCTGGGGCGGCGGCCTGGGCTGTGGCCGCGCGACCTCCTTCTCCTCCGGTTCGCCGCCGGCGCCCGTCCCAGTAGTCTTCAGCCATGGCTGCTGCGCCCGGGCCGCCGCCGGCTGAGGAGGAGGCGGCGGCGGCGGCGGCGGCGGCGGTTGAGGCGGCGGCGGCGTCCCGCTCAGCCGGCCATTAGCTAGGCCGCTGTGGGCAAGGCCCCCCGGCTCCTGTGTGGTCGCTGGAGCCCGAGAGCTCAAGGCGCCTCACGAGCCGGAGCCGACGGCGCCGGGAGCAGCGCGCGCGGATCCCGGGGCCGAAGAGTAAGTGGCCTAAGCGCCTCGCGCACAGCGCTCTGCGCATGCGCACGTCCGCGCTGGACCGGGGGAAGAGAGAGGACTCACCTCGTAGTGGAGGCTCCGATAGGTCCGTCCGTAGCGGGAGGGGAGCCGGCCATTGCGCGTCCACTGGGGAGTGTGGCGCAGGCCCTGGAGCGGCTCCAGGAGGAAGACTGAAGGGGCTTTCGTGCTCAATTCCGGCCTTCCTAGCGGCTTGTGAGAACCACAGTGGGCAGCAATTCGCGACTACTGTGTCCCTCACCGTCTGCACCCCTGAGTGGACCTCACTTGGTATATCCCCATGGTGGCAAAGGGGACTTTGCAAGGAGGAAAAAGATGATGCAGTCAGTCCTAGTTGCTTGCTGTGCTTCAGCAAGCTGAAACCTTAAAGACTCGCCAGAAGGTGACTATTCTGGGCGAGACGGCCGGGAGAATCACTTGCCTTAAACACCTTAGCTAAGACCATCTGCTTCCCCCAGCGACCTCGGCCTCTAACTCATTCCCACTGTGAACAAGAGCAGGCCCCGCCCTCTGGGGTTTTTACCCAGCCAATAGGATTTGCTCCCTGGGGTGAGGCCGATCAAGAATGAAGGGCGTGTCTGGGCAGAAGAGGCGTGGTTTTGATGACCCACCCCTCCTAGGCCACGCCTCTTCCCCGTTTTCATTGGTTTCCACCAACATGGACAAGTCTGTGCTCCACTCTCACCATAAATTGAATATTTCGCAAGCGCGTTCAGTCTGTTCCATCCCTCCTTAAACTCCTACCATCCTCAGTGAGCCTAAGCTGAGACAGAAAAGGCATGTCTTTTAGAGGTGCGAGCTGTTTTCGGTGCCGGCTAGGGACTTTGGGTTAGGAGGAAGGACAGCTCTTGTAGCCTCAGCTATATTTGCTTTTGACCCCTGAATTGGTTTTTCCTGCAGTCAGTTTTCTCAGCTACTGCCAGTTCACGTCTCTTATAGCTCTGTAATTTTATGAATGTCTTGGATGCCTGTTAATGCCCCTCACCCTCCTCAATCAGAAAACTACACTAACTGGGCTTGGAACCCAACTTTTTTTTTTGGGGGGGGCACACCTGGCGGCGCTCAGAGGTTATTCCTGTCTCTGCTCTCAGAAATCACTCTTGGCAGGCTCGGGGGACCATATGGAACGTGGGGAATCGAACTGCATCTGTCCCTATTGGCCTCCTGCAAGGCAAATCAATGCCCTACCACGCCAAGTTTAAATGGTGGTAGCCTTCAACAGGCTACCTAGAACTTCTTTATATTGCACCCCAGTCCAAAGTTGAGTTCTCCACCTCTTCTGGACTTTCCTTTATGGCAGCCTTTCTCCGGACAGATAGTTTCAGTTTCTCATGCTAGGAAGAAAAAAAAACCTAAGAATCATCTGCACTGGGGTAGGGAGGTGGGAATGTATGACAAAGACAAAAAGTACACAGTGGATAATCAGGTTCATCACTCCTATGATCTCATCTCTTACCATTCTTTCTCTAACCCACTGCAGCCAAACTAGTCTTCTAGCTATTCCTGAATAAAACAAGAACAGTCTAGCCTCAGGAACTATATACTTGCTATTTTCTTTTCCTGGATGTGCTTCCTCCATATAACCACATGCTTATCTCTTCACTTCTTCCAAAGTCCTTGCTTCAATGTCACCTTCTTCATGAAGCCTTTCCCTAGAAACTTTTACTTTTGGGCCATACCCAACTGATCCCAGAGTTTACTCCTAATACTATCCTCAGGGTAGAGTCTATCAGGGGTCCTCAAACTTTTTAAACAGGGGGCCAGTTCACTGTTCTTCAGACTGTTGGAGGGCCGGATTATAGTAAAAACAAAAATTATGAACAAATTTCTATGCACACTGCATATATCTTATTTAGAAGTGAAGAAACAAAATGGGAATAAATACAATATGTGGCCCGCAGGCCATAATTTGAGGACCATTAGTCAATGGAACCTGGATCAGCTACATATAAGACAAGCACCTTAATCCAAGTACTAGGTCTGTCTAGCCCTGGCTACCCTATTTCAACATTCCTATTTGTGAGACTGGAGAGTGTACAGTAGCTAGGGCACTTATCTTGCATGTAGCCCACCTGAGTTTGATCCTGTATGGTCCCCCCAAGCAACCTCAAGAATAATTACTGAGCACTAAGCCAGGAGTTACTTCAGCATTGCTGGATGTAGCCCCCAAACAAAAACAAAATACCTACTTGTAGCCCCATGGTTCCAGATCCCCAGATCTGTCCTTTGTGAATAACATCAACTTCTATTTACTTTAGTCTGTCCTGGGGTTCACCCTAGAAAAACTAAGCACCCCCACCCCATCCCTCACATAATCCAGGACAGGGTTTATTTCAATGCTGGAGATCAAACTTAGATCATGTATTGGGGCTGGAGAGATAGTACAGTGGTAGGGCGTTTGCCTTGCATGTGGTCGACCTGAGAGACCCAGTTCAATTCCTGGCATCCATATGGTCCCCCAGCCTGCCAGGGGAAATTTCTGAGTGCAGAGCCAGGAGTAGCCCCTGAGCACAACTGGGTGTGGCTCAATAACCAATCAATAAGGTTAAAAATAAAACTCATGGGCCCGGAGAGATAGCACAGCGGCGTTTGCCTTGCAAGCAGCCGAACCAGAACCAAAGGTGGTTGGTTCGAATCCTGGTGTCCCATATGGTCCCTCGTGCCTGCCAGGAGCTATTTCTGAGCAGACAGCCAGGAGTAACCCCTGAGCAATGCCGGGTGTAGCCCCAAAAAAAAAACAAAAAAAAATAAAACTCATGTATTGCAGCAGTCTACCACTGAACCTCATCTCCAGCCCTGCAGATTTCTTTTACAGAGGCACACAGGGTTTACTACATTCAGGGATCACTCCTAATAACATGCCTTATTTATCCACTTCTCACAAAGTCTGGGATGCCCAGGGGACCATATGGGATGCCAGAGATAAAACCCATTTGGCTGCATGCAAACACCCATATACTGTACAGAGAATACTCTTCCCCCTGAGCAGTGATTTTTTTTATATTTTGCTAGCTCCAATGCTTGGAATACTAACACTTAGAATACTGCCATTCAAAAATATGTTTGAATGCCTGGGGCCAGAGAGATAGCACAGCAGTAGGGCATTTGCCTCGCATGCGGTCGATCCAGGACCGATGGTTGTTCAAATCCAGGCATCTTATATGAGATCCCCATGACTGCCAGGAGCAATTTCTGAGTTCAGAGTTAGGAGTAACCCCGAGTGCCATTGGGTGTGACCCAAAGCCAAAAATGTCTGAATGTGGGCCTGGAGAGATAGCACAGCCGCGTTTGCCTTGCAAGCAGTTGATCCAGGACCAAAGGTGGTTGGTTCGAATCCCGGTGTCCCATATGGTCCCCCGTGCCTGCCAGGAGCTATTTCTGAGCAGACATCCAGGAGTAACCCCTGAGCACTGCCGGGTGTGACCCCCCCCAAAAAAAAAAAAAACAAAAAAAAAATGTCTGAATGCCTGAAAGGACAGTCCTTGGAAGAAACAAGAGAAAATGTTGTTCTACCCTATTCATTGTGCCTAGATGAAAGGGAAGTGCTGAGTGCAGAGAACCAACCTCTGCCCACTGTACACTGGTCTGATCTTGTTGCTGTTACACTGGTATACAGAGCTAGTACCTCTAGGGCTCTGGAGATGGCAGGAAGGGCTTTACATTCAGTACATGTAGAACTGAGTTACCACCAGGATCCACAGATATTTGAAGAGTGTGATCGTGCAAATGAAGGGGATTAGGTGGCAAAGAACAGAAATGTCTGGAGTCATTGTAACAGAAGTTGCCAGGAGCCAAAATAGTGAAAGGGACAACAGTGCATGCAAGCCCTCATGCCTATAATGGAGACTGTGGATAGAAGTATGAAAAGATTGTATTCTAGAAATAATAGAGCTTATATTTGAGATTTTCTTTTTGGCTGCACCTGGCAGTACTCAGGGCTTACTCCTGGCTCTGTGCTCAGGGATCAGGCATGGTAGGGCTCAGGAGATCAAAAGCAAATGCAAGGGACAGAACCTGGGCTGGTCATGTGCAAAGCACCTTATTCACTGTACTCTCCAGCCCCCTCACTTGAGAAGTTCCTGTGATCCCAGATGTATAAGCACATATAATAGCCATACAAGTCATTTGTAGTCCATAAATCATAGGAATTTATTTCATATGGGATTGCAACTCCCAGCTTAAGAAGCTAGCTTTTGGGCACTGGAGAAATAGTGTACAATGGATTATGAACTGGTTTTGCATGTGGTTGACCTAGGTTTGATAGCTGACACTGCATATGCTCCCTCAGACTGTGCTAGAAGTGAACCTTGAGCACAGAGCCAGGACTAAGACCTGAACACTGCTGAGTGTAGCCCAAAACAAACAAACAAACGAAAAAGCAGCAGCAGCTGTGCACTAAAGAAGTGATAGGAGTCAAAATACCTGTGGTGGGAAAACCTCTCCACCAGGCTCTAGAATGCCATGAAATTGGTGGTATGGGGTCTGGAGATAGTAGAGTGGCTAGCCTTTCATGAAATCCAGTTCAATCCCAGGATCAAACTGTCAGAAGTGATCCTTGAGCATAGAGCCAGTAACAAGTCCTGAACACAGCTGAGCGTGACCCAACAAAAATAAATCTTCATACTTTAGGGTCAGAATATGATGTAGACAGGTAGAGGCACTTGTTCAATTCTACTACCACCACCCAAAAAAGACAGAACAGCACACAGTTTTGTGGGCCTGGTAGGGTATGTATGCAGGCCTAACAGATTGCCATACCAATCTACCAATCTACCAATCAACAAGCTCTTTTGAAAGACAGGAGGCCCAGGATCTGGCACACAGGCTGAAGGGAGTCAAGGAAGGAGGGGAAAGAAACTTTGTCCTCACACTACTTTTTGTTTTGGGGCCACATCCAGCAGTGCTCAGGAGTCACTCCTCGCTCTATGCTCAGAAAATCACTGTTGGCAGGCTTGGGGATGCTGGGGATAGAACCCAGTTCAGCCACATGCAAAACAAACACCTTACCTACTGTGCTATCGATACAGCTCATTCTCACACTTTCTCAAATATTTTCACAAAAAATACAAAATATGAACTGGCACTTGATGCCTTCTATGTAACAGAGCTGTTGTAGAAATATAGCAGGGAATTAGAAGCAGCAGATGGGAAGGTCAACATTAAAACCCAGTTCAAATAGTCCCAGAGACCCAGTAACCTGCTCCCATCTGCTTCCCTGCTGCCCTCTATTTCTTCAAGTTCTACATTCTCTTCACTAGGAAACTGGTCATTGGCAGAGCCTATGGGTTTTTGCCACTTAAACCAGACAGCTCCAGAAAGCAGAAAGCACCTTCCTCCCTGGAACCAACATGAAAAGCCACATTTGGGTTAATAACTCTTTATTTGGTTCAGGTTCCAAATAAGGTAGAAAGCGCGGCCAAGAGAAACTTAGGTAGGGGGCAAGGTGGGAACACCAGGCTTGGCTAGCTGGGTCACTGCTAGAGACCAAATGGTAGCCCTGGGTTGGGAGGGGTCTGGATAGGGGGGCCGGGCCAGTCTACAAGGAGTGGATGGATATCAGCGAATGGTGTATCGTACATAGGGGACCTCGACATCCTCGCCACTCTCGTCATTGCAGCACAGCTCAAGCACCAGCGCCCGCACATGGCGGCCCAGCTTTCGCTTCGACACACGGCTCACGATCTCTGTCATCCTGGATATAAGGAAGCAGAGGTTCAGGGGCACATAAAAAGAGAGGGAGAACAGGTGGGTGAGGTGAGGGGTAGTGAAGAGCAAGGAAGAAGAGTTGGATGATTACAAGTGGAGCCTCCCCACAAACTCACGACTGATCCAACCGTTCCTTGAGCTTTGCAGCTGGCATGAAGAAAGAGTAGAGCATAGATACCCCCTGGGACAGCATGGTGATCTCCAACTTATGCTCTGTCTGAGGAAGAGAGAATAGGAAGGGAATATCAGTATAATGTCCACAGGCCACTTGTACACTGCACCCCCAAGGGGGATGAAAGTGATGAAGGGGCCTCACCTTAAAGTAGTCAAGGAACTGTTTGAGGGTCATCTCTTCACCATTAGGCTGTAGCCCCTGTACCTCAAAGCGATCCCACAATGTCCATTCTTGGTTATAGTACTATGGGATAAAAAACACGTCAGTGGGGTGGGGTCCACCCAAGGGTCCAATCCCTCTCCTAACCCCACTAATACAGACATAGCAAGTTAGCTTCCATCTCCAACCATCATCCCCCTTTGTGTTCTCATCCCCTCTGCTACAGTGATAATTGCCAGACACATGCTTACATCAGTACCTTTGCAGAAACTGATCACTCTACCTGCAACATCCCCCCCCCAGAAGTCTGTCTTACCTCCATCATCACATGCATACACTCAATGTTATCTTTTCAGCAAGGCCTTTCCTGATGATCCCACATGCCATATCCATTGTTCTCACCACCTACTACTCCCAAGACCAGTCCCTATCCTGCCTTTTTTCCCCAGAATTATCCATCATGTGACTTATATAATATTTCATACCTGAGTGCCTGGTGCACACACAATTAGGGCTCAATAAATATCTGACTAAGTTAATGACTTAAGTATTTAACACATGTAAAACCCCAATAAATATTGCTATTATCAGTTATTAATAATCTTCCAGAACACAATTAAAATATCCCATATTTCTCAGTCTTCCACAGAACAATTAAACCAGTACTTGATACTTAAAAGGTGTTCAAAATATGAACAAGGGATGAATATGGACAGAGGCCTTTACCTTAACTCATATACTATTTTATGAGTATCTTAGACACAATATATACTTTATATATATGCTTTATATACTTAAATATATACTTAAATAAGTACATATATACTTTATATACTTAAATACATTATACTTATATGTGAAGACCATAATATATTTCACTGAAATAAATAGGTATGTGGTATTAAGAGACTGATACAAATAGACAGAGAAAATCAGTCACAAACCTACTTCTCTAATGCAGACCCTCACCTGGTGACGAGGTGCAGCAAGGGGTTCAGAGAACCCAAAAAATGGAAGCGCTAAGTTGAGAAAACCATTCTTGTACGAGTCAAGCTGTCGGTGCCCCTGTACCACTTTGTACAACTCCAGACATACAAGGCCAACCACAGCTGCTGTGGTGGTAGCAATGGCTGGAATGATCTTCCCAGCAATCAATTTGCTCTAGGAAGGATAAGAAGGAATCAAGGAAGGTAATGGTTAAAGAGGGAGAGACCTGACATGTGTAGAAGGGATGGGGGAGAGGGTGGACACAACTCAGATTTGGAGTATCAAGTCCAAATTCTCCTTACCTTGTGCCTGTCTGCAGGGGGAATGTCATAGTTCTCAGCCCGGAGGTTAGATGCGGCCACAATAAAATCCATATGGAAATTGCTATCATCATCCTATTATGAGTTGCAGGAGAGGGTTGGATGGAGGAAGAAAAAGATGAGAAAACAATCAGAGGAGAAAATGGATTCCTGGCAACTGGGCACAAGTATCCTCACTGCAATTATCTGCTGGGCTCTCTCAGATCACAAAGGCATGGCTGAGGGGCCGGAGAGATAGTACAGTGGGTAGGGAACTTGCCTTGAAAGCAGAAGACCCGGTTTCAATCCCCGGCACCCCATATGGTCCCCCGAGCCTGCAAGGAGTGATCCCTGAGCACAGAGCCAGAAGTAAGCCCTGAGCACAGCCAGGTGTGGCTCAAAAAATAAAAACGAAAACAACAGAAAAAACAACAGCAACAACAAGGCATGTCTGGGAACACCTATCCACTGAGGGCCTCGTGGTAGGCCTATGTTCCATTCACCACAAAGACCTATTCTGTCCAGCCCATGCATGCTTAGCCACTCCCCTGGCCCTTCCCAGGGCCCTGCCCAGCACCTTCTCAAAGTCAATGGGGTACATCTTGAATCCAGGCAGCTTTTCTGGGCTGGGCAGTGTAGCCTTGAGTTCCTCTAGACGACTGTCATCTGAAGGAATAAAGGGGCATAGTCACTCCTAGGCCAGGGATGAGAGGTAGATAAAGAATTTCAGAAGGTTGAGACTGGAGAGATAGTATGGAGGTAAGGTCTTGCATGCAAAAGGACGGTGGTTTGAATCCTGGTATCCCATATGGTCCCCTGAGCCTGCCAGGAGTGATTTCTGAGTGTAGAACCAGGAGTAATCCCTGAGCGCTTCTGGGTGTGACCCAAAACCAAAAAAAAAAAAAAAAAGAATTTCAGAAGGTATTATCCTGAGAGTGATGAGGGGGCAAGGTCAGGATAGGTAGGTGAGCACAAATCTGAAGAAGATAGGAAAAGATGAATATATTGAAAAATCCCTAGAGATGGAATGGAAGATGAAGATGAAAGACCCTTCTTAGAAAGGACATAAAGATGAAGAAATAAAGGTGGATAGAAGAGGGGCTGAGAAGATGGTTCACTTTGCATGTGTGAATCCAGCATGACCTGGTCCACCAAACAGAGCAAGTTGTATCCCCGCAATAAAGAGGACATGACGCATAAAGGAATATTGAAAAAGATTAAAAGGGAAAGCTAGGGGAAGTAAATGGAACTATAGAGAAAAGCAGAGAGGAGGCATGATATGATAAAGGTTATACAGAACACCTGGGAGATTTTACATGCATTATAGGCATTTTGTGTCTTAGATATGCTATACTTTATCTTTGCTTTTATTTTAGTATCATGTTCAGTGATGTTTAGGGTTTACTCCTAGCTCTGCACTCAGGGGTCACCTCTGGCAAGACTTGGGGGACTATATGGGGTACCAAAGATCAAACTCAGGAAAAGCTACATGCAAGGTAGATGCCTTTATCCACTGTATTCCAGCATAATATAAGATACTATCTTATATGAGTATCTTAGACATGAACATTTTATATACTTAAATGCATTATATTTATATGAGAAGACCATAATATAGTTCACTAAAATAAAGAGGTATGTGGGTATCAAGGGAGAGTTACCACTAGTGTTCCCCCCAGATAAACAGATCAAGAAACATAAAAGTTGTTCTTTCCAAGGCAAATACAGAGCAAGCAACAAACAGTTTGTTACCCTAAGGGTGAGAGAGTGAGGACAGAGGAGGGAGTGCCAGAGACAACCCACCCTCCTCCTCACTGTAGAGGAAGGAAAGCTCCAAGGAAGACGTGGGGAAAACCTTGGGCCTGGGGTCTCAGAAACAGAAATTGGTAAGCTGGACTGGGTAGGGTTATTGATCAGGGAGTGGGTGGAAGGTGGCTCCTGGCCAACTAGTCAAATGTTCTCACCGACAGAAGCATTGGCACTTTGTAGTTCTTGGTCTGAGACATGGATCTTGACGCCGGATTTGGGGGTGAACTCTGGAACCTGCACAGTCTGGAGGAGGGTGGCTACAGCAGCACGGTCCTGAGAGCCTGCCAGTCCATAGGTCTGGGCAAAGAGATTCGCAGCAGCCATCACGTAGTCCAGATGCAGTGGCTAAGAAAAGTCAGGATTCAGAAGGGTAAAGCACATTTAGAGAATCTCAGATTCCTCTTCCATGCACCCACCATTCACCTAGCCCCAGAAGACCTGAGGGAAGACACTTACATTGCTGACATCAAAGGTAAGTGGATGTGGACAGCGTTTAGGCCCAGACCAGAAAGGGGCT
Source organism: Suncus etruscus (assembly GCF_024139225.1). Taxonomy (NCBI): domain Eukaryota; kingdom Metazoa; phylum Chordata; class Mammalia; order Eulipotyphla; family Soricidae; genus Suncus; species Suncus etruscus. The sequence goes on along the minus strand of NC_064868.1, from coordinate 49,788,278 downwards.
CCAGAGCTTGTGAGCTGAAGGAATGAAAAAAATTTATGGACCCATATTTCTGAGAGTAGAGGATTTTCTAATAACTTTCACTCCTCACTCTGGCCCTAGCCAGACCCTGAGGCCAGAGGCAAAAATTTAAACAAACCCAAATTCTACCAGGTTAAACCAGAGACCTCATTAAAAAAAAACAACTAAGGAGCTGGAGCAATAGCACAGTGGTAGGGCATTTGCCTTGTACGCAGCCAAACCAGGACAAATGGTAGTTCGAATCCTGACATCCAACATGGTCTGCCGTACCTACCAGGAGCAATTTCTGAGTGCAGAGTCAGGAATAACCCGAATGCCACCAGGTGTGACCCAAAAACCAAAAAAAAAAAAAAAAGTAAGAGAAGAGAAGAGAAGAGAAAAGAAAAGAAAAGAAAAGAAAAGAAAAGAAAAGAAAAGAAAAGAAAAGAAAAAATAAGCAACTCTAGGCACCCCAGACATTTAAGACTTTTATGGATTGGTAGGCACTGCACTTGGTATTAGCAAATATAATAAATCACCACCAAATCCTGATAAAGATAACTATGATAGCTACTTCAGAGGTGAAAAAGCTCAAGTAAAGAATGAGCTTAGGTGGCTTTCCCAAATCCAAACAAAGCTAAGATTTGAACACTGATTCATGTGCCAAAATCTTTCCCTCATAATTCCAACCAGCTGAGTTGAATGTGACAGCCCATACAATAGGACAGTAGAAAGTTGCTGAAAGCAAAGGGGCCAGAGAAATAAATACATGCCAGGTTTAACCATTCTGCAACTTCATTATTTGGGCACATACCAATTGTGCTTATGAAAGACCAGGAGGGTCCACAGGAAGAGCCCAAAACAGGGTCCTATTTCAGGAAAATGCATTCCACCAAAGAGACCTGGCAAATAGGTATTACCTGGTCAGGAGGGAAGTTGTGCAACAGCTGTCGGATGTTGTTAGAGTACTGGGTGTGCCAGTGGTGGCAGGCCCAGGTGACACAGTCAGCCCAAGTCTGTGGCCGCTGTAGCACAAGGCTGCGCTGCACTGCTTCCAGCACCTCCAGAGGTTGGGTGCCTGCCAAACGCAGCGTCCGCTCCACAAACTTGGGGTCTCTATCAGGAATTGGAGAAGTTAAAGAGGTAGAATTACATAGTGGTCCCAGAAGTCGGTTCCAGGGCACTTCCACTTTCTCCAAAGAAAGCTAGTCCTGACCCCTAGCAGATAATAGGCCTGAGCATTCAGTGAGTCCTTTGAAAGTGTACTCAAGGTGCTACAGTGCTGAAGAAAGCAGAAAGAACTTGCCTGGCAGGTAGAGGATAGAGCCTGAGAGGCAATGAGATTACTTACGTGAGGTACTGGTTTACATTTTCTGCAGGCTGCTTGAAGAGGCCTTCAAATTCATCCCGAGCCCACTGCCAACAGAGCAGAATAAATGGGTAATGGTTGGCAAAAAAGGGTTTCCAAAGGCATTATAAAGCTCATTAGTGAACAAAGCCCACTAAGAAGAATCCAGCAGCTAAGAGGAAAGTCCTGCCAACTCCCTATCTCCAGCACCTCAATTTCAAAAATTAATGAACCTGATATGGGTAGTATAAAACCCCCCAAACTTTGAAAAAAATTACTCTAGGGGCTGGAGCAATGGTACAGTGGTAAGGCATTTGCCTTGCATGTGGCCAACCTGGGATGGACCTGGGTTCGATTCCAGCATGCCACATGTTTCCCTAAGCCTACCAGGAGTGATTTCCAAGCACAGAGCAAAAGTATAACCCCTGAGCGCCACTGGGTGTGGCCCAAAAACCTAAATAAATGTTTAAAAAAATTATTCTGGGGCTGGAGAGATAGCACAGCAGTAAGGCATTTGCCTTGCATGCAGGACAGTGGTTCAAATCTGGCATCCCATATGGTCCCCCGAGCCTGCCGGGGGCGATTTCTGAGCGTAGAGCCAGGAATAATCCCTGAGCACTGGTGGGTGTGACCCAAAAACCAAAAAAAAATTTGAAAATACAGATGAAAAAAAAAAAAAAAGAAAATACAGGTGAGGGCTCAGGCCGGAGCGGTGGCACAGGGCATAAGGCGTCTGCCTTGCACGTGCTAGCCTAGGACAGACCATGGTTCAATCCCATGGTGTCCCATATGTCCCCCAAGCCAGGGGCGATTTCTGAGCAGATAGCCAGGAGTGTCACCGGGTGTGGCAAAAAAAAAAAAAAACCAGAGGGGCCGGAGAGATAGCACAGTGGTGTTTGCCTTGCAAGCAGCCAATCCAGGACCTAAGGTGGTTGGATCAAATCCCGGTGTCGCATATGGTCCCCCGTGCCTACCAGGAGCTATTTCTGAGCAGATAGCCAGGAGTAACCCCTGAGCACCGCTGGGTGTGGCCCAAAAACCAAGAAAAAAAAAAGGAAAAAATTGAAAATAAATATGAGGGCTGAAAGGAGTGGCTCACAATATGAATGAAGCTCACCACAAAGAGTGGTGAGTGCAGTTAGAGAAATAACTGCACTATCATGACAATGTTAATGAGAGAAGTAGAAAAGAGATGGGGGTATTGGTGGTGGGAACGTTGCACTGGTAAAGGGAGGTGTTCTTTTATGACTGAAACACAACTACAATCATGTTGGTAATCATGGTGCTTAGATAAAGATATTACTTAAAAATATTCTTAAGAAAAGTGTACTTGACTGGAGTGATAGTGCAGTGGATAGGATGCTTGCCTTGCATGCAGCTGACCTGGGTTCAATCCCTGGCCTACCACATGGTCCCCCAAACCCACCAGGAATGATTACAGATTTCAGAGCCAGGTGTGGCTCAAAAATAAAAAAGAAAGGTATGCTCAAAGTATATTAGTACTCAACAACAACAAAGTACCCATTACCAAACAAAGAAAATAGGAAGAAATTCAGACCCAAACTAAAATGATCTTAGTACTGTCTTTTAGGACTTGAAAGTAACAGAGAACTTTGCCCCAAGAGAGTGCCTATAATGGAAAATACAGTCCTGAGTTCTGAGGCTATGAATAGTGGTGGACATTCAAACCTTGAATCTGCTAAATAACATCTCAACTTGGAACTTACCAAACACAGAGTAACACTTCCCTTCCTGCCTTCCAACAATAGAAAAAGAAATACCCACCTCATGGTGGTGATCATAAAAAAAAATAAGTATATGTGCTGATACTTAAATATCAGACACTTAAGTCCTTTTTCATAAACCATATTAATAGACGATACTACTACTGTCACCCCCAATTTACAGAGTAAGAAACCAAGACACAAAAAGGAAAGCCCGGGCCAGAGAGATAGCATGGAGATAGGGTGTTTGCCTTGCATGTAGAAGGACAGTGGTTTGAATCCTGACATCCCAAATGGTTCCCTGAACCTGCCAGGAGCGATTTTTGAGCATAGAGCCAGAAGTAACCCCTGAGTACTGCAGGGTGTGACCCAAACAAACAAACAAAAATAAAAACCAGGGCCCGGAGACATAGCACAGCAGCGTTTGCTTTGCAAGCAGCTGATCCAGGACCAAAGGTGGTTGGTTCGAATCCCAGTGTCCCATATGGTCCCCCGTGCTTGCCAGGAGCTATTTCTGAGCAGACAGCCAGGAGTAACCCCTGAGCATCGCTGGGTGTGGCCCAAAAACCAAAAAAATAAAATAAAATAAAAATAAATTAATTAATTAATTAATTAATTAAAAAAAACCAGGAAAGCCCAAGGTTATGTGTGGCCTTGTGAAACTAGAACAGATGCACACTACTCTGTTTGTTTTTGGGTCACACCCGGCAGTGCTCAGGGGTTCCTCCTGGCTCTATGCTCAGAAATCGCCCCTGGCAGGCACAGGGAACCATATGGGATGCCAGGATTCGAACTACCGTCCTTCTGCATGGAAGGCAAACGCCTTAGCTCCATGCTATCTCTCCGGCCCCTGCACACTACTCTGGAATAGCAGAGTCGAAAGAGAAAGTGACAGAACAAGCTGTTTGATTCAGGGTCAGTCTCTGTGTGTCACTTTGTGAAGACAGATGCTCTTTACATTGCCCAGTATCCTGCAGATGTGCCACACAAAACAGAAATATTCTAGAAAAAAACAGTGGTTTACCCCCTTTTCAGCAATAGCTGTGGAAATGGAATATGGACTGAGCACAAGAGACAAAGTAACTGGAAGAGATGCCAGGAAATTACCAAATTTTTGGTCAGCTCAAAAATAGTGCTCTGAAGCCAGAGCAATTGCACAGCAGGCAATTTGCCTTGCACATAGTCAACCCAGATTCGATACCCAGCATTCCATATGGTTTCCAAGCTTGCCAGGAGTAATTTCGGAGCACAGAGCCAGGAGTAATACCTGAGTTCCACCAGGTATAGCACAAAAACAAAAAAAAAAGGTGTTTTGGTTAGAAAATACCTCTCACCTGAGTGCAAGTTCACTCCCAGAAGACACAAAGCAACGTCTGGAGACATTTTTCATGTCTGAACTCAAGGGAGTGCAGCTGATTAGAAGCCAGGGATGATACTAAAACATTCCATGGTAGAAAAGACCTACCTCTCCACTGCCCAGCCACACACTACCTGGACCTTAACTGTCAAAAGTGCCAGAACTGAGATCTTATTATCCAGGAACATTTCCTCCTACCACATAAACCTGATAAAGCATTAGGAAGTAAAGTGATGTGCATGTCATACTTCACAAAGAACGAAAAAAAGGTGACTCTAAGAACATTTGATGATACAGAAACAAATGTTAAATCTAGGCAAGAGGTGCCATTTGAGTATTACCAGGCTATTTTTTGTACTCAACATCATTTGAAATCATTCCAGAAGCATAGGCTGCTGAAGTGAGAGAGGAGTAAGGTTCAGAGAGAAAGCGTATCTTGTGCTTAGGCCATCGCACCTAAAGTTCAGGAACCTGCTGTCAAAGGGCAGGGTTGCCTGGAGCCCTATCCTTTCCCCCCAAAAGCTGATCACCTGTAGGGTGTGTTCAATGGCATTTGGGAAGTTCTTCAGGGTGCAGATGGGGATGGACTTTTCAGGTGGGTCCTGGCTAGAGCTGTATGACTCTGTCAGAAAAGGAATCACCACCTGCACGTTGCCCTTGGTGCCCAGAGTGCCTGACTCCAGCAGCGGCTTACGATAGTACACACAGCGGCGATCCATGTACATGCCTGGGGGGTGGAAAAGGGACCTGAGTTCTAGGAGGACATCAGGAGAAGACAGGCAGACAGACAGGCACCCAAGACAAACATATACAACTTATCCCTTGACCTCCTCGTCTGCCTTCATACTCACGGGCATCCACATTGTCCAAGGCATTAGCCACTCCATCCAGGTTTTGGAAGAAATCATCGTCATAGATCCGCTCTGTTTCAGGGCCCACACGGTTCTGGTGGCTTGTCACCCGAATGTGAGGGTTCATCTGATGCACAGCAGCCACAGCTGTATCAGACTTTAATTTCTGGGATGGGCAGAGATATGGGGACAGAGCTCAGTTATTTATGCAGTTACCCAATGGTCCTCTAGAGCTATTTTTCCTGAGGTTGATTATTCAGTGCAGGAAGAGCCAGCCTGATTTCAGGAAGCTCCCTGGTTTGGCAAAAGACAGTGCCAGTGCCATATGGTTAAGATTTTAACAAAAATGGTTCAGGGGGAAGGAAAGCAGGAAACAAACTGGATACAACAGGATAGACATTGATCTTCTGCCTACCTAACATCTACTGTTCTTTCACTGCTACCAACCTTACCTCAGGCTCTTTCCCAGGACTGTAATTTTGGTCTAAAACAAGCTTCCCCAGAAGAGCAGCCCTTATCAGTTCCAAGCCTGAAGCAAATAACCTTGGCAATAAAATCTAAAAACCAACCCTCCAAAGCCTTTAACCTATTTCTGTTGTTTCTTTTGTATAGCACTTATCAGTAATATTAACCATAAACTTCATTAACACATCACTAAAGTGTTTATTCACCTGTTTATCACTTACTATATCTTCTCTCCTCCCCACTAGAAACTTTGTCTCCTTTAAATAAATAGCATTAAGTTCCTAAATAACTCTTTTTTTTTTTTTTTTTTTTTTGTTTTTGGGCCACACCCGTTTGATGCTCAGGGGTTACTCCTGGCTAAGCGCTCAGAAATTGCCCCTGGCTTGGGGGGACCATATGGGACGCCGGGGGATCGAACCGAGGTCCGTTCGCTTACAAGGCAGACACCTTATCTCTAGCGCCACCTTCCCGGCCCCCTTAAATAACTCTTTGGTGACTTAATGAGAACAAAAGATCCTGGGCAGGCAAAATAATCACCTATGGAATGCTTCCCCACTATATCCCTAACTCTATTTCCATCTGCACGGAAAAGAATAAACCTACATGGTCTGAAGTGCTCAGAGGAAAGCCTTACCAGTTTGGCCTCTGGCTGTCATTTTGAAACCTGGATTTCTGGAGGGTTCCTACCTTCCCTACCTGAGATGCTTATTTTAATAAGAGTATAGGTGCTTGATACTAGGAATAGCTACTTTTCTACTGGGAGCCTGGAATTTGGGTCCGTGGAGAGTGCTTACATAACCAGCCTACAGTAAAAACCCTGTGTTCTGAGTCTCTAGTGAGTCTCCAAGGTTGGCAACATTTCACATATACTGTTGCAACTTGATACTAAAGGGAATTAAATGTGTCTATGTGACTTCATAGGGAGAGAACTCTTGGAAACTGGACCTGGTCTCCCCCAGACCTCAGCTCTGAGTATCTCTGCTGAAGGATCCCTGAATTCTTTTGCTAAAAGAAACTAGCTATGAGAACTACATACTGCGGCTTCTAAGTTCTTCTAGTGAATTACCGAATCTGAAGGTGATTTGGGGGACTTTTAATACACTGTTTCATAGAGATCAAGAGAAGGGAGGAAAGGTAAAAGTGGTATACTGAAGGGTAGGCAAATGAAACTCAACAAAGAATAGCTGAAGGAAAGAAAAAGGCCTCTTTCCTGGGGCCAGAGAGATAGTATAGCAGATGAGGTTGTTCAATCCCCAGCATCCCACAAGGTCCCCTAAGCACCACCAGGAGTGGAAATCAAAGCATCTCTAAGCATCACCCCTAAGCACAGAGACAGTAGTAATCCCTGAAGAATGCTGGGTAAAACAAACATGATATATAACAAAGAAAAAATGGAAACGAGAGGTCAAGGAGGTGAAAAGGTCCCACTGCACTCACCGTAACATCCCAGGGACGGAACAGAAATTGTCTATTCAGATTTGACTTCTCGATGGTGTCCATGTCTGTGACAACAATTTCACCACCCTCCCCACAGCCCAACCCAATCATGGCAAAGTTCTTGAGCAGCTCACAGCCAATGGCTCCTGCACCCACCTAGAAGGTAGCCAACGAAAAAGACAGGCTGGGTCAGTATAACACCACTCAGTGTGAAGTTACCTCTCACTCCCCCAGGCCAAAAGCATGAGAACCAAATGGGCCTGCCACAGGAGACCTCAAAAGATGTAGACAGAGGCAGGAAATGAAGAGAATGGGTGTCCAAGAAAATGACTCACCAAAAAGTATTTCTGCTTGCTTAACTTTTCTTGAAGGTCTGAGCCAAAGACGGCTACCTGTCCATCATAACGGTTCTGGCGCTGAGGAATGCAAAAAGAGGATTAGTCAATGACCCCATGCGAAATGCCCTACAAAAACACCCTCCCCACAGGCCCTCACATACTGGGAGACACTTTTCCTCTGTGAGAGCCTCTTTGTCTTCAGGAAGACACTCAAGGGCATCAAAATATAGCCACTGCATGATGGGCATAAACTTCCCGGAGCAGGCCTGGAGAGGAAGAGCAATGAAGTAGACAGTGCTTAGTTGAGGCCTGACACATAGGCAAGGCTTCCAGCCCACCACTAATCCTGCCCTTCTCTACCCAGACTGACTGACCTTCATGACCTCCTGGGCAGCCAAGCCCCCTATGAAAGCATTTATGGGGGCTAGATCCCCAGCAGCCACATAGGACAACTTCCGGATAAGATCCTCATCCAGGCTATCTTGGTGTACTTCTGGTGTAGCTCGAGCATTCACTGCCTGTGCCAGAGCCACAAGCTGGGTGGCATCCTCCTGATGGAACAAAAGAAACCGAGAGCACGTGTCAAAGCACTGCAGAAAGAGGGTGCTATGAGGGAGGAAAAGGGTGAACATACAGGAACAGAGGTATGGTGATTATGCAGTGGCAAAGAAAACAGCCACCGCTGGCTCACCAAACCACCCACCTCATTGCGGGGTCGAGGTGGCCGACCATGCTGAGCACAGAACTGGTGTAAGGCCTGGAAGCCAATGTGCAGCTGCACAGGGCGACAGTACTTAGCAAAATCTGTCATCACAAAATCAGGTTCTGCCAGTGATGTCAGCAAAGATTTCTGGTTTGGGGGAATAAATGAGGGTGGTACACAAAGCATCCAAATCAGAAGAAACAAATAACATAAAAATGTTCAGAACCAACACCATGCTAAGGCCACCAACCCACCCCACATGCCACACTCACAAAGCTGATCTTCTTGGGTACTTTGACCTGACTGACAATGCCTCCACGGATGTAGTCAGAGAAGTTGGAAGTGTCACAGATGCTAAACGTATAGGGACCTAAGGTAGATGGAGAACCTATATTAAACTGCCTGCCAATCAGATCCTCTCCAAAAGCCTCATGCCCCACAAATAAGGAAAACCCAGCTTTGTCACAGCTCAGACAACAGAAATCATCTCTTCATCCCAGGTTCCAACTCAACATTAGAGCCCTTTCCCCCAAACCCAGGTGAAAGACCATGAGACGTCTGGTCCTTAACCCAACCAGCTCAGACAAGACTCGTTTCTCACTTGCTCTCTTTAAACATCAGAGACCACCTTAGTTATCAGGGCCATATTCTAGGAACAGCTCAGAGTCGACATGGCACCTCTTTGAAATGCCCAGGTTAGATGCTCTGGTTATATCTGAGTCATCTTAAGCCTCTGAGGATGTCTCCCCTCACTCAAAACCCAGGGCCATCTCTCCTACCTTTCTCTCAGCCCCCAGCTTACCCAAAACTTTAATTTCCATGGGCTGACTTCCATTAAGCTCAATCATGCCCTGTACTTCTGAAAAGGAGACAAAGTCACCACTCTCAAACCCATGCCGGGCTTCATCCAGGCAGGTAACCACACCAGGGTTATCCTAGTTGAAGAAGAAAGTACCATCAGAGCAGGCTCAGCATTCCAGGGACAAAGGACAGGAAGCTATTGCCCATCCCAGGATCCCAGATGGTTAGCATCCTCACCTTGGTAACCATAGAAACCATAGCACTGAGGGGCTGCTCCCCATTGGAATCTGTTAGGATCATTTCCTCTCCAAAGTCACAGAAGAGCTGTCTGTAGAGGAAGGTAACAGAATTGATAACCCCAAACCCCAAGCACACAGGGAACCCCATGTGCCCTTCAAAAAGCAAAGAATACTTGCTGAGCAAATTCCTCTTATCATTGCTGGGAATGAGACGACACTCATACCATATGGGAAGAGAGAAATATACAATTCAAAGACTGGGTGGGTAGAGAAAGGCTGAGGGTAATGAGAGCTTGGAGAACTTGGTCTGGGCCTGAGAGAGTGGGGGCAGAGGGGACACTTACCCAAATAGGCCCCTTGTGTCTGCCACCACCAGCTTGATGCCACGGCTATGACAGAACTCACCAACTCGTAGCTGATCCTCCAGAGGGGTATTGGTGAGGACCACTACCTGTGGAGAGGCAGACACTCAAGACAAGACCCTCACTGAGGAGAATGCTGGAGGAAGGCTGATGTGAAAAGTTCAGGGTGTTCTTAGACCCTGCTCACTCAGATTTCTTGCAGATGCACATGTACACACACACACACACACACACACACACACACACACACACGCACGCACGCACGCACGCGCGTACGCGCATATCCGCTCACACACTATAAACTGTGCATCAGATTTAGTCAGGGGAGAAACTCAGTTAAGAAAAATGTGAATGTTAAGCCCATGCCATACAAGAGAAAAAGGCTAAAAGAATAGAGGTTGGAGACTAGTTCACTCCTACCACATCCACTTGCTCCCAATTCTCAAGACAATACCACCTAAGCCATGATTCTTGGGACATGCTTTCAGCCTGAGTGTTCCCTCCCAGCCTTTCCCTTCCCCATCAGGGTGAGCAGCCTCCCCTTCATTAGAATCCACTGCAACTAACTGCTACTCTCAGTGCTTGGCCATCACAAAAACGATAAAATCGGTATCACTACCACTTCCAAGTCTACGAACAGTTAAAAAAAGTAAAGCACAGGAGATTCTGCTCAAGGAGCACTGGACTCGAGGCTGGGGATGGAGCTCAGTGAGAAGACACATGCCTTGCCTGTGTAAGGCCCTGGGCCCTGCCACAACAAAACTAAACATACATGAAATTCCCATGCCTTCTTTACACCAGCAAGCAAACTAAAAAAGTTTAAGAATTACAGATTTGGGCTGGAGCAAGAATACAGTGGATAGAGCAATTGCCTTGCACACGGCTGACCTGAGATTGATCCCCAGCACTTCATAGGGTCCCCTCCTCCTGAGCCAGGAGTGACCTCTAAGTATAGAGCTAGGATTAAGCCCTGAGCACAGCTGGATGGGACCCAAAAGGAGACTCAGGCCCAGGCAAAACCTAGCTTTAACTCCTGCTAAAAATGACTTTTGTATTATGCACTCACAAAAACCCCCACAGAAGGGAGATATAGGTTCTAAATCCTGCCTACATCTGCTAGGTGCATCTCTACCATGAAGCCAGCACTCAAGTCTAGTCCCTGAATTTTTATTTTATTTAACATAATTTTTATTTTAATTGTAGTGGCTTACATATCGTTCACAGTAATATTCCAGGTACATATTTACATTGAATCAGGGGAATTCCCACCACCAAATTGTCCTCCCACAACCGCTCCCATTCTGCCTCCCATATCCTCCACTCTTCCCCCTAGGGGCTGCTAGAATGTGTGGTCCCCTCTGTGTCTAGTTAATTACTTAGTGGGCTTATACCTGTTTGGTCTTGGTGCCTCCATTATTTCCCCCTCTAGTTGGGAGGCGGGGCTAGAAAGATCAAGTTATATGGATTTGTTTGAGGAAGAGAAAGGTAATATAATGGGGTAAAAATCAACTACGCTGACTATGAGCGGAGTCATTCTAGAGGCTCTCATCCTTGGTTTGAGAGAGGATGGGGAAAAGAAGGTGAAACACCACAGCAGTTCAAAAAGAGGAATCAAATAAGATATTCAGTGAGCACTGCAGCCATAAAAATATGCACCACATAGTTGCCATGGTCTTGTGATAGGAAATACGACAAGGCGCAAGAAGGAAGAAGGGAAAAGAAGAAAAAGTCCCTGAATTTTTAAACAAAAAAACCAACCAGATGGGCTGAGAACTGGGCAGGAGGTAGGGTGAGGTACCTGAAAACCACTAAGGAATTCCTCCACCAGGGGCCCAGTGTAGGCACTGACAGGAACATAGCTGTTGAGTTCAGCAAGGCGGGGCTGTGAGACCTCAGCGCGGTTTTTACCAATGTCCTCCTCCCGTAGGTAGAACTGTACAAGAGAAAGTGATGTGGTTGCAGAGCCCATGGACTGGGGATGCATGGATGGGGCATAGGGGACTGGGAAAGGGTACCTGAGAGGAGAGGTCAGCCCACTGAGCAATGCCCTGGTCATGTAGGGTGACAGCTTTGACCCCACCAAGGATGATGTTCTTGGCAATCTCCACACCCAGGCCCCGCAAGCCTGACACCAGTACGCTGGATGTCTGAAGCCTTTTCATGGCCTCATGACCCAACACATACCTGCCAGGGTAGGGAACATTCTTGGTCAGTGCTTGACTTCCCTCAACCATATTTCCCACCTCTCAGCCCGTCTCCAGCCCCACTTACAGCTGCCGGGAGTAGAGACCCTCATCTATGTCTGCTTCACTGCCGTTTTTCGCCATTCCCTAACAATGGAGAGAGAGAATGGAGTCTAGGGTCCCATTACAGCAGAGTATATGAACAGACATAACTGTGTATGTCTCTGAAATAACATCACAAAAGACTTGTCCACCCACCACCACAATTGCCAGTCTGAAAAACTGGTACTCACGTTGGTTGGTACTGAAGATACTTCGGACAACACAGAATGGGCAGGGGAGCAATTAGAACCCGGCTTTGGATCAGGCCCGGACACGCGACGTTTCTTGGACAGCGGCGAGCTGGACATCTGGAGAGAAAGAGGAAGATAAAGGTGAAGTCTTGTGTTTCTGGTAGTTAGTGGTAACTGTGGGGAAGGGAATGCTTAAGTGTTAATATCCCAATTTTACTGATGGCAAGACGGGCACTCAGATAAGGATTACTTGCTTAGGTTTACACAGCATGTCAGAGATAAGATCTGAACCCAGGTGGTCTGGTCTGCAATCTAGACGGTTGAAACTGGGCTATTTACCTTTTTCCGCAGCTCAGACTTATGAGAAAGAGACAGACAGACTGAAAGACAAACAGATAGAGAGACAGAAAGTCCAATCCTGCAGGGTGAAAGGTAGGACAAGAAAGTGCTTTTGGGGAAAGTCAGGAGAGATGAAGATTCCGGCCTGGTCCAGTATCAAATCTTGACTCTACCACATTTGACAGTTAACGTTTAACCCCGATGGACTCAATCCCCTCACCTGTGAAATAGGATGAGAATACCACTTACCTACCCATGTAGTTGAAGTGATGAGAAAAAAGAGACCATAGAGCCTGGCACAGAGCAAGTAGGCAACAACAAGCAGCCTTCTCCTTTCCTTTTAAACCTGTGACTGGGGTGCTGAAGATCGGCTTGAACATCTTGCTGATAACCCACTTCCCAAAGTGGTTTAGGGAGAAGAGTTGTATTTATTTATTTATTTATTTATTTTTGTTTTTGGGCCACACCCAGCAGTGCTCAGGGGTTACTCCTGGCTATCTGCTCAGAAATGGCTCCTGGCAGACACAGGGGATCATATGGGATGCCGGGATTCAAACCAACCACCTTAGGTCCTGGGTTGGCTACTTGGAAGGCAAATGCCGCTGTGCTATATCTCTCCAGCCCCCTGGAGAAGAGTTTTATGATGCCCAAATTCCCAAGCTGTATGAGGGACACCCAGCCAGGCCAACTGAAGAGCATATCAAATGCTTCCCCAAGCCTCATTTGAACATGGCGGTGCCTTTACCAGGATGAAGATGCCAATAAATGCTTATTAGCCATCCTCCATATACCCATAAAAGACTTACTTTTTGAGCCTTGCACTACACTTTGTCCTCAGAGTTACCCTGTAGGGTTTGCACTACTTTCAAAACCAGTACCCGACTCACACAGGGGGAATGAGGGAATTCACTCAGGGATGTTTGGTCACTTGCCTAAGTTGCCTACAAAGTGCAGCCAATATGATCGTGGATCTGCTGAGCCTGAAGACCAGACTATGTCCTGGCATCATCACATTTGATCCCTTCAATAGTCCTGACTCAGAATAGCCAGGGTAACTGAGTAGGACAAATGAGAAAACCTAGGCTCAAAATGTAAAGTAACTTGCAGAGGGATAAGGGCATAGGCACACATCAGGTTCCAGAGGTAAAGCAATATTCTGCTGTGCTTCCCTTGAAAGTGGCCCATCTGGGTTCGATTGACCCTAGCACTAAATATGTTCCCCTGAGTTCTGCCAGTAGAGATGTAAAAATGAAATCAAGGGGGAAAGGGACTAAATTCAGATAAGGAATAGAGGATCCCAATTCACTAATCCCTGTACCAAATGGTCCCTTAAGCCAGCATTTTTCAACTGGGGTTCAGACAGCCCCCTTAAGGGTCTTAAAGATATTACCAAAGAGCCACAGGTAAAAGTCTAGTAAATGGGGGAAGACTGGCATCACAGCATGATAAGGAGATCAACTGGAAACAAAGATGAATAGTGGCTATGGTCTGAAAATGATTGTTAAACAATGCCATAGTTCTCTGTTCTCCAGAGACTTCTCATTCTCAGACTGTACCAAAGGGGAGTCTATCTTGGAACCCATGACACTCTAGAATGATGAAAGGAAGACAGGAGCTACTAACCTCCTACCACAAGCTTACCGCCTACCTCTCTCAAGCAAAGGGCTTTGTTTAATCGTAATGATATAGGCTAGCCAAGTAACAGATGCCAATTTCACCACAGAAAACAAAGACTTAGAGAACTCCAGTTATTTGCCCAGAGTGTGCAGCTGAAGGGGGCTTGCTAAGTGCTTCCTGAGCAAATTAAGTCAAGGCCCAATTGACAAAGATGAGGGGGTAAGAGAAGCCAGCTTAGGAGCTCACAATGAAATGGTTGGGAAGGCTGATTCAGCCAAGAGAAGGTTTGGTGAGTGGGGGGGGGGGGCGCAAGGAAAACCACATTTTCCCATTTACCGACTATCCTATCTAGGAGAGGGAATAACCCCTGATCACCAATGGGTATGCCCTCCCATCAAAAAATAAATAAAGTCATGGTCTGTGATCAGGACTCAGAGACTGAAAATGCCAACTCTCCACTGGGCCCTTGCATCAGCCTCTACTTCTTGCCTAGTCACAGTGTATATTTTTTGGGACACATCATCCTTCCAACTCTAAGTCAGAATTGATGCTGGGTCTGAGAGAACTTCAATTGTAAAGAGTTTTTTTGTTTTGTTTTTGTTTTGGGGCCACACCCAATGGTTCTGGGGGTACTCCTGGCTTCTGAGCTCAGAAATCGCTCCTAGCAGGCTCAGGTAACCAAATGGGATGCCGGGGATCTAACCAGGGTCCATGCCCGGGTGCCGGGTCAGTGAATGCAAGGCAAATGCCCTACTGCTGTGTCATCACTTAGAGCGGCTCCCATAAAGAGCTTTTTCTTAAATCTCGCATCTCCTCATGCTGGCAGCAATAATCTAAAAGTAGATTTCAGTTTATTGCTTAGAAGTGTATTTCAACTACTATGGTTTGTCACCTGTCAGTATCCAGGCAAGCAGGAGGAATATGGGGAAGACACCACAATGAGAAGCTAAGGATTTCCCCCACCTGCAACACTTTTCTCCCTCAACATAACTCTCAGGGCACCAATTAGGATAGATATATGAATACTATATTGACTGTTCAGAAAGGCTGAAGGGGGGGGACGACTTAGTGGTAAACTTGCCTGAAGTAACCAAACTAGTGACTCTGAAGCCTGAGCATTCTCCACTCTACCCTCAGGTCACTGAGAAAAGTTTTAAGTCCAGCAGCAGATTTCAACAGTAATAGAGATAAGTAGGGCCCAGGATATAAGGGTCTTCTGAGCATCCTAGGAAGAGTTAACTGAGAAGACTCCAAAACAAGAAAGACATAAATTAGAAAACAGTTTTCTAAGCCCATCCAGAGTTCAAGGAGATGGATAATGTGAGAAATCCTGGTAGAGAGGAACAATTCCAGGTCTTCAGAAAAAGCTCTTTTTTAGAGAAGAGCAAGAAACTGTAGGGCTGGTCTCCAGAAGTTGCAAAGAGGATAGTCTCCAAATCCCATGGAAGCTGTGAGAAGATGCAGAAGTCTAAGGGAAGGGCTATTCTCTACCAGGAAAGACCTGGGGCCTGGGAGTCTCAGCGATAAAGCAAGCACTCTGACCAAAACAATCCAACCTGCAGGCGTCTCTGACAGATACCAGCATTCCAAGATGCTATGAGAGGGGAAGCAAAGCCTTAGGAAAGAGCTGGAAAGGTACTGCTAATGGAGCAAATGAGCTTTGGTGGTCTCTAGCTGGTAATGCTTAGGTACCCCAGCTGCTCTGAATGAGTGGAAATGGGAGGATGCGGTGAGTAGATATTACCCAGGTTTCCCAAGGGGAGGGATTTCTGTGATAGCTATGTATAGTTTATGAAGGCTCTGAGTATCAAATAAGGCCAAAAGAACCACTTAGGGGAAGGGGCACCTGACAATGATATTGGCTGGGTGGGTACTGTCTCATGAAGCTGAAAATAAAAGTTGGATGCCTCTGACCAAAGATGTTGGGAACCCCGAAAGGCACATACAGCAGTTAAAGGCTTAAAGAGAGAAGTTGAGCTCCAGCTTGACTTGTAAAGACAGAGGTCTTGCACAGGGTGGGGCTGGGAAGGTGACTTTCACCCAGTGAGCTGGGGGAAGCCATAGGGCCTGCAGTGTCAGAGACCAGCAGGGGCTTCTCAAGAGGAAGAGAAGTTTCTCCAGGATGAAGATGCAAAGGCTTGCAAGGGACAGTCTAAGAGTAGTCTCTGCTTAGGACAATGAAAAAAGGACCCAGGTCCTAAGAGAAAGGTCTGAAGAGCAGCGCCTCTCCGGGGAAGCACCCACAGTAAGAACGAAGCTGGGCTCAGTTTCCGCCAGCAAGTGCCAGGGCAGGGTGGGGAAGGTTCTGAGACAGGAAGGGGCTACCAGATCAGAGGCGAGGCCCAAGTCCTCTGAAAAACTCTTTGGGAGCAGTGGCCAGGAAGGAAGTGGCTCAAGGAAGTCTCTAAAACAGAAGGTCCATGCGGACCCTCTCCGGATTCTGGCCCCTCACGGAAGTGACCGAGGTAAAACCTGACGGTCTAAAGGGTGTCTGAAAGGTTCAGGCAAAGGTCTTCCAAGGCAGAAATCCGGATCGGTTGGTGGGCTTTGGTAGGGTCCCCAAGGATCCAGATCCAGCTGGTCCCTGACTAGGGTTACTGTGCACTGAGTCCCTCAATGCACCTCTTGGGGGGAGGGGGCTCTGACTCCAAGGTCAAATTCGCAGCAATCGGGGACCAGCCAGGTCCTGGATGGGAAATGTCAGACCCCACCCCAAGATCTGCAAACCCCCATAGCCAGCCGATCCCTTGCGACCTAATTACCAAGGGCGGATCGCGACAACCTGCACCTGCCGCGGCCCCTCCAAAGCTCCCCGAAACCTCTGCCCCGGTCTTTTTCTTAACAGAGAAAGGCTATTTTGTTACCAATGCCGGTTCCCCGGGTCGCGCCGCCGCCAACTCCTCTAGGAGCCGAAGCCAAGCCCAGCCGCCACCCTCCTCCTTCTCTTCCTCCTCCTCCCCGCCGCCTGGGCCGCCTAGAATCTCCGCCGCCGCCGCCGCGTTCTATTCCAGGTGCCGTCGTGGCTGTCGCTCCCTCACTACCTCCTTCACCTCGCCGCCGACACAAGATGGCGGCTGCTGAGCCTGAGGCCAGAACAAAACCTTGAGCCCCACCCCCAGAAGCCCGGATGCAGGGAGACCGCACCCGTCATGAATCATGCATGCATGCAAAACTGTAAAGCAGTGACTCATTCTTTGAGCTGAAGACTAGCTCCACCTGGCGGATATTCCAACTAGGAAAGCAGGTAAAACACAACAGAATGGCCACGCCTCGAGGAGATAATGAATAATGAGAACTTTGTTGCAAGCAAGTCTGCCATGGAAACAAAGTATAAACCTCAGGGACACTCCTGATCATGAATTATGCATGAGACTGGTTGCACCCAGAAAGACAAAGTTAAAGTGGGAAGCCACGCCCCACTGCTCATGAATAATGATCTTGCTGCAGGCAGGAAGCCGGAGACTAAGGCCACATCTCCTCATGAATAATGCATGAAGTCCGGTGGGCTGGAACAAAAGGAGTAGGTCCGCCTACAGCTGTATTTAATTTCTCTTTAAGCTGGGAAATAGGGCTACTAAAGGGAAAACACACTCCCCAGGCACATGAATAATGAATAAAGATGCAGCAGCAGCTCAACCTGGAAATTCAGAGAGGGCACTATAGGTCCCACCCAGTGTTATGAATTATGCATGAGTCTGGATAGACTAAAATAGTCCTACTCTGCAAGCAGGGGTTCTGGTAGAGGCCAAAGCAACGTGGCCACGCCTTTCCGCTTATGAATAATAAAAGCCCAGGCAGCAGATCCACAGGGGAAGCCCATAATGTAGTCTCTCTTCTCCACTCCTGAATGTACACCTAAGTTTCCACAATTATAATACAGAAACAGTCATAATATCCAATTACCTCATAAGGCTAAATGTATTATGAAATTAGCTCAGTACAGTGCAAGCACAAGGCAGTTAATTTCTGAAGTACTATCTATGGCATAATGTACCTATATATACATGTCATTATTAGTATAAATATACTAATATATTTATTTTAGTATAAATATACTAATATATTTATATCATATATATACATTATATATATTTATACTAATATATCAGACTGGGTTAGGATTCAATTGGTTGGCGTACAGGCTTTTTCCATCAGAGGCCTAGGTCCTCAGCACCACATATGGTTTCCCAGCAGTATTCAGAGTACACCCTAAGCACTGTCAGGTGTGGTCCCAAAATAACAAATTGGCTGTGTGAATGAATGTACTTAGAATCACAAGGAAAACTCCCAACTTTGGGAGCTGGAGAGATAGCACAGTGGTATGGAGTTTGCCTTGTATACTGCTGACCCTGGATAAACCTGGGTTCAATTCCCGGCATCCCACCTATATGGTCCCCCAAGCATGCCAGGAGCAATTTCTGAGAGCAGAGCCAGAAGTAACCCCTGAGCTCTGCCAGCTGTGGCCCCAAAACAAAACAAAACAAAAAACCACCCAAATTAGAGTATTATTTTTATAATAATGCTTATAACAATGCTAAGACCTCAATGACCATTCAGTAATTTGCTAGAATTGAGACACAGAGATAGAGGTATGCTAAAGCTTCAAGAACACAATAAGCACCCAAATACATTTCTGTCAAGTAATAATGGTAGATTCACATTAACCCTACTCTATGATGGATTCTGAATTGAGTCCTGTTTGCTTGTTTGTTTGTTTTGGGTCACACCCAGCAGCGCTCAGGGATTATTCCAGGCTCTGCAGTCAGATATCGCTCCTGGAAGGCACAGGGGACCATATGGGAGGCAGGGATTCGAACCACCATCCACCATCCGTCCTGAATTGGCCACGTGCAAGGCAAACCCCCTACCGCTGTGCTATCTCTTCAGCCCCAGAACTGAGTCATTTTGTGCCACCAATCTTAGGAATGAAGCACAGAAAAAGAGCTCTTATTTGTTCCTTCAGCCTTATATTTTCTTTAAAGAGTTCTAAACCTTCCTAAGAATCACTTCTAGAGCCAAAGAGATAGCACAGCGGTAGGGCGTTTGCTTTGCATGCAGCGGGCCCAGGACAAATGGTGGCTCGAATCCCCCAGGACAAATGGTGGCTCCAATCCCAGCATCCCATATGGTCCCCCGTGCCTGCCAGGAGCAATTTCTGAGTGCTGAGCCAGAAGTAACCCCTGAGCACCGCCAGGTGTGACCCAAAAAGCAAAAATAAAATAAAGTAAAATAAATCACTTCTAGGGTGCAGAAGCAATAGCACAATGAATAGGGTGTTTGCCTTGCAAGTGAATGACTCAGGTTCTATCAATGGCTTCCCATATGGTACCCTGAGCGTGTCAGAACCAGGAGTTACCCCTGTGCATAGGCAGGTATAGTCCAAAAACAAAAGAGAAAAAAATCCTTCTACCACCAATCACTGTGACCAGGTCATTTCACTTCTCTGGGCCACAGCTTCCCCATCCCATAAAATAAACTTACCTTAGTAACTTAGTAACTTACGTTCAGATGGGTAATACAAAGTAATACATAGTATAGGCTTAAAGTGTCTGGGATATATGGATACATGATTACTTAGTAACTTAGTAACTTACGTTCCGATGGGTAATACAGAGTAATACATAGTATAGGCTTAAAGTGTCTGGGATATATGGATACATGATTACCATTAGGAGTACCATTATCTTGGAGCAAAGTGGGAAACATTAAGACCTTTTATTTTTTTAACTCAGTTCTGAAATTGGGCTGACTGGGTTTGAATCCTGGCTTGGGCAAATTACGTAGCCTCCTGGTGTCCCAGTTTCCTCATCTATAAAACGGGATAATAACCTTCCTCCGGATCTTCTTTCAGGGACTAAATGGGTTTATAAAGTGCTAAATGAGTGTAAACTAATCTGATCATTATGCATATACCCATTTTTCAGATCCACAGAAAGATCTGCCAGAGACCAGACAAAGAGCGACGGGAATTTATCGAGAGTCTGGGTTCATCATTTGGGTTTACACGGCTCTAAAATCTGAACAATACATGAGGCTTCGTCCCTTCGGTTTAATTCCTTAAAATCTAGAAGGGGAAAGCGAGCAGCGAATCCTGCGGATGAAGCCATCAAAGCTGCGTGCCTCGTGAATGATGTACAACGCCCCGAGAAAAGCCACGGGAAACGAGGGGGCACTACTCACCTTTACGGTTAAGCTATAGTTTTCTGCCGACCTTCTGCAGAATGCCCTTTCGGGACGCTGATCCGCCCCTTCGTGAATAATTCAAAAGCGGTACTAGGAGCGGATCAGGTGTGGAAGAGGCACAAAAACGCTTCCGCAAGAGTCCGACCTCCTCATGAATAAGGAATCAAGCCTCGGCCAGCTCAGGCCCCTCGGCTCCGGGCCCTCGGGGCGAGCCGAGCAGGCTGGGCGATGGTGTCCCCCCACAGCCTGCCTGGGGCTCCTCTGCTTAAGAACGCTCGAGCCCCAGTGAGTCCGGCCTCGCCATGCCGACCAGGGAAGCGCCGGGGGACCGCGTCAGGCGGAGGTCACAAAGGCCATGGGCGCCTCGCACAGAAAGCCGCGGCTGCCCGCCTTCAACTGTCATCGCAAGCTGGCCCGAAGCGAGCCCTCCCCACTATTCTCCTGCCACTTCGGGAACCTCAAACTTTGCCTCTGCCCTCGGGAGCGCTCCTTAACATCCCCCAAGAGTCTCTCGGAACATCCCTGGCTCTAAGTGGAGTCGAGAAAGCCGAGCTCTGGGGGGGGGGGCTTCCTAAAATCAACTCCCCAATCCACCCCCCGAGTCCCTCAACGCCACCGAATAAAAATTCCCGCACAAGCTGACACGCTCAAAAGCCACCTTGGGCCCCAAGCCTCCAAATAGAGCTAGAAACGGTCCTCAAAATGGTGCCCCCTCCCTGGGATGCTGTCTAGGAGGTTGGGGGGCGCTAAGCTTCAGCTCACCCCCTGCGCTGGGCGGAAGGCTCGCCTTTGTGCAGAAGATCCGAAGCCACCAGGCTCGGAAGGGAAAACCACCTCGGCAGCACCAGCGAGCGGCTCAGAGTTTTTGGGGAGATCGGAAGCGCGGGGCCCGTGGATGGCCCGGGTATGGCCTGCACCACCTGCGCAGAGCTCCAGGGGGTTTCCAGGCTGGCAAGCCTGAAGCCAGCGCTGGCTCACACCCCTTCCGATTGTAGGATTTCCCGCGTGCGCGAGTCTTGCTGGGAATGGTAGTCTCTCCGGCTAGTATCTGGTGCACGTGGTGGGCACCAGGTCCCAAGGGCTGGGGAAAGGTAAGCGTGGGCTGTGCAATCCGGGAGCCGTCCTCCTGGCGGCAGGAAACGGGAACTGAATCTGTGGTCCCAGTGCAGGGAAAAGACACCCATCCTTACCACAGGATAGCCAAAGGATACTATTTCTTGGATATTCTTTTCCTTTTCCGGGGTTTGTTTTTGTTTTGGAGTCACACCCAGCGGTCACTCCTGTTGGAGTCCAGGGAACTATTTGGGTGCGGACTCTTATCGACCACTTGCACTGTCAACTCCTACCCGCTGGACTATTGCTACGCCCTCGCCCCTTGATAGTTCTTAAATTCAAGCCAAAAGTAGTACCTTATTGTCCCTCACAGATGGCATACACTTTTGAGAAAAATCCACACATCTAACGAAACAAGTAAAATTACAGTTCCGCATATAAATACTGGGCCCAGAGTGTAGTACATCAGGTAGGGCGCTTTCCTGTTGTTTCCTGTTGTTTCGTTTGGGGGTGCAACCTGGAGGTGTGCAGGGCCTACTCTACCAGTTTACTGTGTGGGGCAAGTGCCACCCCTATCCAAGACAGGCTCACTAGCCCTTTGAGCTATCTATCTCCACTTCTACCCCCAAAGATATTTAAAATAGTGTTTGTCACTTTACCCCAAATTCTTTATCTTGGTTCCTGTTCATGGCCACTAAATTTTGTCATTTGAAATGGATATCTTGGGAAGCCAGAAGAACAGTACAGCAGGTAGGGCATTTTCCTTGCATGCAGTTGGCCAGGATTCGAGCCCCAGTGCCCCATATGGTTCCCTGAGCCTGCCAGGAGTGATCATTGAGTGCAGAGCCAAGAGAGCACTGCCAAGTGTGGCCCAAGAACAAAAAAAATAAAAATGACAAAAGAGTTTATAGTTTATTATGGTTGGAGATAGTACAGAGTTGCTTCATTTGCGCACAACCTTTCTTTCATTCCCAGCACTGTGTATGATACTATGAGCACTGTAAGGAGTGACTAGTCTCCGAGCACCAGTGGGTATGACCCAATTCCTCCCTAAAAAGAAAAATGCACTTTGACTGTCTTCTGTGATCCTCGCAATAATAGTTAAGAACATTCTTCTGTTGGATCATTTCCTTTTATCTTTTTGGTTTTTGGGCCACATCCAGCAGTGCTCTTGTTTCTGTGCTCAGCGATCACAGGGCTGGGGGACCATATGTGATGTTGGGGATTAAATGCGGATCAGTTTGCATGTAAGGCAAGCACCTTACCTACTCAGTTATCTTTCTGCCACTTTTTCATTTGACTCAACTCATAAGATCTTGCTGGGGCCAGCAACTGACCCAGGTTTGATCCTCAACACCCATCAGGAATAAGACTTGAGTACTATTGTGTGTAGCCAAAAAAACAAAAACATTTTTAATTATTTTGCTGGCTACCCTAGCAAGGCTGTACTCTGGTCCCTCAAAGTTTATTCTTAATTTTGTGTTCAGGGATCACTCCTGGTAGTGCTCATATCTGTAGTGCCCAGGATTAAACCAGGTCAGCTGCACAGAGCGCAAGACCTTGCTTGTGGAGCCAGAGTGATAGCACAGTGGTAGGATGTTTGCCTACCATGCTGCTCACCTGGGACAGATCCAGGTTCGATCCTTGGCATTCCATTTGGTCCCCTGAGCTTGCCAGGAGTGATTTCTGAGTGGAGAGCCAAGAGTAACCCTTGAATGCTGCCAGGTGTGGCCCCAAAACCAAAATAAGTAAACAAACAAACAAACAAATAAATAAAAGAACCTTACTCGCTATACTATCTCTCTGGCCCCACACAAAAGAATTTTAAGAAGGAGCATCATCCCATATAAATTATATTTTATAATATAAAATATTCTTTTTTTTGTTTGGTTTTTGGTTTTTCGGGCCACACCCGTTTGATGCTAAGGGGTTACTCCTGGCTAAGCACTCAGAAATTGTCCCTGGCTTGGGGGGACCATATGGGACGCCGGGGGATTGAACCGTGGTCCTTCCTTGGCTAGCGTTTGCAAGGCAGACACCTTACCTCTAGCGCCACCTCACTGGCCCCAATATAAAATATTCTATTAATCCCTGAGCACTGCAGAATGCAGCCTCAGCCCCATCCCCTCAAAAAACATCTGGTTTTTCTGTATGGAAAAAGATCAAACTGTAAGGAGGGGGGATTGGAAGCAGAAAACCCAGTGAAAAGTTGACAGCAAGAGTCCTAAAACTGATGAGAGATCACATGTAGGTAGTTAATATAGAAATGCTAAAGAGGGATTTGATTTATTTTGACTTTAAAGAAAGAGATGACTGAGTTTGCCAAAAGACTAGATATGGAACATATCAGAATCCTGTCTGAACCCCAGAGCCTTATTATCTGTCGACATAGGAATACTCTATTAGGAACAGGCATGAAGCAAGATATGAAGTTTGTCTAGGATGCTATTTTATATGCTTGTTGTACATGCAAGTTCAAATGTTGGTTGATCAGGGAACCAGGTGTGAAATTCAGGCAGTAGAACCAGCAGAGGAACGAGCAGTGATAACAGTTGAAACAGAGGTAACAATTTGAAACCAAGTTCTTTTTTTTTGTTTGTTTTTGGGTCACACCCCACTGTGCTCAGGGGTTACTCCTGGCTTTAGGCTCAGAAATCACTCCTGGCAGGCTTGGGGAACCATATGGGATGCCGGGATTCGAACCACTGTCCTGCATGCAAGGCAAACGCTATCTTTCCAGCCCCTGAAACCAAGTTCTTGAAAGAGTTGATTATATTCAAATAGGGGATAACTGCCTTCAAGTGAGGCAAGCGTTAGACTACAGACATTCCTGCTGGAGGGAACAGCTTGCATAAAAGCCTAAGGAGGTAGCAAAGAATAAGAGGGAATAAATTGGGGGGAGGAGATGTGTACCATTTTATAATGTGTTAAGAGTCCAAAAGCCATTTATTGAAGTGCTGTTGGTTCACAGCCTCACTGAATTTATTTCAAAATTTTGGATGTGGGGCCAGAGTGATAGCACAGTGGGTCGGGCTTTTGCCTTGCACGAGGCCAACCCTGGTTCCCATATGGTCACCCCCAAACACGGCCAGGAGTAATTTTTTTGTTTGTTTTTGGGTTTTGGGTCACACCCAGCAGCGATCAGGGGTTACTCCTGGCTCTATGCTCAGAAATCACTCCTGGCAGGCTTGGGGGACCATATGGGATGCTGGGATTCGAACCACCGTCCTTCTGCATGCAATGCCTTACCTCCATACTATCTCTCCAGCCCCAGGAGTGATTTCTGAACACAGAGCCAGGAGTGCGCCGCTGAGTGTGGCACAAAAATAAACAAACATTGGATGTGATGTCTGTTTGCTTTGCATGAGGCTAACCTGGGTTCGATTTCAGGCTAGATGTGCCCCCCCAAAATAACTTTGGATGTTTCTGAATTAGTATTTATCTTATTAGGGTGAGATTGGGCATCTGTTTTGTAGGTGTAAAGATATTTGCATTTGGATTTTGCTTTGTTTTATTTTATGTTTTGTCCTTTGCCTTTTGCTATTTTTTGTAGTATCAGGGATCAGATTCAGTACCTCACACATACATAAGGCAGGTGTGTGCTTTACCACTAAGCTACAACCCTGGCCCCTACACTTATTTCTAGAAATTTTCTTTTTTTTTTTTTTTTTTTTTTTTGGTTTTTGGGCCACACCCGTTTGAGGCTCAGGGGTTACTCCTGGCTTGGGGGGACCATATGGGACGCCGGGGGATCGAACCGCGGTCCTTCCTTGGCTAGCGCTTGCAAGGCAGACACCTTACCTCCAGCACCACCTACTCGGCCCCTATTTCTAGAAATTTTCTGTTCATGTTATTTATTTCTTTGTTGTTATGTTTTGTTTGTTTCTTTGAAGGACTGAGGACTGAAGCCAGAGTTTTGCTTGTATGAAATATTGATCTATTCCTGTGCCACATCCCAGACCTTACCCATTTATTTATTTATTTAGGCCATAACTGGTGGCGCTCAAGGGTTACTCCTGGCTCTGCACTCAGAAATCTCTCCTGGCCATATGGGATGCTGAGGATCGAACCCAGGTCTGTCCAGGTCGGATGCATGCAAGGTAAATGCCCTACCACTGTGCTATCACTCGGGCCCCAACTTACCTATTTTCTTTTTTTTTTATTTTTATTTTTGGGCCACACCCGGTAATGCTCAGGGGCTACTCCTGGCTATGCGCTCAGAAGTTGCTCCTGGCTTTGGGGACCATGTGGGACACCGGGGGATCAAACCGCGGTCCGTCCAAGGCTAGCGCAGGCAAGGCAGGCACCTTACCTTTAGCGCCACCGCCCGGCCCCTTACCTATTTTCTTGTTGTTGTTGTTGTTGTTGTTGTTTTTGGCCACACCTGGTGTCACTCCTGGCTCTGCACTCAGAAATCACTCCCAGTGGGCTCAGAAGACTATATGGGATGCTGGAGATTGAACCTGGGTGGACTGTGTGCAAGGCTGTACTATCTGTACTGTATCTTCTGTCCTTATCTTTTTTCTAATGGGTCATTTTGCTATTTTTTTTGGTTTTTGGGCCACACCCAGCAGTGCTCAGGGGTTACTCCTGGCTGTCTTCTCAGAAATAGCTCCTGGCAGGCACAGGGGATTATGTGGGACACCGGGACTCGAACCAACCACCTTAGGTCCTGGATCGGCTGCTTGCAAGGCAAATGCCACTGTGCTATCTCTCTGGGCCCCATTTTGCTATTTTTTAATACAATGTAATATTAGTCTCTTTTCTATTTTATTTTGGGTTTTGGGACTCAGCCCACATTATTTAGGACTTATTTCTGACTCTGCTCAGTGATCACTCTTGCCAGCACTTCAAGGACCCTATAGTATGCTGAAATCACAACAGCATCAACTACTTGCAAAACAAATATCTTAATCTCTGTACTCTCTCTAGCCTATCTTTTCTTTTTCTTTTTTTGATTTTTTGTTTTCGTTTTTATTTTTTATTTTTTGGTTTTTGGGTGACATCGGCAGTGCTCAACGATTTCTCCTGGCTCTGTGCTCAGAAATTGCTCCAGGCAGGCATGGGAGACCAGATGGGATGCCGGGATTCGAACCACAGTCTGTCCAAGATCGGCTGCATTCAAGGCAAATGCCCTACTGCTGTGCTCTCTCTGGCCCCAATCTCTTCTTTTTATTTCTATTTTCTTTCTTCAGTTTTTTTCCATGCCCAGTGGTGCTCAGGGGTTACTTTGTGTTTTGTACTCAAGGGTCCATATAGAATGAAAAGCAAGACAGGCCTCACACAAGGCAAGTGCCTTACCCACTGTGCTTTCACTGTGGTCCTCTTATCATTTTTAACTGTAATCTTCAGAATGAAAGTGATTCAAACAGTTGTGGTATATGTATTTATTCCTACTTCTAAGGTGCACTGTGTGCAAAAGCTTGGTCAATGCATTGGGTATACAGTGGTGAACAAGGTAAACAAAGTCCTTATCTTCTTTCATAGGGTTATCAGTCTAGTGAATGATTCAACATAGTAAAGAAAGTATATAGACTGTTAGAAGTAAAGAAGTGGGGTCAGGGGCCAGAGCAATAGCGCAGTGGAAGGGCATTTGCCTTGCATGTGGCTGACCCAGGACGGACCTGGATTTGATCCCCAGCATCCCATGTGGCCCTCCAAGCTGGGAGCAATTTTCTTGTTTTGCTTGTTTTGGTTTTGGTTTGGTTTTGGTTTTTGGGCCACACCCGGTGATCCTTAGGGGTTACTCCTGGCTCTGCACGCAGAAATTGTTCCTGGTGTGGGGGACCATAAGGGAATCTGGGGATCTAACTGAGGTCCATCCTGGATCAGCCACATACAAGGCAAACACTCTACCTCTGCATTATCACTCCAGCCCCATGATTTCTAAGTACATAGCTGAGAGTAACCCCTGAATGTCATTGGGTGTGGCCCCAAAACCAAAAAAAAAAAAAAAAGAAGTGGGGCCAGAGAGATCATATAGCAGTTAAGGGAGCTGACTTGCATGTAGTAGACACAGGTACCAACTCCGGCATCCCATTCAGAAATAATTCCTGAATACAAAGCCAGAAATAACCCCTGAGCATCACTATATGTGGCCCACAAACAAACAAAAAAATGTTAAGAAGTATTATCTAGGCCGCAGGGGTCCTCAAACTTTTTAAACGGGGCCAGTTCACTGTCCCTTAGACCACTGGAGGGTCTGACTATAGTAAAAACAAAACTTATGAACGAATTCTTATGCACACTGCATATATCTTATTTTGCAATGAAGAAACAAAACAGATACAAAACAATACGTGGCCCGTGGGCCATAGTTTGAGGACCACTGATAGGGGCTAAAGAACAGTGTTATTACATAGTTCAGGCCTGAACCTAGGAAAAGAAAATGAAGACCCAGTGCCCAGAACAAGATTAGAAGCACCAACCCTCCCCTCTGGAAGAGAACAAGCAGATAGAGTTCATAAACACTATGCAAGGCTTAATCTAACTGCTTTGCTTAGAAATACAGATGTACCTTAAATAAGCAGGCTGAAATATATCAACTGTATGCCTACCCCATGCTCAGGCTCTAAGTACCTTTTACTTTCAGGATATCAACACTGAATCTTTTTTTTATTTTTTTTGGTTTTTGGGTCACACCCAGCCACGCTCAGGGATCACTACTGGCTCTATGCTCAAGAATTGCTCCTGGAAGGCTCAGGGGATCATATGGGATGCCAGGATTCAAGCCACCGACCTTCTGCATGCAAGGCAAATGCTATGTTATCTCCGGCCCCGTCAACACTGAATCTTTTTGTTTGTTTGTTTTTTTGGGGGGTCACACCCGGCGGTGCTCAGGGGTTACTCCTGGCTGTCAGCTCCTGGCAGGCACGGGGGACCATATGGGACACCAGGATTCGAACCAACCACCTTTGGTCCTGGATTGGCTGCTTGCAAGGCAAACGCTGCTGTGCTATCTCTCCGGGCCCAACACTGAATCTTAATAAACCTATCTCTGTCCTCTTCATTCTGTCCTGTTCTGCGCTGTGACCAGCCACCTAACATACTGAGATTGTTCCAAGTCCCTTTGACTTGCAGGCCCTCAGCACTGCAAGGATAAACCTATCCTTATACTCTCATCTCTGTGTCTCTATTCTGCATGGCAACTGGCCACCTGGAGATTATATTATATATGGAGATTCTGCTGAGATTTCAGGCTCCAAGTCCCTTTACTTGTGCACCCTCAGCACTGGGCTTTTTTTCCCCCGAGCACTGATATTTTTTCCTTTGGTTTTGGGGCCACACTTTGTAATGCTCAGGGGTTACTCTTGACTATGCACTCAGAAATCACTCCTGGCTTGGGGGACCATATCGGACGCCAGGGGATCCAACCGCAGTTCGTCCTAGGTTAGCCAAGTGCAAGGCAAACACCCTACCACTGTGCCACCGCTCCAGCCCCAGCACTGAATTTTAATAAACCTATCTGTCCTCTACTCCGTGGCCTCTGATCTGTGTGGTGACCAGCCACATAACAATTCCCAGCATCATTAGGGTCACCTGAGCCCCACTAGAAATGGTCAATGAGGGCCCGGAGAGATAGCACAGCGGTGTTTGCCTTGCAAGCAGCCGATCCAGGACCAAAGGTGGTTGGTTCGAATCCCGGTGTCCCATATGGTTCCCCGTGCCTGCCAGGAGCTATTTCTGAGCAGACAGCCAGGAGTAACCCCTGAGCACCGCCGGGTGTGGCCCAAAAACCAAAAAAAAAAAATATTAAAAAAAATAAATAAAAAAAAGAAATGGTCAATGAGCTAGAAATAAACTCTGAGTCAGCCATGTCCCCAAACCAAATAAAAAGAAGTGCTATGGAGAAAAGTAACCAACTATGGTGGTGTGGCAGGGTAGGGTTTATAGTGTCACATGCACGCAGCATGCACTTGTTTGTTTTGGGGATAACCTGGGACTCTCAGGATCATATGATTGTGTGTAGGTAATCAAATCCAAGTCATTTGTTTGTAAAGCTGTCCTATCTTTCTAGCCTCAAAGCATGTACTCTTTTTTTAAGTCTGTTTTTGTTTTGGCCACATTGTTAGGTGGCCAGTCGATATACAGACAGGAGACACAGAGTGGATAGGACAGAGATAGATTTATCAAGACTCAACACTGAGGGTTCACAAGTCAAAGGGACTTGGAGCTCTGAAGGACCACAAGTCAGAGAGACTTGGAGCCAGCAATCTTGGTGGCTTAATATGTTCAGTGGTCAGTCACCACACAGAACAGAGGACACAGGAATGAGAGTATAAGGATAGATTTATTAAGACTAAGTATTGAGGGCCCACAAGTCAAAAGGATTTGGAGCGTTGAGGACCCACCAAGTCAGAGATTTGGAACCCTGGGCATGGGGTAGGTACACAATTTATATATTTTTAGACTGAGTATTCAAGGCACATGACCATATTTATTCAAGGCACATATAAGCAAAGCAGATGTTAGATTAAGCAGTGCATCTCATGTGGCATGCCTGATCTGTTTTGTTTTCCTAGGTTCAGGCCTGAACTGTGTCATGGCACAGCTCTGGTTCACAACATGGTAGCTCGAGGTTGATTCCTGGCTCTCAACTCCCAGGAATTACTCTGGGAGGTGCAAATTACTCTGGAAGGTCTGGGTCAGGGTCAGGGTCAGGGACAGGATCAAACCTCAGTCAAAAGAGTGCGAGGCAAACAAACCTCTCCATGTACTTTGATCTAGCACTAAGGCATGCACTCTTATCAGTGAGACATAACTCCAGATACAGGCTTAAAGTTTCATTAATTTATTCATCATACCCTGTGATGCTCATGGGGTTACTTCTGTCTTTGCACTCAAAATTACTCCTGGCTGTGCTCAGGTGACCATATAAAATGCCAGCGATCAAAGAAAGGTCAGCCACATGCAATGCAAGTGCTCTACCCACTGGACCATAGCTCTAGCCCCAAATGTTCCTATTTGTGTTTGGCTGATACTACCTATTGAGGTTCTAATTATTTTTGGCATACATTTTTGGTTAATCATTTGCCTTGAATGCAGCCAATGATAATTTGATCCTTAGCACTGCATATTGTACAAACAGTATCTCTAGAAGTGACCCCTGGGCATAGAATTTGGAGTAGATCCTAAGCATTGCTGAGTGTGGCCCCAAATCTTCCCACAAAAAATATCTCAAAGTGGAACCACTATGCAAGCCATTGAGCATGTGCCTTGCACGAGCTGACCTAGGACATACCATGGTTCGATCCCCCAGAGTTCCATATGGTCCCCCAAGCCAGGAGCTATTTCTGAGCGCAGAGCCAGGAGTAACCCCCGAGCATCACTGGGTGTGGCCCAAAAACAAACAAAAAAGCACAAAGTGGAACCACTAGTTGAGCTGTGGATATAGCTGAACTGACTGGAACACATGATTTTAGGAACTCCAACACTGGTTTCCTGAGTACATCTGGGAGTGATTCTCAAGCACAGCACAAGAGTAGCTCCTGAACACCTACAAGTATCTTCAAAGTTTAACCACTAGTTTTAATATCCATGGGAAAACAACCTCCATGATTATTCTAAAATTAATGATTAACATTTTACTAGATTCCTGGGCTTGGGTAAAAGAGATTTACAGCACGTGGGGTATTTGCTTTGCACGTGGCCAAGCCAGTTTAGACCTCTGGCATCCTATAGGATTTCCCCACCACTGTGAGAAGTGATTTCTGAGTGCTGAACCAGGAGTAACTCCTGAGCACTGTCAAAATGGCACAAAACAACACAATTCTGAGTTGGAGACAGTACAGGGTATGGTATTTGCCTTGTGTGATGTTGCTTGACCCCTGTAACCACGTATATCCCTGAGCACCAAGAGTTAATATTGTTTCTGGGCCATCCTTGGCAGTGTTCAGGCATTACTCTTGCCTCTGTATTCAGAAATCACTCCTGGAAGGCTTGGGCAACTCTATAGAATGCCAGGGATCAAACCTGGCTCAGCAATGTGCAATGCAAATGCCCTACTCACTGTGTTATCGCTTCAGCACCCAAGAATTATTCTTTTTGTTTTGTTTTGTTTGGGTATTTTTGGTTTTTGGGTCCCACCCGGCAGTGTTCAGGAGTTACTCCTGGCTCTACACTCAGAAATCGATTGCTCCTGACAGTCTCAGGGGACCAGATGGGATACCGGGTTTTGAACCACCATCCTTCAGCATCTAAGGCAGATGCCCTACCGCTGTGCTATCTCTCTGGCCCCCAAGAATTATTCTTGAGCAAAGTCAAGAGTGAGCCTTGAGCACCAATCCCCCCAAATAAAAATATATTTATCTTCATTTAGGTCAGGGGTCTCAAACTCGCAGCCCGAAGGCCGTTTGCGACCCTCCGTACAACATTTTGTGGCCCTGCCCTAGAGGAATCTTGTTTTGTTTTAGTTGTTCGGGTCACAACCCCCAATGTTCAAGGCTTACTACTGACTTTGCACTCAAGGATCACCCCGACTTTGCCTCCTACGGCCCCCAGGTAAATTGAGTTTGAGTCCCCTGATTTATGTGTTCTTTTATTAATTAACAAATACTAAATTTAAGTATGGTTTCATGAATTATTCTGATGTATGAGTGGGGGTAACACCAAGCAGTGTTCTAGGGACCTTCAGCCACTTGACTCATATCCCTAGCTGTTGGACTCATGAACTTTACTTATAACATTCTTTTTATTCCCCTTTCTTTGGCACAGGTACATAGTATTCACAGCTAACTCCTGGCTCTGGCAATCAAAAATCTTTCCTGGAGCGGGGACCATATGGGATGTTGGATATCAATCCAAGTCAGCCATGTGCAAAGCAAATGCTTTTCAACTGAAACAAGCAGGTAGATAGGGACGTTCACTCCCCCATAGCAATGAGTTCTTGAGAAGTAATAAAGATGTTCTTGGGCATAATAAAATGAAGAAATAGAATTTGAAGATGTGACTCTCGTTCCTAGCCCTAGGGATAACACAACACACCCCATGGATACAGGAACTAAAGGCCTGATTAAGAGAAGTTCCAACAGGAACAAAGACCAGGAAAAGAGAGTCAAAGATGAATTAATAATTCCTGGCAACCGTAACAGGACTCTTACCTGGGTAGAAAGCCTCACACTGGACAGTTTAGAAGAAACCCTATATAAATCAACTTGGAACAAAGGAACACACATGTTCTCTCTGGGCCTATGAACACTGACCCATATGTACATGTAACTCACATTTGTACTTTAATGCTGGGTTTCCTACCAGGGCTCTCTCTACCTTAGGAGAGGCCCATATTCTCTTGAGTTTCTCTCCTAAGAAAAGCCTGAACGTAGAGCCAGGAGTAACCCCTGAGGGCCACCAAGTGTGTCCTCCCCCAAAAAACAAACAAAAACAAAAAAAGCAATCAACTACCATACTGGGCAGAAACAACTGCATGCCAGGTACAGCTTGATGGCTGCCTAGTGGTCCTGGCAGGACTTGCTGTTCATGCCATACAGGAGCTCATAGCAGACTTTTATCAGTCCTGTACCTTGCAGCTGTTCCTGAGTGGTGGAGGTGGAGAGACAAAGCAGCCGGTTCTTTCCTTTTTCCTCCCAACTTAATGTAAGTCACCAGGCATCTCTACTGGTATCACTACTGTACTTACCATATGGTGCTCAAATATTTTAAATATGGAATGCGTCATGAATTTGCATGTCATCCTTGCACAGAGCCATGCTAATCTTCTCTATATCATTTCAATTTTAGTATATGTGCTGCTGAAATAAGCACTCAAAATTTGCTTTTCTTTTTCTTCTTTTTAAAGCAGTTTATTGATTGATTGGTTTTTGGGTCACACCTGGTGATGCTCAAGGGTTGCTCCTGGCTCTGCGCTCAAAAATTGCTCCTGGAAAGCTTGGGGTACCATATGGGATGCCAGGAATCAAACTGAGTCTGTCCCCAGTCGGCCACATGCAAAGCAAATGCCCTACTGCTGTGCTATCTCTCCGGCCCCTAAAATTTGCTTTACTTTTTTTTCTTTTTGGTTTTTGGGTCACACCCAGCAGCGCTCAGGGGACCATATGGGGTGCCAGGATTCAAATCACCGACCTTCTGCATGCAAGGTAAACACCTTACCTCCATGCTATCTCTCCGACCCCAAAATTTGCTTTTCTGTTGTTGAAATTATCTTTTTTGGAGGGGGGGAACATACCTGTATGTGCTCAGGTCTTACTCCCTGTGGGCGAAGGGAATTTCCTTTCTAATTTCCCCAATACTTACTGTGCCAAAACAAACAAAAAACCCACAAAGCCTCGCCACACCAGCCCTCCTTCCTTTTTATCTTTTTTCTTTTTTCCCCCTTCTTTTTTTCTTCCTTGTGGTTGTAGGTTTTTTGTTGATTTTTTTTTGCTGCTGTTGTGTTGTTCGTCATTGCTTGTTTTGCCTGGGTTTTTTTGTTTTTCTTTTTTTCTTCTTTCTTCCCCTTTTCTTTTGTTTTGTTTTTGGGTCATACCTGGAGATGTTCAGGGGTTACTCCTTGCTCTGAGCTCAGAAATCACTCCTGGCAGGCACAGGGAATCATATGGGATGCTGGGATTCGAACCACCGACTGTTCTGGATCGATAAATGTCCTACCGCTGTGTTCTCTCTCCACCCCCTCCCTTTCTTTTTTTGGGGGAGTGGTCACACCCAGCAGTGCTCAGGGGTTACTCTTGGCTGTGCTCAGAAATCAACCCTGGCAGGCTTGGGGGACCATATGGAATGCCGGGATTCGAATTGCCGTCCATCCTATGTTGGCTGCATGCAAGGCAAACGCCTTACCACTGTATTATTGCTCCGGCCCCATCCCTTTTTTTTTAATTGATATTTATACCCTCTAGACCTGTGGTCCTCGAACCATGGGCCATATATTGTATTTGTTTCTGTTTTGTTTCTTCACTTCAAAATAAGATATATGCAGTGTGCATAGGAATTTGTTCATAATTTTTGTTTTAACTATAGTCCGGCCCTCCAAAGGTCTGAAGGACAGTGAACTGGTTCCCTGTTTAAAAAGTTTGAGAACCCCTGCTCTAGGCGGACTCCTCTCTGCTTTTTTTCTTTTTCTTTTCTTTTTCCCAACAGAACCACAGAACTTGAATCATCTTGTTCTTCCTTATAAATTGAGGGGAAAAAATGGATTATACCAGGAGCAACCAGTCGTATGAACATTGAGTGAAAATAAAAAATGATCAGACCAAAATACCAAACCCAAAGTCCAGGACAACAGATTCTATACCCAATCTACAACAACACAAAGGGAACCTATTACACTAGCAGCCTAGGGGGCAAAGGGAGGAGTTATGGGATGCATGCTGGGAACAGGGGTGGAGGGA
This sequence comes from Suncus etruscus, assembly GCF_024139225.1. Classification (NCBI taxonomy): domain Eukaryota; kingdom Metazoa; phylum Chordata; class Mammalia; order Eulipotyphla; family Soricidae; genus Suncus; species Suncus etruscus. The sequence goes on along the minus strand of NC_064868.1, from coordinate 49,753,648 downwards.
GGACAACACTGGTGGTGGGAATGGCCCTAATTCATTGTCACTATGTACCTTAAATATTACTGTGAAAAATTTGTAATTCACTTTGATCACAATAAAATAATTTTAAAAAGCAATGGGGCCAGAGCAGTAGGTACAGCACTATCCCTGGAACCTATACTCCCCAAGCACCGTACTCCTGAGTAGAGCCAGTAGTCCCAGAGCACTGAGAGTATCCCAATCAATACCCACCCCAATAAATTATATCAGAGTTAGGGAGATAGCTCAAAGGACCGAGGGCCTGCTTTGCAAGTGTTTCTAGGAATATATGAAGGCACAGCAGCCTAAAGCCCAGAGCCATACCTTACACCCTCAGATAGAAAAGGCTCCACAATTTAACCTTATCAAACTGCCAACCTACCAATTTGCTTCATATCTATATATCCATACCCCAATATTTCATAGTGTCAGTCAATAGGATCCAGAAAATCTGATAGAAAAGTTACATAAAGACCAAGATCAGTGATGCAAGGCAAACATGTTATCGGCTGTACTATTTCTTCTGTCCATGGGTGCCCTCTTTCTATTTCATATTTCTTTCCTACCCACCAATACTTACCACAAAACTGCCGCTCAAGCTCAGCACAACTGCCACCACTAGCCCCTCCATTTTTTGTGGGTTTTTTTGCCAAACCCTTTTGATTCTCAGGGGTTACTCCTGGTTAAGCGCTCAGAAATTGCCCCTGGCTTGGGGAACCATATGGGACGCCGGGGATCGAACCTCAGTCCTTCCTTGGCTAGCACTTGCAAGGCAGACACCTTACCTCTAGCGCCACCATGCCAGCCCCCCCTCCTTCTAACTATCTCTTACAACTAGTACAGGGCTATGGAACAAGGCATACAAATAGAAGAGGAACTTTGCAACAACTGCTTTTCCTACACAACTACCTGGTTCAAAAGCATGTGTATCTGGAGGCTATTTGATATCCATCTGAAGCTGATCAAGAGTAGCCCCAGTAGCAGGCAGACCTGTGCTGAGAGCACATATGCCTGGGAATCACCAGGTGTGGTAAAGCCATAATGAGGACAAAGGTGGATCCAAGAACTCAAAATGAGGGGACGAAGCGATAGCACAGCGATAGGGCATTTGCCTTACACAGGGCCAGCCCCGTACAGACATACCATAAGGTCCCTGAGCCTGCCAGGAGCGATTTCTGAGCACAGAGCCAGGAGTAACCCGAGTGCTGCAGGGTGTGACCCCCCAAAAAAAAAAACCCCAAAACCAAAACAAAATAAACCCTCAAGATGAACAGCCCATAATTGGTGCACTTGATTTTACCTATCTCCAACTGCCCTGCCCCACCCCTGGGTCAGATCATCAGTGGAAGGCTCAGAGCAGCTGGGGCCAGGATGATGGCTGATAAGGCACTTGGAGGTGCCTCAGGTGTTTCCTCCAGATATGGGGAGAGTCAAAAGGGGTGAACATTGCGATTTTACACCAAGTCAAACTGGGGACACCAAGGCTATTAGCTGGGGGTGTGGGAGGTTTCTAGCCCGGCTTTTAACCCCACCAAATCAGGAACTTCAGGCTGATAGTGTCCTAGTGGTATCCCATTTACTAAGAAATAGGACCTGTTACATCTACCAACAAGAAGCTGTAATCAGGATTTTTATAGGCTGTGGCACAAGCGAGCACCTCACATAATGCCCTCTTCCCACAGATGTGACAGCCACCCCACACCCGGCTCTGCAAATGCCACCACTCCACCACTGCCACCCACCTGCCTTGTCTACTGGTACTTGTGCCCTTGGCTATGTGGGTTATAAAGCATGCTTGGGAATGAGAGAGACATGCAAATTGCAGACATTTTAGCTTTTATTACAAAAGAACACGATCACAGCCCAGTTTCAAGAAAAATCACCAACTCAAAGTTTGACTTGATTAGGTCCTCTGGTTGGGGAATGGGCTGGAAGACAGGCACAGGACCCCACTTAGACCAACTAACAACATTTCATTCTCCCCTGCCCTGGGCTGGAACCCCAACAGATGCTCACTGGGCCTCATTGAAGCGGGTCACCATTGTCTTGTGCAGAGTCTCCTTGTAAGATTCAGTTGAAGTGACACCGTAAGAGCTGCCTCGGGCACCCAAGCCTGAGCCTCGCACCCGTGTCTGGGCCTATGAAAGGGAGATACATTTGGTCAAATTAGCAAGGGGCTGGGTAGATGGCAGGATACAGCAAAGAGCAAGAAGACTCACCTCAATGGGTGTCACAATGCCTTGCTTCTTGCGGCCCAGGCCACTGCCCTCTTTCCAGCCCATGGCCTGGAGCATGCGACTGCCAATGTTGTCACTGCCCAGCCCATCCCGTGTAGGCTGTTCAAAATCCCTAAAGAGGAGAGTGTGACAGTATGAATTACTGACCTTCTCTTGGTCAAAACCCCTCTCTTGACCCTGAAAACTCACACAGAAGCTGCAGACATGCCACCATATTTCCTCCTCTTGGGTTCTGGTGGCTCCGGGATGCCATACTTCTCTCTGCGCTCAGCAGCTCGATCACGGTACTTCATTTGCTGAAAGTATGTGAGTGATTGGGAGCACTAGGCCACTATTTCCAGGAAACATAGCCCAGGTAGGGGAGGCACATCCACTAGAAGCTGGACCCAGCTAAGAAGTGTGGGGTCAGGACCAGAGAGATAGCATGGAGGTAAGGCATTTGCCTTGCCTGCAGAAGGTTGGTGGTTTGAATCCCAGCACCCCATATGGTCCCTTGAGCTTGCTAGGAGTGATTCCTGAGTGTAGAGCCAGGAGTAACTCCTGAGCACAGCTGAGTGTGACCCAAAAACAAAAAAAAGTGTGGGGTCATGAGCATAAGTCACCAGCATGGTCGAACTAGGAAGAGGCCTCCCAGAGACAGAGACAAAATAGGCTATAAGCTGAGGAGAAAAACCAGCTCCTAAGGATAGTACTTGGGAAGAAACACGGGAAGAAGCCCAGAAAGGGGTCACTCATTCCTCACCTCCATGTCATTCTTTTCAAGTGCTTCCAGTTCATTTTCTGACAGGTGGGCTCGCCTGTGAATCTCAAGGTTTTGCTGCATGGGAACAACAGAAGGAGTGAAATGGCTGGACCTCGGGGTCAGGTGACAATGATCCTGTCAAGCCTCCCTCAGTCACCTTGTGGAGACCAGAAAGCTGCTGGTGTCGGATGAGTGCCTCCTTGCTGGGAAACTGGCGTCGGCAGAGCAAGCAGGCCAGCTTCTGCCAGTCAGTGAGCTTCTCTTCGCGCTCCGGACCCCCACGCTCCTGCTCCTCCTCACTGTCACTCTCCCCACTGTAGGCTGCAACCAGGCCCCGTGGAGGGCTCTATAGGGGGTGGTAATAGTGAAAGTCAGGCCTGTAGTGATTCCAGCCCCTACCCCTTCCTTGCCACCCTGGGCACTCACTGGGCGGTCATCGCTGGCCAGTTTGGGAAGGTCCATACTGGTGTGCTGTCTCTCAGCAAGTGCTCCCTGGGATGGAGAAACACACAGATTCAGAGAGGCCATAAGAGAAAGGAAGGGAAGCTAAGATGATCAGTATATATGTATGAAGGGAGGTATAGCAGGGTGGCATCAACACACCTTCTTCTCAAGGATAGCATATCCAGCATCTGCAGTGGCTGACTCCCGCCTTTCATCGTCTCGAAGGGAGCTTATGGGCTGGAAGCTGTTTTTAAAGTTTTCTTTTTGCTTATTTAGGCTTCTGGCCCAGCGTTCCATGTCCTTGGCAATCTAAAGGTGAGCAGAGAGACTCAGAAGAGTTCAATTTCTGGGGCCATCAACTCCAGTCACTGCCTTTTTGGCCCCTGGCAGCCCCACAGACTCAAATACAGTTGTCATGTCTCTGGCATATTGTCACTCTGAGCTTTATTCAGTCCCTCTCTGCCCTATTCTCCTGGATGGCATATACTCAGACAGTAATAATATTTACTGGTTTTTTTTACTGGATTTCTCTAAGATATGTGGGATTTTTTTTCCTTGCATAATTTTTTTGTTTTGGGAACACACCTATACCCAGTGATGTTCAGGGTTTACTCCCAGTTCTGCACACAGGAATTATGCCTGACAGTGTTCAGGGGGCCTTATGGGATGGCCGGGATCAAACTGCAAGGCAAGTGCCCTACCCAAAGTTCTTCCTACAGCTCCAGTATTTGAACTTGGCTATGCACTCAGAAATTGCTCCTGGTTTGGGGGAGCATATGGAATGCCTGGGAATTGAACTGGGGTCCATCCTAGGCTAGCACGTGCAAGCAGATGCCTTACCGCTTGCACCACCACTCCAGCCTCAAGTATTTGAATAATTTTAATGGATACTAGAGATATTATTCCATAGTATATGCCCTCCATTCAACCCGGGGCATACTGTGTGTGCTTCTAAGCTCCACAACCAGATGGTCACTCACTCTACAAATATACACTAAGGTTGCTTCCAATGGTCCGATGTTTCAAGACACCTTAACAGCTGTTCCTGTGATCATCTCATAAGCCCAATGCAATATGCAGCATGCCCACTGATTTTCACAGGCAAGGCTAGTCTGACTTCAAGTCAAGCCATATGCAGCGAGAGATTTCCACTGGGGGTCAGGAAAGCTAGCAAGGCTTACTTAGATGGCACTAGCCACCTCAGGAAGGTAGGCAAGCAGCCTAGCTGTGTATTAAGGAAACGGTTCAGCTCAAAATTAGGCATCAAAGAGCAGAGTTGGGTGTACTTGAGCACAATTACTGCCGTAGTCAATTTTGCCGTCCACCACCTCGACTCAGCAGCTAAGGGTCAGAAATAAGAACTATGGGGCTGGAGTGGTGACACATGCCATAAGACATCTGCCTTGCGTGCGCTAGCCTAGGACGGACCGCAGTTCGATTCCCTGGTGTCCCATATGGTCCCCCAAGTCAGGAACGATTTCTGAGTGCATGGCCAGGAGTAACCCCTGAACGTCACAGGGTGTGGCCGGAAAAATAAAGAAATAAGAACTAAAGCCACTGGAAGATATCTCACAACTAACCAGTGACTACTGGGTCACCATGTTTACCTGCTGGGCTGTCTTGGTCTTGTGCTTCTCCTTCTTCTCTTTGCCTTCCTTTGAGGGAGCACCTGTCTCCTTATGTCCATCAGCAGACTGCTCCAGGGCAGGAACATAGGTCCTCCTTTCCCCATCCCAATATAGGTACTGCTGGCTCTGAGCATTGTAGTAATACTGATGGGCAGAGAGGGGCATGAAGGAATGATGAAACAGAAAGGTCAGATCTTGCCAGCAGAAAAACAGACCATTCACAACTAACTCCTAAAGAACCTGATGGTTGCTGAATCTTCCCAGGTAGACTAGCCTAGCTGAGAACTCTGAGGCCATCTCAGAATGGGAATGGGCAGACTCTCCTTTCTGCCTAAAGATACAGGAGGCTACAGCTACATATGACAATCATCCCAGCTCCAAACAAAACCTTATCAAATCATCAAAGGAGCAAATTGTTCCAACCTATATAGATCCTGGACCACATGGCTACATACTTCAAAATTTCATAATAGTGTGAGCCCAGTATGATTATGGCAAAGCTGATGGAAAAGTTGCATAGCAGACCACCAAACTCAATGAGCCTAAACAGTAGCACAGAAGGCTCAACTGGCACCAACCACAACCCAGTAAATCCTCAATGACTTTAGCAACACCATTGAGAGATATAACAATTATTAAAAATTGACAATTATTGAACTAAAATCTAAAAAAATTTCTGTTTCAGGGAGTGATGCTTGGGAGACTATATGGAGTGCCAGGGATTGAACCCAGCTGGGCTGTGTGTAAAGCAAATGCCCTGCCCTGCCTGTACTATCATTACGGACCCTAATCTAAGGTGTTTTTTGGGGGGGGGTCACACCCGGCAGCGCTCAGGGGTTACTCCTGGTTCTATGCTCAGAAATTGCTCCTGGCCGGCTCGGTTCGGGGGACCATATGGGATGCCGGGATTCAAACCACCAATCTTCTGCATGCAAGGCAAACACCTTACCTCCATGCTATCTCTCTGACCCCCTAATCTAAGTTTTGATCATTCTATTTGCCGTTGTGTTGTATCAAATAATATGAAGTACATTTGTGTCTGAAGGAGGCACATTGGGGTGGTGGGTGGGAAACTGGATGAAAGTCACAGTGGTGGTAGGATCTGAGTTGGAACATTTTAATACCTGAAACAACTTGCAATATAAACAACAACTTATGTGATGGCATTAATAAAAAATATTAATAAAAAAGAATGATATCACGTATATGTGGTATTTAGAATAACTGCATGAAGAAATGTGATGGTCTAAATGGGAGTTGTCTTGAACACCCTTAGCCCCAGAGTATACCAAGAAGAAGGAAAGAAACTGAATGGAAGAGGAAAACAAAACAAAAACTGAAAAGATGGGGCCAGAGTCAAGCAGTCTCAGGTGCACTAGTGAAGACTGAAAACAAAGGACAGTACTAAATATCCAAACCAAAGTCAACAACACTATCAAGATATCCAAACTCTACCTAACTTTAAATGGGCCTGTTATATTCGCAGGCTGTGGGGAAGGAGTGGTGGTATGGTATGAACAGTCATATGAACATTAAGTAGAAATAAAAAAATACAAAAAATGTAAAGAGAAAAAAACCAGCAGGTTCAGTACTGTTCTGCCATATTACCTGGGAATTAGGGTCATAATAGAGGCCAGTTTGGGGATCATAGTAGTAGCCCGATGTTTCGTCATACTGATAGGTAGAGACATCAGGAACAGCTGGGGGAAGAAACGGGGGGAGTCACATTCCTCTGCTTTAGGAAGATATTCCCCAATCCCTAGCATCCTATAGACCCGGGCCACTCACGGTACTGGCTGTAGGACTCCTGTGCATTGGGACTGCTGGCTGGTGGCAGGGTTGAACTGGAATGGGCTGGGTTCTGGAGTTCAGATTTGAGCACAGCGGGTGACATGATGGTGTATGACTGATCACAGGGCCAGACAGGAAAAAGGACTCAGTATCATCCAAGGCACCTCATGCTCCCCAGTAGGTCCCCTTTAGTATCCTTACCTGGCTGTTCGCAGCAGCACCCTGTGTGCTGCTGGCATCAGTCGACTGTTGGTAGATGCCAGGGGCACCACTAGGCTGGGCACGGGAGAAAGCTTGCAGTGACACAGTGTCAGCTCCCAATTCAAGGGAAGTGTCTGAACCTGTTATAAGGGATGGGATGGGCCATAATGGGAAATGTGGGGGGGAGAACAAGTGGCCTGTGAGTGACAGGCCTAGACCCAATGCCTGCTGATCTACCAGGAGGGGTCAGGGAGATATAGGGGCTCACCTGCTCCTCCTGAGTCCCCTTTGGTTCCAGACATGCCAGGGCCCTTGCTGCCCTTGAGATAGCCATGGGCATAGAGGGACGACTCTGTGCCCTGGCTACCACCATAGCCCTCGTCCTGCTGGTAGTAGCTGTAGTCGACGGAAGGTTCCTCGGAGGTGGCCCAGGCACCCTCCCCACCCTGGGAGGCCTAAGGGGGCAGGTGGAATGAACTCATTAGCAGAAGAGGGAGAACACAGTACTGGGAACTCCTAAGAAGCCCCAGCCCTCTGCTGAGGGTATTGTATCTATCAGACAGAAAACATGCAGCCCAATTATAGCAGAGCGGGGCAGAACACACATGCACACCAAAATGCTCCAAGAGTATGTGTATAGTATATGTATATAGTATATACTATAGTGTATAGTTATGTGGCAGTATGAGTGTGAGTGCTAAAGGGGAGACTCGGGAAGAGGCCATCCTCTCTTTCTGTGTCTCTCCTCTGATATCTTTCCATTCAGTCACAGGATCCCATTTAATATAGTTATGAGACCAAAGCAGCCACCAGGGTGTCAAAAACAAAAGCCTAGGAGGAGGCAACTGGTTAGGAACTGCAATAAGGAGAGGTCCCTTAAGCTGAGGTAGCAAGCATGAGAAGGGGCTTGAGGTTCACAGAAGAACTATAACAGTAAGACAGTCCTCCTGTTTGCAGAGAGGGCATAAGAAGGTGAGGCAGTTCAGGTACAGGAATGCTGGGGGCAGAGGAGTCTTTGAGTACCTGTGAGATGGCCCATTGGGCCGCAGCAATGGCAGTACTGGCCACAGAGGCAGCATTGATGCGACTGCCTTCGTTGGAGGCCATGTCCCTGGGGAGGATGTCAGAGACTGGGAGTGAGATGAGAGGCCCCAAGCAGGGGGGCAGGCTAGGCGGGGACACCCGAGGAGCCCTGACCTCTTAGAGCCCTTGGCAAACTCAACGTTGATGGTCTTGCCGTCAATGGTGAGAGGCGGATGCAGGGCCTGTAGAATCTGCAGCAGTTGGGCTGCCTCCTGGGAGAGATGGGGGAGCAGAAGGGTCAGGCCCGGGGAGGTCCCCGGCTCCATTGCCCCATTTCCAGGCTTGGGCCGCGTGGGAGGACTTGGGTCAGAGTGAGCCCTCCACCTCCTCACCCCGGGGGCCGGGACCCCAGCTGCCCGGCCCCCCCCTGTGCCGCCCTCACCACGATGGTGGAGAGCTGGATGAAGGCAAAGCCACGATTCAGCTGTGTCTGTTTGTCTTTGATAACCCGAACATTGGAGGAAGACAGCACTGCGTAGGGTGCCAGAGCCCCCAGGATGGAGTCCATGGTGCTGTGTGGGTTCAGGTTGCGCAGTATGATGGCTGTGTGAAGGAACCCAATGTTATGATGACATTCTGATCCCCCCCCTCCCCAAATACTGATTTTTTTATCTTTTTTTTTTATCTTTTGTCTCTAGCCTGATATCTCATTCTACTGCTTCCTTTTATCAATTCCCCCCAGGCCAAACCCTGCTTCTCAGTCTGTTTCAGCTCAGTTGCTCATCCATTGAGAATCATTCCAACAGGCCTTGACTCAAGTCGAACTTGGTGATGCTTTTCTCCTGTGCTCCTTCTCACAGCATATTATCCCTCCACAAGGTGGAGACTTGTAGGAGGACTAAGTCCTGGTCACCACCAACTCTTTTTTTTGGCCAGTGTGGGAGGGGTATTCTGGGGGCTTACTCCTTGGCTCTGCATCCAGGGCCACTCCTGGAGACACTCTGGGGACCATCTGTAGGGCTGGATCGAACCCAGTCAGACACACTGAAGGTAAGGACCTTAGCCCCCTGTACTACTGTCATTAAAGCCCAGCCTAGACACCCTAGGGTAGAGAAAGGAGGAACAAATGACTCACTGTCATTGGCATTTTCTGAGCTTGCCTCTGAGCCCTGGGACAGAGCCTGGGATGCCATCACTCCCTGGGCCTGGTAGGGCTGAGGCAGAGGAAGTAGACCCTGGCTCAGTTCCCTTCCACCCAGCGGTAGTGTCTGCTGATCCATCCTTGTACCCAGTGGCAGCTTCTGCTCTGCCTCTGTGAGAAGATAGGCTGATGACAAAGCGGCAGGGACTGGGGGACAGGTCACCCTCCTCCATGAGCACTACCCCTCTACTTTTTCCTTCCTCCCTCTGACATCCCAGGTAGGGGAGCAGGGAACTCCTCACCTGATTTGGGCACTCCACATTTGAAGCACTTCTCCCGGCGTTTAAAGTTCTGGACTCCACACTGTGAGGCACAGGCCAAGCCATCAGTTAAGGGGAATTTCTACCGTACTCTCTAAAGTTTGATCTTGGAGATCCTCTGAAAACCCCACAAGGGGTAGGGCAGGAAGATCTTTGGACCATTAGGGATAGCAGGGGGCTCTGGCAGTCATTCAGTCTGGCAGAGCTTCCTTTTACAGGGGCTCAACATTATCCTCAGTGCCATTCCCTCAGCTTAAAAACCAACAACACATTTATCTCTTTATAAGAATCAAATTACTAACACCCAAGAATGGTCCCCTTGTATTCTTTTTTGGAGGAGGGTTTGGGCCACAGCTGGTGGCTCCTGGCTCTACACTCAGAAATTATTCCTGACAGGCCTGAGGGACCATGTGGAATGCTGGGGATTGAACCTGGGTAGGCCACATGCAAGGCAAAGCCAGCCAGCTAGCCTTCCTTCCAGCCTTTTCTTTTCTTTTCTTTTCTTTTCTTTTCTTTTCTTTTCTTTGGGTCCTCCCTCCCTCCCTCCCTCCCTCCCTCCCTCCCTCCCTCCCTCCCTCCCTCCCTCCCTCCCTCCCTCCCTCCTTCCTTCCTTCCTTCCTTCCTTCCTTCCTTCCTTCCTTCCTTCCTTCCTTCCTTCCTTCCTTCCTTCCTTCCTTCCTTCCTTCCTTCCTTCGTCACACCTAGCAGCACTCAGGGGTTACTCCTGACTCTATGCTCAGAAATCACTCCTGGCAGGCTCGGGAGACCATCTGGGATGCCAGGATTTGAACCACTGTCCTGCATGCAAGGCAAACACCTTACCACCATGTTATCTCTCCAGCCCCCCATTGTTTTCTTTTTTTCTTTTTTTTTACACCCACACCCCCATTGTTTTCTTTAGCAAATTTCTTTTCCTAAGCTAGCCTCCTCAGTATTTTAACATTTCTATTAAAAAACAGCAACCTCTGTCTTGTAAATTGCCCACCTTTCTTTTATCTCAAGGACGAAGATTTCCTTGAGAAATCTGCCTTCATTAATTCCCACTTCTGGAGACACCTTCTCCTTCTGCGGCATCTGCCTCAACCTCAGAACATTGCTTCTGTGTCAAGTCCAACCTACACACTTGTGGCCCACACCCAAAGACCAAATAATAGGGAGCTGACTGTAGCAGAGGGCAGGCCTGTCCATGTGGGATAGTAACCAACAGAGGCTTGAGGAAAATAATGGACCAAGAGGAGGTACAGCTTTCTCAGTTGGGCAAAGTCAAATGTTTGATCTGGAAGGTCCAACAGTTTGGTTTGGTTTGGCCGGGAAGTTAGTGTTACCAAAGGGTATAAGAGATTTTCTGAGGTTGGTAAGAAGAAAAGACAAAAGCTGAGGCTGGAGAACAAAAATGCAGCTATATATAGTCTTGAACTGACAAGCTGAGACATAAGAGAGGTGGTGGTGATGGTAGTGTTTAAGTAGAAAAGGAGTAAAGCAGTTGGAAGTACTTTAGAAGAACTTTAGAGGAATGCATCAGATTGAGATGTTGGACAAAGCAGCAGCAAACAAGTCAACATGCAAGAGGGGTAGCTGAAAAATACCTGGTGGGGGAGCGTGTTTGAGCAGTGAGAATGAGGGGGCAGCATTTATGGGATGGAAGCACAGAACTTGATGACTAAGAGGAGGCAAGATACAGGAGTTGAAGGAGGTAGAGAAGTAGTTCAGTGGCGTGGGTATATGCCTCACTGTGGGCTCTTGCACTTGGTGTGAGTACCACAAAACAAACAAACAAACAAAAAAAAACAATTGGAAGAAAAAAAGAAAAAATGTTTTGAGGATCATGTGAAAACACAAGAAATGGAATGCCGTAGTCAGTCTGACTTACTTCAGACACAGCCTATCTGCCCTCTGATTTACTGTAACAAGCATACACATCATCTGTTCCTGGGGAGGAACCATTCTTCCTCTCCTTAAGCAATCAATCCTCCACCTAAGGGTCAACTGCCAATAGGCTTACGGCTACGGAGGTGTGAGTGATCTCATGGATCTGATCCTAGGGCGGAAGTCAACTGTAACCTAGATTAGGAACAAGACATAATAACTGAAGGTCATGGCTCCACCCTCATGATCCCACCTCTGTACTTTTCTCATCTAAGGGAATAACTGCAAAAACTTATACCCTTATCTTCTGGCGGACTTGCATTGGTTAGAGCACCATTCAATAATAGCAGACACTTAAATTTTGCTGACTGGGGGCTGAAGTTCAAGCTGTTAATCTCTACACAGAGCTTTCTTTAGTTGAACCATACCCCACAGAGCATAGGGGCTTCTCCTGGCAGGATGCCTAGAGCCTTGCAGTGCCGAGGATAAAATCCAGGCTCCTGTGTGCCAACCATACACTTAAAGTTCTTTGAGCTATCTCCCTGGCCCTAATATATACAGTTTAATCCTCCTAACCACTTTTGGGGGTGTCAGACATGGGGGCAAGAGAGGCAAAGAGAGGTTAAGAACATAGACCCAGCTCTCTATACTCTGTTCATCACAGCACTACTTATAATAGCCAGAATATGGAAGCAACCCAGGTGCCCAACAACAGATGAGTGGCTTAAGAAACTGTGTTATATTGACACAATGGAATACTATGTAGCTGTTAAAAATGGTCATGAAATTTGTTTATACATGGACATGGAAAGTATTATGCTGAGTGAAATGAGTCAAAAAAAGAGGGATAAACATAGAATAGTATCACTCATCTGTGGGATATAAGGAAAATAAAAGAGTGTTGGGATGATGTCCACAGACAATATATATGAGGAATAAGAGGACTAGTCCATGATAGGAAGCCTACCACAAAGAGCAGAGAGTGCAGTTAGAGTAGAGAAGGGTCTGATATGAAAGGGATATTCGTGGTACCTCTTCATTAGCAGCAGTACAAACCACATTGTCAAAAAGAAAAGAGACTGAAGTAAAATGCCTAACTCAGAGGCAAGCGGGAATGGCCGGTGGAAGGGAAGAGGGCATCATGGAGGATGAGAGGAAAACTGTTGATGTTGGTGGCGGGAAATGCCCACTGGTAAAGGTTGTTACACATTCTCAATCATGAACTGTTGTATTATGAACATTGTAACCATGGTGTTTAAACCAAAAATATAAATAAAACAAAAATAAAACCTAGACCCAAGAATCATAATAGGCAGATCTGGACATACTCTATTCTCACTGCAGCTTAGCTCTGAAAGTCAGTGTGTACACCATGCCATATCACTAGCTTATAGACATTATCTGCTGAAAAGTCAGCTAGGACTTCAGAAAAGAAAAAGGGCCCACTTAGAAGTAAAGACCAGTTCCATCTGGGAGATGAGATGGTGCTACCACTACAGCTGCTGTCTATCCATGGCAACCTCCACCCACCAACCCTGTACCTTATTACACAGCCAGTCCTCATTGATCTTGGGCTTGGGGTCACTGTAGTGCATGGACACTTTCTGGCCCAGGATGTTGAGGGAATGCTGCAGGAAAAAGCAGACAGCAGTGAGGTCCGGGCAGCAGTGCCCCTCGCACCGTCTCAGCACAGGAGAAGAGAGTGAGCGAGCCCTTCAGCTGGATGGATGAGGGACAGGGAGTGGAGGGAGGCTGGAGAAAGGACAAGGGAAGAAGGAAGGGAAGGAGGGAGTAAAGAGGCGCCATAGCCCTCAGATGCAGCGGTTTGCTGCCTTTCCGGGCACGTGTGGCACAAATGCACGTGCACATGAGTGATCACACACCACCAGGCACAGAGTGCTCTGCTGGCCGATGCTTGCCGAACAGTAGGGAAAACCCCCTACTTGGACCTGCCACTGCCAGGCCACACCCAGGGCCAGCACTACTACAAAGGCTATACTTGGGAGTGAAGGGAGATAGGGAGGGGAGGAAAGGAGGGGAGGAAGAGAAAGAGAGAGCAGAGCGCACGAGCGCTAGTGCTGGAGAAGGGGAAAAAAGAAAGAGCCATATTTAAAAGATGGAAGTTCCTGCTTGTGAGGCTGTCTTGCATAGCTGGCTGGGTTCTGGGTCCATGGCACTAGCCTCTGGACCAGCAAAGCTGGCCTCAGAGCCACCCCTGCAGAACCCACTTTCACCACATCTGCCCATGCCCCACTCACTTCCTACATAGCAGGGAAATGGGCTGTGGGTAAGTTTGGACTTGGGTAAGAACAGATATTACCCAAAGAACACATCTTACCCAATTTTTCAGGCTAAGAACTTATCCTTGGGTGTTTAAAAGTTCCCAAGCGGGCCCAAAGAGATAGCACAGCGGTGTTTGCCTTGCAAGCAGCCGATCCAGGACCAAAGGTGGTTGGTTCGAATCCCAGTGTCTCATATGGTCCCCCGTGCCTGCCAGGAGCTATTTCTGAGCAAACAGCCAGGACTAACCCCTGAGCAATGCCGGGTGTGGCCCCCAAAACAACAAAAGAATAAAATAAAAGTTCCCAAGCTTCTGGTTTGGGATCCTGTGCTGGGCTGTGGGGACAAGCTCTCATTCCTCCTACCTGGCACTTCTCTCCAGGAAGCGGGGCTGCTCCAAGCAGAGCTGAAGGAACTATGACTCCTAAGAGGGAGGCTATTGAATTGAGTCCAGGGAATGAAACCACCACTTTTCACTAGTCCTTACTTAGATCAACTAAGCAGCACTGGCTTCTCATGTGGAAATTCAAGGGCCAAACTCACATACAAAGGAGGTGGGAAAACAGTTCTTAGGTGCTAGATACCAGAAAGTGCTTCATGTTCTCTCTCTGCCTATACCCAGACCAGGAAAGCCCTCTGACAAATGGGAGCTGAGGCGGGAGAACCCTCACTGGCACCCCTTTCCCTTGAAAGCTCAGCTGAAAAAAATGGAGAGGGCAAGCTAGTGCCTGATGGCAGCTTGAGGCCAGTGGTGAGTGTGGGTTCTGGACGGGAAGCCCAGTGGGTAGCAAGAAATGGGAAGAGGAGATAGTGAGGGTCAGGAAAGGGAGAGAGAGGGCATGGGGGAACAGGACACAGGGCCACAGGGCAAGGAACTGTGTCCATAAGAATCAGGCGATGGGGAGCGCTCGATTACAAAGTAGTATTTGTTTGGGGAGGGGGTTCAAGTGCGGCAAAGCAACCTGATTGGCTTCCATCCATCGTGTAGCGTCCTGCAAGTGACTAAACTCGACGAAGGCGAAGCCCCGGCTCTGACCTGGAGACAGCATTCAGATACAGACGCAGTGGGTTAGTCAACAGCTTTGGACACACGTTCCCGGGGGGGGCGGGACCCGAGGGGAGAGGTCGGGGCAAGAGGGAAGGGAGGAAAGAAGAAAAGGGAGAAAGGGAGAGGGAGAGAAAGAAAGAAAGAAAGAAAGAAAAATAATCAGAGAGAAAGACCAGGTGGCATGGGAGGCAAAAGAGATGGGAGGACAGGAAAGGAGGTGGGAGGAAAATAGAGCTGCAGAAGTGTGGGAGAAAAGGAGGAGAGACACATGCCAGCTGGCAAGAGAGAGAGAGGAGGAGGAGGGATCAGGCAGACCTGCTGGGCTAGCCTGGGGGAAGAGATGGAGGGAAGCAGCTAGGCAGAAAAGGGTACAAGTAGAGGTCTATCTTCAAAGAAGGGCAAATGTGCAGGCGGCTGGCACCAAAGGCCAGAATAAGTGAAGTAAAAAGGGTAGATGTGGGGGGAATGAACATGATGATCCAGCACAAGGCCAGAGGCATTTAGAAGGAGCCCTTTAATGGGTACTTAATCAAAAAAGCTAAAGAGAAGTTGGGGCCAAGCTGTTTTGTGAGGCTACAAGGGCTCAAAATCCATTAGAAACATGGAATTTAAATGTGAGCTAGGGATGAGATGTTCACTGTAGTCTTACTACAGGGTAGGAAATGGGTTCCTCAGTAGGGGTCACTGCAGAGCCAAGTTGGGGAATTTACTATTGCCCGTACATCTGGAATGTTCAACAACAGGATACTGGGAGCTGGGATGGGCCAGGAGATCCTACAGAATCACGAGCAGTTCCCTGAAAGCAGTGCCTAGGGGAGGCTGCACCTGAGACATCACTTGAGGATAGAGATCCATAATCTCTTTCAGTGTGTGTAGTTGGCTACAGTGAAGTTGTGCAAGTCATACATGTTCCCAAGAGCTCCGGGCCTGGCTGGGTCTGGGGAGAAGAATTTGGGACTTGGGGCTACATGAGGCAGAGAGATGCACACAAAGGGAGCTTTTAGCTGGGGTGATCTTTGGGCGGGGCATGCTTGATTTTCAAAAGAATAACCAGTAGGATGCATAGGAAGATGAAATTTGTGTATGTACGTGTGTAAGAGAGAGAGACACACACAGAGGGAGAGAGACAGAGAAATGGATGGAGATGAAGGTATAGGGAGGAAAGAGATTAAGAAATGGAGAGAAAAGCCCAGGCAGAGTGAGGCCCACTGTGCCTGCCTTAGGGAGTCTGGCCAGAGGTCCTGCAGAGACAACTTGGCCCCCACCCCCTGTAGCCTCAGGCCAGGAGCCTACAAAAGGGAGGGAACCAGAAATCCCACTTGCTCTTTAGGAACTACCCTTGGATGAGAACCATCCCCTGACACCCTTCTTGCGGGCGGGGCAGTGTCAGATTGGCTTTCAGAACAGGGACTGGTACCAGAAATGTGCTAGGGAGAGCTGGGAGAGGAAGGAGAAGGAAAGAGGGAAGGGAAGACATTGGGAGGTAGTTATCATCTCAGATATCATCTCAGGCCCTAGCCCTGCCCACAGGGAGAGCTCAGCTCAGCTCAGAGCTGCAGCCCCTCCCCAACAGCCCCAATGGCTGCAGCTGTGTGGAGTGTGGGGTGAGGGCAAGAAAAGAAAAGAGAACCTCCCCCGCAGCTGCCCATTCCCAGCTGTGACAGAGTCAGGGTGGGGATGGGGAGGGAGAGGCAGAGGCAGGAGGGAGACTCAGAGGCAGACTGGCCAGTGGAAGGAGGGGTACTGGAAACAAAAGCTCACCTGAGGATTTGTTCCGCATCAGCCGGACCTCCCGGGCTTGGACACCATGGGACTGAAGCTGGCCACGGATCTGTACAGGGAGACAGATTGGGGTGGACTCAGTGTAAGGGAGGCTGCTGGGAATTCAAGACTAGCTGGAGGCCTTCAAGGACCCAAAAGGGTCCTTAGTGAAAAATTATGATTCCTCTTCCTCTCTCAGGGATTTTTCCAGTGACCACAGCCCCAGATCCACAACCAGTTCCCAGGCTCACTTTTAGTCCTAGACCTGCAGAATGAGTCAAAGGAGAACAGGAACACAGCACAGAGTGAAGCATGGTAGTGTGATGACTGCCAGGGGCAGAGAAGAGTTAAGAAAGCAAGCAGGCCAGCAAATCCAAAACTGTGGGCAGGAAGGGACTTTGAGAAGAGAGAACAGGATGGGTGCACCCAGGAAAGCAAGGACAACTGAGATGCCATTCCTGCTGCTTGCTCACAAAGGGACCGCCTTCCAGCTTGCATCAAAAGAGACCCAGGAAACAAATACCCAACCAGGAAAAACTGAGCTTTGAAGAATGCTGTTCATGTGCCCTGGACAGCAAGGGGAGTAGTAACATGGAACAGAGACCAAAAAGTATGACTGAATGCTTTGAAAAACTTCCTACACATGGTAAGTGAGAGGGCCACAGCGAAGGCAATCTGGGATTTGACAAGCTGAGATAGCACATCTCACAAAGATGAGTATTTGAGAAAGTCAGGGCCTTGGAAAGTTTCTTCATTAAGATAAAAAAACAGTGAAAAATATTAAACACATACAGACACACAGAGCTCAGAAAGACAGGAAAGACAGAGAATTCTCAGGATTCTCAAGGATACTCAAAGAGGATCTGGGGCTAAAGAGCAAGAATGTAGGCTCTGAGGTTCACACCCCAATTATGCTCTGCTTCTCATGGGTTGTGAGACCTGACACAAGTTATTTTACTACAGGGTCCCAGTGATTCCAGTCAGCTACAGAACAGAAACACAAAGTATCACCCCCAAAAGGTATCTGTGAGATCAAACCAGAGTTAGTACAGAGTTTATGCTGTGAGAAACCCTAGAATGCCAGCAGGCAGTGACTGCTTGACTCAAGACAGGATGGTGGGCCAGCATTGAGCCACTCAGAGACACAGGTAGGGTTTCCTGTGACAAAACAGGCAGCACATAAGATTTCAGAGGAGAAGCAAGCAAATAATTCAGCCAGAACAAGAATCAGCAAAACTAGTGGGCTAGCTAATCTAGTGAACCTCTTGTTAGCAGTGTTTAAGGAAACAGGCGAAAAAGAGAAGATGGAAGGGATAAATATCATCAAAGAATACAAGGCTGTCAGCAGCAGCAACAAATATTAAAAAGAAACAAAAACCCCAAGGTTTTAAGGCCAGACCTGTAAGAACTGACATTGCTGATGGAGGGTGGAAGCGGGAAAGGAAGAGAAAGGTTGGGAGGAGGGGTGGATAAAAAAAAACACTGGTGAAGGACGTTATACATTCTAGGACTGAACCTCAATCATGAACAACTCTGTAACTGAAGAGAAAAACCAACTGTATTATGAGCAACCTTGTAAACCACTACATTAAAATAAAGTAATTTTTAAAAATTAAAAAAAATAGAAACCTCAAAAATCCTACACTGAACTTTCCCATCTCCAGGGCTACAGGGCTCCTAAGTCACCTATGCCACTAGCAATACCTAGCAATAAACACCTGACTGGCTGACCCTAGATCCATATGTGCAGAATGAATGAACGAGTAATGAAATGTGCACAAAGAATCTTCCACTATCCCCACACCCACCACCACCAAGGTCTCCTAAGCCAGCCTACTGAATACTCCTTTCCACACAAGGAGATGACAGGATCCACCCAGAGGATAAATCAGTGTTGGGGACAGGAGCCAGTATAAAGAATGGATGAAAGGTGCTGAGGTTGGGAGTGAGGGAGACCCAGCCTGGCCTCCTGCACTGCTGCCTGCCCGGGGCCATGGGGGGCACGTACGTCATCCTCAGTGGCTGCCTGTGGCAGCATCCTCAGCATGACGATGTTACTGGCCTTCTCCTCCTCCTCCTCCTCCTCCTCATCCTCCTCCTCCTCCCCTTGCTCGGTCCGATAGTCCTGGTCCCGATAGTCGCCGTCTCGGGGGAAGCCTGGTGGGCCGGTGGGGCTGTGCCTGTGCCGCCGCCGCCGCCTACGCTGAGTCTCGGAGCCCGGGGAGGCCTCGTAGGAATCCTGGCCGACAGAATGAGACGAGAGACACCAGACGGGCAGTCAGTCTGGGGTGGGCCTAGGGGCTGGCCGCTGGCTCTCTGAGGCAGGCAGGCTCTGAAAGCCAGGGCTGGGCGGGCTCCGGCTAAAGGCTCGGGGCAGGCAGGGTAGGGAGAGTTCTGGGGCTGCAATTCTTCAGGGGCTGGAAATTCTCCACAGGTCACTAGGAGAGACACATTGTGGGTGGTGGGTGGTATGGTAGTGGGGATGTGGGAGAGGAACTCCCACTGGCAGGTGACCAGACACTGCTTAACTCTCTTGGGGAAGAGATCATCTGGATTTGGTATCCTAAACCCTGGGCTGTTTCTCTTTTCTTCTCCCTTGCCAGCTGGCTCCACTACTAGGCACACGATTGTTCTTGAATCATATAAGGCTACATGTTGCTTACAATACCCAGGGTGAGCTTTGGCCCTGCAACCAAGTTGTGGATATCGGAACAGCTTATGATCTTAGCCAGAGCCAGTCAGATGAGCACACGAAGGTGTGAGGGCCATGGCTGACTTCCCTGTCCAACTCCTCTGTCTAGCCATCTTCAATCACCATCAGCTCCCTGCAGCAGAGTGTGGTCATAGGGTTCTCATGTATTGCCCAACTCATCCTTCAAGAACTAAAGCAGGCCAGGCATAGGTCTAGCCCCACTCCTGCCCTCAGGGTGAGGCAGTGCTTAACTCCCACTCATTCCAAGGGGTCTCCCCTGGGTCTACCATTTCTCTGAGGATTTCTAGACCCACCCTCTCAGGTAGGGGAGCTGTCTGATTGATTTGGGCCATGTCCTCAACAGCCCTCCTTTCCAACTAGAGGTCCACTATGGCAAAACTACTTCCCCTCAGAAGGGCTCCTAGATGGTGCACAGCATCATGCCTCCTTCATCCCTCAGGCTAAGGCTGACAGACCAGCAAGGAGCAAACTACTCTTGAACTCAAAGAAGAGGCCCAAAAGGCTCTTTTCCTTCTGTTGAGGGCCCTGCCACCACTAAGAATGCTCACAGAGCTTCTATGCACAGTGATATCCAGTTTTCCAGTTGCCTTCCCAACCTCAGAAGGAGGATGTCCAAGCAAGAGGGTCTGTAAGCGACCTGATTGGCTGGGAGTAGACAGTATAGGGGTTGTAGCAAATCATGGATCCTCCAACTGAACAACAGGAAAGAAAGGAGAGAAGTGGTGGCAAGGGCCTCTCAGAAGTAGAGTCAAGCATGTGGAAGTTGAGGAGCCCCAACTTGGGAGATGAGTTCCTCAGAGAAGGGAGTAGGGACAGACCATCCAGGTGCAGCAAAGCCATTGAGCACAATCGGAAGGCACAGGGCCAAGAGCTATCTGCATATGGTGCTCCAGTCAGACAGTGGCCCTACAAGAACCTCCCACGGAGGACTGACCCACCCCTCCACAGCCCTCACCTCTGTACTCTGCTCCTCAGAAGAGTCATCATAGTCGTGTTTGCTCTCCTGGCTACCATACTCTCGAGGGTATGATCGGTAGTCCATGTCCCGGTAGTCATGGTCTCGGCTACGGTTTTCCCCACCATCATCCTGTGAACGGTCAGTGGCTCCATAGCGACCTGTCCTGTCTCCACGACCACCTCTGGAGGGAAGAAGGAAGAGATTAAAGTGTGATCCTTTTGTAAAGGTGCAAGAGATGGAGTCTCTACACCCATGCACCAACTCAGTCCCACTTCTGGCCAAGGATCCTAAAGAATGATCTCTAGGGATGAGCTGGTTGCCACTTCTCAATCAACCCATAGCTCTCTAGTGTCTGTCAGTGTGCTTACACTCTCTGGCTTCCTGGCTCATCTCCTCACCTCCACACATACACCTTTCCCTAGGCTCATTCTCTATTAAAAATGAATGTGCTAGTCTGGAGAGATAGCACAGTGGTTGGGCATTTGCCTTGCATATGGCCAACCCAGGAGACGGCACTTAGATTCCCAGCATCCCATATGGGTCCCCTGAGCCTGCCAGGGGCAATTTCTGAGTGCAGAGCTAAGAGTAAGCCCTGAGTGCAGCTGGGTAAAAAAGTAATGTGCTGCAAGGCAAACAAAAGTAAAGGCAATATAGTTGGACAGCAGCATTTCCCTTCATTAGTTCATTCCATTTCAAGAGAAAACACCAATGAATACCAAAGGTCTACACGGTCTGCAGGATCCTGTGGGAGGAAATTCCTATGCCCTGGGCTCTGTCTCCCTCTGCCTCATTAGGAATTGTGTCACCCTGTCCTGATTCATGGTCACCTTGTTAGCACTGATGGCAGGGTTTTTGTTTTTTTCTTTTGGGTGGGGACACACCCTGTGGTGCTCAGGGGTTACTCCTAGCTCTATGTTCAGCAATCACTCCTGGCTGGCTCGCGGAGCCATATGGGATGCCAGGAATTGAACCCAGGTCAGGCGAATGCAAGGCAAATGCCCTACCTGCTGTACTATTGCTCCTGCCCTGATGGTGGTTTTGTTACTAATTTTCTACTGTGATAACTAGAACATCTATTTCCTCTCTTTTTCCCCAATCACATCTTTCTTTTTTATTTTTGGCACCACACTCTTCAGTTCTTCAGTGCTCAGTGTTTTCTACTGATTCTGTACTCAGAGACCACTCCTGGCAGTATTCAGGGGAACCTTATGAGGTGCCAGAAATCAAACCCAGTTGGCAACGTGCAAGGCAAATGCCCTATTAGCTGTAGTATTACTCCCCTCACATCTTTCTAAGTTAAAAAACGTTCAATAAAAACTATCTTGCTGGAACAAGAGTAAGAGTATAGTGGGTACGATGCTTGCCTTACACATGGTCAATCTTATATTCAACCCCTAGAACCCCATATTGCCCTCGCCCAGACCTTCCAGTAGTGATTTCTGAGCACAAAGCCAGGAATAAGACCCAGCATTACTGAGTGTAACCAAAACCAAGAACAAGACAAAAACTATCTTGCTTTGCATCAACAACTCACCTTAAAGTCTCTAGATTGTAATCTCTGAGAAGAGACCATATCCATTTGTTCCACTTCCCTACTTCTTAAACTTAAGTACTTAATACTTAAGTACTATACTTCAATATGACTAAAAGTTAATCTGTATTTTACTATTATTAAAATGTTTCACTTGGGGCTATACCTGATGTTACTCAGGGGCTACTCCCCTTTGGGATTTGGGAGACAATGTGATATCAAAGCTCAAGCCTCTGCCACCTGCATGATCTTTCTGGTCCACAGTTATCTTTTAATTATTTGATTATTTTTATTTATTTTTTGGCAATACCCAGTGGGACTCAGACAATACTTGTAGCTTTGCACTCAGATATCACTACTAGAAGGCATGAGGGACCATATGGGATGCCAGGGATTGAACCCAGACCTGGGTTGGGCACGTGCAAGGCAAATGCCCTACCCACTATGCTAACAATCTGGCTCTTCACAAAGTTACTTTTTAAATAAGACAATGATTTTAACACTACTCTAAAAGCATTTTACATGTTTATTTAAAACAAGAAAAAAAAAACAGCATAGACTACTACTTGCAGAATCTCAATCCTGGTTAGGTTCAACATTAGAATGTTTGTTTCCAACATTTCTATTAATATCCTACAGAGAATAAGATTAAAAGAATGGGGCCCGGAGAGATAGCACAGTGGTGTTTGCCTTGCAAGCAGCCAATCCAGGACCTAAGGTGGTTGGTTCGAATCCCGGTGTCCCATATGGTCCCCCGTGCCTGCCAGGAGCTATTTCTTTTTTCTTTTTTTTTTTTTGGGCCACACCCGTTTGACGCTCAGGGGTTACTCCTGGCTATGTGCTCAGAAATCGCCCCTGGCTTGGGTGGACCATATGGGACTCTGGGGGATCGAACTGCGGTCCTTCCTTGGCTAGCGCTTGCAAGGCAGACACCTTACCTCCAGCGCCACCTACCCGGCCCCGCCAGGAGCTATTTCTGAGTAGACAGCCAGGACTAACCCCTGAGCAACGCCGGGTGTGGCCCAAAAACCAAAAAAAAAAAAAAAAAAAAGATTAAAAGAATGAAGAAGTCAAATGCTTGAAAAGAGAAGGTAAAATTACCCTAATATTTTTTTAACATTATTTGTTTTGGGGCCCCACCCAGCTGCGCTCAGGAGTTACTCCTGGTTCTGTGATCAGAAATTGTGCCTGGCAGGGTTGGCTGCAAGGAAAACACCCTACCGCTGTGCTATTCTCTTGGCCCCAAATTACTATCATATTAAGATATAAGAATATGTGCCTAAAAGGTTAAAGAGAATTAACTAAAAACACAATTACAATACCATAAATCAGTAAGGACACGAGTACAGGGGCCAGAGAGATAGCACAGTGGCTAGGGTGTTTGCCTTGCAAGAGGCCAACCCAGGACCAATGGTGGTTTGAATCCCGGCATCCCTTATGGTCCTCCGTGCCTCCCAGGATCTATTTCTGAGCACAGAGCCAGGAAAAACCCCTGAGCACCGCTGGGTGTGGCTCCCTCCCCCCCCCCACAAAAGACCACAAGTACAAAATTAATCTACAGGGCTGGAGTGATAATACAGTGGGCAGAGCATTTGCTTGCACATAGAAGATCCAGGATCAATTCCTAGCATTCCATATGGTCCTCCAGCAATGCCAGGAGTAATTGCTAAGTGCAGAATCAGCATTGCAGGGTGTGGTCCCAAACACCCACTTTCCTAAAGAATCAAGGGATATGGGCCAGAGATCCAGTACAGCAACCTAGTTAAGGTACTTGCTTTGTACACTGCCAATCATTGTTGGATCCTCAGCATCACATCATAGTTCCCTGAGAACCACCAGGAGTAAGCCCTGAACACCAAACATGTATGCCCTCTTATATCCTCATCCCCAAACAAACAAGGAGTCAAGAGATGAATTTTGTGATAACACTGAAACGGAAAAACTATGATCCTCCAATTTAAACGCCATAGAAGATTATTAAACTCAACTCTATTCTGGGTCTTGAGCACATCTGTATTATAGATATTAGAAATCTATATATACCTAAACCACTAGATAATACACCACGGAAAGCGTGTATTTATATAATAATTAAACTTAAAAAATGTGTCTGCCAAGGAGACAGAATGGAGGCTGGGAAGGAATCTGGGGGTAATGAGATAAAGACACTGGGGGCACGACTAGAGGTGGTAACATTGCACCTCTGAAATCTTATTGTCCTGAACCTGCAAATCATGCCTCTAAGATAGATTCTATTAGAAAATAGTCATTCTTGGCCAGAGCAATTGCACAGCGGTAGGGCACTTGTCCTGCATGCGGCCAACCCAGGACTGATGGTGGTTCGATTTTCGGCCTACAATATTGTCCCCAAAGCCTGCCAAGGGCGAATTCTAAGCACAGAAGCAGAAGTTACCCCTAAGCATTGCCAGGTGTGACCCCAAAACAAAACAAACAAAAAATCCTAGGTTGGCCACATGTAAGGTACTATCTCAGCCCTCAAGTTTCACTTTTATATTTTGAAATCTTTTTTACTGCATTAAAACATGTATGAACATTTACTATCTCAACTACCATTTTAAGTTATTTTTACTTTTTATGTGTGCACTAGTGCCAGTGATCAGACACAGAGCTTCATCATTTATACCATTACATCTCCATCTCAAAAGCATTCAGTGTGTTCAACCATTTCTCCCCTGGTGATAGAATTCAGGGCCAAATATATATTTTGTTGTTTGTGGTTCGAGGCCAGACCTGACTCTGGCAGTACTTTGGGGACCATATGTGGTATCAGGGATTTCAACCAGAGTCATAGCCGCATGCAGAGCAAATATTCACCCTGCTGTATTATCTCTTAGCTCTATTTTCTGGATAATAGCCTATACAAAATATATGGTTCAAACATGTTCCCACATTCTATGAGTTGTCTTTTCATTTTCTTTTCTTTTCTTTTTTTTCTTTCTTTCTTTCTTTTTCTTTTTTTTTCTTTTCTTTTTTTTTTTTTTTGGTTTTTGGGCCATACCTGGCGATGCTCAGGGGTTACTCCTGGCTATGTGCTCAAAAATTGCTCCTGGCTTGGGGACGTCAGGGGATCAAACTGTGGTTCATCTTAGGTCAGCATGTGCAAGGCAAACACCCTACTGCTTGTGCTACTGCTCCAACCCCTTTTCTTTTTTATTTTATTTTATTGGTTTTTGGGTCACACCCGGCAGCGCTCAGGAGTTACTCCAGCTCTGCACTCAGAAATTGCTCCTGGCAGGTACGAGGGACCAGAAGGAGTACACAGCCTTACTGCTGCGCTATCTCTCCAGCCCCTGGCCCCTTCATTTTCATTTTAACTTAATATGTGGATATACTCAAAAGTGTTTGGAATCCAAGGTTCCCTCTAGTAAAGCATGTGTGATCTGAGCCATCTCCCTAGCTTGAAGAGCCACTCTCTTGAACAGTTCCTTGGACACACAAATTTCTCTTTTGGGAGTTAGGGAAGTTGGACCAAACTAGCAGTACTCGGGCATTAGTCCTGGCTCTCTATTCAGGGATCACTCCTGGCAGAGCATAGGGGACTGTATATGGTGCTGGTGACTGTATATGGTGCTGGTGACTGGTCTGGTACTTGCATGAAAGGTCAGTGCCTTAATCACTGTACAAACTTTCTGCCCCTGACACACAAATATTTCTAAACCTGAGCTGCAGATAATACTACATGTAAAGTACTTGGTTTGCACACAGCCAAGAACACAATACAATTCTAGGAACTTTCTCGGGTCCCCTGAGTACCATTAGATATGGCATATACCACACTTAAAGACTCCCACATTTCTATTCTTGAGGAAATCAAGCTACTTATTTTGAAATAAATTTAGATTTACAAAAGTGTTTAAAGAAGAGTTCTTTTTTTTTTCTTTTTGGGTCCCATCCGGCAGCGCTCAGGGGTTACTCTTGGCTCTATGCTCAGAAATTGCTCCTGGCAAGCTCGGGGACCATATGGGATGCCAGGATTCAAACCACCGACCTTCTGCATGTAAGGCAAACACCTTACCTCCATACTATCTCTCCGGCCCCATTTATTTTTTCTAAGAAAGGATGGAAGGAGGAAGGGAAGGAGGGATGGAAGGAAAGGAGGAGAGAAGGCAGGAGGAAAGGAGGAAAGGAAGGAATGAGGGAAGAAAAGGAGGGAAGAAAGGAAGGAAAGGAAGGGAGGGAGGGAGGAATGAGGGGAGAGAAGAAAGGAAGGAGGGAGGAAGGAAGGAGGGAATGGATGAAGGAAGGAGGAAGAAAGGAGAAAAGGAAGGAAAGAAGGAAGGAAGAAGGAAGGACATAAGGAGGGAGGGTTAAAGAAGAGTTTTTATGGGGCCGGGAAGGTGGCGCTAGAGGTAAGGTGTCTGCCTTACAAGCGCTAGCCAAGGAACGGACTGCGGTTCAATCCCCTGGCATCCCATATGGTCCCCCCAAGCCAGGGGCGATTTCTGAGCACATAGCCAGGAGTAACCCCTGAGCGTCAAACGGGTGTGGCCCAAAAACCAAAAAAAAAAAAAAAAAAAGAAGAGGTTTTATATGTCTTTTATACCGTTTCCCTTAATGTTAACAGAACTACAACATAGCTTTCAGAGCTAAAATATTAACTAAACTGTAATAGACTTTTACTAATTTTTCCAATATTCTTTTTGCTCCAGGGCTAAATCCAGAACACCACCTTTTATTTTATTTAGTCATTTAGCCCCCTTAGATTCCTCTGGCTTATGAAAAATGTTTGTCTTTTCTAGGATTTTTAGATGAACTTGACAGTTTTTATTCTTTTTGTTTTTTGTAATTATCTTTATGATTACATAATATGATTACAACTATAATTGTACTTGTATGATTACAGTCATGTAAAGAACACCCCCCTTCACCAGTGCAGGATTCCCACCACCAATTTCCCAGATCTACCCACTCCCCACCCCACCCACACCTGTACTTGAGACAGGCTTTCTTTTTCCCTCATTCATTCACATTGTTATGATAGTTTTCAGTGTAGTTATTTCTCTAACTGCACTTATCATTCTATGTGGTGAGCTTCATATCATTAGCTGCACCTACATGGGAGGATGGGGGGAAGTAAGGGTTGGGACTGAGGCAGTAAAATATTAGAAATGAGCTTTGTAGGGCAGTATCAAGGTCCCAATACAAGATGGATATTATGGACATATAGAATATAGGCACACAATAATATCAATATGAAAAAAAGAGAAAAAATTTCCACTGACTGTCCCAATATAAACCAGTGCTAGAACAGCCTGCCCTCCTCCCAGAGTGCATTCCCATAGTGTAGGGAGAGATAGGGGGAAAGCCTGTTGACCCTTACAGAGTCCACCTAGACTGGTGTCCAGGGAAAGACTGAAGTCCAGGGGAGAAAAACCCTATATCTGGCAAGGGCTGGTCTCCAGAATCAAGGACGAAATCGGAAGCCACATGTCTGCCCACCCTCCTCCCCCTGCACCTCCCCCCTGGAGTACGGAGGGAGGGGGGAACCTGAGGACCACTAAGAGTCCACCTGAACCCACTTCTGGCCATCTGGGCTGGCACCCAGGGAAGGCCTGGAGTCAGGGGAAAAAGACAAGGATGGCTGGGGGCCTGCCACGCCTCCCAGCACTCCCCAGGCTAGGGAGAAAGGCTCTGGTATGGGGCTTCCCCATACCCTATATCTGGCAAGAGCTGGTCTCCAGAATCAAAGAGGAAACCGGAAGCCAGATGTCTGCCTGCCCTCCTCCCCATGCACCTCCCCCCTGGAGTACGGAGGGAGGGGGGAACCTGAGGACCACTAAGAGTCCACCTGAACCCACTTCTGGCCATCTGAGCTGGCACCCAGGGAAGGCCTGGAGTCAGGGGAAAAAGACAAGGACGGCTGGGGGCCTGTCAAGCCTCCCAGCACTCCTCAGGCTAGGAATAAGGGTCCTGGTAAGCTCAGTTTTTCTGATCTGTTAGTTCAGTGTGAAAATTTCTAATTTCAGTTGACAAAACTTCTTGATGCTTAATTTTGCTCCAGTCAAGTTTATCGATGCTTTTTTTTTTTTGAGCTCCCTGAACATTCACCATAATTCTACTCTAAACTTCTTGAGAGGATACCTATTTGTTTCCTACTTTTTAGATTATTAGAGGAGCCATCTTGATTTCTGTAAATATGGGGGTGTACTGCAAAATTACTCCATTGGCAAGGCTGTAGACTGCTTCTTAAAATTTACAGAAATGGAATTCAGGGGTTACAAGATAAGCACGGCCGCGAAGCAAAGCAGAGTGTCGCGTTTCGGGTGTGGGTCCTGAAGAGGCTATAGTCCTTGGATGTAGGCAGGCTCAGCAGAGAAAAGGCAGAGAGCAAGGCCACTGTGGTTTAAAAGTCTCTGGGTACCCAATCACGGCAGGAATTGGCCCCACGTGTGTTGGGTGGGGACATCTTACTGAGATCGAACTTGACAGTTTTGGCAAGTAACGGTCAGAAAGTTCAGAATGTACTTCAACATGGGTTTAGCTGATGTGTTAATATCTGAGATTATATTATGGATTTGGAGGAGAATATAATAGAAATGTGCTACCTTGCTAATTGCATCATTATTAGGAATACGTCATGACTTATCATTGGTGAAGTTGACCATAACTATTCTGGTTCCAGTGGAGTTTGTCAGATTTCTCTCCATTGTCAAGTTTAGTTTTCCCTTTCCATACCCTAGGCCAGGGGTCTCAAACTCGCAGCCCTCGGGCCATTTGCGGCCCTCCGTACAACATTTTGTGGCTTGCAGCCGGCCTTCAAATATTGCAGTATTCGCGATTATTCGCTTATCGAATTATTGCAATAAAATCGCATTAGTAAGAAAAAAATCACAGGCCTGGAGAGATAGCACAGCTGCATTTGCCTTGCAATCAGCCGATCCAGGACCTAAGGTGGTTGGTTCCCCGTGCCTGCCAGGAGCTATTTCTGAGCAGACAGCCAGGAGTAACCCCTGAGCACTGCCGGGTGTGGCCCAAAAACTAAAAGAAAAAAAGAAAAAAATCGCATTAAACATTCGCATACCCCGAGCAGTTCCGTTCGGGTATGCAAATGTTTAATGTACTTTTTTGCGATTTTTTTATCTTACTAATGCAATTTTTTTATTTGCTCCTTCCCCACTAATGCGATTTTTTATTGCAAATATTCGGTATGCGAAATCCCTTATGCGGCCCTGCCTCACCCCGATTTTGCCTCTTGCGGCCCCCAGGTAAATTGAGTTTGAGACCCCTGCCCTAGGCAGTGGGGGTTTCTTTTTGGTTGCTTGGACCATGTTATGCTTGTAAGGCACATGCTTTCTTTATCACTGAGCCACATTCTTGGCCTAAATTGTGAACATGTTCAATTCAACGGACTACAGAAGTACAAATGTTTGACAACAAATTATTGAAATCTCCTTTAATAAGTAAACAGATACTCATTCATATTGCTGGTAGGAATATGAATGATAGGTGAAAATAGAACAATTCCTATAGAGGGTAAAATGGAAATAGTTGGCAAAACTAAAAGTCCATATACCTTTTAAAACATTTCTTCTGGGAATATAATGTACACACATATTTGCATATGTGCAAAGACAGTATTCACACTTTTTATAATTACAAAAGAAAAGAAGCTTAAGAGTTGTCTGGGATATGTCTCTAGAAACAGAACACACCCACACACACAGAAGTAGAACACAGAGGCTAGAGAGAGTAAAGGGGCATGACACTTGCCTTGCATGTCAGCCCATCTGTGATTTGATCCCAGATACAACATACTGTGCCCTGGGAGCCACCAGGAATGACTACTAGTGAATGTGACACAAAAATTAAAAATATAGTAGAGCACATGCCTTATATATAAAAAGCTTTATGTTTGATCCCTATCACATGTCCTCCTGGGAACCAGCACTGGAAGAAGTAACCCCACAATAAAGGAGAGAAACGAAAAGGGGAAATTCTATTTTTTAAAAGGGTCAGGGCTGAGGGATAGTACAGCGGGTAGCACATTTGTCCCATATCAAGTCAACCAGGGTTCAATCCCTGGCACCCCATTTAGTCTCCTTGGCACTACCAAGGAGAGCACTGCCAGGCATGCTCCCCCAAAAAAGGCCTGGGGACAGAGATTATGACCTGGTTCAAATCCCCAAAGGCTCACTCTTGAGAACTGCAGCTATGGCACCATTCACTCTTTGCCCTCCAAAACAGGCCAGCAAAGGACCAGGTATGATATAGTTCAGTGGTGGACTACTTGCTTCATATAGTGTGAGGACCCAGAATTGATCCCTCATGTCGAAGGAAAACATTTTAATGACCAAAGAAAAGGAGAGGAGCCTCGCCATCAATAAACACTATGTGTAATAACTGTCTGGTCCACAGATGGGCAAACTACAATCTGTGAGCCAATTCCAGTTACCTCAAAGCTTTCTACAGTTAGTAGGCATTCATTTAGCTTCATAGTTGAAACAAACATTGGGTACCTGTAACAAACTATATGGTTTACAAAACTAAAAATAGACATTATTTGGTCTGTCAAAGAAAAAGTATACTGACCCTTAAGTTGTAAGTTGTGGGGATAAGTATGAAGATCAAGTGACAGAGGGCATACACTGCATGTGCAAGGCCCTGGTTTAATCCTCTGGGGAGTTCAGGGATCTATGAGTATTTCAAGGTGTGGTGTCCAACAACTAAAAATAATACAACAGGGTTAGAAATGTGTCTCAGTAGCAAAATGCATACTTTGCATGCATGAGAACTGGGTTCAATCCCCGGCACCATAAAAATATTTACTCAGGAAAAGAGGGACTGTAGTATCGAACTGCAGGTAGGGCATTTGCCTTGCACATGTCTGACCTGGGTTCAATTTCCAGCACCCCATATGGTCCACTGAGCCCACCAGGAGTGATTCTTGAGCACCGCCAAATATGATCCAAAAACAAAAGAAAAATAAGCTGTTATTTTCCTCATGTGTGTGGGAAAGGTGGGGTGGGAGTCATAACCAGTTGTGCTAGTGGGACTTCTTTGTGGCACCAGAAATTGAACCAGGACTGACCACAAGCTAGGGAAATATTCTTTTTGTTGTTGTTGTTGTTTTGAGGCCACATCCAGCACCTCTCTGGGGATGTTCCTGGCTTTGTGCTCAGAAATCACTTATGGCAGGCTCAGAGGACCATATGGGATGCTGGGAATCAAACCTGGGCTGGCCACATGCAAAACAAAATGCTCTACCCACTGTGCTATATCTAGGGATCTGTATCCTTTATCATCTCTGCCTCACTTCTTTTTTTTGGGGGGGGGTGGTTTTTGGATCACACCCGGCAGCACTGAGGGGTTACTCCTGGCTCTATGCTCAGAAATCGCCCCTGGCAGGCACAAGGGACCATATGGGATGCCGGGATTTGAACCACTGTCCTTCTGCATGAAAGGCAAACTCCTTACCTCCATGCTATCTCTCTGGCCCCTCTGACTCACTTCTTATACCAATTCCAGATGAATCAAAAACATAAATTCCCTTGGGACAGAAAAAATGTCAATACAATGGAGTGCACACTTGCAGAATTTACCACTGAACTATTGAGCTGGGCTGGTCAACTGTTGTCAGGAATGGTTCCCAGGCTCTCTGAGCACAGCTTGCGGGCCCCACAAAGAAAAATAGAACCAAGGGAAAAAGTCTACCTCAAGCCAGACAAAACCCAGAAGTTGTTACAAATAAAAGCTAATAGGGGCTGGAAGGCGTTTGCCTTGCACACAGCTGACGCAGGACCAACAGTGGTTCAATTCCTGGCATCCCATGTGGTGCCCCGAGCCTGCCAGGGGCGATTTCTGAGCAGAGCCAGGAATAACCCCAGTGTTGCTGGGTGTGACCACCTCCCCCGAAAAAAGAGCTAACAAAACTATTTTAAAATATCCATGTAAAAATAACATAAATGATATGATAACTACAGTTAAATGTTAATGGTGGCATACAGTGGTCTAAGCACCTTCATTATTAAAATTCTTTCAAGTTTATTCTACACTTAAATTTTTCTTTATAAAATACTGAAGAAATAGGGGTCAGGGATATAGCATAATAGTAGAACATTTACTTTCTATATGTGAGACATTAGGTTTGAACTCTGGCACAGCAAAATATTAATATTAATAAGCAGGGAAATTACACACAACTTAAAACTTCTTTTATTTTTATTTTTTAATTAATATCTTTAAACACCTTGATTACAAATACGATTGTAGTTGGGTTTCACTCATGTACAGAACACCCCCCTTCACCAGTGCAACATTACCATCACCAATGTCCCAAATCTCTCTCCTCCCCACCCCACCTCACCTGTACTCTAGACAGGCTTTCTACTTTCCTCATTCATTCACATTGTTATGATAGTTCTCAATGTAGTTATTTCTCTAACTGCAATCACTCTTTGTAGTGAGCTTCATGTCATGAGCTGGACCTTCCAAGCCTTCCTCTCTTTTGTCTCTGGGAATAATTGTAAAAATGTCTTTTTTTTTTTGGTTTTTCAGGCCACACCCATTTGATGCTCAGAGGTTACTCCTGGCTAAGCGCTCAGAAATTGCCCCTGGCATGGGGGGACCATATGGGATGCCGGGGGATCTCAAACTGTGGTCCTTCCTTGGCTAGTGCTTGCAAGGCAGACACCTTACCTCTAGTGCCATCTTGCCGGCCCCGTAAAAATGTCTTTTATTTTGTAGCTTGCCACATTGATATATGAATCTATTGTTTCTAGAAGCTTTTTGGTAGAGTCTTTGGGGTTTTCTAATTATAGTATCATAACAAAATTTCTTAACTGGGGAGAATGGTTTTCTTTCTTTCTTTTTTTTTTTTTGTTTTTTTGGGTCACACCCGGCAGCGCTCAGGGGTTACTCCTAACTCTAGGCTCAGAAATCGCTCCTGGAAGACTTGGGGGACCATATGGGATGCCGGAGATTCCAACCAATGACCTTCTGCATGAAAGGCAAACACCTTACCTCCATGCTATCTCTCCAGCCTATGCTTTTCTTTTTTTTTCCAGCCTATGATTTTCTAAAAAAGTTTTCAAAGCACGTTTATTTAAATATTTTTTATTTTAACCATTGTGATTTACAAAGTTCTTCATAGTTGGGTTTCAGGACCAATCCCACCTCCAGTGTTGACCTCCCTCCACCAATATTCTCAGAATGCATCCCATGCCACCAATCCCTGCCCACCAGCCTAAATGCCTAACAGGCCCATTTTAGATTTTGGTTATTAAAGTTTAGTCTCATGAATTCACTGTTGTTAACTGTCTTAGATATTTAGTTTTGTCCTTTCTTCTTTATTTGGGGGATGTACTGCGCTACACTAAATGGTACTCAGGGATTACTCCAATCTCTGTGCTCAGAAATCACTCCTGGCAGGCTTGGGGGACCATATGGGATGCCGGGGATCAAACTTGGGTCTGTCCCTGATCAGCCACGTACAAGGCAAACACCCTACCACTACGTTATTGTCCAGCCCCAATTTTTGTCCTTTTTTTTTTTTTTGGCTTTTTTGGGCCACACCTGGCGGTGCTCAGGGGTTACTCCTGGCTGTCTGCTCAGAAATAGCTCCTGGCAGGCACGGGGGACCATATGGGACTCCGGGATTCGAACCAACCACCTTTGGTCCTGGATTGGCTGCTTGCAAGGCAAACGCCGCTGTGCTATCTCTCCGGGCCCATTTTTGTCCTTTCTTAACACCAACAATAAGACCTCTTGGTCCCTGTCCCCATCCTTTCATATTTGTGTTCCTCCTCTTCCACTCAATTACTTTCTTTCTTAATATACTTTGGGGCCTAGTGTTCACAACAACACCTAATGAAACCATTGCATTTCTTTATGCAGTTATTCTAAATACCACATATAAGTGATATTCTGTTTTATCCTTCTTCTTCTGGCTCACTTCATTTAACATAATATTTTCCAGTTCCATCAATGTTGCACCAAATTGCATGATTGTATCATTTCTTAAAGCTATGTTATATTCCACTATACACACACACAAACACACCACATCTTGAATGGACCATATATGATCCACTCATCTGTTGTTGGGCATCTAGGTTAATTCCAACTCTTAGCTACTGTACTGAGTGCTGCAATAAATAGCAGTGTGTACACTATCTTTTGGATCAGTGTTTTTCTATCAGGGGAATAGATATCCAAAAGCAGGACTGCTGGGTTATATGGCAGATTCTTAGTTTACTGAGACTCATCTACATTGTTTTCTGTAGGGGTTGGACCAGGCAGCATTCCCACCAGCAGTATATGAGTTCTCAAGGAATGTTTATATCACAGGCTTGGTCCCCCAAGCACAGCCAGGAGCAACCTTTGACCACTGCTGGTAGTAACCCCCAACATCACTGGCTATGACACCAAAGCCAAAAACAGAACAAAAAAACCCCCAAAATCTTTGAGTGTTTTGGGTGGAAGATATAGTTCAATAGGCTAAGCACATATGAAGTCACCAGTTTGCTCCTCAACACTGCATGGACTTCTTAGCACAGGAATTGGGTGTAAGCCCTGAACACTGAGTATAGCCCTTAAGCCCTTACCCCTCATGTTTCCAGTCTTTTTTATTTGCTTTTGGGCCACACTTGGTGGTGACTCAGGGGTTACCCCTATCTCTGAGCTTAGAAATCACTTCCAGGGGCCAGTGATAGAAAGCACAACAGTAGGGCATTTGCTTTGCATGTAGCCAACCCAGGACAGACAGGTTCGTAGGAATCCCATATGGTCCCTGGAGCCTGCCAAGATTGATTTCTGCGCACAAAGACAGGAATAATCCCTGAGTGCCCAAAAACAAAACAAAAGAGAAATAACTTCCAGCAGGCAGACAAATGGGGTGCCAGGGATTGAACCAGGATAGGCAACATGCAAGGCAAACGCCCTATTTGCAGTGCTATCACTCTGGCCTCAGTTTCTAGTCATTCTGATTTTAAATTTTTTACAACTGTTTATTCATTAATTCAAAAAATATCAATATTATACTTGCTATATGTTAGGCACTATTACAGGTGCTGGGAGACTTAATTTATTAAGCAAAATGAAGTCCCAGTCCTCATATCTCCCAATAAAGAGAGAAATAGTAAATGTTACCCGATTCATGCCATGAGATTATGTTGATTCAATACCAGATACATATTTACATATTAAAAAAGGCTATATCTTAGATGAAAATAGGTACAAATGTTAAAAATAACATAATCTCTAATCAAATCAAGTGTTTCAAAACACCATAGTGCTTTAGCCAAAGAGTAAACATTAATGAAAGCTGAACTGAAAAACAACTACAAAGCAGTTGACCTATACTTTTAAAAACATGTCAAAAAAAAGGAGAGCCAGAGAGATAATACAGTAGGTAAGGTACTTGCCTATAAAGCAGCCAACCTGGGTTGGATCTCTGGTACCCCAAATGGTCCCAAGCTAGGAATAAAACCTGAGCACAGATGGATGTAGCCCCAAATCAAACCAAAAAGGCTTAAGAAAAAGAGTTGGGGAGATAGCACATGGGTAAGGCTTCATAATGCCATTTGTATCCCTGGCTTGTATAAACCCCTCACAATCCTCTGCAGCATTGCCAGGGCAACCCTGGTGCATTAGGACCCACCACAAAGCTCCCAAAAGCAGCATTCTCAGGCTCATGCATTTAGCCATCTGGCTTAGTGCTGGGCCAAATTAGCCCAGCAGACCCTCTGAGCACTTAGGAAGTTTTCCCCATGACCCAAAGAAATGAAAAACATATAAAAGACAGACCGAATAATTACTCCAAATTAAAAGAAATGAAAATACTACAATGTGGGGAGCGGAAAGATAGCATGGGGGTAATGCAGAAGGTTGATGGTTCAAATCCTGGCATCCCATATGGTCCCCAAGCCTGCCTGGAGCGATTTCTGAGTGTAAAGCCAGGAATAACCCATGAGTGTTGCCGGGTGTGACCCAAAAACCAAAAAAAAACCCCAAAAAAACCCCCAAAAAAACCCCACTACAATGTGTACTCTTGGATTGAACCCCAAATTAGGAGAAAAGGACATCTCTGTGATAACTAGTAATATCTAAATATGGGAATCATCTAATATAAAAAGTATTCTATCAACATGAAGTTCCTACTATTGATAAATGTATTATGGTTATGGAAGAGAAAATCCTGATCATAACATACATGCCATAGTACTTCAAGGATCAAACACTATTTCAGACTGAACACACAGAAGAGGGTAATTCAATGTCTTGCACACAGTTGAACAGGGCAGGGGTCCAATCCCTACCACCAGAAACACAGAACCAGGAGTAAGCCTAAGCACACTCTGGTGTGACTGTAAAAAAAATAATAATCAAAATATTCTGGGACATAAATTCTGTTTAGAGGGGTTTGGAAGTCTGGAGAGACAGTACAACTGCTAGGCTTGTTTTTTCAGCCCACAAAATTTCAATTCCCAAGGTCCAGCAGGAGTGTCCCTGAACACACAGCTGGGAATAAGCTCTGAGCACTGTCACGTACACCCCAAATGCCTTCCGCACAAATAAAAACAAAACAAAGAAGGGGCTGAAGGCAAACCCATGTGGCCACCTGAATATACCCATCCCTGAATGCAGAGACAGGCCTGAGGACCACCAGGTGTGGCCTCTGAGCATCATTATATGTGACTTAAAAATAAAATTATAAAACAAAACACAAACTAACAAAAACTCTACAGCCAAGTGTCTGTCTAAGACTACTGACATAAAAAAACTCTAGCACACCGTATTCCTAGAGTCTCCCACTACCTAACCTGGTTTGCCTCAAATTTGTCCTGGGGAAATTTCCACCCTTTGAAGTCCAAGCCATAGAGACCATACCTAGCCACTGAGTCTCTATACTTAGACACATCTTTGCCCCTCCTCCTGCAGCAC
Organism: Suncus etruscus; assembly: GCF_024139225.1. Lineage (NCBI taxonomy): Eukaryota > Metazoa > Chordata > Mammalia > Eulipotyphla > Soricidae > Suncus > Suncus etruscus. The sequence goes on along the minus strand of NC_064868.1, from coordinate 49,717,048 downwards.
TTGTCATTTTTTGATGAATGGCACCATATATCCAGTGAGGTCACCCAAACTAGAAATCTGAGCATCACCTGAGAATCATCTCTTAATCCCTTTCCACCTTCAGACATCACCTGTAAGCCATGTGGTCTCATTGCAATAAGAATAAGGCTGCAAGCTTCTGGCTCATCTACCACCCTGCACTCTCCAGAGTCTAGTGTGGGTTCTGCTTCATTCCAGGTGCCTGGCATCTGTTGTGCAACTTACTCTGTCCATAAGTCTCCTTGAGCCCCTTTCTGGCTCAGTTCCCCTAAGGGGCAAAGCCCAAGCTGCTTGGAAGTGGGGAGGAAGAACTCACCGTCTTTCATACTCCATGTCCTGGCAGGGCCTGCGGGGGCTATTGGGGCCCCTTCTCAGCCGCTGGCTCCGTTTCACTTCCCAGGCACCCCCACTGCTGCCACCATGATCTGCCAGTCTGGGTGATGCCTCCTGAAAGGACTCTGGGGAAAGTGGAAGGAAAAAAAACAGGTCAGGATGTAAGAAAAGAAAGGGCTTCCTTGAGAAATCCTCATTGTCAAGGCTCTTCGCTGTTCTGCTTATTCTGAGAACAGAGTCTCCCAACTCCTGCTGTTCTTGTACGCCAGAGTAGAGAGGCAGTGTCCCCATTCCCCTGTCCTTTCCCTACACCTGTGAGGCTTGAGATCCAGGCCCTAGAACTTGCAGAGGCCTTCAGCTAATGGAGAGGATATTGAAGGAAGAGCTAGCGGGAAGCCACTTTTTCTATGTCACCTCATGATGGTAGACAAGTTCAAGCATGGAGCTACTGTACTTGCCTGGGGGTGAGCGGATGTGTTCAGCAGGAGAAGCTGGAAGTGCTGACTAGTCATAGATGAGGCATATAAGGCATGGAGGCAAGACTTGAATGCACTGCTTCCCGGGCACAACCAACCAGGCCGCTAGGTACAATTTCACCCTTCCCAAAAGATACTGGCTGCCTGCTACATGACAGTAGAAGACCAGGAACAGCTTGTTTGGAGTGGGGGGGGGGCAGCAAGGGGCTAACCTGGCAACTAGGTAGTTGCCAGCTCCCTGGGCTCTTGGCCAAGGCAACAGAGCCTTGGTCCTAACAGCAATTGGCCCTGTGAAAAGTCCCGCCTTATTTGCAGCCGGGTCCCGAGTGGCTAGCTCTCCAGGGATCCAGGTCCAAGTTTTTTAGTGGCAGAAGGGGACCCTTTTAGAGGTTGTTCCAAAGGGGTGAGCTTTTCTGCTACAATGCAAAGGCAGTCATTTCCATTTCAGGGGTGCCCTGAGAATGAAGAAAGTCCCAAGAGCCAAGTTAAGCCAGCTAGGGGTCACAAGAATATGCAGATCCGCCATTCAAATAGGAATCTGGCAAAGCTGGAACAGTAACAACACTATTTAACCACAACACCTCTTCTCCATGTACATGCGTTCCCCCCATTTTCTCTTCCTCCTCCAGCGACAGGGAAAAGAATCACACCCCGTGGCCCCAGCAGAGGAGTGCCAGACCCAAACCTTCAGAGGGTTAGAACCCAGCACAGATCGAGAGCCCCTTGACATATCCGATTCTAAGCAGCACCGGACACAAATCCCAGACGGGACCCCCAACGGTAGACACAGTGATGCAGAACCACACACCGAAGCTTTCAGTGAATGCATGGCAACAGCTGAGCTGCTCAATCAGCAGGGGCTAGGGGGGGTACCCCCCCAAGAAGTGGAACTTAAGGTTCACCGCATTCCATGCAGTCCCTCCCTGCAGCAAGCACTTTAGGTCCGGTGCCAAGACGGCTTTCTGTGGCGGGGGACCTCTCGTCCCCTCAGTGGGGAAAAGGAGTCGCGTTAGAGAAACAGGATAAAGCGCGGCTATCCAGATGCCCTCCCTCCTCCTCCAGCCACGGACACTGTTCCCCTAAAGAGATCCCAAAGTCAGCCCTCCCCTGTGGATGAAGAAAAGTCAAGACGGCCCCCTCCCCTCGCCGCCACAAAGTTCCATGCTGTCGCTCACCAGGATTCCAGTCCCTGCCCCCCATCCCCCCGGCACCCCGCGCACACGCCTCTGTGCTCGCAAAGGCAAGAGGGGCCAAAGGACACCCCCCACCTCGAAGGTTCCGAACGTGCACGTAGGCCCCGCTTTCCACGCGCTGACCCTGGGGACAGCGGCGGCCGGCGGCCCTCACACCGCCTCCATGCACCCCACCCTCCCGCCCCCGGCCCCCCTTACCTCCGCCCCCACGACCAGCGTCGACGCAGCTCACCTTCTCGGCCCGGGCTGTCAAGGGAGGGCTCCCAGACATCACCTCCTCCGCCCGTTGCCGCCTTTCCCACGTCCCTCAGCTCAGTGGAGCCGATCCGCGCCGCCACTCAGTTCCGAAGATGGTGGCGGAAAGGCGGAGGCGGTAGGCGAGAGGCTCCCGACGCGCGTGCCCCCTCCTGGGAAATGCAGTTGCCTACTCCCAGCCGGCTGCAGCCACCAGCACAAAATGGCGGCGGAGGGAAGGGAGCCGGTACTCTGACCATCATCCACCTACTAAGGGAGCGCGCCCCGGTCGGCCGCGCCTATTGGCTACGGTCTCCCGTGGGCGGCCTCGTCCAGCTCTGATTGGCAAGCAGACGCCGCCGCCCAGCTCCAGCGAGGACTGACGCCCGAGTCGGGAAAGGTGTAGCTATTGGCCAATGGGGCCGAGACCCGCGTTTTAGAAGCGGAGCTTGCGGGAGAGCCGGAGGGGCCGAGAAAGCTCCACCTCTTTCCTCCCACAAATGTCACTGGCTTCCCCGGCCTGCCCGGAGCAGGCCCGAACAGAGACGCTACAGAGTCGCGGAGAGCATCAGAGTGTCACCGAGGGGGAAAGAAGTGACTGAGGGCGAAAGACAACGCAGCCCTCCCTAGGAACCTATTTAACGCAGCGAGAGGCGGAGTGAGCCCGAGCCCGCCGGAGCCTACTGCCGTTGCGCAGAGTCGCATTTCCGCCTCCGCCTCCGCGTCCCCAGACTTTGCAGGGCAGTGTGTCATGGCGGCGGGGCTGTTAGGTTTCGGCGCTCGCCGCCTTTGGGCTGTCACGGCGGCGCGGAGACTCCCGGCTGCCCGGGTTCGTTGGGAATCCGGCACCGCCAGGGCTGTGGTCACCCCGGCCGCGGTGGCGGGAAGGCGTGTGCCCGCACCTACAATACGTAGCCAAGAGGACCCGGACCCCGAGGACGAAAACCTCTACGAGAAGGTGAGAGGGAGGGGGAAACGGCCGGCGGACGGTGTGCCGTAGAGGACGTTTTCAGGCGGCTGCACATTGCGCAGCAGGCATTAGCCTTGACATTTGGGGTCTCTTGCCTCTCTGCTTTTCCTTCTTCGTCTCCTGAGACCTGAAATGCAGGGCCACAGTGTGGTTGCCCTTACTTTTCAGACGAATGTCAAAACTGAAGTAGGTCGCGCTTAGTGTGCGAAAGTAGTAAGACGGGAAGGCAGTTATGTTAAAGGTTTGGCCTGAACGTTTACCTTAACTAGTCCACTCAAAACCACTCGATTTCGAGGTAGATACGATTAGTGTATTCATTCTACAGACGTGGAAACTGGAAGCATCGAGATGGTGAAAATGAGATGCGTTACTGAATGTCTAACTGAACTGGTCAACCCAGGTTGACTGCTGTGTTGGTACTAGAGACTCTCAAATCACAATTCTTGAGTTAGAGCATGGGCACTAATAGATTTTCACCTGGTGACCTTGGCCGAGTCATTTAAGCCCTGGGAACCTCAGTTTCTTTGTAAAATAGGGAAATACATTAGGACACCTGTCTTGTGAGTCCAAATGTTCAGAACAGCATTTTGCCCTTAGTACTCAGCATTGAAGGTATCCATCATGATTGCCACATTCCACCTCACTGGCTAATAGAAAGACTGTGTATGTGAAAAGGCCTTGCACAGGTCAGAGTAATAGTATAGTTTAGAGGGCATTTGTCTTACAGCCGACAGGGGTTCAATTCCCAGCATGGTCCCGACCCACTAGTAATTCCTGCATGAAGAACCCTGACCATTGCTAGGTGTGGTCCAAAAACCAAAGGAATAAAAAGATAAGGCTTCATACATTCATGTATTAACCATAATCTGTGGGAGAGGTTTTGGTTATATAGGACTTCTATAAGTGTATATGGAGAGTCTGCCCTATGCAAGGTACAGTCCAGGATCTCAGGAATTCAACAGAGTGGAAGTCAGATAAAGATAAATCCCTTGCTCTCCTCGTGCTTATATGATATGAAGGACATGTAATCTATTAGAAAATAGTAATATAGCACATGTACTTGATAATAACATAAGAAAAGAGATGGGGTAGAAAGATAGAACAGTGGACAAGGCACTTGCCTTGCACAGGACTGTCTCTGGTACAATCCTCAGCACTGCATATGCTCCCCTGAGCACAGTCTGGACTAACCACCGTGCATAACCATGTGTGCCCCAAGTACTTTTATATAGGGTAAGAGGAAATTGTACTTCTGTAAATAAACGCCATAAAAAGTTGAGCAGGATAAGTAACTTGGTGGCTGAGGGGTATTGAATTACATTGGCCCATTGAAAATTGCTAATAGTCCAACATTTCGATAGTTCAACTTAATAGGTGAGGAGCTAAAGAATGCCAACTAATTGATTAAAAATACCTTGAATGCCAAGATAGATAATGCCATGGCTAGCTCTGAGGAAAGGACTTTCTGGGCAGAGCAAATAGCAAGCACAAAGGCCCTGTGGTAGGAAGGAGATTGAAAGAGGAATTTAAAGTGGGGGGAAGAGTGGTGTGTGATGAGATTAAACCCAGCTTGGTAGAGTTAGCACAAGACTGTCAAGCAACAGGAAGACCTCATCAATCTCTTCTTCCCACAGAACCCAGACAGTCATGGCTACGACAAGGATCCTGTTGTAGACACCTGGAACATGCGAGTAGTCTTCTTCTTTGGCTTCTCCATCGTCTTGGTCTTTGGCACCACATTTCTAGCTTATCTACCTGACTACAGGTGTATAGGGTGTCCCAAGAGAGAGATGGCCTGGGGGCAGAGGCAGGGGTGGAAGTGGAAAAAGACTTCTTGACCCTGTATCACTGGGGTCTGGGGAACTAAGATGGGAATTGGTGTCCATTAAAGTTTCCTCATTCCTGCTCTTATCCTATTTGTTACCTCAAGGATGCAGGAGTGGTCCCGCCGTGAAGCTGAGAGACTTGTGAAATACCGAGAGTCCAACGGCCTCCCTGTGATGGAATCAAACTACTTTGACCCCAGCAAGATCCAGCTGCCAGAGATTGAAGACTAACTTATTGCCAAGTGGGGCTTAGGAAGCAATAACTTCTCCACTCCCTGCTTCCATTCAGAGTATCTAATTAAAAGAACTGAATGCTTAACAGGCTGGTGTTGATTTTTGTTGTGAGTGGTTACACTGCCTTTTATGGTGGTCTGATTATTATGTAATGCATTTTAACAATTAGTGACAGTATGCTTTGCATAGAGGAGGCCTGGGTTTGATTGATCCCTCACACTGTATGCCTTCCTGAGCACAGCTAGAAATGAATGACCCCTGAACATCACTGGGAGCACTGCCTGAGCACCATGAGGTATAGTCCCTCAAGAAAAATCAACCTAAAATACCCTAAAATACAATGCAGCAAAGGCATATACATTCATATATTCATTGCAACTCTATTCACAATATTCAGAATTTGTAAACCCAAGTATCCAACAGATGAGTGGATAAAGAAATTGGTACATTTACACAACAGAATACTATAATAGCTATTATAGAAAAAAATAAAGTCATGAAATTTGCTTATATATACATGGGCATGGAGAGTTATCATGCTGAGTGAAATGAGTCAGAGGGAGAGGGATGGAGAGAATGATCATACTCATTTGCGGGATATAAAAATGTGGTCTGAGGGGCCAGAGATATAGCACAGTAGTAGGGCATTTGCCTTGCAAGCAGCTGATGTAGGCAGCTTCTCTCCTACAGCACCAGTAGGATTCCAATGAATCCACTTCAGGGAGAGTGGGTTGCACGGGTAGCGAAATATGAAATAAATTATAACCACACAAATATTGTATATTGTATATGTGTCTTCTGGCATAGATGTGAGACAATTTTACTCTTCCGTATTGGCAGCATATATAGACATGGCTTTAGGTGGTTTGTAATATTAGAATAGAATAGGGCCGGAGAGATAGCATGAAGGTAGGGTGTTTGCCTTGCAATCTGAAGGACAAGCAGCAGATCCAGGATGGAAGGGGTACCAAATCATGGCATTGCATATGGTCCCTTGTGCCTGCCAGCGAGCCAGGAGTAATCCTGAGTAGTCCAAAAATCAAAAAATAAAAATGTAGTCTGAATATAGTATCCCAAAATGGTAGTAATGAGGGCCAGAATGGCTGGTTCTTAGCAGCAAGCTTGCCACAAAGGAGGGAGAGATTAGGATAGAGAAGGGACCACTAAGAATAATAGTGTAAATGATCATTCTGGACAAGAACTGGGTGCTGAATAAAGGAAAAGTGATATGCATGAAGCCTTACAGTAACACTGCAAACCAGACTGGCTAAAATAGTGTCTGTCACAGAGGTACTTTGGTGGGGAAGTGGAACATTGATGGCAGGAAAGTATATGCTAATCAAGAGATGAGTGCTGGAACATATGACTAAAAATCATGAACAAGTTTTTTTAATTTTGTTTTGTTTTGGGGTCACACCCAGCAGGTTACTCTTGGCTTTGCACTCAGAAATCACTCCTAGCAGGGCTGGGATACCATATGGGATGCTGGAAGTCAAACCTGGTTCAACCACATGCAAGACAGCTACCTGCTATGCTATCAATCTGGCCCCTAAAAAGTAATGACAACTTCGTAACTACCTCACAGCAATTCATGGGGGGAAAATCAGCTGAGGAGCCAGAGATATAGTACACTGGATAGGACATTTGCCTTGCAGAAATCACTCCTAGCAGGCTTGGGGTACCATATGGGATGCTGGAAGTCAAACCTGGTTCAACCCCATGCAAGGCAGCTACTTGCAGTGCTATCAATCTGGCCACTAAAAATAATGAACAACTTTGTAACTACTTCACAGCAATTCAATGGGAAAAAAATCAGTTGAGGAGCCAGAGAAATAGTACACTGGATAGGGCAGCTGGCCTGGGTTTGATACCTGGCATCCACATGGTCTCCTGAGCCTCCTAGGAGTAATTTCTGAACACAGAATCAGGAGTAACCCCTGAGTCCACGGCTGTGGTCCAAACACTAAAAAAGAAAAAAACAAGTTAAAAAATGACAATTTAGAACTAAATTGTTTAAAAAAAAGCTAAAAAGTAAACAGCTAAAAAGTAACAATGTAGAACTGAGAAGATAAGTGTTGGAGCATATACTTGATGTGTGTGAGAGCCTCATTTCCATCCCTGGCACCACAACAAACAGACTGGAAAGAGAATACAGAGATAATCTGAACACAACTGAGTGTGATCTAACTCCTCCTAGAATTTAAAGATGAAAAATAGGAATTGTAGAGATAGTACAGTGGGTAGAACAAGTGGCCAACTCAGGTTTAATCCCTGACATCCCATATGATCCCCCAAGTACAGGGGTGGCGAACAAGTTCGACACAAAGAGCCAAAATTTTAAACTGTGAGAGTCAGAGAGCCACACCACGCAGTGACCTGCCAAAACAGACAAACACTCACACAAAAGCATCTAATTTTAACAATAATATATTAAACACACATTGCATTTTGCCATTTTGAGTGAGGGTCAAAATCCTGCAGTGCTAGTGAGGGTGTGCTGCGTCCTCCATACTAAGAACTCAAGGCCAGATGTGACCCAACATGTGACACACGGGTTCCCCCCCCCTCGCTCGCTGGCCTGTGCAGTTGTTTCCAGGGATGGGAGACGAGATGGGACAACGCAGCCTAGGGGCGGGACTATGCGTTCGGAGATCTCTCCTCAGCGGTCCCTCCTCAGAAGCAGCAGAACAAAATCCAAACTTGGCAAAGAGCCACAGTATACAAAATAATGAGAAGAGACAAAGAACCGCATTCATTTTGGCCGGGAGCCACATGCGGCTCAAGAGCCACGTGTTGGCCACCCCTGCCCATGCACCACTCCTAAGCTTCACTGGGTGTGGCAAAAGAAAGAAAGAAAGAAAAAGAAGAGATAATATCTGTTAGACCCACCACCAGATGTGATGCCTCTACATCTAGGTACCAAGTTTTTGATTCCTCATGAAGCAGATCTCCCAACTCAAGGGAGACCTGAGGCCTGAAAGCAGAAACTACCTGCACTGAAGGGAGCATTCTCTAGCCTGTAGTTACTGGCTGGGACTAAAAAAGTGAAAGGAGCATGTTAATCTTTTTGTTTTGTTTTGTTTTGTTTTTGGGTCACACCCGGCGGTGCTCAGGGGTTACTCCTGGCTGTCTGCTCAGAAATAGCTCCTGGCAGGCACGGGGGACCATATGGGACACCGGGATTCGAACCAACCACCTTTGGTCCTGGATCAGCTGCTTACAAGGCAAACGCTGCTGTGCTATCTCTCTGGGCCCCTGAAGGAGCATGTTAATCTAACCACAAAGTACCTGAGTATTGGTTTATATCATCTTACATATTTTATAGTCTATAAAATGTATTTTATAGGAAATAAGTATCAGCCCATTGCAACCACACCTCATCATTGAATCAGTGAATACATCCTTCCACTGACCCCCTACAGGATGTAAATTTATGATGGTAGATTATAGCTATTCCATTCACTGAGTATGGGGCATGGCATATATATGCTTGAGACATGTTACCAGTGTTAAGGGCCAAAGTGATAGTACAAAGGGTAGGGCATTTGTCTTGCACATGTTCAACCAAGTTTCAATCCCTAGCATCCCATATGTCCCTGAGACTGGCAGGAGTAATTTCTAAGCTCAGAGTCAAGAGTAACCTCTGGGCATGGCCCAAAAACAAACAAAAAGATATTACCAGTATTATCGCTGGTGGAGGTGCCATCCCCTAATATTAGTGCCCTTTAGACATAACAGCCCCCGAGAAAGAACACTTTTGCTTCCTCTCTCTCTGCCTCATCTAAATCTCAGGCTGTTGAGACTAGAGCACAGTGGGTAAGGAGCCTTTTGAATGGTTGACTGAGTTTGATGCTTGAACCTTATGTGGTTCCCCAAGCTTCCCAAGAGTGATCCATCAGTTCAGAGTCAGGAGTAGGCTCTGAGCACTATCGTGATTGGCCCTCAAACCAAAATCTGGCCCCTAAAAATAATGAACAACTTTGTAACGACCTCACAGCAATTCAATGGAAAAAATTAGTTGAGGAGCCAGAGAAATAGTACACTGGATAGGGCAGCTGGCCCGGGTTTGGTATCTGGCATCCCACATAGTCCCCTGAGCCTCCTAGGAGTAATTTCTGAACACAGAACAAGGAGTAACCCGAGTCCACGGCTGTGGTCCAAGAACCAAAAAAGAAAAAAACAAGTTAAAAAGTAACAATTTAGAAAAAGGAACAATTTAGAACTAAATTGTCAAAAAAAAAGCTAAAAAGTAAACAGCTAAAAAGCAACAATTTAACTTAAATAAAACTGAGGGCACTGGAGAGACAGTATAGTGGATAAGGAGCTTGCCTTGCACAGTCAACCTAGGTTTGGTCCAATGAACACCACCAGGAAAAACAACTGAATGCAGAGTCAGAAGTAATTCCTAAGGGTCAACGGATATGGTCGTAAACAAAACAAAAACTTTTAATAGGTTAACAATATAGAAATAAAACAAAAACCACCATATAGTCCCTTATCCACCTCCAGAGGTCACTCTTTTTTTGTGTGTTTTGTTTTGTTATTGTTTTTAGGTCACACCCAGCACACTCAGGGGTTACTCCTGGCTCTATGCTCAGAAATCGCCCCTGGCATGCATGGGGGACCATATGGGATACCGGGATTCGAACCACTGTCCTTCTGCATGGAAGGCAAACGCCTTACTTCCATGCTATCTCGCTGGCTCCCCCCTTTTTTTTGAGGGGAGCACATCCGGTGACGCTCAGGGGTTACTCCTGGCTATGTGCTCAGAAATCGTCCCTGGCTTGGGGGACCATATGGGACACTGGGGGATTGAACCGCTGTCCGTCCTAGGTCAGAAGCATGCAAGGCAAATGCCCTACTGCTGCGCCACTGCTCTGGCCGAGCATTGTTCCTTTTTGCCTGGGCATATTAAAATGGGAAAAATCTTTTTTCTTTGTTTTTTGGGCCACACCCACCGACACTCAGGGGTAACTCCTGGCTCTGTGCTCAGAATTCACTCCTGGCAAGGTCAGGGGACCATATGGGATGCCGGGATTTGAAGCGGTGTTCATCCTGTGTTGGATGTGTGCAAGGCAAATGCCCTGCTGCTGTGCTATAGCTTCGACCCTCAAAAGAAATCTTTTTTAATTAAATTTATTTAAAGAAAATGCATCACATAGTTGACATAACTGATCACAATACATTTGTTTCGGGAAGACCAAAAGCAAAGTTATTAAAAAATAAGAAAATTGAAAGGAAAACTAGAGGTGAAAGAGAAAAGAAAGAAGAAAAAGTTCAGTAACAAGTATATTTTTGAAAATTATTGATCACCAATGAACTCATTGAAGCACTAGCAGGAGGTTTAGTAAGCTCTTCTTTTTTTAAGGATAAGAGTTAAAGAAATACAGTAAAATGGTGTGAGAGTGGCAATTGTTGTTTGCATAGGCCCAGAAAAATGTGGGGGAAATGGAAAGGAAAAGCCTTGGCCTAAATACAAGAATACATTACCCCTGAAGTTTTCTAGCATAAGACCAACTCTGGGCTCCAGGCATATTAGGTTATCCAACCCCTGAGTCATTCTCTGTAGTCCCAGTAAAATTTGTTCACACAATCGCTGTTGTTGGTGTCAGGTTTCTGTAGTTAAAGATCCTGGTTTCTGTGCTCATCCTACATCAAAGTCAGGATGATGTGGAGCATCCTCTAGTTTCACCTCACTATTAAAGGTAATGTGGAGAGCCCTGCCCTGAAAGCAGGTTGTGTTGTTGCTAAGTTGTCTGGGTTTTAAGATAACCCTCTTGGGAGTAAGTTGATGCTAGGGCAACAGTAGGTTTTCCCTGGTAGAGGTTTGCTTCCTGGTGATGTTATAGATAACCATGGTTGTTTCCATAGATGTTATCCATGGTTTAGGGCTGAGTGGACAATGCTCATTCTTCTGAGGCCTGAGTCAGGTCATTATGACAATGTTCAGGGTTTAAGGCCCCATTGCATTATGAGATTTGTGTGTTCCTATCTCTATTAGATAAAAACTTGTTTGCATATGTAATATTTCCCATTTTAATGAGCCTATGCAAAAGAGGAACAATGCCACAAGGTATTATTGGTACATATGGGGACCGAGGGAACAAGTCCAACAATCCTCGTAACTTGCTTTTAACATGAAATCTAAACAGAGAGACTCTTCTAACGGAATTCCTTTTTTTTTTTAATTTTTGGGTCACACTCAGCAGAACTCTTTTTACTCCTGGCTCTGTGCTCAGAAATCACTCCTGGCAGGCATGGGGGACCATATGGGATGCCAGGATTTGAAACACCATTGGTCCTGGGTGGGCTGCTTGCAAGACAAATGCCCTACCACTGTGCTATTTCTCCAGCCCCCAGAATTACTTATTGAAAAAAAAAACAGTGGGGGAAATTGTCACTATATAAGAGGATATTATATAAGAGGATATGGGTTATAGCTGTTAAGGAAATACATCTAAGATATTCAAAGGAGATATTCGTGTCTCTTTTATGTCTTTAGAAATAGGGGGCCGGGCGGTGGCACTGGAGGTAAGGTGCCTGCCTTGCCTGCGCTAACCTAGGACGGACCGCGGTTCGATCCCCCGGCGTCCCATATGGTCCCCCAAGAAGCCAGGAGCAACTACTGAGCGCATAGCCAGGAGTAACCCCTGAGCGTCACAGGGTGTGGCCCAAAAAACAAAAACAAAAACAAAAAAAAAAAAAAAAAAGAAATAGTCAGGGGGGTGTTAAATCCTGGACACCACTTTGGTCTGTGATTTGGCCTTATGGAGTCTGCAAAACGGCAGTCTCATATCAGGAAATGTTCTCAAGAGGGGGACTTCTCAGAAACCGAGTCTGGTAGCAAGCTAAGGTCCACAGTGAAGGGAGTCGGAGGAAAGGAGGCTGCTGACAGTAGATCAACAGCAACAAAGTATTAGTTTCTTCTCAGGCTGAGAACCTATCTTTTCACTTTGAGAGCTGGTTGGCAGCTGGCTTGAGTGGGGATAATTAATGATCTGCTTTGCAAGGAGCCAAGAACTGATGGTAAAAAGGGTAAATGTGGGGCTGGAGTGGTGGCCTAAGTCGTAAGGCGTCTGCCTTGTGCGAGCTAGCCTAGGTGGGATCACGGTTCGATCCCCCAGCATCCCATATGGTCCCCCAAGCCAGGAGCGATTTCTGAGCACATAGCTAGGAGTAACCCCTGAGCGTCACCGGATGTGGCCCAAAAACAAAAAAGGGGGGGGCTTAAATGTGGTGTAATAGCAGGTGGGGATGAGGGAGTGAAGGACTAGAAATGAGCTTGTAAGGTGGTGAGCCAAAGGAGGAAGGAATGTATACAACATAGACATTCTGTATATTGCAAACATACATTAAGCCCTATGATATCCTATTAAACTATCTATACTATATAAACTATAGCACACCCCTGTGTGTTTTTGAGAATGGAGACTGGTGGAAAGGAGAGTTGCTGGTGACTTCTCCAAACCTGCCTCTTGTTCAGGGTGGGGGTTGTGGAAGGCCCTCTAAACTCCTCCCAGGCACCCACCTCACTGGCCCCCTGGGTGAGTTCCCAAGGATAGCCCCGGAGTCCAGGAGGAAAGAGAAGGAAGACTGTTGGATACAGCTCGAGCCCCACGGCACCCCCAAGCTTGGTTAAAAGGCCTTTAGTATGGAGTCTTTCTGCTCCTCATGCCAGCAAAAGCTTCTGGCTCCCAGAACAGAAAAGAGTTCTGCATTGAGCTGGAAGCCGGAAGTTCGCCAGCCTTAAAATAGGAGAAAGCTTAAGTGTGGAAACAATTTCTTATCTAATAGGAATAGAAATACATAAACTTTATATTGCAGTGTGTCCTTAAACCCTGAACATTTGTCATAGTGAATAAGTTTAGACTCCAGAAGATCGGTCATTGGTCATTCACCTCTGAACCTTGGATCCCATCTATAGAATTAGTATGGTTTTCTGCATCAGCACCAGGAATCTGTCTTCTACCATGTATGGCCTTAATGCTGCCTTGGCATCGACTTGTTCCAGAGCGGTTTCATATGACACTGTGACAACTTGGTAACAGCAACAACTTGCTTTCAGGGAAGGGCTCCTTGCATTACAACCCAAATGGTGAGATGAAACCAGAAGATGCTCTGTGTCACCCTGTCTTCAACATAGGATCTGTTAAAAAACCAGGATCTCTAACTACAGAAACTTGACGATGACAACTGTGATAGTGAAGAACTTTTACTGGGACCACAAAGACTTTGCAGTTAGACAACTTAGTATAACATCCCGATTATCCTGAACTTTCCTTCATACTTTTTCTGTATGAATTATATCTCAATATCTTGGACACGAACTTGGTGTTTAATAGAACCAACATTTTGACAAGCTTTTACATACCCCATAACATTTTGTCTTCTCTAATAGGGTGCAAGATCGCCTAGCAATTTTTTTTTGTTTTGGGGCCACACCCGGCAGTGCTCAGGGGTTACTCCTGGCTATCTGCTCAGAAATAGCTCCTGGCAGGCACAGGGGACCATATGGGAAGCTAGGATTCGAACCAACCACTTTATCTCTCCGGTCCCTACCTGGCAATTTTTATAAACATTTTCAAAAGCTAATTGTCTTATTAGGTGCTGCTGTGTTTCCATACCTCTAACTTGTATCTGAACTGCATACATCAGTTTTCCCAGAAATTCTACGTATGACTCAGAAAATTCCTGAAAAATCTTTGCATAGCTTTCAGCGTCAGTATCAATCTTTTTCCAAATCCACAGCGCCACCTTCTGGACTTGAGCTAATAACAGCACGAAGTATGGCAGTTTGTTTTCTTATGTCAGAAAATGGTCCTCAGCAAAATATTTAATACAATTGTTGACAAACCTGAAAGAAGACATCAATAGCAACACAATAATAGTGAGCTACCTCAACACTGCCCTTTAGCCCCTTGATAGGTTTACCAGATTGAAACCCAACAAGAATATACTAACTCTGAAAAAAGAAATGGAAGAAAGTAGATATATATAGGGCACTCCATCCCCAGAAAACTGAATACAAATTCTTCTCCAATGCACATGGATAATTTTTCAGGATAGTTCACATGCTGGCCCATAAAACATATTTATATAAAATCAAAAGGAGAGAAATTGTATAGACTATCTTCTCAGATCACAAGGCACTAAAATTAGAAGTGAACTACAAAGGGTCACAGAAGTAAAACTTTAACACCTGAAAATTAAACAGCACACTGCTAAACAACCAGTGGGTCAGAGATGAAATCAAAGAGGAAATCAAAACATTTCTGGAAACAAAGACAATGAAGATACAAACTATCAGAATGTATGGGACACAGAAAAATCAGTACTAAGAGGAAAATTTATAGCTTTGCAAGCACACATCAGAAAGGAAGAAGGGACCTAGATAAATAGTTTAATGATACAGCTTTGAAAATTAGATAATGATCAACAAGAGAAACCAAAAAATAGGTAGGCAGAAGGAAATAATAAAGCTTAGAGAAGAAATCAATAAAATGGAAATAAAAATTTCAAAAGATCAACAAAAGCAAAAGCTGGTTCTTTGAAAAAAAAAACAAAATTCATAAACCACTAGAAAAACTCAGAAAAAAACAGAGGAACTAAATAACGGATTAAAAATGAAAAGGGTGGGACCGGAGAGATAGCATGGAGGTAAGGCGTTTGCCTTTCATGCAGAAAGTCATTGATTTAAATCCCGGTGTCCCATATGGTCCCCCGTGCCTGCCAGGAGCAATTTCTGAGCATGGAGCCAGGAGTAACCCCTGAGCACTGCCGGGTGTGACCCAAAAGCCACACCAAAAAAAAAAAAAAAATGAAAAGGGTGAGATCACTACAGATACTGCAGAGATTCAAATGGTAATCAGATATACTTTGAGAAACTCTATGCCACAAAACACGAGAACCTGGAATAAATCGGTAAATTCTTGGACTCCTACAACCTTCCTCTGTTAAACCAGGATGATCTATCATATCTAAATAGACCCATCACTACTGAGTAAATTAAAAGTATAATAAAAAAATCTTCCTAAGATCAAAAGTCCAGGGGCCGGCGAGGTGGAGCTAGAGGTAAGGTGTCTACCTTGCAAGCGCTAGCCAAGGAAGGACCTCGGTTCGATCCCCCAGCGTCCCAAATGGTCCCTCCAAGCCAGGGGCGATTTCTGAGTGCTTAGCCAGGAGTAACCCCTGAGCATCAAACAAGTGAGGCCCAAGAAAACAAAAAAAAAATCAAAAGTCCAGGCCCAGATGGATTTACTAAAGAATTCTTTCGGGGGCCCAGAGAAATAGCACAGCGGTATTTGCCTTGCAAGCAGCCGATCCAGGACCAAAGGTGGTTGGTTCGAATCCCGGTGTCCCATATGGTCCCCCGTGCCTGCCAGGAGCTATTTCTGAGCAGACAGCCAGGAGTAACCCCTGAGCACTGCTGGGTGTGACCCAAAAACTAAAAAAAAAAAAAAAGAATTCTTTCGGGGCCAAAGAGATAGCACAGTGGCGTTTGCCTTGCAAGCAGCCGACCCAGGACCTAAGGTAGTTGGTTCGAATCCCAGCATCCCATATGGTCCCCCGTGCCTGCCAGGAGCAATTTCTGAGCAGATAGCCAGGAGTAACCCCTGAGCACTGCTGGGTGTGGCCCAAAAACCAAAAAAAAAAAAAAAGAATTCTTTCAAACCTTTCTAGAGGAACAACTCCCAATCCTTGTCAGGCTCTTCTGTGAAATTGAAAACTCAGGAACAATCCCAAATAGTTTTATTGAAGCTAACATCACCCTGATACCAAAACCAGACAGAGATTTTTCAAGAAAACAAAACTACAGATCAATATACCTGATAAACACAGATGCAAAGATCCTCAACAAAATTCTGGCAAATAGGATCCAATGCCTCATCAAGAAGGTCAGACACCACAACCAAGTAGGATTCATTCCAGGAATGCAAGGATTGGTTTAACACACGTAAGTCAATCAACATGATACACCATATCAACAAAAAGAAAAAAGAAAAACCATATGGTCATATCAATAGATGCAGAGAAAACATTTGAGAAGTTCCAAAACCCACTCTTTTTTTTTTTTTTTTGCTTTTGATTTTTGGGCCACACCCGGTGTTGCTCAGGGGTTACTCCTGGCTGTCTGCTCAGAAATAGCTCCTGGCAGGCACAGGGGACCATATGGGACACCGGGATTCGAACCAACCACCTTTGGTCCTGGATCGGCTACTTGCAAGGCAAACGCCGCTGTGCTATCTCTCCCGGCCCCCAAAACCCACTCTTAATAAAAACAAAAACTCTCATCAAGATGTGAATGGAAAGAACTTTTCTCCATATAGTCAAGGCCTTCTACCACAAGCTAATGGCAAATATTATTCTCAGTGGTAATAAACTAAAAGCCTTTCATCTGGTACAGGACAAAAATCTGGTACAGGAATCCTATTCAACATAGTGCTGGAAGTTCTTGTCATAGCGATTAGGCAAGAAAAAGATATCAAGGGCACCAGATAGGAAAGGAAGAAGTCAAGCTTTCACTGTTTGCAGATGATATGATACTATATTTAGAAAACCCTAAGACTCTGCCAAAAAAGCTTCTAGAAACTGGGGCCGGGCGGTGGCGCTGGAGGTAAGGTGCCTGCCTTACCAGCGCTAGCCTTGGACGGACCACGGTTCGATCCCCTGGCGTCCCATATGGTCCCCCAAGCCAGGAGCGACTTCTGAGTGCATAGCCAGGAGTAACCCCTGAGCGTTAACGGGTGTGGCCCAAAAACCAAAAAAAAAAAAAAAAGCTTCTAGAAACTATAGATTCATACAGCAAAGTGGCAGGCTACAAAATTAACACACAAAACTCAATGGCTTTCTTATACACCAATAATGATAAAGAAGAAATGGACATTGAAAAAACAACCCATTCACATTAGTGTCACACAAACTCATATATCTTGAAGTCAACTTAACTAAAGACTTGAAGGAACTCTACAAAAAAAACTACAAAATCCTGTTTAAGTAATAAAAGAGGATACAAGGAAATGGAGACATATACCCTGCTGATGGATTGGCAGAATTAACGTCATTAAAATGGCAATACTCCCCAAAGCATTGTAGAGATTTAATGCAACTCTCTAAGGATAGCCATTACATTCTTCAAAGAAGTGTATCAAACACTCCTGAAGTTTATTTTGAACAATAGACACCCACGAATAGCTAGAGCAACCCTTGGGAAGAGGAGTATGGGAGGCATCATTTTACCAAGCTTTAAATTGTATTACAAAGCAATAGTAATTAAAACAGCTTGGTACTGGAATAAAGACACACCCTCATATCAGTGAAATAGACTTGAGTATTCAGAGAATATGCCCCAGATATACAATTATTTTTCGATAAAGGGGCAAGAAATGCAAAATGAAGCAAAGAAAACCTCTTCAACAAGTGGTGTTGGAGCAACTGGTCAGCCACTTGCAATAAAGTGAACTCAGACCTCCATCTAACACCATGCAAAAAGTTCAAATCCAAATGGATCAAAAACCTGGATATCAGAACCAAAATCATAAGCTATATTGAACAACACGTAGGTAAAGCACTCCATGGCACTGAGACTAAAAGCATTTTCAGGGTGGAAACAGCACTCTCCATAAAAGTGGAAACAGAGATAAGCAGATGGCTCCCAGCCAAAATGAATGTGGCTCTTTGCCTTTTATCATTATTTTGTATACTGTGGCTCTTTGCCAAGTTTGGATTTTGTTCTGCTGCTTCTGAGGAGGGACCTCTGAGGAGAGATCTCCGAGCCCGTAGTCCTGCCCCTAGGCTGCATCATCCCGTCTCCCATCCCTCGGAAACAACTGCACAGGCCAGCGAGCGGGGGGGGGGGGGGAGACCGGTGTGTCACATGTTGTGTCACATCTTGCCGTTAGTTCTTAGTGTGGAGGATGCAGCGCACCCTCACCAGCACTGCAGGATTTTTGCTCTCACTCAAAATGGCAAAATACAATATGTGTTTAATATATTATTGTTAAAATTATATGCTTTGTGTGAGTGTTTGTCTGTTTTGACAGATCACTGCGTGGTGTGGCTCTCTGACTCTCACAGTTTAAAATTTTGGCTCTTTGTGTCGAACTTGTTCACCAACCCTGGACTATATTAACCTGAGAAGCTTCTGCACTTCACAGGAAATAGTGCCTAGGATACAAAAGCTACCCACAGAATGAGAGAAACTATTCAGCAAATAACAGTCAGTCAAGGGGATAATATCTAAGATATACAAGTTACTGGCAGAATTTAACAAGAAAAAATCTAATCCCATTAAAAATGAGAAAAAGAAATGAATAATTTCTCAAAGAAGAAATACAAGGGGCAGGAGAGATAGCATGGAGGTAAGGCGTTTTCCTTTCATGCAGAAGGTTGGTGGTTTGAATCCTGGCATCCCATATGGTCCCTAGTGCCTGCTAGGAGCCATTTCTGAGTGTAGGGCCAGGAGCAACCCCTGAGCAATGCCAGGTGTGACCAAAAAAACCCAAAACAAAACCAAAAAAAAATACAAATGGCCAAAAGGCACATAAAAATATTCCACATCACTAAATATAAGGGAGAAGCAAATTCAAACAACAATAAGGTACTAACTCATGCCACAGAAACTGGCAAACATCACAAAGATCAAGAACAATAAGTGCTGGTAGGGATGTGGAGAGAAAGGAACTCTTATTCACTGCTGGTGGGAATGCCATCTAGTCCAGCCTTTATGGAAAACAATATGGAGATTCCTCAAAAAACTGGAAATTGAGCTCCCATATGATCCAGCTATATCAATCCTAGGGATATACCTAGGATATACAATACAAAAATTCCTTCCTCACACCTATATTTATTGCAGCACTGTTTAGAATAGCCAGGCTCTGGGAACAACCAAGATGCCCTTCAAGGGATGAATGGCTAAAAAAACCGTGGTACATATACATAATGAAATATTATGCAGCCATCACGAGAGATGAATTCATGAAATTTTCCTATACATGGATGGACATGGAAACTATTATGCTGAGTGAAATAAGTCAGAGGGACAGAGAGACACAGAATCGTCTCACTTATGTATAGGTTTTAAGAAAATAAAAAGACATTCTTGTTATAATGCCCAGAGATGAGGGCCAGAAGGACAGGCTCACGATATGAAGTTCACCTCAATGAGGGATGAGTGCAGTAAGAGAACACTAACAACTACCATGACAATGTTAATGAGAGAAGTAGAATGCCTGTCTCGAATACAGGCAGGGGGTGGGGGTGAAGGGAGATAGGGTGCATTGGTGGTGGGAATGTTGCACTGGTGAAGGGGGTGGTTTTTTGTGATTGATACTCAACTACAATCATGTTTGTAATTATCGTGTTTAAATAAATATATAAAAAATAAAATTCTCCTTCCAGAATGACCAAGAGTGTGAAGTTTAGTCTTAGGCTGGCTCATCATTAAGCCACATTTTCTACTGCATATATTGCAACCGGCTCAGGCAGATCTTAAAAATCATATGAAAATCCTGAGGAGTCCAGATTGCACCTTCACTTTAGGTAGTAAGGAACTCAAGGCAGTAGAGAGATGTTGATCTGTATGATGTGCAGGCCTTTTTTTTTATCAGACCTGGCAGTGCTCAGGGATTACTCTTGGCTCTATGCTCAGGAATCGCTCCTGGTAGACTTGGGAGACCATATGAGAAGCTGGGATTTGAACCACCATCCTTCTGCATGCAAGGCAAACACTCTACCTCCATGCTATCTCCCTGGCTCCTGTGTAGGCCTTTTAAAACTGGCTGAGTGAGGCCATGTCCAAGCGCTCATACGATGGATGTTGAGGAGACGGAGCGATAGCACAGTGGTAAGGTGTTTGCCTTGCACTCAGCCAACACAGGATGGAACCCGGTTCGAATCCCGGCATCCCATATGGTCCTTCAAGCCTGTCAGGATCCACTTCTGAGTGCAGAGCCAGGAGTAATTCCTGAGCACTGCAGGGTGTAAACCCCCCCCCCCCAAAGGATGGAGGTTGAATAACCTCCTGATGGGCAGTGGTGTAACTGTTAAGTTCAGGTGTACTTCACCTGGAACTATGTCTAGAGTGCCCTCTGCAAGGCTATGGTTGGGAAAGAATGAATACATCTCTACAGAGCTGTTTTCAGACTCTAGGTTTGAAGAGGCAGTAGCTGGTTCATCTGCAGCATCTCCCTCATCTGATATACTAGCCCTGGCAGATAGATAATGGGGTTTTTTTTTTTTTGGATTGATGCCAGTGGAGAGTGGCAAATTATTGGCCTTGGGTTGGCTTTTTTTGTTTTTTAGTCTCTCTGTAGTGTTCAGAGATTACTCCTGGCCCTGAACTCAGAAATCCCTACTGGAATGCTCCAGGGACCACATGGGATGCTGGAAATCAAACTAGAGTCTGTCTGGGATTGGTACATACAAGGCAAATGCCCTACTGCTGTGATATCGCTCCAGCCCCTTGGGTTGACTTCTTTTTTTTATTGTAAGAATTTATTCAAGAGACAAAATTGATTAACATAATGAGGTAAACTAACATAACATAATATAATGACATAACATAGCATATAATATAATTGATATAATAATAATATATGTAAGTCAAAGAAAGTTTCTTATTAAAAACACATTTTTTCCATAATGGCTTACATATCTTTCACAGTAGTATTTTAGGTACATATTAACATTGAGTCAGGGGAATACCCATCACCAACTATGTCCTCCCCCCATTCCAGCTCCCTTTCTACAACCCATATACCCCACCATCACCCCCAGGGCTGCTAGAGTAGGTGGACCCCTCTTTGTCTGGCTTACTATTAGTGATCACATATCTGTTTAGTCCTGGAACCCTCCCTTGTTTCCCCCTCATTTAAGAGGCAGAGCTAGATAAATCGAGTTATGTGGTATGATTGGGGTACAAAATAAGAGGAAAAAAAAAGAAGTCAAAAGTCAAATATGCTGGGGCCGGGTAGGTGGCGCTGGAGGTAAGGTGTCTGCCTTGCAAGCGCTAGCCAAGGAAGGACCGCGGTTCGATCCCCCGGCGTCCCATATGGTCCCCCCCAAGCCAGGGGCGATTTCTGAGCACATAGCCAGGAGTAACCCCTGAGCGTCAAACGGGTGTGGCCCAAAAACCAAAAAAAAAAAAAAAAAAAGTCAAATATGCTGAAAATGGGCAGAGTCCCTCTAGAGGCTTCCAACCTCAGTTTGAGAGATGACGTGAAAAAGGTAATTGAGATACCACAACAATACAGAAAAAAATATCGAATTAAATAATCGGTGAGCACTACAGCAATAAAGACAGGCACCACACAATAATCTCGGTTCTTAAATCAAATCATGCTGGAGTGCAAAAAGAAAGAGAAGGACAAGACAAAATAAAATAAAATATTGGAGACATCAACCGTAATCTCCACACCAAAATAAAGACGTCAAAAAAAATCTATCAATCGATAAATAAACATGTGGAAAAATGATTGTTTTATGCTTTTTTTCTCCTTTTTTTTAATCCCTCTGTATAGGCACAGTAACTATTGGGGATATTGTAGAAGGAATTCCCTTGACCTAGGAGATACAAGGTTTCTCTACCCCTGAAGTGTACTGTCATGGGATTAACTCTAGACTCCTTGCATGATCATTTACTCTCTCCTTGCTGCTTTCGTGGTGTGTGGGAGACTTCTGCTTTGTCTTGGATGGTAAAATCAGACCTCTGTTTCTAGAGATCTTGGTGGCTGTGCAGCTCAGGGAATGGAGTTTATGAAGTCTTTTTTTGTGGTTCTAGCAGTTATGCTTCTTCGGTGTCGTTTTAATCCATCTTCTGTAGTTGGTGTTCTTGGTCGTTACGTTGCTCCTAGAATGGAGCCTGGGATAAAGTCTTTTGTTATGTTTTTGGAAGACCTATTCAGTTGCGGCTGCCTCAGTCAGACTTCTGGAATTGGAGCTCTTGTTTGTTGAACAGATCGTATAGCCTTGGGTTGACTTCTAATTTGATAACGTGTCACCACTGGAAAAGCACATTTACTTTTCAATGTGAAAGACATCTTAGGAAGTTTGGCCTGTACATTCTGTAATGCAAAATGTATGTAAAAGAACCAGAGTAACATAAAACTTCCTAAGACTGGGCCCAGAGAGATAGCACAGCGGCGTTTGCCTTGCAAGCAGCCGATCCAGGACCAAAGGTGGTTGGTTCGAATCCCGGTGTCCCATATGGTCCCCCGTGCCTGCCAGGAGCTATTTCTGAGCAACAGCCAGAAATAACCCCTGAGCACTGCCGGGTGTGACCCAAAAACCAAAAAAAAAATCTTCCTAAGACTAACACCAAACTGCTAGTATATATATCACCACTCATTTAAGGACATGGTAAAAGGCATGGTAAAAAGGCTCTGTGTCTTCATACTTAAACCAAGACACTATTATAGCCTTAATCTACCAGGGAATTATGGCCTAACCCATGTGGGGGTTATCATCCTAATCCACCAGTGGATCATCTCACTCATTATTGTTAAGGTCTTCTCAGGTTCATGTCCTAGGCTTCAGATGTAAAGGCTCCACATGTCATAATCCCACCAGGGAAGTGAGTCTGAAACAAGGGCCACAGCAGTAAATAAAACAAATAAGATATATGGGGGTGAAGCACATGTCTGGGGACCTCTCCAACTTGTAGAGCAAGAGGAAGAGACTGGTTGAGACCGCAGTATTTATTGGGAAGTTAAGACTCCCTGTGAGTTGGTGGAGGGAGCTAAGGTAAAGAATCTATCTAGAAATTCTTCTCGCTTTAATGGGTCTTTGACATGCAAAAGGGAAAGCCATCATTGTTTAGGGTGAAGACCTGTTAACCTGACAAATAACAGTCTTGCAAACCACAGTATTTAAAAAGGAAAAAAGGGAGGAAAAACTGGAGAAGAAAATGGAGTGTCTGCCATAGAGATAGGCTAGTGTTGGGGCAGAAGAAAAACTAGGAAAACTGATGTTGTGAAATGAACAGTGGTGAATGGATGTATAAATGAAACTGAACTATCAACAATTTGTAACTGTATCTCACAGTAATTTAATAATAAAAGTAGATGTACTATAAGTGTATGAAGCTCATTTACTTTTGGTAAACCATACACAGCCAAATAACCAGCAGCCAGATCAAGAAAGAAAATGCAAAGAGCCTCTGAAGCTCTCTTCAGGACCTCTCTCCAACCCAAGGATAATGTCCTGATTTCTAATCATATAGTTTAATTTTATATGGTTTGGGACTTTACCTAAGTGCAATTATGCATTTTTATATCCTGCTTCTTTAATTCAACATTCTTGTCAAATAGATCCATATTGTTCAATTATCAGTACTTTTTTTTTTTTTTTTTTGGTTTTTCGGGCCACACCTGTTTGATGCTCAGGGGTTACTCCTGGCTAAGCACTCAGAAATTGCCCCTGGCTAGGTGGGACCATATGGGATGCCGGGGGATTGAACCGCGATTGCAATCTTTCCTTGGCTAGCGCTTGCAAGGCAGACACCTTACCTCTAGCGCCACCTTGCCAGCCCCAGTACTTTAGTTTATCCTCCAAGCTGTACTCATTTTGGTTATGAACATTTGGAAAGTTTCCTAGTTGGGACTGCCAGGTGCCAGAATTAAGAAACTCTGTGAGGCAGGAGTTTACAGTACAGTAGGTTTATAAACAGTGAACCTGGGTTTAATCTTTGTCACCCCATATGGTCACCCTGAGCTTTCCAGGAGTGATCTCTGAGCACATAGCCAAACATAACCCCCCAAGTATCACAGGGTGTGTCCCCCACAAATTTTATTTGTTTTTGGGTTACACCTGGTGGTGTTCATGGGTTATTCCTGGCTCTGTACTCCTGTATTCAGGAATCACTCCTGGTGTGGTCAGGAGACCATATGGGATGCTGGGGATAGAATCTGGGTTTGACTGCATGAAAGGCAAATGCCCCTCTAGCTACTTACTATCCCTTCAGCGCTCCCACATTATTATATTTTAAATTAAGGATATATCATTTTTATTTTTGGGTTTTAGGCCACACACTACTGCTCAGAACTTATTCCTGGCTGTGTTCTAGGATCAAGTGGGCTGGATATAGGCAAGCTTCCTACACCCTACCCATTGTATTCTCTCTCCAGTTCTTGAATACACCTTTTGATAGAAACTTACACATCTTTCTCTTAGGATATATACCTAAAAATGAAAATGCTAATTAATGAGGATAAGCATGGGATCAACTTTTATAAGAAGTCAGTGTAAGAGTGGCCAGAGAAGTTGAACACTATTTTTGTGGGTTTTTGGTATACCCAGCAATGCTTAGGGCTTACTCCTGGCTCTTCCCTCAGTAGCCAGTCCTGGCAGGCTCAGGAGACAATATAGTTCGTGAAGGATGAAACCAGGTCAGACCATATGCAAGGTAAGTGCCTTACCAGCTATACTCTCTTTGCCTCTGAACACAATGCTGGTTTTGTGTGTTTACTTTTGGGTCACATGGGAGAGTTCTCAAGGTTACGCTTGGCTCTGCATTCAGGTATCACTGCTGCTGGGTTAGGGAGCCATATGGGATGAGAAGAATTGAATCCAGGTTAGCAGGGTGCAAAGCAAATAAATGCTCTACCTGCTATACTATCTCTCCTACCCTGAACTAAATGCCTTTTTTTCGGGCCACACCCGTTTGATGCTCAGGGGTTACTCCTGGCTAAGCGCTCAGAAATTGCCCCTGGCTTGGGGGGACCATATGGGATGCCAGGGGATTGAACCGCGGTCGTTCCTTGGCTAGAGCTTGCAAGGCAGGCACCTTACCTCTAGCGCCACCTGGCTGGCCCCGAACTAAATGTCTTTTAAGTAATTTTTATTGTAAGCAGTGTGAATTACAAGTCTTTCACGGTTATATTTAAGATACATAGTAACAGTGACCCTTTAATTGTAAGGTGAAACAAGAAGACACTCTGCACCATCCTGACTGCAGTATAGAATATGCAGATTCCAGAATCTTTAATACATAAACATGATACCAACAACAGAGACTGTGAAAAATAAAAGTATATTGGCACTACAGACAATGACCTGGATTGGACAAACTAGTTTGCCTGGAGCTTAGAGTTGGTCTTTTGCCAGGAAACTTCAGGGGTAGGGTCTCATTGTATTTAGGCCAAGGCTTTTCCTTTCCATGTCCCTCATATTTTGGTGGGCCTATGCAAACAATAATTGCCACTCTAACACAGTTTTTACTGTGCTCCTTTGACTCTAATCCTTAAGAAAAACAACCCACTTAAACTTTTGAGGTTAACTTAAACTAATATGCATGTGCATGGAAATGTAAAAAAGTACTTTGCCTTCAATGTTTAAGGAGTTACATAAGTTTTATGGCTTTAGATTGCTTTGTGTGCTGCTAAGAAATATTATGTACTACAATCTGGGGACTTGAGGGACAAAGTGATTGTACATGGGTTCTGTTTTATTTTTCTTATTGTTCTTTGGCTGAAAGTTCAAAGTTAAGATATCAGCAATGAGACTACTGAGAATCTGTTTATGGGTGATTGTCCTTCCACTGTAACTTTACCTTGTCCTCTTCCTTTGCATCTTTGTTCTCATAATTAAAAATAAAAAATAAAAAAAATTAAAAAGATACATAGTAACAGTGAACACCACCAGTGTTGTCCTCCCTCCACCCCTGTTCCCAGCATGCATCCCATATCTCCCCACTTTCCTCCCTGGAATGCTAATGTAACAGGTCCTCTTTTTGTATAGCTTGTTGTAGATTGAGTATCTTGATCCTGTTGTCATTGACTTTGGGTTTGGTATTTAGGGTCTGATCATTTTTTTTCTGAAGCCAGTGGGGGCTTATATACCGACTTTTGTGATACTAATGTTAATAAGTTCTGATAAACCATTGCCATCAGACCAGCCTGATCATTTTTTATTTCTATTCAATGTTCATACGACTGTTTGCTCCTCTTACCGTCCACTTTTTTTTCTTCTCAATTTATGAGGCAGAACAAGATGATTCAAGTTCTATGGTTTTGTTGGAAAAAAGAAAGCTGGGGGGGGAATTTGACTAGAAGCTATCAATATCAATTTAAAAGAAGAAAGGGGAAAAAAAGAAAGAAACTAAAACAAGCAACAATAAAAACACAACAGCAACAAAAAATAACAACAAAGCAAGAAAAAAGGGCATAGAGAAAATTTTAGATAGAAGACTCATTTGCTTATGGTGTTGATTTCATCAATATATACTAACATACATATGAAACTTATAAGATTATATTATCTTTAAAAATTTTGGGTGGGATTTATGCCACACTCAGAAGTACTCAGGGCTTATTCCAGGCTAAGTGCTCAGGAATCACTCCTGACAGGCTTGTGGGGGGGCTATATAGGATCCAGCCCAGGTCAAGTGTGTTGATGGCAAAAAATCTACCCACTGTACTATTACTTTAGTTCCCCCAAATTATAATCTTCAGTAAGTGTAGGTTAATTATCACTCAATAAAGCTACTTTATTTACTCAACTATTAGAGAACAGTTAAAACCAGAGACTTTGCTACCATGTTCATTATTTTTATCCTTTTTCTTTTTCATGTTCAGTTTTTATCTTCTAGCAATTTGTAAAATACATATAGCAAGAATAATATGAAGGTAATTACAGTATACTTATAAAGATTATAAAGAAAAAAAGAACTAATAATGTCATGAACTATTTATTTTTTAAACAATAGGTTTAGTTAAAATGAAACAGAATAAGGAGTAGCAATTTGCAATGAATCAAGAGAATGATTGACAGTTGTAAAAGTCTCATATTAACTTAGAAAATTGTAAATAAAAATATAATTGTGTGTTAACCATGTCATTATGTCATTTCTTGGTAATTAGATTAAAATTTCAGAACCAGAAATTTCTAATTTCTTTCAAAAATCCCCAGTAAGAACTTCTGTTTTACAGCAGGAAAGAAGGCCTGTTATTCAACCTGCATAGGCATAGGGAGGAATCCCTTTGACCCCTAGGCCAGTTATCTGTGAAAAGAAAAGAGAGAGAGACTGGTAGAAGGTAATTCCCAAATAGCAAAAAATTAGCATTTTTATAATTTACAATAATATATTTAGCCATTCATTATCTTTGTTTTTATTTCCTATCATAAAAAGACAGTGGGTTTACTTTGCACAAAACCAACACAGTTTCAATTCCTGCTACCCCAAATGGTACCTGCAGCCCCACCAGAAATAATCTCTCAGCACAGAACCAGGAGTAAGCCCTGAGCACTGCAGGATGTGGCACACACACATACCCAAAAATCTCAAAAGATTTACATTTCTTTTCTTTTTTTCTTTGTTGACTTTTTTTGGGGGGAGGGAGTCACACTGGGCATACAAGGCAAGTGCCTTCTGCTATACTATCTTTTGGCCCCCTACATTTATTTTAATCTGAAAGGATCTTTAATTGTTTCTTTGGAAAAAATTGCAAACATGAAAATATTCTTGTTTTATTTTTTGTTTGTTTTGGGGCCATACCCAGTAGTACTCAGAGGTTATTCCTGGCTCAACACTCAGAAATTACTCCTGGCAGGCTCGGAGGACCATATGGGATGTGGTTTTGTTTTTGGCCAAAAAGTGGTGCTGAGTGTTTAATCCTGACTCTGTGCTTCAAGATGATTTCTGATAATACTCAGGTG
Source organism: Suncus etruscus (assembly GCF_024139225.1). Taxonomy (NCBI): domain Eukaryota; kingdom Metazoa; phylum Chordata; class Mammalia; order Eulipotyphla; family Soricidae; genus Suncus; species Suncus etruscus. Next base: position 49,689,111 of record NC_064868.1, on the reverse strand, counting down.
ACAATATATAAGGTACTGGGGATCAAACATAAGTCAACCTCATGCAAGTCAAGAGTGCTACCCACTGAACTCTCTCTCCAGCGCCTATTTTGAATTTCTGATAATTTGTAGTCTAGAAAATAAAAGTACAATGTTTTAAAGTCTATCACGATGAGCTTAAAATGCTAAATGGTCCAGGCTAGAGAGATAGCTTTCCCTTTGGAAAGCACCAGGGTGTGATACCCAGGGTGTGATTGCCAATTTCATCATGTCCATCTGCACCAAACTGCAGAACAAGGAGCATGTGATTGAGGCTCTGTGCTGTGTCAAGTTCAAGTTCCTGGGTTGCCAAAGATCCACATCTGCAAAAAATGGGGCTTTATCACTTTAAAGACAGATATGATTGAAGACCTGGTGGCTGAAATGGGCATACCCCAATGGCTGTGGACCCTTGTTGGGCCCTGTTTTCCTGAGAGCCTCAGAGCTGTCCCTCTAGTCTCTAGCTCTCCACTCATTCCTTCCCCCACACCATCCCACTCTAGTAAATCCTCTGTCCTATCCCTTTCAAAAAGTGAAATGGAATGGTTTAGATTGAAGGATGAAAAAACATTGGTTAATCAGATGCTTAATCAAAGTTCTCACTTGCTCCTCAAAGTACAATGGCTCCATTACCTTGAAAATTCCACCAGCTTCTGGTTGCTTCACAAGGTCCTCAGGGGTCATTCCATCTCTGGCAGTGGTCACATACAGTTCTGAGTAATCCTTTCCTCCAAAGCAGCATGAGGTTGTTTTATCAACAGGCAACTTCACAGTCTGGAGTCTTTTCCCTAGATCACCAATTATTTTATTAATGTATCTACTTCATAGAGGAATAGGTCTGACAGTTCTGTGCTCAGATGCTCCAGAGCTTTATAGTCAATAGTACCTGAAGATAATGTGGTGCTAGAGGTTGAACTCAAAGCCAGGTGCATGTTGCACATGTGCTCTACTATTTGAACAATCTCTCCAGCCCTCACAAATACCTTCATTTATTATTATTATTATTATTTTTTTGGGGGGGGGCTCACATCCAGCAATGCGCTCTGAAGTGTGTTCTGAAGTACTCTCTGGTGGTGATTGGGAAAGCATACATAATGCCATATATCAGACAGGGGAGGGTTTCAGTTGCAATCAAAGCAAGTGTTACTTGGCCTTCTTCAGATGTTTTTGTTTGTTTTTGACAGAGATGCTTATAGCATACTCCTAGTTCTGTGCTCAGGGATCACTACTAGTAGGGCTTGGGAATCCATTCCTGGTAGGGCTTGGGAATCTATGAAGTACCAGAGATCAAACTTGGGTTAGCCATGTGCAAGTGCCCTACCTGCTCTATTATTGCACTAGCCCCATAGTTCAACATTTTGAACCCCTTGTAGAGTTAATATGAAATTTATGAGATTGTGAGCACAGCATATAATTTATTTTTTATTGGGAGGTAGGCACCCTCCCAGTGTTGCGGCTGAGGGCACATGAGACCAAATATCAAACCTTAACCTGTGACTTGAAAGGTATTTACTCTTCCATTTGACCACATCCAAGAACCAAGCACAAGCATGTTTATATAACCTATTTTCTCTGTGAATTGATTGAAAAAATAAAAGACACTGCTAAGCAAAACAAGTTTTATCACTTTGGTGCAAAATATTTGTCTTTTTTCTGTGGAGGTGGGAGGTCATACTCAATAGTATTCAGAGCTTTCTTCTGGTTCTGTGCTTAGAGATCAAGTCAGGTAGTACTTGGGACCATTGAACCTGGGTCAGCTGTGTGTAAGGCCCTACCTGCTCTATTATCTCTGCAGTCATAGACTTGGCCTTCCAAAATAATCCATTAGGGATAAGAAATAGTAGCAGATGTGCTTACTCTGCATACGGAAGACCTTGGTTTAATCTCTAACACTCCAATGAGATCCCTGAATCTGCTAGAGTGATCTCTTAACACAGAATCATAGCATCATCCTTTGTGGCCCCAAAATAAATAAATACAACACACAAAATTATCCAATATCTTCATTAAAATAGTAGTTTCTTCAGCCCCTGATGTCAGAAGGTTTCTAGACTGCAGGTATTTTTCAGTTTTTGGTGAGCTCACCCGTCTCAGGATCTAAACGAATCACTCTTCCTCCATTGTAACAGGCCACCCAGAGCTTCCCCTCGATATCAATACACATCCCATCTGGGATTTGTTCCTCTTTCTCCATCACATATATGCTTCTGCGGTTGGCTAAGGTTAACACAAACAAAAACACACAATGAAAATCAACAGGGGAGGGCCCGGAGAGATAGCACAGTGGCGTTTGCCTCGCAAGCAGCCGATCCAGGACCAAAGGTGGTTGGTTCGAATCCCGGTGTCCCATATGGTCCCCCGTGCCTGCCAGGAGCTATTTCTGAGCAGACAGCCAGGAGTAACCCCTGAGCATCGCCGGGTGTGGCCCCAAAACAAAACAAAACAAAACAAAACAAAACAAAAAAAAGAAAATCAACAGGGGACTCAATAATGAGCATCAAACAGTTATGACCTTATCATAAATATGGATTAGTTGGGATTTTGGGGGGGGTTGGGTCACACCCGGCAGAGCTCAGGGGCTACTCCTGGCTCTATGCTCAGAAATCACTCCTGGCAGGCTCGGGGGACCATACGGTATGCCAGAATTCAAACACCATCCTTTTGCATGCAAGGCAAATGCCATACCTCCATGCTATCTCTCTGGCCCCTAGTTGGGATTTTCTAAGGACCAGAGCATGAGCACCAGGCATAGAATGCTTCTAGTGCTTCCTAACTCCATCTAGAGACAAGAATGGGCTCGGGTCTACAAAGTAATTCTAAGTCATCAATCGAGATTCACACCCTTTAGTCTGGGTACACATCTATAAATTTTCAGAGAAGGAGAATATCAGAATGGCAGTGCTAAGGACTTAGACCTGGCTCTGCACTCATGAATAACTTCTAGAAGGGTTTGGGGAACCATATGGGTTGCAGGATGTAGGGAATTGAACCTGGGTTGACCACATGCAAGGCAAGCACCTTACCCAGAGTATTATGACTCTGGCTCCTGCTCTTGTGGTTTGACACCTTTCATGAGATGTCTCAAGCCTCCCATATTTTTTATTTTTTTATTTTTGGCCACACCTTTGGGCTCAGCTGTCACTCATAGCTCTGCACTCAGGAATAATTCCTGGCAGGTTGAGTGGACCATATGAGATGCTGGGGATCAAACCCAGGTCAAATGTGTGCAAAGCAAGTGCCCTACCTGCTATGTATCACTCAGGCCCTGAAAGCACTCCCTTCTAAATTCTTCTCAATCATTCCTTCCCTCCCATTTCCAACTCTAACTTATTTGGAGCAAACTAATAGAGTTGAACAATCAGCAACAACTTTATAAAAATGATTTCAGCTATCAGGGCTGAAGCAGTGGCACAAGTGGTAGGGTTTTGCTTCGCACGTGGCTAACCTAGGATGGACTGCAGTTCAATCCCCTGGCATCCCATATGGTCCCCACAGCCAGAAGCCATTTCTGAGTGCATAATCAGGAGTGACCCCTGAGTGTCACTGGGTATGGCCCCAAAACAAAATAAAACAAAACAAGAAGATTTCAGCTTTTGCCAAATTTAAATTTCTTTCTTTCTTTGGAGGTGCACCTAGTGACATTCAGGGATTACTCCAGGCTCTCCTCTCAGAAATTACTACTGGTGGTGCTTAAGAGACCATATGGGATGTTGTGGATCAAACCTGAATCGCTACATGTAAGGCTGTACCATCTGTACTATAACTCCAGCCCTGACAAGTTTTCATTTCATGGTTTTGTTTTTATTTTTGGGCCTCACCTGGTTGTGCTCAGAGGTTACTTCTGGTTCTGCTTTTAGGGGTCATCACTCCTGGCAAGGTTAAGGATTTAGAGATCTGCCAGAGATTAAACCCTGGTTGTACTCGTTTAAGACAAGTTCAAGTGTCTATCCAACCCCAACTAGCAGCATTTCATTTTATTTTTGGCTTTGGGGCCATACCAAGCAGCATTCAGAGGTTGCTCTTGGCTCTAAGCTTAGGGATCACTCCTGACAGTGCTTGATGTTCAGGGGTTACTCCAGGTTCTACTCTCAGGAATTACTCCTGGTGAAGTTCAAGGGACCATATTGAATGCCAGAGATCGTACCTGGGTCAGTCACATGCAAGGCAAGCACAAACCCCGTTGTACTGTTTCTTTAGCTCCAACCAGCATTATTTTAAAAATAATGAGAAAAAGAATGAGAAAAAGTGGGACCTGAGAGATAGCATAGCAGCATTTGCCTTGCAAGCAGCCAACGCAGGACCTAAGGTGGTTCGAATCCCGGCATCCCATATGGTCCCCCGTGCCTGCCAGAAGCTGTTTCTGAGCAGATAGCCAGAAGTAACCCCTGAGTTCCGCTAGGTGTGCCCCCCCAAAAAAAAGAATGAGAAAAAATACATACTGATCTTTCCTGTCTGTAGGTCATAGTCAAAGGCATCTACAGAGTAGGACAGGCTATCGATGTAGTAGAAGTTCTTGTGGTCAAGGGACCAATCCAAGCCATTGGAGATATCCACCTGGTCAAAGTACTTTTCTACATGGTGGTCAGGAAAGAGAGAGTACAGAGACCCTTGGTGACGTTCCAGAACTGCCGGGGCTATTTCCTCAGCCATGGTGCCTATAAAACCAAAGAACATTGAACTCATTGAACACAATACCTGATGAATTAGACAATATTTGCTCATATATGTATAAGGAAATCCATTCTAGTGATTCAATCAAGGAAACAGAGTCCCAATTTGTATCACATATATACTTAAAAAAAAAGACAAATGGACCGAAATGCTAGCACAGAAAATAGGGTGTTATCCTTGCATGCGGCTTATCTAGCTTCAATCCCCAGCGTCCCATATGGTTCCCCAAGACTGCCAGGAGTGATTTCTGAGTGCAGAGCCAGGAGTAATGCCTAAGAACCACTGGGTGTAGACCATGAACAAAATAAATGACAACTACCTTGCTTGCAGAACAAATTCACACCATATGATGAGAACCTATTTCCAGATAAGAACTACTACCACTATCTCAATCTCTCTTTCTCTTTTTTTTTTTTTTTTGTTTTTGAGCTACACCCAGTGATGCTCAGGGGTTACTCCTGACTATGCACTCAGAAATTGCTCCTGGCTTGAGGGACCATATGGGATGCCGGGGGATCGAACTGCGGTCTGTCCTAGGCTAGCGTCGGCAAGGCAGATACCTTACCACTCCATGCCACCGCTCCAGTCCCATTATCTCAATCTCATTTTCTTTCACTAAGCACAATCTGGCAGCTGGTGGCAGCAGTTCACCATCTCTGGTGAATTCTCCATTTTATTCAACAGACAATCCTAGACTGAACTCATTACATTCTGAAACTTGCAAGTGAACAAGAACCATGGTGCAGATGGACATAAAGTCAACAGAAACCGTTTAGCTCAGGATCAAAAGGCAGAAAACTCCTGTCACTCAGAAATTGCAAAAATTCCCCAGGCCATTTTCCATTCACTTTTCTCCATTCTCTCATGTTCTGATCCCTGGGAAATTTGCCAGCAAAGTAGAAGAGTAGAATGGTCAGCAATGGAAAAATTTTCAGGATTAAAAATCCTAGGAAAGGAGACTATCTTCTCTATTTGAAAAAGCTGCAGCAACTCAGGGCAGAGCTTTTCCTTTCTGTCTTCAGGACACTTGGCCCCCTCTAGTAGAATCCTGGATGTGGGTAGTTTCTTGCTGGGGGGATGAAAGCGATAGCAACATGACACAGAAAGAGTCAGGTAATGAGTGAATAGAGATGTTGCTCAAGAACAAGAACAAACAATTCCCCTCCAACACTGTTTGTGAACATCAAGGTTCATCCTCTACTAGGACAGGCCAGGATAAGTTTCTAATCAGCATAGCAGAGACTTTGTGAAAGAAACTAACTCCACGTTAGTCAAAGAGTAACCAACGTGAGGCTCTATGTGGGACAGGTTCAAGGAACATTGAATAGGAAGGCTAAAATGTAGTCTACACCTAAACATAGAAATGCTCATGAAAACAACTGTTTTTTTTTGTTTTTGGGCCACACCCGGCGGTGCTCAGGGGTTACTCCTGGCTGTCTGCTCAGAAATAGCTCCTGGCAGGCACGGGGGACCATATGAGACACCGGGATTCGAACCAACCACCTTTGGTCCTGGATCGGCCGCTTGCAAGGCAAACGCTGCTGTGCTATCTCCCCGGGCCCGAAAACAACTATCTTAACAGATATAATCCAGAGACAATCTCATGAAACAATACCCAAAATGTCCAGAATACAGGCCACAATTATTTAGCAACATAAAAAATGTTAAACTTTTTCTCAATCAGAAAAACTTCAACTGCAAAAGGAAAATATTCCACAGAAGCAGAAAAGGAGATGGCTCAGCTATTGAAGTGATTTGACTGATACTGAAAGCAGTACTTACAGGGGTTGGAGAGACAGCATGGAGGTAAGAGGTTTGCCTTGCATGCAGAAGGATGGTGGTTCCAATCCTGCCATCCCATATGGTCCCCTGTGCCTGCCAGGAGCGATTTCTAAGCATAGAACCAGGAGTAGCCCCTGAGTGCTGCCGGGTGTGACCCAAAAACAAAACAAAACAACAGAAACAACAACAAAAAGCTTATGGCTGAAACCACACTCCATCTGAAAGTACTACATAGGAAAATGGGCTATAAAGCTGGGAAGTTTGACTAGCAGGAGCCCTTGTTAGAAGGCCAGTGAAGCTGGTTTCACCAACAGACCGCTCAGGGTCTCAGAGAAAGAGAAACTGGAACAGGAAGTGAGTGCCCCTTCACCTGATGCTTGGCAAGAACAACCTGGGGCCCAGGTTCATGCGCAATTAATTGTGGGACTGAGCGTGGAGAGGCAGACCTGGGTGAGTGCACCAGCCTAGGCTTCACTGAGGCCAGTGTTTCTCCAAGTGGGCGACACTGCCCCCTGGTGGGCGAATGCTGGGTTGATTTAGAGGGGCAGTGTTTGTCTTGGTGCAATTGTGGAGTACTTTGATCCTTTTGAGAAGATAAATTTCTAGGGAGCTACTGAGATTCTTTTCTGAGAAAAGGACAGTAGGCCAAGGGAACCTCTGCTTTAAACTGTCGAATAATCCTGCCTTTCCTGAGGCACAGGCGCCTCTCAGCAACTCTGGAAAGCTATCACCTCTAAGAAACAGTTCTCATGTGTTCTTTGGGAGAGGCCAGAAGGGTCGCCAAAATGTATATGCAGGGCTTAAGCGATAGTACAGGGAGTAGGGAAGGCATTGTTCTTCCACTCAGCCTACTCAGGTTACATCCTCAGCATCTCACATGATCTCCCAGGCACCTCAAGGAGAATTTTTTTGCTTTTGTTTTTGGGTCACACCCGGCGGCGCTCAGGGGTTACTCCTGGCTCTATGCTCAGAAGTCGCTCCTGGAAGGCTCAGGGGACCCATATGGGATGCCGGGATTCGAACCAGCGTCCTTCTGCTTGAAAGGCAAACGCCTTACCTTCTGCTATCTCTCCAGCTCTCAAAGAGAAATTTTTGAGTTCAGAGCCAGGAGTGAGCCCTGAGCATCAGTCAGATGTGGACCAAAAGCCAAAAACAAAACAAAATAAACTCAAAATGTATACACAATGTCTAAAAATTTAAGGGTTCTCTAATGGGTTAAGAACTAGGGGGAAATACCTGAGCACCTCTGGGTATGCCCCAAAACAAATCCCCCAAAAAACCCAAAAATAGAAACCTTGGTGCTGAAGCAATAACTGGGTTAACCCAGGCTAAAAACTCAGGCCTCCTAGGACTTCTTTATTTTTATTTAATTTAACAGAACTTAAGTTTGTTCGTTTGTTTTTGGTCTTTGGGTCACATCTGTACTCTAGGGGGGCAGTGCTCAGGGAATAAATCAAGGGTCAGCCAGGTGCAGAATAAGCATTTTACATCCTGTATCATATATCACTCTTACCCCAAAGTTAAAATTTATTTAAAGCTCTGTATAAGTCGTTCGAAAAGTAGTCTAGTAAAACTTGAGTTCAAAAATGTGTAAGACAAGGGAGAAAGTGATGAGTGTAGGGTTCTTTGCTTGCGTTTAAAGTATTCCCTTGAAGAGGATATTAGTGCAGGTCTGTGGACACTGATGAAAGACTGGCATTGAAACAATGTATTTGTTAAACCAATCATAAAGAACTTTGTAATTCCACAGTGACTAAATTTTTACAAAAGTTTCTTTTTTTTGGGCTCCCTCCAGAGACATTGATGTTAAACTTTGTTATTTTTTTTGTTTTTGTTTTTTGGGTCACACCCAGCGTTGCTCAGGGGTTACTCCTGGCTGTCTGCTCAGAAATAGCTCCTGGCAGGCACGGGGTACCATATGGGACACCGAGATTCGAACCAACCACCTTTGGTCCTGGATCGGCTGCTTGCAAGGCAAACACAGCTGTGCTATCTCTCTGGGCCTAGTTTTTTTTTTTTTAAGGCTAATCAAGTGAAGCAGTGGAAGTGGTGAAGGAACAAAGAAATCTGTAACTGGCAGTGATCAATTAATTGCAAGCACCGGGGCCGGAGAGATAGCATGGAGGAAAAGCGTTTGCCTTGCATGCTGAAGGACGGTGGTTCGAATCCCAGCGTCCCATATGGTCCCCCGAGCCTGCCAGGAGCGATTTCTGAGCGTATAGCCAGGAGTAACCCCAGAGCATCGAGTGTGGACCAAAAAACAAACAAGAAAGATCACAACTTTATCTGATAGAACTATATTCCTGTTTTTTTTTTTCAGGTGAACTTTTCTAGCTATCTTCCTAACCTAGCATTAAACTTATTTTTTGTTTGTTTTGGGGTCACATTCATTAATGCTTAGGGTTTTCTCCTGGCTCTGCACTCTGGAATCACCTCTGACATGCTCAGGAGACTATATATGGTATACTGAGTCTGGGTCGGCTGTGTGCATGGGAAGCATCTACCCGCTGTGCTATGGCTCCAGCCATAAAGCTACTTAAAGTTGATAAGTATAGAGTAGTGATATGAGAATACGTAACCTTTCTTTGGAGATTTATACTGAAGTATTTGGGCGTATAAAGGCATGTGATATATATATAAAACTTCCTTTCAAGTAGCTTTGGAGAATAAAGTACTTATTAGAGAAAGAGACAACAAGTGGAACCCAATGGTCACCAAAAGTATACCTAGAAAAAAGGCATTGAACTGTAGTTTGTACTATTACTGTTTTTCCTTGCTAATTTAAAATTATTTTCAATGTAAATATCATTCACACGTCATTTCTATTTTCAAAGTTCGTTTAAACCGCAAAACCATGATACTAAGGAGTCTCTGCTAGAGATAAGTACAAAGGACTAATCTATCTGTAAATTTTTTGTCTTAGGATTTCTTTCTTTCTTTCTTTTGCTTTTGGGCCACCCCAGGTAGTGCTCAGTAGTGACTCCCGTTTCTGCACTTAGAAATTACTCCTGGCAGGCTCCAGAAACCAAATGGGATACCAGGGACTGAACCCAGCTTGGCTGCATACAAGCAAATGTCCTACACACTGTGCTATCATGCCAGCCTAGTATTTCTGTTTTTAGGGATATAATTTATTGAATCAAATGCAAAAGAAGAACCCAAGACTCATTAAGAATAATACTTAACAGCCAGAGACTATTTTTTTTTTTTTTTTTTGGTTTTTGGGTCACACCCGGCAGCGCTCAGGGGTTATTCCTGGCTCTATGCTCAGAAGTCGCCCCTGGCAGGCACAGGGGACCATATGGGATGCCGGGATTCGAACCACCATCCTTCTGCATGAAAGGCAAACACCTTACCTCCATGCTATCTCTCTGGCTCCAGCCAGAGATTATTCTGTCATATTATAGTTTTCTTCAGAGTTCAATTAGAAGGAGCCAAAGATAAAATATACCGGGGCCGGCGGGTGGCGCTAAAGGTAAGGTGTCTGCCTTGCCAGCGCTAGCCTAGGACGGACCTCGGTTCGATCCCCCGGCGTCCCATATGTTCCCGCGCATAGCCAGGAGTAACCCCTGAGCATCATCGGGTGTGGCCCAAAAACCAAAAAAAAAAAAAAAAAAAAAAAAAGATAAAATATACCAGCAATGTATCTCCCAGCAGGGTCTACTTTTCCATCATTGAATCGATTGTTTTTCTTGTCTTTATCTACGATGGCCAGGGTGACCACCTCCTGTTCTTCCCAGTTCAAGGCACAGAACTTTGTACCAATGGTGGCGACATAGCCTCCAGACTGGCGCAGGGCCACATTGCTGACCGGAGCATCTGTAGAGATAAAAAGCAGAAGCCAAGTTGCTGAGTAGCTCATATTGGCCATCAGGCTACTTGGAATCACTTCAAAGAATTCCAGTTTTGGGGCCAGGGAGATAGCTCAAAGGGCTAGTGTGTGCTTTACATGTTAGAGGCCTGGTTCAATCCCTGGCACCAGATTTGGGAGTAGTTAATGGTGGGAGTGTCCTTTACCATTTGGGGGGGGGTGGATATTCCCAGCAGTGTAGAATTTACTCCTGAATCTATGCTCAGGGGTAGAACCTGCTGCACTATTGCTCTGACCCTTCCTTCTGTTGAGTACTGAAGGCTCAACATGTGCCTTAACTGTACGTGCCTGAGCACAAACTGTTGTTCTGGGTAGCAGATACAGAAAGGAACATCAAACTTACCTCTTCTCCACACCCCAATCTAGTGGGAGAAGCATAAAAGTCAGATCAAGCATAGAAGACGTGGTTCCTAATGAAGGACACCAAACCAAAAGTCCCAAAGCAAGTGATGCTCAATTTGCCTGAACTCCAGAAAATTTAGAGACTCAAACAACTAGATGCTATGATATGTAACTCCCCATTCTATACAGCATTTGTATTATATTTGACCCTATCTTATTTGTATGTAATTACAGTTTCTTAAATCTTTTTTGGAGGTAAGAATAATCCAAATAGGGGCCGGCGAGGTGGCGCTAGAGGTAAGGTGTCTGCCTTGCAAGCGCTAGCCAAGGAAGGACCATGGTTCGATCTCCCTCCCCGGCATCCCATATGGTCCCCCCAAGCCAGGGGCAATTTCTGAGCACTTAGCCAGGAGTAACCCCTGAGCATCAAATGGGTGTGGCCCGAAAAACCCAAAAAAAAAGAATAATGCAAATAATAAACAGAGAGAAATGTAGGTACAATGATAAAGCCATGCTGTCTTCACTCTGTTACTTCACTTTTGCATCATTAAATTTTGGATGCAAAATTCTTTGAAGGGAAGTATTACTCCTGGCTCTGCGCTCAGAAATTACTTCTGGCAGACTCAGGGGGCTGTATGGGATACCAGAGATCGAACTCAGATCGGCCACATGCAAAGCAAATGCCCTACCCACTGTGCTATCACTTTGGCCCTAGAAGCAAACTTCTTATTGCCACTTTCCATTTCTTTAGTACCAACAGTTGTTGCTGGTTTTGGAATGACAGAGTGGGTGTAGGGTTGACATACACCTCTCTCTGGTGCTTATACTTGGCCTTAGTGCTCCTCAAGGGCTTTACTTCACTAGTTGTGTTCATTCACACTGTAGTTCTGGGGAGTGGTAGTGATGGAGGTCAGTAGGGAGCTTACTAGGAGTTGCACTCCTTTTGCTGTGTTTACACACAGCTGACTGTGGATGTACCATCCCCCCCAAAAAAAAACTATAAACATAATGTGTGAACACAACTAGGGAAGTTGGGAAACACACTCAGTTATGATGCAAGAAACTACTGACAGTCCAGGGGATCACGGAGAGCAGAGCTGCCAGGATCATGCATTGTGGACTGAACTCTAGACCTTTTGGAGACAAGGCAGGTGTTTTACTTAATTATTTACTTTTTTTTTTTGTTTTGGTCACGTCCAGCAGTGCTCAGGGCTTACCCCTGGTTCTGTACTCAGGGATCACTCTTGGCTGTGCTCAGGGGATCTTATGCAGTGCCTGGGAGGGATCAAACTGAGGTCAACTTAACCCCTGTACAATTTCTCTGGCCAAAGCTGGCATTTTAAGCCATTGACCTATTATCCTGGATACTCCTTTAAAGAGATAGCACAGTTGGTAGGGCTTTTGCCTTGCATGTGGCTGACCCAGATTCAATCCCCACCATCTCAGATGGCCCCCAAACACCGTCAGTGGTAGTAATTCCTGAGTACAGAGCCAGGTGTAAACCTTGAACACTGCATGGTGTGCCCCAAGCCCCTCTCCCAAAGAGCATTGCCTCCTCCAAGGACTGCGACCAAAATGCGCTTGTGTGCTGCATACAGTTCTACAGGCTGGAAGGCCCAGGTTCTATCCAGAGCACCACATATGCCCAAGTATTAAGTGACCATCAAGCACTGAGCCAGGAATACCCTCTGAGCACTTCTGGGTATGTGTCCTGCTTCTGAATGTCCTCAGACATAACTAATGTGCCCCACAAAGTATGGGAGCATTGCAACCCATATGTGTGACCCACACATCATCATGGTAAACTTCTCATCTATCAGGAGAGTGGAGCAATAGTACAGTGGGCAGGGAGCTTGCCTTGCATGTGGCTGACCTGGGTTCGATCCCCAGCACCCCATATGGTTTCCTAAACTCAAGAGTGATCCTTGAGGGGCCAGAGAGATAGCACAGTGGCTTTTGCCTTGAAAGCAGCCAACCCAGGACCTATGGTTGTTGGTTCAAATCCTGGTGTCCCATATGGTCCTCCATGCCTGCCAGGAGCTATTTCTGAGCAGATAGCCATGAGTAATCCCTGAGTGCCGCCGGGTGTGGCCCGAAAAACAAAAAAAAAAAGAGTTATCCTTGAGTGCAGAGCCAAAAGTAACCCTGAGAACCATCTGATATGGGCCCCCCAAAACCAAAATCCCCTAACATTCAAAACTACAAAGAGAAGGGGGGAAATAAATACCTTAGAAAAGTATGGATATTAAATGGGGGATGTGTCTCAGTTCTTACAGCATGTGAGATCTCCACATGCACTGAACATAGTTACTGAATTCTGCTACTTGGGATCCCTGGTATACTCAAAGAGTGTGTGATCTCCGGCGCACCTTAGCCTGGTATTTATTAGCACTTCAACTAAAGTTCAACCAGGGGTCTAAGTACAGTAGGGAGAGTAATTGCCTTGCCAACCTAGGCTCAACTCCAGGTATCCCATATTGTCTCCCAAGCTTGCCAGGAGTAATTCCTGAGTACAGAACCAGGAGTAACTCTTGGTGGGGCACTGCTTAGGCATAGCCCCAAAACAAACAAACAAACAAAAGTTCAATTAGCCCACAACTAGTTGAATGAACTCTAGAGATCTACCCCATTAGCAGTGCAGACAGCCAGCATGTGCATGCGCTACTACCAGGCATGTGTGCAACAAAAGGGATATATTATTTTATTCTATTTTGGGATTTCAGCCAGCCATGCTCAGAAACTACTCCTAGCTGGGTGTTTGGGGTTACTCCCTGCATTTCTCAGGGGGACTCTGTGGTACTATCCCAGCCTCCTACATGCAATGTTAAGCCCAAACCTGTTGAGCTCTCTCCAGCTTGGAGAGAAAAGGTTATTTGCAGGGTCAGAGAGATCAGATAGGAGGTCAGGGACTTGCCCTTGTAGCACCTGGACTATGACCCTCATTCAAATCTCCAGCACCACATATGTTCCCCCAGTATCACTAGATGTGGTCCCCAAACCCAAAATTTACAAAATTAAACAAATTCAAGCAACACAGGTCCCAGCATGGCACGACTTGACACACTCGATTGAGCACCGAATGATCCCAGCCTGGTTGTCCAAATATAGATGGGAATGGCCCCCCAAAAGTTGCTTGGGAGTCTCTGCTAAAAAAAAAAGAAAAAAGAAAAAACATTTCCTAAGCATGTAAGCGATTCAAGGTTTTGGGTGGAGTGATTTTTTTTTTTGGTTTTTGAGTCACACCCAGCGGCGATCAGGGGTTACTCCTGGCTCTGTGCTCAGAAATTGCCCCTGGCAGGCACAGGGGACCATGTGGGATACCAGAATTCGAACCACCATCCTATCTGTGTCAGCTACTTCCAAGGCAAATGCTCTAGAGCTGTGATTTTAACTCAGGAATTGTTCTTCTCTCTCTTCCTAGGAAGACCAGAAAGAAAACTCCTTTCTCAGAGTTCATCAAGCCCACACCCTGGGACCAGAGATTGAAAAACCTCATTCTTTGGGAAGTCTCAGATCTATTACAAATTACACTTGTAACTCACTGTAAATTCTATGTTGGTCAGTGAACAAAGAGCTCTAGCTGATATTGTTTTTTGGGAGGTTGGGGCCACATCCAGTGGTACTCAGTGTTTACTCCTAGCTCTGCACTCTGGAATTACTCCTGGTGGTTCTTGGGGGACCATGTGGGTAGCCCAAAATTGAACCTGGGTCGACCTCATGTGTAAATTATCTGGGCTGTTAAATCCTTTGCTGGGTATTTGTGAATCCAAGAACAGTCCCCAGAATGAGAAATTACTTCCCATCCCCTTGTCCCCTTTCGGGGGGAGACCTTGGTAATATTTATCCACAGCAAATAATAATCCACACAGACAAGAAGGATAGGGTGTAAAAGATTGGGCAAAGAGAGCGAGAGAATCCTCTTGCAGCCTGCAGCTTTCGCAAAAGAACCCCTCTCCCCTCTCCCTCAAGCTATTTATTGCCAACTCCACAGCGCCCCCACCTGGAAGGGCTAGGTGGGGCAATAGTCACAGAACAATCCTAAGGAAATACTTTTATATACAACAATTCCAAGAATAATCTTATGGAAACTTTTTCATATACTACACTCATGCAAATGTATTACCTGCAATACTATCACTTTGGGCTCTGGCTGATACAGTTAAAGCCTAAAAGTTCATTTTACATTCAGAATAATTGTAACTTATTTTGAGGGTTTGGGGTCACAATCAGCTGTGCTCAAGGGACACTATGTGGTGAAGGAGAATTAAACTCAGGCTGGATGCTACATGAAAGGCAAACACTTTATTCTATTGTACTATCTCTCCAGGTCCTATAATATTAAAGCTTTGGGCTGAAGAGATAGAACAAGAGGTCAGGTATTTATTTGCTTTGCAAGTGGCTGGCCCCAATTTGAATCCCTGGTACCACATTCAGTCCTATGAACCACTGAGCACCACTGGATATAACCTTAATAGCTAGCAGTGGTACCCCTGGATCTTGAACACTGCTGGGGAATCCCCTTTTAAACTGTAAAAGTGAAAGAAAATAGCTCCATGGCTAGCTCAGTGGCTGGAGTACATGCTTTGCATGCAAGAAGCCCAGGTTTGATCCCCAGCTCCACATGGTCCCTGGGCACTACACAGAGCAATCCTTGAGTACAAGAAAGAGGAGGAGTGGGAGGAGGAGAAGAAGGAGCAGAGGGGGAGGAGAGGGTGGAGGAAGAGAAGAAAACCTAAGACCAGATAAGATAGCCTTTGTGCTGTAACCAGGTAGCCAACTTTTTCTTTCTTTCTCTTTCTTCTTTCTTTCTTTCTTTCTTTCTTTCTTTCTTTCTTTCTTTCTTTCTTTCTTTCTTTCTTTCTTTCTTTCTTTCTTTCTTTCTTTCTTTCTTTCTTTCTTTCTTTCTTTCTTTCTTTCTTTCTTTCTTTCTTTCTTTCTTTCTTTCTTTCTTTCTTTCTCTCTCTTTTTCTCTCTCCCTCACTCCCTCCCTCCTTCCCTCCCTCCCTCCCTCCCTCCCTCCCTCCCTCCCTCCCTCCCTCCCTCCCTTCCTTCCTTCCTTCCTTCCTTCCTTCCTTCCTTCCTTCCTTCCTTCCTTCCTTCCTTCCTTCCTTCCTTCCTTCCTTCCTTCCTTCCTTCCTTCCTTCCTTTCGCCACCTCTCTGTCCCCCTGTTTTATTTTTGTTTGTTTTTTGAGTCACACCTGGCAGTGCTCAGGGGTTACTCCTGGCTCTATGCTCAGAAATCGCCTCTGGCAGGCACAGGGGACCATATAGGATGCCGGGATTCGAACCACTGTCCTTCTGCATGAAAAGCAAACGCCTTTACCTCCATGCTATCTCTCCGGTCTCACGTAGCCAACTTTCAAAGCTACTATCTTATGTCTCTTGTAAGAGCCTATAGAGCCTCTTTCTGTAAACAAAATAGAGAATGTTACCCCTCAGCAAAAGAGAAAGAGTATTGACCATCCAGCCTTGATATCTGAGTCAGAGTAGGAAGGAGAGAGTTTGGACAGAGTAGAAGCCAATAATAATTAGCTGTGAAACATATTCAGTAGGTTTTAACCAGAAGGTCCCTGGAATGTCAAACTCCTGCTGATTGCCACACCCCAGAAAAAAAAAATGATGCTGCCTTGGCAGATCTGAGCCACCATCGATCTTCAGCCTTACCCACAGTTATTCGCTGCACTTGCTTGCTGAATGAATCCCACCGGCAAACCTTTTTTGCAGGAATATCCACAAAAAGCAGGGAGTTGGTTGCTTCCTCCCACACAGGGGATTCCCCACACCGGCAGTTCTCCAGCAAAATACATTCAGTCTTAACAGAAGACATTGTCATGTAGATCTACTGACAGTAAGAGAGACAAAGTGAAATGTAATCCCAAGGAAGAAATTCAGCTAACAGTGGGCCTAAAGCCTTGGTAAAATTACAATGCAGACTGAGATGGGCTATTTGGGGGGAGGTGGAATGCCAGAAGCTACTTCTGACTTCGTGTTGGGGTTGCTTGTGGCTGGTTGTGCTGAGGGTCAGCAAGGAATCATGCAGGGCCAGGGATTGAACCCCAAGCCCCCTATACATAAAGCCAGTACATGGAGTTATTTCCCTAGCCCTGCTTTTTTTTGTTGGTTTTGTTGTTGTTTTTTTTTTGGGGGGGGGGCCACACCCTGTGACACTCAGGAGTTACTCCTGGCTATGCACTCAGAAATCGCTCCTGGTTTGGGGGACCATATGGGATGCCAGGGATCGAACTGAGGTCCGTCCTGGATCAGCTGCATGCAAGGCAAACGCCCTACCACTGCGATAGCAGCTGCATGCAAGGCAAACGCCCTACTGCAGCGCTATTGCTCTGGCCCTCCCTAGCCCAACTTTTTGTTTTTGTATGTTTTTGTTTTAACTAGAATTGAAAAGGATGGAAACAGTTTTATCAAACCAGAACCAGATATACAACATGACAGGAGAAAACATGCATGAAAAAGAAGAGAGAAGATAAGCACAAAAGAATATCTTTAATCAACTCACCAGTGCGTTTCTCCCCAAGCTACTTTCGAGAGAGGGAAAGCAAGACTCAGGACAGGAACTTGCCCACTGTGCAGCTCAAAAAGCAAATGTTCAGGCAGGGAGAGGCTCCCTTTTAAACAGAACCTCATCCTTGTGGGCAGATGCAGTCAGCTCCCTTATTGGTCCCTCTAATCCTCCTGCCCCAGCCAACCAGAGTCACTCAAGCTCTTTACCAGGCAAGACCTTTCTGCTCTGCACCCCCCTCAAGTGTTTTTTTGGACGAAGGGAGTGACACTTTGCGGTGCTCAAGGCCTGCCATATGAGCAGAGTTCACAACTGGTAATGCTTGCCATGATTGAATCTGATTATTGCCTGTAAGTCAAGTGGTTTACTTAAACCCTGAAGTGTTTGTGTACCCCCCCCCCAATATTTTTATTCTATGTTTTTGTTTTTAGGTCACAACTAGTTGGGAGTGGTGGGGTCATTTCCTTCGGGACTCTGGGATCCATGCAGCGATGAGATTGAACCCAGATTCAATATATCAATCAAAGCATACAGGTTCACTCTCAGACCCATCAAACTGCACTTTTAAAAGTATGATTATTGCTCTCTCTTTCTCCTCTGTCTCTTCTCTTTCTCCTCTCTGTCTCTCTCTCCTCTCTCTCCTTTCCTCTTTCTTCTCTCTGTCTCTCTCCTCTCTCTATCTTTCTCTCCTCTCTCTTCTCTTCTTCTCTCTCCCTCTCCCACTCCCCCTCTTCCCCCCTCTCTCCATCTTTCCCTCTGACTCATCCCTCCCTCTCTTTCTCTCTTCCTCCCTTCCTCTCTCCCTCGATTCCCCCCATTTTTCTGTTTTCTTTCTTTTCTCTCCTCTCTTTCTTTTCTTTTTTTTAGTTTATAGGCCACACAGGACCATGCTCAGGGGTTACTCATAACTCTGTGCTCAGAAGTTGCTCCTGGCATGCTCCGGGGACCATATGGGTTGCCAGGAATCAAAACCAGGTGCTCCGGGATCAGCTTCGTGCAAGGCAAAGACCCTACTGCTGTGCTTTCTCTCTGACTCCTCTCCTCTCTTTTTTCCTCTCTCTGTCTCTCTCCTCTCTCCATTCTCTCTCAAGAAAAAAAAATAAAAAGTATGATTATTTAGTAGCATTTATATTTAAATTGTTTTATTATAGTTTAGGTAATAGGACTACAAACTGTGTTCAGGTATTTTGGAGCCAAAGTGGTAGTACAGCAGGTAGATTGCTTGCCTTGCATGTGCCCAACTCATATGGTATCCCATATGTTCCCACAAGCATTGTCGAGAGTAATTACTGAGTCAGGAGTGACCCAAAAACTGGAAAAAATGTCTCTGGCTTTGATATACAAAGTTACTGGCCACATGAAGTGCCTATGACCCTTCCCTTCCTCCTGCCCCTGCCACCACCCCATTATTTATAAATAGTTTGGGTTTTAGTGGTACTCTTTTGATCCCTTATCACCACTCACTGTGCTCCAGACTCTCTCTCCTACTATGCTATGGGTTACTTCCCAGCAACCTCTCTGTTACCCTCCATTCTGCCATCTAATCTTGAATCTGAAGTAATCATCCATTTTCAACTTCAAAAGAGGGATGGAGAAAACAATGTAACTGGGCATTCAGGCGGTGTTCAGCTCAGCTAATTTCTTGCTAGTAGGTCACACCAGTTTGGCAGTCTAACCTCTCCCCTAGGCAGAAACATATGCTGGGAGTCTAAGGCATGAGACTAGGACTTGGGAAAATGACCACAAAAGAAACTCACAAACGTTGCCAAAGAAATTCATTGGGGGAGGGACTGGGGCAGATAGTTATAGGGGTGAAAGTGCTTGCTTTCCTGTGTGGCCAACCCTAGTTTAATCACCAAGTGCTGCTAGTGACACCTGAGCAGAGGGCAAGGTTACTTCTCTTCCTTTTGTGTGTGGCCCTAGCATACTCTCCAACCTTTGTGCCCTTAAAACAATAAAAACACCTGGGAGAGGAAAAACAAATTTTCTGATTCAATTAAAACATTTATTAATTAAAAAGAATCATTGCTTTGCTTTTTCTTCCTTTTTTTTTGGGGGGGGGGTCATACCCAATAGTGCTCAGGGATAACTCCTGGCAGGCTCAGGAAACCATAGAATGTCAGTGATGGAACCCAGGCCAGCCTCATGCAAGGCAATCTTCCTACCTGCTGTACAATCATTCTGGGTCCCTAGTTTTGTCTCAACAATGCTCAGGTTATTCCTCGCTTTGCATTCAAGAATTACTACTGGAAGTGCTCTGGGGGTCTTATAGGATACAGAGGATCCAATGCAGGTCAGCCACGTGCAAGGCCTTACCCGCTGCACTATCTCTTTAGGCCCTGCTTTTTCTGACATTAAATGTTCGAAAAATCGAGGACTCCTTAGTCAAAGGGCTAAACGCATGATGCCCGGGCCCCTTCTTGTCCCTTAGCACAGACAGGTGTAGCCCCCAAACCCAAACTAAAAATACAAACAAAAATGATAAAAAAAAGTCTTTGAAAAAGAGGGGCTTGAGCTTTATTTATCTCATTGGTGGAGTTCAGGAGTCACATGCGCAAGCCATGGGGCCTGTAGCACATTAAAAGAAAGATGAATAATAAGATATCTATAATCACAAAAGAATGAGGAGTGCAAATTAATTTCAGAAAGCCTCCTTTAAAGTCAGAGCAGGTGGAATCAGAGCGATAGACCCCCTTTTCAAAGACCTTCTGGCCATCACATAAGGTTGAGCTGTCCAGGCCTGGTGCAATGACACCCTTGTGACCTTCCCACACTCGGTGGTGCCACCCAGGGGCTAACACCAGGGGCTAACGCGCTTCCTCCCAGGCTCCTAGGAAGGTGGCCCGGTGGAGAGGTGGGGAGGCGCAGTAAGGAGGTACGGTGGCCCACGCCATCCCCGGGGTGGGTACCTGTGGCACCTCGGAAGAGGGCACCACTGCGTGAGCTCAGCTGAAGCCGCAGCAAGGCCCAGCGCAGCGGATGGTAGGAAGGGCCTGTCCTTGGCTCCAGGCACTGCCGGCAGCGCTTCACGGCAAGGCGAGCTGCACACGCATTCCCGGGGGGAGGGGGGGGGAGGGTGCAAGATGGCGGCAGGCCTCTTTCCGGTGGCTCAGCGCTGAACACTGGGCCGCGTTTGCTTTGGCTCCGCAGTTTGCAGATCTTTTCTTCTCCTTGGCACAGCACACGTGGGCTGAATGGTGGGGAGGGAGGTCGGCGCGACCTGGACTCAGCGGCTTAAGGGGAGCGGGTGCCAACTGGAACTCATTTTTCTCGCCGCATTGTTGGCCCCTGTTCTTCTTCTTCTTCTTCTTTTTTTTTTTTTTTTTTTTTTTTTTAGTGGCTAAAAATTCCTGCCGAGCTCTCCTGAGGCTGGGAGGTGGAACGGAAGCTCAGTGCTCACTGAACCTAAGTTTTGGAGTTTGGACCCATAGGTTGTTTAACAGTTGAAAAGAAAACCAACTCATGTAGCTAAAATGCCTCGGGGAACGGAGGAAAAGCGGGAGAAGCAATTGCCTAACCCAGAGGGTTAGGGACGGTCAGGTTAAACCCACACAGATTAGAGAAGAAGCAAAGAAGTGGTGAAACCAACAAATATTTGCCCTGTCGCAAAGACCCTTGATGGCTAGAAGTCAAATCTTCCAGAATGTTTCTCTTTCATCTTTTTTCTTTCTCCCTCCCTCCCTCCCTTCCTTCCTTTTCTTCTGAAAGAGACTGAATTTTTTTATTTATTGAGTACAGAGATTGTGTGGACAGAAGGCTAGGTTTTCTTGACACATGTAAAATATAAGTAGGAAAATATCTGTTTTGGGTAAACAGATTGTAAACAGATACAAAGATTAACCAGGGATGAGCTTTGTTTTGGATGGAATGAACTTGTAAATTATAAACCAACCCCCAAGTAGCATTCATCTTTGGAACTCCAGAGAGTCTAAACGTCTTCCTGGACCTGCTAACTGGTCCTCTATATTTCTAACTAATCCACAAGTTAAGAACATTAAAAAAAAAAAAACAACTATCGTAGTGTTTGCCTAGCATGCGCCAACCCAGGTTCCATCACCTGCATCCCATATGGTCCCCAATCCCTGCCACGAGCAATTCTGAGTGCAGAACCAGGAGTATGCCCGGAGCATCACCAGGTGTTGTCCAAAAACTAAGAAATTAAGCCCTGAGCACCACAGGGAATGGTCCAAAAACAAAATTTAAACATTAAAAATCAATTGGAGGAACAGAATGCTGGCTACTTGGTGAACTGGGAGCCAGGAATGCACTATCGGGTAGGGGTGCATAGTGGGAAGGGGCTTTTCTTATAAGGAAATGTTTTGTATCCTCATGGCAGTTTGTCTTGTTGGATGTATAAATTGTCAGAGAGCCTCTAGTAGTAAGCCTAAGAGCTATGCATTTGATTGTAGGTATGAATGTGTGTATTAAGGTATTAATTATTGAATTATTATTAATTCCCTTATTGAATCCACATATAAGGTATCCCTTCCCTGGCATCTGGACAATCCTAAAACCCCTTAGTATACTCCCACCACTGTCACTGCAGTGTTCAACTTCCCTTTAGTTCACTAGAGAAGAAAGGCAATGGTAAGGCACTTGTCTTGTATGCGGCTGAGATTGATCCCCGGTATTCCATATGTTCGCCTGAGCTCCACCAGAGTGACTCCAAGTGCCACGTCAAGGACAGGAGCACATTTTCTGTATATAGAGCCTGGGTTTGATTCTTAAACACTGCTAGGTATGGCCCCCTGTTGAATTTCAATAAAATGACTTTTTGCTGGTTCATAATATAGGATTTTAGGATTCTAGTTTCATACTTAATATGTGATTGTCACCTTGTTAGACATCAAAGTGCTGGTGCCATATCCCCTCTTCATTTCTGTCACCCCCTTCACCTTATCCCCCCTAGTGTTCACAGGTCCTAGGAATTTTGTTTCTTGTTCATTAACTAGCTTCATATTGTAAATATGTGACTTCATTAGTAATTCATATTTTACATGAGTAAAACCATCCATTAATTCTTGAAAAAAAAAAGTATTACCACAGAGGCCGAAGAGATAGCACAGCAGTAGGGCATTTGCCTTGCATGCAGCTGATCCAGGACAGACGATGGTTCAAATCCTAGTATCCCATATGGTATGCCATGCCAGCCAGGGGCGATTTCTGAGTGTAGAGCCAGGAGTACCTCCTGAGTGCTGCCGAATGTGACCCAAAAACAAACAAACAAACAAACAAACAAAAATTGTTTGGGGCTGGAGTGGTGGCACAAGCAGTAAGGCATTTGCCTTGCATGCACTAAACTAGGATGAGCTGCGGTTCGATCCCCTGGCATCCCATATGGTCCCCCAAGCCAGGAGCGATTTCTGAGCACATAGCCAGGAGTAACTCCTGAGCGTCACCAGGTATGGCCCCCAAAGCAAAAAACAACAACAACAACAACAACAACAAAAAAAAAAAACAACAACAACAACCCAAAAACCCAAAACAAAACAAAAAAACTTTCCCAGATGTGGCCTCTACATCTCTCCAAAGGTGGTGTAAGGCTCAGGGAGGCAAGAGAAGGCTGGAGCATTTTTGGCTCAAGGTTTAATAAAATTAGTGACTAGAATAACTAGCACTTAAAACCTTTTATTTCCTTTCCCCTATTGGTAGGTACTGAAGATAATTATTCTCCATTTCAGATGGGAAAGTACTAGAGGGGAGAGATTATCCCCCAAAGCCATCTGGGGGAAGTTCTGGCTTTGGTATATAACATAAATCATAAATAGAAAAACAATTATTCATTTTGTTTTTGGGTCACGTCTAGCAATGCACAGGGATTACTCCTGGCTCTGTACTCCTGGCAGGGTTAGGGGACTATATGGGATACTGGGGATTGAACCTGGATTGGGTGCAGGCAAAGCACTTGCCTTATCCGCTGTTCTGTCACTCCGGTCTCAGAAAATAAGAATTTAAAGGACATTTTTGGGGCTAGGCAGAATGGGATTGTGAGTTCCAGATGTTGGGAGTTTTCTAGGATTTCTTTTGTGCCCTTTTCCTATCCTACACCTCCCCAAATTCCTAAATGCTGATAGCTCATTAAATATTTCATGCTGCATACCAGTATATTGAACCCTATTTTCAGCTTCAGCACTGACATGTTCAGAATTTACAGTACTGTTCTTAACAAACTTCCTGGGGTTTTATTTATATAACTTAAACCCAACTACAAAACATGTTTGTAATCATGGTTCTTAAATAAAGATATGAGAAAAAATTAAAAAAAATACTTGGGTACTTGATCTCGGCAAATGGGACCTAGTTCCAGCTGTCTGATTGTGTAAGAAGCATAAACACCTAATATTCATGTGAGATAGGAGAGGATCCTTTCAGTGATTTGGAAGGTGTTTTATTTCTGCAGGTGGGGGATCATGCCTGGCAGTGCAAAGTACACCCGTTGTGCTCAGTGATCATTCCTGGTGGTGTGTGCGTGTTGAATTAAATAAATAACGATGGTGCTGGATGGCGGTGGATGGTGATGGATTTCTCTCTGCCATCCCAGGCCACGTGGCTCTGCAACCCCATCCAGCTGGCGGGTCCCAGGCCCAGGTGAAAGGCGAAATCAGACTCATCCAGAAACAGGCATCAGGAAGCATTAACTTTATTCATGCCCTATTCACCACATGTGTGTGGCCTACTCATAACCTTTCAAGCACTAGTTATTCTTGGCCCTGCATCTAAACTTCTTTTAGCCATCTTCCTTTGGCCTCCATCCTGGTCAAATACCAAAAGAGGCAAAGAACCTAAAGCCCGCAAGCGCAGCAGGGCAGAGAGCCTTAATTCCCTGGCTTCAGGGTTTATCTACCTATTCCAAGACCCCTCCCAGGAATGGGCGGGGTTTTGCAGGTAAGGTTACACCTAATATCTGGTTCCCAAGACCCCTCCCAGAAATGGGTGGGTCTTAGGTAGCTACACCCAAATCCAGGGTCTAAGATAGGTACACCAACACGTGGGGACCACAGTGCAGTGCCTGGGATCCAACTGGGGTCTGTCTGAGTGCAATACAAGGTTATACCTGCTGGTCTATATCTCTGGCTTCAGGGCTACATTTCTTTTCCATTCTCTTTTTTGTACAAGGTTAGATGAAGCGAGGTCACAGGACAATACATCTATGTTGAGCTTTACCATTGCATAATACTGCTGCCCTGAAGGTGGTTCCGAATGTTGTCTGTAGGAGGAGTCAGGCTTATCTCTCTTGCTTGCTCCTTTTGTTAGAGGATGACTCATTGTCGCATCTGATATGACCAAAGCCACACAATGTCACTTAAGACTAGAGAGGTTACAGTAGCAACAACACAAACAAGTTGTTTTATTTATTTATTTGTTTGTTTATTTTTGGTTTCTGGGCCATACCTGCCAGTGCTCAGGAATCACTCCTTGTGAGCTTGGCAGATATGGGATGCTGGGTATTGAACCCGGGTCAGCTGCATACAAGGCAAATACCCTACCCACTGTACTATCACCCCTACTTTTTTGTTCATTGCCCACACTCTTGGTGTTCAGGGGTTCTCCTGGATCTGCACTGAGGAATCACTCCTGGATTGCTTAGGGCACCCTGTGGGGAGCCAGAGTTTGAATCTGGACTGGCCGCATGCATGGCAAATGCCTTACCCACTGTACTATTACTTTAACCCCTGTTTTGTCTTGGTTTTGAGCCACACACTGCAGTGCTCTGAGGTTATTCCTGACTCTTTGCTTGAATGAACATTATGGTCCCTGGGGTTTGGTGCAGGGACCTAGATGGTAATGGAAACGTGTTCCCATCTTCAGATTATCACCTAGACAGCTGTGTGCATTTTTTAGCCTCATCAAAAATGGCCTTTTTTTGTCTTAGAATCACACCAGAAGTGATCATGGCTTACTCTTGGCTCTGTGCTCAGGGATCACTCTTGGCAGGGCTCGGAAAATCATATGTAGTGTTAGAGATCAAACCTGGGTGGATTGTGTACAAGGTAAGGGCCCTACCCATTGTAGTATTGCTCCAATCCAGAAATCAGAAACTGTTTTATTTCACCTGTGAAATTTGTGTATACATAACCAGAAGAATTTGCTGAATGTCTTGAACCATATTTCACCATTGTGAGATCTGCAGCTTAGAGTATACATGAAGTTAGTCATCTTTCCTGGGATATCCAAGTTCACATGCGTCCGTGTCTTCTGTTTTGTTTTGTTTTGTCACACCCAGTGATGCTCAGGGGTTATTCTGCGTTCAGGAATTACTCCTGCTAGGGATTAGGGGACCATATGGGATGGCAGGGATCGAACCAGGTCAGTGCATGCAAATCAAATACTCTACCTGCTGTACTATGTCTCTGGCCTCTGTTCACTTACTATCATGAAAACATGCTCTAGAGGGGGGTCGGAGCAGTGGCGCAGCAGTAAGGCATTTGCCTTGCACAAGGCTGACCTAGGACAGACCACGGTTCCATCCCCTGGGGTCCCATATGGTCCCCCAAGCCAGGAGCGATTTCTGAGTGCATAGCCAGGAGTAACCCCTGAGTGTCACTGGGTATGCCCCCCCCAAAAAAAAGAAAAGAAAAAAAGAAAAAAAGAAAAAAAGAAATGTTCTATAGGAAGGGTGGTAGTTTTTAATATGTAAGGATCTCAGAACAATTATGCCTGGATAATTATTCTTGGGTAAGGTAATGTGTAAGGCAGTATGTGACAGGTGAGCAGACATTTTATGTCTATAGAAGAAATGGTTTGCTACTGGGGGACAGACTCTATCTGAGTGTATGTATCATTTTGCATTATGTAATTATATACTTCTTTAAATGGGATGATAATGTGGCACCTATAGGAGAGTATCTCTGAGGAGAACAAATGATTGCAGCTAGGTACAGGCCCAATATTAGTTCTTTCCTAATGGGCTAGATTTTACTGATAGGGTTGTTAAATTACCTCAATCTAAGTATTTTATTGATGTGAATTCATGTTTCATGAGACAAAGTTTGGGATTAATGATGTGAAGGAAACAACCAAAAGAGGCCTCTAAAAGAAAATACATATTCCAAAGTGTTTAAAGGAAGAAAGATGATCTTGTCAGCAAATAGTTAAATTTGGAGAAGAGCCTGTGGTCAGAGAAAAACACATATAAAAATTTTTATTGGGGCCGGCGCGGTGGCGCTAGAGGTGAGGTGTCTGCCTTGCCAGCGCTAGCCTAGGATGGACCGTGGTTCGATCCCCCGGCGTCCCATATGGTCCCCCAAGACAGGAGTGACTTCTGAGCACATAGCCAGGAGTAACCCCTGAGCATTACCGGGTGTGACCCAAAAACCAAAAAAAAAAAAAAGTTTTTTATTATCAGGGCAGGAGAGATAGCATGGAGGTAAGGTGTTTGCCTTGCATGCAGAAGGACGGTGGTTCAAATCCCGGCATCCCATATGGTCCCCCGAGCCTGCCAGGAGCTATTTCTGAGCGTAGAGCCAGGAGTAACCCTTGAGTGCTGCCGGGTATGACCTCCCCCCAAAAAAAGTATTATCTTTTTGGTTTGGGGGCCATACCTGGCAGTGCTGGGTTCTTACTCCTGGCTCTGCATTTAGCGGACACTTGGCAGGCTCAGGGGAACATATGTGAAACTTGGGATTGAATTGGGATTGACCTCGTGCAATGCATTGCTGTACTATCTTTCTGACCCTCTTGATATATTATTCTGGATACTAATCTTTTTGTTTGTTTTTAGGCCCTACCTGATGGTGCTCAGAAGTTACTCCTGACTCTGTGCTCAGAAATCTCTCCTGGCAGGATCAGGGGACCATATGGAATGTTGGGGATCAAACTTAGGTCAGCTGCATGCAGGACAAATACCCTACCCATTGTGTGTCACTCTGGCCCTAGATACTAGTTTTTATCAGAAAAATTATTTTAGGCCCCTGTATATGGCTCATTAGTAGGAAGCACATCCTTGCAGTTTTTCTTTTTGGTTTTTGAGCCACACCCACTAGTGCTCAGGGTTAACTCCTGGCTGAGTGCTTAGAAATTACTCCTGGTTTAAAAAAAATTACTCCTGGTAGGCTTGGGGACCACATGGGATGCTGGGGGTTGAACCTAGGTAGACCACGTGCAAGGCTAATGCCCTACCCACTGTGCTCCACATCCTTGCATTTTTGAGGGCCTGAGTTTAATCCACAGTAAAGGGAGTGAGCTGCATGGGAGGAGAGGTTTGTAAATCATTTTCCTGGTATGTGGTGTCTATTTTCTTTTCTTTTTTTGCCACAACTAGAGGTGTCTGGTGCTTATTCCTTGCTTTGCACCCAGGGATCATTCCTTCTGGGATCGGGGGACTAAATGGGATGCTGAGAATCAAACCTAGATTGGCTATATGCAAGGCAATCTCCCTACCCACTATACTATTGCTGAAGCCCCATAGGACTTTTCTTTTTGTACAGTCCTTCAAACTGAGTTTTGCAGTATGGAAACTTAACTCCAAATTAAAAACAGAACTACCATATGACAGTTATCTGTTCCTTGGCACCAACCCCAAAGACAGAAACACCTAGTGCGCCACTGGGAGGGGGAGTCCTTTGGACTTTGATATTTCAGGCCTTAGCATTGAACCAATAAGTTGGCTGATCATCAGTTGGTGTGGTTCCCTCTGCTCTCCTGAGCATCACTTGGGATGCCCTCCCCCCAAAAAGAACACAGAAGCACTAATTTGAAAATGTATATACACCTTAATTACAGCATATGTAAAATGGCTAAAATGTAACAACCCAAATGCCCAATGATAGGTGAATAAATAAATGTTTGTATATATACATTTGTAATATTACTCTGTGATAAGAACAATTGGAACACTGCCTTTTGCTACAACTTGGATGGAACTAGAAGGTGTGTTAAGTGAAATGTCTAAGGGAGACAACAAACTCTGGATGATCTCACTCATTTGTGATATATAGAAAGAAACAAAGCAAGGTAATGAGTAATGGTGGATAAAAACAACCCGTGGAGGGCCAAAGCAACAGCAGGTTGGGCATTTGCCTTGCAAACAGCTGACCTGGATTTGATCTCTGGCATCTCATTTGGTTCCCAGAGTCTGCCAGGACTGAATTCTGAGCGCAGAGTCAGGAGTAATCCCTGAGCACTGCCAGTTGTGACCCAACCCCCCCCCCCCAAATTAAAAAAACAAACAAGAAAAAAAAAACCCCAAACCCTTGGATTTGAGGGAGGTGGCTCAGAGATGGAGGACATGTGTTGCATGCTGGAGTTCAAGGTTCAGTACCCAGCACTGCCTGGTTTATCCACCAAGTACCACTGGGATTGATCTCAAGAACTACCTGGTGTGACTCAAAAGGACTAAAGGGATAGTACAGTCTGGAAGGTGCTTGCCTTGCACATGACAGACCGGGGTTTGATCCCTCATCACAGAGTCAGTAGTGCCTTGAGCACTGCCCTATATGGTTTAGAAACAAGAATAAAAAACAAAACAATAAAAAATAAGAAAAAGAAAAACAGAAAAAGGGGAAAAGAGTAGAGAATAAACCCTAGGACTTGACAACAGAATTGAGGTTACCTAAGGGTGGAGAGGGATGGGGCAGAGAAGATGAACGCTATTGTAAAATAATTTTTTACTTGAAATGTAGCAGTTAGACTTACTTTTTGCCATGCCCGGTAGTGCACAGGACTTACTCCTGGCTCTGCACTCAGGATCATTCTTGGTGGTGCTTAGGGAGGTGCTATATGAGGCGTTGGGGATTGAACCTGGGTATTCTTGTCAATAGGCTCTAGGTTTTAAATTCAGGTATTAGATTCATTTTTAATTTTTATTTATGGTGTAAGCTATATACTGATTTGTTTTACTTTTTTTTGTTTGTTTTGGGACCACACTCTACATTCAGGAATCACTTTTGGCAGTCTTGGGGGGACCACATGAGAGCCAGGGATCAAACCCGGTTTGGCTGTGTGAAAGGCAAACACCTCTCTCTCCAGATCCTTATTTTACTATTTTATTTGATAGTGCCACGGAGAAACCCAGTGCCTTCCATGTACAAGGAAAATGAATGCAGTAGCACTGAGCTACATATTTGCTACATAATAAGCTACATACTTGCTCTTGTTTTAGTTTTTATATATGGATGGATGAAACATGGAAAAATGTAAAAAATTTCCAGGTAAAACATGTAAAACTGTTCCAGCACATTTTCCAGAAACAATTATTGAAGATATGACACTTTTTTTGGGGGGGGCGGGATATCCAGTGGCTTGCAGGTGGCTACTCCAAAGTTTATACTCAGGTGTTATTCCTTGTATTGCTCAGGAAAATATGTGGTACTTGAGATCAAACCTGAGCTTCCTCATGCCTAAGAGGCACACTGATGTTTTGAGCTAATGCTACAGGTCATGTCCCGATTTTCAATCAATTCCTCTGCACCTTTGTTGAAAATCAGTTGCCTATGTTTGAATCTAGTCTGGAATTTATTCTGTTCTACTGATCTGATATCTTTATACCAATACTATGTTATGATTATTAAAATTTTTTTTGGTTTTGGGGCTATACCTGGTGGTGCTAGGGCTCTTTGTTTAGAGATTATTCCTGATGGGAATGTCCCTTGGGGGATCATCTACAGTGCTGGGGATCAAACTGGGGGTGGCAGCATGCAAAGCAAGTTCTTTGACACCTGTACTAACAGATATGTATACTTTCATTTGAAATGGGTTGTTTACTCTAGGCTTTCTGCCCTGTCATGAATTTTATTTAATATTTTTAATTTTTTTGTTTTGGCCACACCTTATATGCTCAGCTCTTCCAAGCTCTGTGTTGGGGATTACTCCTAGTGGTATTTGGATAACTATATGGTACTAGGCAAAAACAGGGTTTGCTGCATATAAGGCAAACCTTATATGCATATAAGGTTAAGCAAACCTTAACCTCTGTACTTTCTCTCCAGTTCCGAAAGTTTCTTTATCCGGTAATCTGTATATATTCATTTAGGTTAATTGTATAGTTGGCCATCATGCTGCTATAAACATAGGGAAGCATATATTCTTTTGAATTAAGAGTTTTCAAAATATTCAGATAAAGGTCTAGAAATCGTATTGCTGGATCTTTTGAAATTTTCATGTTTATTTTTAGACTACACCTACTGGGAGACTACTGGGAATCAAACTAAGGGCTCTCACATACAAAACATGCTCTCAGCCTACAAGGCTATCTTTCCATCCCTGCTTTTTGGTTTTTGGGTCACAACTGGCAGTGCCCTGTGGACTACAGTGGTATATGTGGGTAGAATCTAGAAACAGTTACATGCAAATCAAAGCAAATTAACCCTTGTTCTATCCCTTTTTTTTTTTTTTTACTTTTTTGGGAGGTCACACCCGGCCGTGCTCAGGGGTTACTCCTGGCTCTGTGCTCAGAAATCACTCCTGGCAGGCACGGGGAACTATATGGGATGCTGGGATTCGAACCATCATCTGCCCTGGAAAGTTGCTTGCAAAGCAAATGTCCTACCGCTGTGCTATCTCTCTGGCCCTGACAGCTCTCCCTTTTTAAAAATAAGAAATCTCCACACTATTTTCCATATAGGCCACACCATTTACATTTCCACCAATGATTTATCAGAAATCCCTTTTTCTCCACCACCTCACCAATACTTTTTTCCCCCAATCATTCTCACTGAGTGAAGTGATAGCTTACTGTGATTTTGATTTGCATTTCTTTTTGTTTTTTTTGGGTCACACCCGGCAGCGCTCAGGGGTCACTCCTGGCTCTACGCTCAGAAATAGCTCCTGGCAGGCTGGGGGGGGGGGCATATGGGATGCCGGGATTCCAATCACTGTCCTTCTGCATGCAAGGCAAATGCCCTACCTTCATGATATCTCTCCAGCCCCTTGATTTGCATCTCTTATAATGGCATTATTGAGTACTTTTTCTTTTCTTTTCTTTTTTTTGTTTTTGGGCCACACCCGTTTGACACTCAGGGCTTACTCCTGGCTATGCGCTCAGAAATCGCCCCTGGCTTGGGGGGGGTGGCATATGGGAAGCCGGGGGATGGAACCGTGGTCTAGCGCCACCTTCCCGGCCCCTATTGAGTACTTTTTCATCTGCCTGTTCGTCCAGCTGTGATTTGGATAGGAATTTCATTGACTCTATAGACAAATATGGGCATTTAATTTTAATAATATTGAATTTTCGGTGCCGGTGAGGTGGCACTAGAGGTAAGGTGTCTGCCTTGCAAGCGCTAGCCAAGGAAGGACCACAGTTTGATCCCCCTCCCTGGCGTCCCATATGGTCCCCCCAAGCCAGGGGCAATTTCTGAGCGCTTAGCCAGGAGTAACCCCTGAGCATCAAATGGGTGTGGCCTGAAAAAAACAAAACAAAAATTGAATTTTCTATTTTTGGTTTTGAGGATAATTTCTGGTTCTGTACTCAAGAATTACTCCTGGTGGGACTTGGTGGACCATCTGGGATTCATGTGGGACCATATAGTTCAAACAGCTGTATGCAAGGCAAATACTTTAACTCTTGTGCTCTTTCTCCAGCCCAATCAATTCTTTAACTTACTTTTCTTTATATTTAAAAGTGGGCTTCTTGGCTTGGAGGATACTACAGCAGTCAGGGCGCTGTCTGGCATAGGGCTGACCTACTTGAATTCCTGGTACCCAGTATAGCTCCTGAGTTGCCAGGAGTGATTCTTTTATTTTATTTGTTTTTGGTTTTTGGCCCACACCTGGTGACACTCAGGGGTTACTCCTGCTATGTGCTCAGAAGTCGCTCCTGGCTTGGGGGACCATATGGGATGCTGGGGATCAAATGGAAGTCTGTCTTGGATTAGCCACATGAAACGCAAATGTCCTACCGCTGCACTATCACTCTGGCCCCACCAGGAGTGATTCTTGACTGCAGAGCCAGGAGTAACACCTGAACATAGCTGGGTAGAGCCTCAAAAAATGTGGGCTTTATGTAGCAGTTACACTTGGGGGAGGGGCCATTGGTATTACAGCAGAGCTATTGTGCTCAGGAGACCATATGTAGTGCCAGGGATTCAATCCAGTGTCTGCTGCAGCTGCATGAATGGAGGTAGTTTCCATACTTTATATACTATCTCTCTGACCTTAAAGTTGCAATTTGTGGGGGATTTTGGGCCATATCCCACAATGCTCAGGGGACCATGTGGTGTTAGAGAATCAAACCAGGTTGGCCACAATCCTGTACTATTTCTACATTCCCAAAGTTGTGTGTTTTAATTCCCAAACTCTGTTTAAGGATTTAGAACCTTCAAGTACTCCCTAACTTCCCAAGCTACCTTCTCATTGTAGAAAATTCTGATAATTAGAGCAGTCTTCCTCTTATGAGCCTCACCTGCCTTTTATCACCATCACATTAGAGTAATAGGAAATTATTTCTATTTCCCCAGATCAGTTTCTCAGACAAACAAGAACATAACAGGACTCCTTAGTACTGGATCCAATCACAGTGGTTCTGTGGTACTTGGGGTATAGTACAGTGGGTAGGTTGCTTGCCTTGAATGCAGCCAATCCAGGTTCAATCCTTGGTACCATATATGGCCCCTGAACGCTACCAGGAGTGATCCATGTGAACACTGTTGGATGTAGCCCCAAACAGACCAAAAAATATAAGACAAACATAAAAGGTCAGCCACAGGCCTTTGGGGAAAAGAATGCTCTTCTTAAAGAGTAAGGAACATTTGCTCTAGGCTTAGTGTATTAGTTTATTATTTCTGTTGTGAAAAATAATAGTATAATTAACTCAATATCTTAAACATGGTACTTTCATAGTTTCAGTTCTCCAATTATTTATCTAAATAATTAACTGAACCAAAACAGTTATCCATTAACAGAGAGATAGAGGAGAAAGGGGTTAGAGGTAAGGGAGAGGAAAACACCTCTCTCTCTCTCTTTTCTCCTCCTCTCTCTCCTTCTTCCTCCTCCTTCCTTTCTCTCTCTCTCTCCCTCCCTCCCTCTCCCTCTCCCTCTCCCTCCCCCTCTCTCTCTCTCTCTCTCTCTCTCTCTCTCTCTCTCTCTCTCTCTCTCTCTCTCTCTCTCTCCCCTCCTTTTAGGCCACACCTGGCAGCGCTCAGGGGTTTCTCCTGGCTCTACACTCAGAAATTCAGGAGCGATTTCTGAGCAGAGCCAGGAGTAACCCCTGAGCACTGCTGGATGTGGCCCAAAAATACAAAAAAAATCGCTCCTTGCAGGCATGGGGGATACTGGGATTTGAACCACCTTGCAAGGCAAACTCCCTACCGCTGTGCTCTCTCTCCAGTCTCAACATTTCTCAAATATGTGGGAAAGTCTATGAAAGTCCTCAGAAGTTCCCTAATGACACTATATAACCCTTAAAATATTAATATATTTTCTTGGATAAAAATATAAAGACTACCTTACAGAATGTGTAATTCATATTTATTATAAACATTCATAACCTATTCATAATGTATTATTTTTCTTGTATTATGAGGGCTTAAACCTAGGGTCTCAAACAACAGAAGCATGTGCTTTACCTCTGAGCAATATCCCTACTCCCTTGAACTTTGTGAGGTTAGCTCCATTTCCTTGACAATATTTAATGATGATCCTATGGTTTAGTCTTATCTTGATAAATAAATATATCTGGTTAGAGTCCAAGTTTGTAGACTTCTTTTTGGTCTTTGGTATTGACATGTATCATGACGTCTAAACATTCAGTTCGTCCTCTTCCTCTTTCCTTTTTTATCATATCTAGTGTTTGATGAAAAAATATTTGTTTTTATAAAAGAAACACATGTAAGATATTCTAAAACTTGTATGTCAAAATAAAAGATACCACACTGACAGTAGTTAGTAGTTTTTTTTATAATTTAATGAAAAAGTATTGGTAAAAAGGTGACATTTGAAAAAAGACTGAGTTTTTTATCTTGAAAACTGGACTATATAAGACAAAATGAAAAAAATAACAAAGAAGATTAAGAGGTAATACTTCAAAAACAGCAAAATGTAGCAAATACATCTTGGGGTTATTGAAATTTACACAATTGAAGGCTCCTTCATTTAACAAGGAAAATTCTGTAAAAAATTACAACTATAATTCCCTGACTGAAATTATTTTAGTCAATACTTTTCCCAATGGCATTACATATGAAATTTGGCTGAAGCACTTTTTCAATGTTTGCTTTTCCTCCCACTTATTCATATTCAAAAGGCATGATAGGACACGGGCTAATGCACTGGCCTCTAACAGAAGTTCACAATACAGCTCCATATAATTTCTTTACCATGATGGTGTCAAATTAGTATCTACCCAAAAATAACTAAAAAAGCACAGAAACATTGTATTAAGTAGGAGAAGTTACCTTTCTCATTTTGGATAATCTATAGCCTTTTCCACTCAAAAACACAGGATACCTACCACACAGCTATGACATGTTCACACATGTACACAGGCACAAAAGAAACATTTTGAAGATGTAGCCAAAAAGAGGCAAAATACAGAACTTTTCAGAAAAGGAGGGAATAAAAGCAAAGGAACTAATTTCAACAGGAACATAATTAGGGAGAGAACTGCTGATCTTCCCATGCTAATGAAGAAAAAGGGGACCCCTGCCTTGACTGAATGCACACCTTCAGCAGCTGGGCTGTCTTACCAGCAACTTTAGAACTCTAAAATGGCCTTTTTTGTCTGAAAACTCTCACTATATTTTCCCAAACTAGAAGAGAATATTAATTTAAGGCTAAGAAAGAGAAAAGAGAATTACAGTCAGCTTCACATTTTAAAAACTGTACATTTCCCTCTTTTTAAAAGGGAAGCAGACATGGTTTATCCCCCTGACCCGAACAATGTAATTATTCTCTTTCTCCCCTAAATTAATCAAGGCTGATAGTTTGGGAATGGGTATAAGCAAATTCTGAAAATTGGCTTCAGCCCTTTTGCTTGGGAAATTTTCTGATTCAAAGTGGTACAAAGCTAAATTATACACATGTGTTAAACACTTTTCTTTCAAATTCTGTTTGACAATAAAAATCTGTTTCAAAATTAAATCAGGTAAGAATACTTAAACTCTGTGCATTTTGATATATTTTAATTATACCTCAATAAAATTTTTATAAACATTAAAGCAGGTATACAAAAACTGTTAGCCAAAATTATTTAAGTCAAATTTACTTGAAAATAATAACAAAAAACCCTGACCTGGCAGAAATCCCTTCCCTTCTTTCTACCCCTGCACAAAAAGGTCTCACTTTGGGAAAGGCTCTGGAATCTTTCATAAATGTCTAAACTGAGAGAATCAGAGTATTTCCTTAGAAGTAGTACTTTTGTACTTTTGTAAACACTATCCATAAGTTAGCCTTTTATGCTTGTTAGCTGGGTGAAATGGTTACACGAGTGCGTCCCCAACAAACAAGTCTAGGAACAGGCACTGGACACCTAAAATCATTAGGAGTATTGTTTCAGTAAGTTAAGATACTATGAAAAGAACTCAACCTTGTGCAAAGCAAAGGAAAAGGGTAGTGAGCTCGACAGTATCTGAGATTTTGGTCCCTGGTCTCTCCTCGAAGGTTTCCAGTGAAATTAGGAATTTCCTACAGACAGCTTTGAAGGTCACAGGCTGTAGCTTCAAAGATAAATTGCTTTAGTGTTTGACTCATAATCTCTTGCAAATCTATTAACAATGTAAGAAATCTTAATACGTATACTCCTCATCAATGTGTTAATATATTTGAAAAGTTTCCCCAAAGCATTTATCGAGCTAATACTCTTGAGCATAGCTGTTTTCAATAGACTCTGGTAAAAAGCCTTAGGGCAATCTCTATAATGTGCTTGTGAACATTGGACTTCAAAACATTTCAAAAACTGCTAGTCAAATAGTTACAGAAAAAATTTTATCCTTCTCACTGCAATACCTCCTAACATATCTAGAATTCTTTTGGTATATGAATTTTCCCCAATATATGAGGCAATTGTAAAGGCTGAAGTTTTCTTGGAGGAAATTTTTTTAATCACCTCTGCATTGAACTATGAGAAAGGTGATGTAGCCTGCTTTTACCTCGGTAATCCCGTCTTGAATCACGGGATGGATTTTCCCTGTCTGAGCTCTCTCTCTTTACCCTGACTTTCTCTTTAGTCCCTTCACTTTCTGGTTCGGAATCACTGAGCTCCACATCTGGGCAATAGCCATCATTTTCTTGATATGGAATTTTTCCTGCAGACTTTCTAGCATGATGCTTGCCCCAGTGCTGCTCGTTGGGGCCAATATTTTTGGTAGGCTTTACATAGCACTGGACGTCCTCTGTGGTCCTCACCCACCTATTGGTGGCCTCCTTAAATGACCTACTAAAGTGTTCCACACTGGATTTTCTAAAGCTGCCCTGACTGGCTAAGTGGGAGATGAGCACAGGCTCATGGTCACAGAATGTTTCACTGGAGCTGTCTTTTTGGGTGACGTCCCCTGAACAGCTGCCATCCACACCATTGGATTTGGTAAGCTTGGAGTTAGACTGATTTTTTCCATTTCCAATAGAGGACTGTCCATGCATGACAGCCGGAAGGACCAGAGGCTTACCCACTGACTGCCCATGACATAACTCAGGAGACGTTCTCCAAGCAGGACTGGAATCCTTTGCTTCACTCTTGGAATGGCTGAGGCTGGCCAGCAAACAGTGACTCTTGCCCTCTAGTGGGTATCTCGGGTATGATTTCATTCTCATTTCTAATGGTTCCTGGGTGCTCCTTACACTGTGAATAGGGGAGTTGCTGCCAGGAGAGAGGTTTCCTTGATCAGGCTCTGTGGAGCTATTTTGGCAGTCTTCTGAGGCTGATTTGGGCATTTTTAACTTTAAGGTAATTCTTGGTGGTGGGTAAAAAAGTGAATTTTCTAGTGCACTTGTCAAAGGTAGTCCTGAGATAAAAAAAAAAGAGATACTTTTTAAACAGCTGATTTAAATAACATCATATAGCAAAAAAAATTCATACATGTACTCTTTTAAGTCTATCAAGTATATGTCTTTGCATATTTCCTAATTCCTTATTCATCTTTTCTTTTAGTTTTGAAAAGAATGTCACAGTAACGGTTTAGAACAGGATCTAAGTGTGTGTGCGCATCCAGTTATGCCTTAATTATAAACCAGGGTTGGGAAACTTTCTTTTTTTTGTTGAAAACTTTCTTTTTTTAAAGCCAAATTGAGCAGTGGGGGAGTTAATATACCAACTTTTGTGATACTAACGTTAATAAGTTCTGATAAACCATTGCCATCGGACCAGCCAGGAAACTTTCTTATGCTAAGGAGCACTTGAATATTTATAACATCATTTAAAGGCCATATAATCTAGGCAGACAGGCAATTGACAAGAAGCATGCATGCCTGATTTGCCATGTATCAGGGACGACCATTTGATTTTACTATATTCAGGCCAGATATCCCCTACCCTTATTAGATATTCCAGACTCTAACCCCCCTACCTCGTCTGGTCTTCCTAAGGCAAGTAAAATACAAATTTAGACATGTAGCACAGGTTTTATTATTTGTGAGAAAATCTTTTAGCAGTGAATCTTCCTATACTGAGTACTGTAATTATGTTCACCCGTGTCTCTTATCAGATGGGTAGCATACCTTGCAGGCAGGGATGCTTTGTTGCTGAGTACTATTTAAATCAATCCTTAACCAGAGTAAGTGCTCAACAAATATTAGAACCTGGCCAATGATATGCTTTAATGGACCATTAAAATGTATTGTAATCCAGGAATTAAATATTTTCTGGAAATTAGGATTAGGTTTAACCCTATTGATTTCTGTTTTGTTTTTGTTGTTCTTGGGCCACACCCAGTGGTGCTCAGGGGTTACTCTTGGAAGGCCAGGGGGACCATATGGGATGCTGAGGATTGAACCTGGGTCGGTAGCATGCAAGGCAAATGCCCTATCTGCTGTGCTACCATTCCAGCCCCTGTTACAACATTTTAACATATGTGTTACCTGCAGCAGTTTCCTGGTTAGCAAGTTGGACTTGTAAACTGAAGATCTGTTCCTGTATTTTGGTTTGTGATAATTTCATCTTCTCTCGTCTGCTTATCATGTAGCATAGATTTCGGACCTAAAAAGCAAATCACCAATAAGTGGAGTTTTTTTGTCATGTTATACAAACCTAACAACTGAAACTGTTTAATTAAAATGAAGGCAAATAAAGTTAAGTTTTGAGGAGAGAAGAACCCAAAAGCAGGTCAGATGTTGGATATGGTTTCCATATCCATTAGCAGCACAAACAAAATGCTCCAATGTCACCTAACATTTTCTGCATTATTTGCATCGCCAGGCAGGGAAGATTGGTGATTTTCAGTTTTCCTTTTGAACCCTTTAGTATAAACAACAGCAATGCTGGTACTACTAAGTTTCTTTTTAAAGGTTTTTTTGTTTATTTTTGGGCCATATCCTTGGAGGATCACAAAGTGCAGGGAGGCCTCCTGCATGCCAAAGCACAAGATCAATCTTGAGCTAGCTCATTAGTGCCCAGGATATGGTTTGATTTTTTTTTTGGTTTTTGGGCCACACCCGGCGGTGCTCGGGGTTACTCCTGGCTATCTGCTCAGAAATAGCTCCTAGCGGGCACACCGGGATTTAAACCAACCACCTTAGGTCCTGAGTCGGCTGCTTGCAAGGCAAATACTGCTGTGCTATCTCTCTGGCCCTATGGTTTGATTTTTTAATAAATACTAGACCAGCAGGATAAGGTCATTTGGGAAGACTAAAGTGGCTTTTTGTTTCACATTTTGTGTTCAAGTTTCCACAACCACAGTGATCAAGTTCTTCATTTTTCATACTCCCTACTTGAACAAATTATTCAAACTTTCTGTGCTCATTTATTGATTTATAAAGAGATAATCAATAAGTACTTTCTTCATAAGTCTGTCAGGAATTAAATGAGTTACTGTGATATATATCTGTGTGTGTCTATGTGTATGACTGTGTGTAGGTGTGTGATATTTTGGGAAGTTTGGGCCATAGCTGGTAGTGCTTGGGAGATATTCCTGGTGATTCTTAGAAGACTGACCATGAAATATTGGAATCAAATCCAGGCCTCCTGCACACAAAGCATGCATTCAGTCTGTTCAGATATCTTTCCAACCTATGTGTATTATATTTGAGTACTTTTCTAAATTAAATTCATTATTTCTTCAACCTGTAATTTCTTTACTTTTTGGCCACATCCAGTGGTGCTCAGGGGTTTCTTCTAGTTCTGAGCTCAGGAATCACTCCTGGTGGGATGTGGGGGATCATGTGGGATGCTGGGGATTGAACTCAAGTGAAGTAAGTACTCTACCCACTGTACTATTGCTCAGGTCCCTTTTTCCTTTTAGTTTTGAGTAACACTTGTTGGTGCTCTGAGCTTACTTCTGGCTCTGTACTAAGGGATCCATTCTGGTATGGTGTGAAGAACCATATATAGTATCCTGAAGATATAACCCAGGTTTGTTGTGTGCAGAGCAAGTGATGCACTGTCTCCAGCACTCATTCTGCAATTTTTTAAAAAAAAAGTCTACCTATCTACCTACCTACCTACCTAGCCTGCCTGCCTGCCTGCCTGCCTGCCTATCTATCTATCTATCTATCTATCTATCTATCTATCTATCTATCTATCTATCTATCTATCTATCTATCTATCTATCTATCTACCTACCTACCTACCTACCTACCTACCTACCTACCTACCTACCTACCTATCTCTGACACTCATTCTGCAATTTTAAAAAGTCTGTCTATCTATCTATCTATCTATCTATCTATCTATCTATCTATCTATCTATCTATCTATCCATCCACCCGCCCATCTATCATCTATCTATCTATCTATCTATCTATCTATCTATCTATCTATCTATCTACCTACCTACCTACCTACCTACCTATCTCCGACACTCATTCTGCAATTTTAAGAAGTCTGTTTATCTGTCTGTCTGTCTGTCTGTCTGTCTATCTATCTAATCTATCGGTTCCACCCAGCAGTTCTCAGGGGTTACTATTGGCTCTGCACTCAGAAATTGCCCCTGACAGGCTGGCGGACCATATGGGATACCGGAATTGAACTGGTTCTCTCCCTGGTTGGCCACATGCAAGGCAAATGTCCTACCGCTGTGCTATCTCTCTAACCCCTCATTCTGCAATTTTTAAGTATGACAGTAAAATATGGCTGAGCCAATTTAGGTTCAATAATGAATTTAATATTTTGATAAAATTATTTCATTGTTTTTAACTTTCCAAGAAATATCTGCAACATAGTCTTTTTTGGGGGGTCATACCAGGCTTTATTCAGGGTTTACTACTAGATCTACATTCAGGAATTAGTCCTGACAAGCTCAGGTGACCATCTGGAGCACCAGGGATTGAACCCTGGTTTGCTGTGTGCAAGGTAAGCACCCTCCCTGTTGTGTTATTTGTCTAGCTCCACTGATAGTCTTTCCTGAAATTAAGATTCAGGATTAACAAGAAAATTGATTTCTATCTTGAGTTTGTAAATCATTAGAACTTTGTAAGAAATAAATTTTTCATTGTTATTCATAACAATTCAAAAATAATAAAACTGATATAAGATTTTAAATCTTGGGGTTGGATAATACAGTGGGCAGGATGCTTGCCTTTCATGTGGCCAACCTGGGTTCAATCCCTGGCATCCCATATGGTTACCACCAGCAGTAATTCCTCAGTGCAGAGCCAGGAGTAATCCCTGAGCATTGCTGGGTGTAGTCCAAAACAAAAATAAAAAGATTTTAAACCTCAGAAATCTATGTCAAGAGTTTTAAAAAGTGCATGAGTCAAAGTACAGCTTAAATAAAAACATGTTCTATAAATCAGAAATACAAATCACAAATACTATTTTCTTCTACAAAATGATCTTTAGAGAACAGTGGTTCTTCCCTAGGAATAGTTACCTGAAAACAATGTGACTATTAGGAAGAGATGATACTGGAATCTAATAGGTAGAACCAGGGACCTGTGAAACAATCTACAATGCACAGGATAAACCTGTACAACAAAGAAATATCCAGCCACATTGTCAACAGTGCTCAGGTTAAGAAGCCCTGCTTCAGATATTGATCAGTTTTCATTTCACATACTGTTTATCCACTGCAATTATGAAACCACAGCTTCATTGACAAAGATTATTTGGAAGACCAAAGCTAACAAAAATATCTCCAAAAGTAATGTTTCACTTTAAATATAAAAATGATTAAACAGGGGCCTGAGCAATAGCGCAGCAGTAGGGCATTTGCCTTGCAAGCGGCTGACCCAGGACGGAACTCGGCTCAGTCCCCAGCATCCATTTGTCATCCCCCAATCTAGGAGGAATTTCTGAGCAGGAGTAACCCATGAGTATCACCGGTGTGGCCCAAAACAAACAAAAAAGATTCAACCACAAATTAAAATGGCAGAATTAGCATAAATAGCATATAATTCTCCTCAAACTCATTCTAGTTGACTCTATTAATATGGGAAATTAATCTGAATGGTTTCAATAGTTACATTTCAGATATTTTCTAAGCAAATAGTGCCCACTGAATATTTTTCTTGACTGTGATAAAATTTTAATGACATATAAACTAGCTGACAAATGCCAAAATAAAAAATTGTTTCAGGGGGCCGGAGTGGTGGCACAAGCAGTAAGGCGTCTGCCTTGGGCATGCGTTAGCCTAGGACAGACCATGGTTCAATCCCCCGGCATCCTATTTGGTCCCCCAAGCCAGGAGCGATTTCTGAGCACATAGCCAGAAGTAACCCCTGAGCATCAATGCATGTGGCCCCAAAACAAACAAACAAAAAAGAATAATGTTGGGAGGCTGGAGCAGTAGCCCAAAAACCAAAAAAAAAGAATAATTATTTAAGGGCCGAAGAGATAGCATGCAGAAGGACGGTGGTTCGAATCCTGGCATTCCATATGGTCCTGTGAGCCTCCCAGGAGTGATTTCTGAATGCAGAGCCAGGAGTAACCCCTGAGCGTTGTTGGGTATGACCCCCCAAAAAAGAATAATTATTTCAAATTTAAGATTCATAGATCATATTAAGTGAGGCTTTTACAATTCCCTGAATATGCTAGAAAACGAAATCAGTGCTCAACATCTGGGGCCACAGCTAAATCAGAATATAAGCAAGAACAGAAGCCCACACTATAAATTAGTTGACCTATAATTTTTTGTGGTATTGGGAATGACAGAGGGACCTCACACATGAAAGGAAAGTGCTCTACTAGTAAACCATATCCCTGGTCCTGAGCTGACATTTTAAAAAGCAAATCTAGGCCAGAAATAGCAAAATAAGTGGGAAATCATTCTTTCCATGTAGAGGGCCCGGGTTTTATCCCTAGCACATGGTTCCCTAAGCATAAAGTTGAGAATAGCTTTTGAGCACTACTAAGTGTGGCACAAAAATAAATACATAGAAGCAAAAACAAACTAAAGCTAGAGCTACCTCTTTAGCCCCATCTTCTCTTAATTTTGTGTTGGAGAGCATCCATATTTTACAAAGCAAGTATTCAACTTCTGAACTATATCCTCCTCCAATTTTATGCAAATCAAGAGCTACAAAACTAGTCAGACAGTAGGTCACCTTACCCTCTCGAGGTCTTGACGTAGATGCATAAACATTCTCATGCGAGTGTGAATACCCTCCTCTCTTGGCTGTACCAGGCCATTTTCTTCATCCTCTCTTGGTGGAAATAGTGGCTTATTGAAGTTGCTTTTCCGTTTCAGTTTCCAGTAGTTATATATAAAATCAACAGCTACCTTGGGCAGCCCCAGTTCTGTGGCCACATCTTCTACACAGACTAGGTTATAGAACTCCTCTTCCAGTTCCTGAAGCTTCTGTGCCCGTAGGCTTATCTTCTCGCTTTTGGCCTGGTTCTGCTCTGCAGCTCTGTGTACAGGGTACTCAGTGTCTCCCAGTTTCTGCCTGTTTTGGCTGTGCTTGAGGCAATATG
Source organism: Suncus etruscus (assembly GCF_024139225.1). Classification (NCBI taxonomy): domain Eukaryota; kingdom Metazoa; phylum Chordata; class Mammalia; order Eulipotyphla; family Soricidae; genus Suncus; species Suncus etruscus. The sequence goes on along the minus strand of NC_064868.1, from coordinate 49,645,976 downwards.
ACTTGAACTTAACTTCATCTCCCTCATCTAGTATGGTCTTCATCTCTAAGCTGTGCTCAAAGGCACAGGTGACATGAAAGGCAGTGATGCAGCTTTTTACTGAGCACTACAGGAAAAGAAGATACATTAAGAAAGCAGGGCTAGGTGGGGCCGGAGGGATAGCATAGAGGGTAGGGCATTTACCTTGCACACAAAAGACCCAGATTTGATCTCCAGCATCCTATACTGTACCTTGAGCTTTCCAGGAGTAATTTCTTTTTTTTGGGGGGGGGGTCACACTTGGCAGCACTCAGGGATTACTCCTGGCTCTACACTCAGAAATCACTCCTGGCAGGCTTGAGGGAGCATATGAGATGCCAGGATTTGAACCACCATCCTTCTGCATGCAAGGCAAATGCGCTACCTCCATGCTATCTCTCCAGCCCCTCCAGGAGTAATTTCTAAGTGCAGAGCCAGGAGTGACTCTGGAACGATGTCAGGTGTGCCCCCCCCAAGCGCCACCGGGCATAGCTCTAAAACAAAAACCAAAACAAACAAAACAACAACAAAAATAGAGAGGGGCCAGAACAATAGCACAGCAGTAGGGTGTTTGCCTTGCATGTGGCTGACCCAGAAGAAACCTGGGTTCGATCCCTGATGTCCCATATGGTCCCCCAAGACAGGAGCGATTTCTGAGCTCATAGCCAGAGTCAATTCCTGAGTATCACCAGGTGTGGCCCAAAAATGAGAGAGAGAGAGGGAGAGAAAGAGGGGGAGAGAGAAAGAGAGAGAGTGTGCTTCTCCAGGGTGAGAAAAAGTAAGCAAAGAGACAAGCAAACAAGATACTTATTCAAGAGAGAACAAACTGAGCAAGCTGAGAAAAATATAAATGATTCAAAAAGGACAATATGTGAAAGCCAGGATGTAGCTCAAGTGGTAGAGAACAAGTCTTGCATGTTTGAGACTTTGGATTTGATCCCTAGCACAATATAGAGTACTCTGCACTGTTAAGATATTCCAATGGTGATCTGCCCTTTGGGGTCAGCCACGATGGTGTAGGGGAGGAAATAGGGAAGCTTACACCTTAATTCCTTCCATCAAATGCAAACGGGGCTTTCTCTTTGGGTCTCTCCCAGCATCCTTCTGGGTCCTAGCACCATTGCTGAAATTATGTTCCCTGGGGACAGTGAGGCCTGTGTATGGGCAGGAACAGGGAGACTCCAGTCCTAATCCCTTCTACAAAGCTCCAACGGGACCTCCTCTCCAGCCTTCCCTAGGTCTCTTCTGGGTTTCAGTGCCATTACTGAAAGCCCCTTTCTTGCTATTAGACCTCCATTTCCTGCATGGACACTAGTGCATCCGCGTGAAGTCATTTCAATATATATCACAGTCTTCCTGGCAGATTGGATCCAGCACGTCTTTCAACACCCTGACACTCCAGAACACCAAACCACTAAATGCAAAGATCAATGAGGAAGCTAAAGAAGACATCTACTGTTGGGGATAGGGAGAAAACTCCTGGCAAATCTCCAAGTTCACCCAAACGCCTGAACCTTATAGATGAGGACCTAAAATCAACACTTAATGGTTTAGCAATGGAAATCAAGGAGTTACTAGCCTGTGAAATTAAGAAATCTATAGATGAACACTTCAATCAACTCAAAGAAGAACTCTTTTAGAAGATGAGAGTATCCATACAAATGGGACTGAAGGAACTAAAAAATATGTTAGCAAGCCATATTAGTAGAATTACCAAGTGGAGAATCGCATAGACAAACATGAAGGTAAATTACAAGCCAGCAGTGATAAAGGAATAAAAAATGGAGAGAGATAAAACCCTGAAAGAAAATATAAGGTACTTAATGAACAAAGACAAGAGAAATAATCTCTGAATTATAGGAATTCTAAAAGGGGAAGAAAACAAAATAGGGGAAGAACAAGTAGTGAGGGAAATAATAGCAAATAACTTCCCCACCCTTGGGAAAGTAGTTTCTCTATAAATCCAAGAGGCAGAGTGCCAAACAAAATAGACCATAACAGAATAGTAACAAGACATTTAGTAATACAAATGGCAAAAAATAAATATAGATGACTCTTTAAAGCAGTAAGGGAGAAAAAAAACCCTGATGTATAAAGGAAACAACATAAGAATCAAACCAGATTTTCCATTTGAAACAATCCAGGTAAGAAAAGAGTGAAACAACATATTCACACTACTAAATAAAATAAACTTTCAACCTAGAGTCCACTACCTAGTGAAACTCTCATTTATAAGGGAGGGAGGGTTAAAAACATTCTCAGACAAAAAAAAAGAACTCACAATATTTGTGCTAATCAAACTGACCCTAAATGAGCCACTCAAAAAGCAATTACACAGACCAGATCCCCAATTGTAGCCACAACAACCCTTTCTGTCAATGGTTTCCTTAAATGTCAATGGATTAAACGCTACCTTCAACAGCAGATAAAGCTGTTTAGATTGAACAGGTGTCCAATCAACTGCTCTTTATTAGATGTCTATAATAATGTTCTAATGCTTTCATCCACAGAAACGGGTGCAAAATGCATTTGGAAGCCAGGGGTTCCCACTACAGTGCTCGCTATAAGAAGTTTTAATGTCTTAATTTTACTATGTTTATAATGACTCTTTTTTTTTGTTTTTGGGCCACACCTGGCGTTGCTCAGGGGTTACTCCTGGCTGTCTGCTCAGAAATAGCTCCTGGCAAGCACGGGGGACCATATGGGACACCGGGATTCGAACCAACCACCTTTGGTCCTGGATTGGCTGCTTGCAAGGCAAATGTCGCTGTGCTATCTCTCCGGGCCCTATAATGACTCTTGATCTTTCTGTCCACAGTGGTACTTGGAGATACAGGCCGGTCACTCCAGTTCCACATTGCAATGCTAATCTATATTAGACTCAGAAAAAAGGGCTCATTATGATACTGTCAGAACAATAATTCTAATCTATTAATTTTCTACCTGATTATGCCTGCTAACATAATTTAATGTTTATGTCCACAGATAGCAATGGAATATGCAACTGCATGCAATGAACTCCTGTTGCAGAGCTCATTCATTGAATATGTTATTGTAATGTTTTCAATTGTAGGTAGTTTAAAATTATACCATAATTTTCATGATTATAGATTGCTTTTAGAAAAGGAATTTGGATGCTCAAGACCTGCTAGACAATATTTCATGGTGTGGACTCCTCTCACAGAGCTCATTACCATAATCGCTCAGTTTTCTAGACTTGAAAATTATGATTGATTTTAAGACTGCTCTATATATGATCTAACCCATGAAGACTTTCTTTAGTAAAGTTTACCCTCACCAATCATAACTGGCCTAGAAAATTGAAAACCTTTCCATTTGACTTGCTGACTTTATATTTTTAAGCATTCTGTCCTATTTCACCCGGGTCAGCTTTTCAATTGTAACTCATGGATTGATCCTCAGTGTCTATGTGTGTGTGCATGAGTGCATGTGTTGGCCACCTCAATGTCTGTCTAATGTCCATCTGTAATACACATAATATCTATGTTGTATACTGCCCTTTCCCGTTACATATAAACCCTCCTCGCCTCCTTCGCACACCACCTTACACATTCTTTTTTTTTTGGTTTTTGGGCCACACCCATTTGATGCTCAGGGGCTACTCCTGGCTATGTGCTCAGAAGTCACTCCTGGCTTGGGGGGACCATATGGGACGCCGGGGGATCGAACCGCGGTCCGTCCTACGCTAGCGCTTGCAAGGCAGACACCTTACCTCTAGCGCTACCTTCTCGGCCCACCTTACACATTCTTTTCTAACCCTTTATGCTCTCATTCCCCATCTGTTATTTTATTCCATTAACCCTTTTTACCTCTGTTATTAACTCCTCAGGAAACAGAACATTCTCCTCACCCTAGCCAGCTGCCAAACAGCTCCCAAAGTGAAAAGATAGATTCTCTCTCTCTCTCTTTTTTTTTTTGGGGGGGGGGATCAAACCCGGCAACACTCAGGGTTTACTCTATGCTCAGAAATCGCTACTAGCAGGCTCAGGGAACCATATGGGATGCTGGGATTCAAACCACCAACCTTCTGCTTACAAGGTAAATGCTTTACCTCCATGCTATCTCTCCGGCCCCCAAGATAGATTCTTAACCCAAGAAGCTGCCACTATCACTGCTGCTGATTTGCTCTCAGCAGTCCTTTCCTCCCCAACTCCCTTTGCTGTGGACTGTTGTTTGCTACCAGATTTGGTTTCTGAGAAGCCCCAGCTCCATGACATTTCATGATATGTGACTGCTAGGAGCCATATTTTAGACTTCACAAGACCAAATCACAGGTTGAAGCTGTGCTCCAGATTTTATCTCCCCATGGCTATTTCAAAAGACTTAAAAGGGACATGTATATCTCCTTTGAATATTTCGTTAGATGTATTTCCTTACTAGGTATAACCCTTACTGTCTGTTTTCTTATGTAGTGGCAATTTTCCCCAATTTGGGGATCTATTAAGTAGGGAATTCTAGTAGATAAGTTTCTCTCATGTTCACATTAGAACCAGATTATAGAGATATTTTAGCTTGTTATTTTTGCTATATGCAATCCCATAGCACCAGTAGTACCATGTAGCATTGTTCCTTTTTGCATAGGCACATTAAAATGAGGAAAATTTATGTGTGCAAACAAGTTCTTATCTAATAGAGATAGGAATACATAAATTTTATAGTGTAGTGGGGCCTTACAGTCTGAACACAAGTCATAGTGACTTAGCTTAGGCTTCAGAAGATGGGACATTGACCATTCACCCCTGAACCTTTTACCCCATCTACGGAAACAGCACGGTTTTCTACACCAGCACCAGTAATTGGACTTCTACCAGGGTAGATCCTACTGCTGCCCTGGCATCGACTTACTTCAGAGTAGGTTCATATAACACCCTGATGACTTGGTAACTGCAACAACCTGCTTTCAGGGTAGGGTTCTCTGTATTGTCACCTAATGGTGAGATGAAACCAGAAGATGCTCTGCGTTACCCTGACTTTGCCATAGGATCTATACAGAAACCAGGATCTCTAACTATAGAAACCTGACAGCAATAACCATGATGGTGGAGAGCTTTTACTGTAACCACAGAGAAAGACATTGGAGTTAAACAACTTAGCATGCCTGGAGCCTGTAGTTGTTCTTTTGCCAGAATATTTCATGGGTAAGGTTTCCCTGTTTTCAGGCCAAAAGTTTTTCCTTCTATTTTCCCCAAATTTTGCTGTGCCTATGCAAACAACAACTGCCATACACATACCATTTTATTTGTTTTTTAATTTCTGATCTTTAAAAAGAGCTTATTAAACCTTTGCTGATTTTAATCTGTATCCTTTACCTAAAAACTCTAAGTATTATTGTAATAATTTCTCTGAATTCTTAAGAGTCCTTTCGTAAATTACTGGACATGAGGATTAATCTCTTTTTGACGAGGAACTAGGGGAGCCACACCCAGAAGTGCTCAGAGGACCACATGTAATTCTGGGAATTCGAATCAGGGTTGGCCAAATACAAGGCAGATCTGTGTACTAGCTCTTGAGTGCGTGAGGATAGTCTTGCACATCTGCAAGAGGCAAGGCATTTGCCTTGCGTGCACTAGCCTAGGATGGATTGCCGCTTGATCCCCCTGGCGTCCCATATGGTCCCCCAAGCCAGGAGCGATTTCTGAGCACATATCTAGGAGAAACCTCTGAGCGTCACCGGGGGTGGCCGAAAAACAAAACAAAACAAAACAAAACAAAAAAGAAACTGCATTTCTTGCAACTGTAACTATATATATTTTTGTTTTTTTTTGGGGGGGGCTGTTGTATCATCCATACGGATTTTCCATATTTCTATTAGCGGGAAGGAGAGAAGGCCTGTCAGAAGTCATATTCCTGGTATGACTTCTGGTATGATGGCTATTCATATGTCTCCAAGGGAATTACACCAAAAAGACTGCTGGGGAAATACAGAGTGGAGGTTGGGAGAAATTCCGTAGAGATATTTTTGAGATTCATGTTAAAGTATTGACATTATATTTGGGCTATTCTCCCTTCTGCTGTGTATTCATGGGCAAAATATAGCCTCGATTAAATTCTCTTTGCCCAAAAAAACTTCAGCACCAAACAAAAACCTAGACAACTTTTTCTCTCTGTCAGCTCTGAATTTATATCAAAAGGGTTAGCCTTTTGATGTAGCTCTGAGTTGTCATAATTCTAATTTACTTAAAGGTACAAAATTTGCATTTCTTTGGCCTGGCTCTTTTACCTGCCCCTTTTACACAAACCAGCTCTCCCTGCAGAGAATGGATAAACCTGTCAGGCTAGCTTAGCTCCTTGCTACTCCACTTCTGAAAACTGGTTGGGCAGGATCTGCCTTTGAGTTATTAAAACTCACATTCTTCCTTCTAACTCAGGACTCTTAATATAGTTCCTTTCACCAGAGCTGCACAGCCCCCTAGTCAGTTAAATTGTTATGTGTATCTGACAGGGCTACTGTTAATGTTTCTGTGTATCAGAAGTTCTGTTCTTTGTCAATCCGGACATTCTTGTCATACCTGTGACTGACATTTAACCCTTATAAAATTCCTAGTTTGGAGATTAAAGTCAGAATGCTTGTTCTCTCATACATTCATTGTGTGGTCTCATTTCTTCATTTTTCACCGCCTGTGCATCCACTCTCCTCAAGAGGATTCAAAGAAGTCCTCTAATTCAACCAGACCCCAAGAGCTAGTCAGCTGCTGGGGCCCACACTCGTTACCTCTGACTCTATGCTCAGGAATCACTCCTGGCAAACTTGGGGGACCACATGATGTGCTGGGGATCAATCTAATATTGTCTTCCATGTCAGTGGTATTGGAAATCTAAAGATAAAATAGTCTGAGGTTATAGTATGCTAAAGAGCTGTAGATAAATCATAGAAATATAACTATAATCCAGGGTAGAATGAGGCCAGGTGGGGCTGCAACACAAACTTAGGTGAGCTAACTTCAAGGCTACTTCTTTATCTCACCTCAGTAGTGTTGCCATTCATTGTTAAAAATAGGGGGAGGATGTTAGGAAGCTTGCTACAAAGAGTGGTGGGTGCAGTTAGAGTGAAGAAGGGTCCACTATGATAATGAGAAGTCGAAATGATAATCTGTATTAGGTGCTGAAAGGGGATAAAGTGCCATGCATGATGTCCCTTCAGTAACAAGACTGCAAACCACAGTATCTAAAAGGAGAGAAAGGAGAGGAGAAAGAGAAAGAATAGGAAGGGAGGGAGGGAGGAAGGGAGGGAGGGAGGGAGGGAGGGAGGGAGGGAGGGAGGGAGGGAGGGAGGGAGGGAGAAAGAAGCAAAATGCCTGCCCCGAGAGACAGGCACAAGAGGGAGTGAATGGGAAGGAAACCGGGGATACTCATGGTGGGAAAGTGTACTGGTGAAGGGTGGTATAAATTCTATGACTGAAACTCAAGTATAAATAATTTTTTTTGGTTTTTCAGGCCACACCCGTTTGATGCTCAGGGGTTACTCCTGGCTAAGCGCTCAGAAATTGCCCCTGACTTGGGGGGACCATATGGGACACCGGGGGATCGAACTGTGGTCCTGATCCTTGGCTAGTGCTTGCAAGGCAAGACACCTTACCTCTAGTGCCACCTTACCGGCCCCAAGTATAAATAATTTTGTAACCACGGTGCTTAAATAAATTTTTTAAAAATAATGAAGCAAACCTCAAAAAGCTATAAAAATATGGGGGAGGTGCAGGTGTCACAATAAGAAAAACATAAAAAATATTGTTAGCGGGGAAATTGCATATTATAAACTGTGTATTATATATGTGATATAATTAGAGATATATTTACTCAATAAACACAAACTGAACACTGAAAACAGGCAGGAATTTTTTGTTTGGGGGTAATCACAAGTATGGACCAATCGGAAGAGAATCCAAGGAAACAGAAATGCGTTAGGCTGGAGTGATATCAAGCAGTAGGGCGTTTGCCTTACACATGGCTGACCTGGCTCTGACCCGGGTTTGATCCCTGACATCCCACAGGGTCCTCTGAGCCTGCCAGAAGTGATTTCTCAGTGCAGAGCCAGGAGTAACTCCTGAGCTCTGCTGGGTGTGGCTCAAAAAAATAGTATTTTTCAGGGCCGGAGAGATAGTATGGAGGTAGGGTGTTTGGAGATAGGGTGTTTGCCTTGCATGCAGAAGGATGGTGGTTCGAATCCCAGCATCCCATACGGTCACCTGAGACTGCCTGCCAGGAGTGATTTCTGAGCACAGAGTAAGTAACTCCTGAGTGCTGCCAGGTGTGACCCAAAAACCAAAAAGCAAACAAAAAAATAGTATTTCTCAGGAGCCAGAGATAGTACAGTGGGTAGGGTCCTTGTCTTGTACGTAGTCAATGTGCGTTTGATTCCCAATATTCCATATGGTCCCTCAAGCCCTGCCAGGACTGATTCCTTAGCATAGTGCCAGAAATAAGCTCTGAGCGCCACTAGATGTGGCCCCCAAATAAAAACAAAATAAGAATATCACTTTTCAGTGATAGAACCAGAGTTTCTTGGAGATCTGGAGAGAATCAGGTTTGGAAGAAAACATCTACCAGAGAATAAGCAGAACTTCACAGAACTCCTAAAACAGCTTTCTTTAAGCTATCACATCATATGGCAAACTTTCTGTGATGATCAGCAGGCAATCTAACGCCAACCTAGGGTTTCTAAGCAGAAGACTGGGAAGTGGAATGCAAACCTTATCTTCCCTCTAAACTGGCAAAGCCAGCCTATGCGCATTTGAGATAAAAGGTAAGATAACATTCTGGAAAGCCAGAACATGAAGGGTTAGCCATTTTGCCTTTGTCAGAGGTAACTAATTTCTTCCAGTCCTATCCATCTAACTTGTTGTTGGATGCACTAGCAAGCTATACTAAACTTCAAGATGCTGGATGCCCCAGATGTTTCATAAAAACTTGCCTGTATTAGATGGAACAAATTTGACTATAAGTTTGATTTTCAAAATTAGCCTCTCTATACATTATATACATTTATACTGCATACTGCTTTTTGGGCCACACCTGTAAGTGCTTAGGGCTTACTACTGCCTCTGCTCTCAGGAATTATTCCTGGCAGTGCATGGGGAACGATATGGGATGCTGGAGATTGAACCTAGGTTGGCTGAGTGTAAGTCAAGTGCTCTCTACCTGCTGTACTACTACTGCTCCAGCCTAAAATCTCTTTTTTGATTCTTGGGCCACACCAGACCATGCTCAGGGTATTCCAGGATCTTTATTCAGGAACGAAGAACAGTGCTCAGGAAAGCATAGGGATCAAATCCTGGTTGGCCACGTGTAAGTCAGTGCAATGCCCTACGCAGTGTACTATCACTCTGGCCCCAGATCCACGATATTTTATTGATTCATATACATATTCTTCTACCCAAAATTAGTTTTATATAGTTTAGCAACAGGATTATTTACTATATTATCCTGGACACCAAGTCCATCCATGTCAGGACAAGGAAGGCTTAGTTGTTTCATTTTTAATTTTATATTTCATTTTTTGGGTCATACTCAACAGCAGTGTTCAGGTTCTACACTCAGGAAGCATTTCTAGTGGTGGCTGAGGAACCATATGTTATGCTGCGGATCAAGCCCTAGTTGGGTACCTACAAGGCAAGAGCCTGACTTGCCATACTATTGCTTTGGTCTCAGGCTTATTTCCTCCTAAGATGGTATCATCAAGCATCAGAACTCACCTAATCCATCAGATCTGACTGCAGAGACTAGATATTATCTATTATCACTATGATATTGAAAAGAAAAATCAGATAAAAATGGTTTCCAGGGGCCAGAGAGATAGCACAGTGGTAGGGCGTTTGCCTAGCACACAGCTGATCCAAGACAGATGGTGGTTTGAATCCGGGCATCCCATATGGTCCCCCGAGCCTGCCAGGAGCGATTTCTGAGTGTAGACCCAGGAGTAACCCAAGCGCCGCCAGGTGTGATTCCCCCCCCCCCCAAAAAGAAAGGTTTCCAGAAGTGGCTTGTAAATGGCAGTCTCCCCTCCAATGTGACCTTTCAGTTGTATAAAGCTCCCATTATGGAAGGTGAGTCTGGCCAATTTGATGTTACCCACTCTAGCTTCTCATGGACTCTTACCTGAATACAAGCTCCTGTCTTCAATTTGCAGAGACTGCAGACCAAGGCCCATCGACTGGGTGGAATGTGGGATATCTTTGTGATTGGTTCCATCCTCTCAGGACAAGCAATACTGACCTATAAATAAAACTATCTTAAGGCAAAGGCAGAAAGGCAATCCAGAAACTTCCACAAAACATAAAAGATGTTCCAATGATCTATTATGCTGAGTGAAATAAGTCAGAGGGAGAGAGATAGACACAGAATAGTCTCACTTATCTATGGGTTTTTAAGAAAAATAAAAGACATTATTGCAATAATTTTCAGAGACAAAAGAGAGGAGGACTGGAAGTTCCAGCTCACTACATGAAGCTCACCACGAAGAGTGATGAGTGCAGTTAGAGAAATAACTACATTGAAAACTATCATAACAATGTGAATGAATGAGGGAAATAGAAAGCCTGTCTAGAGCACAGGTGGGGGTGGGGAGGAGGGTGATTTGGGACATTGGTGATGGGAATGTTGCACTGGTGAAGGGGGGTGTTTTTTACATGACTGAATCCCAACCACAATCATGTTTGTAATCAAGGTGTTTAAATAAAAATATTAATTAAAAAAGATGTTCCAATGAAGCTCAGAATATCAAAACAATGAAGCGAGCCATTTATTTATCTATTTTTTTTTTAATTTTTGGGTTACACCCAGTGGCGCTCAGAGGTTACTCTAGGCTCAGGAGTGTGAGTTCTTCATGGTGTATTTCACTCGTTCATTAAGAAACAACCTTTGGAAAGGCTTTTGCCTCACATTCAGCTGTCCAGGGTTTGATCCCTGGTATCCCATATGGTTCTCAGAGCATTGTCAGAGGCAATTACTGAGCACAGAGCCAGGAGTAAACCTGGCATTTTTGAGGGGGGCTTTGCTTGAAGAACTGTCCTCCAACCTAAGACTTTGAGTCTATATTTGCTCTGACCATTCAAACATATTTTTTCAGGCAGCAAAATGTTAGGTACAAATTTTTTGTTTGTTTTTGGGTCACACCCGGCAGCACTCAGGGGTTACTCCTTGCTCTATGCTCTGAAATCGCTCCTGGGAGGCAGGCTTGGGGATCATATGGGAGCCGGGATTCGAACCACCGTCCTTCTGCATGCAAAGCAAACATCCTACTCCATGCTATCTCTCTGACCCTGGGTACAATTTTCTTTTTTTTGTGTGTGTGTGTGTGTGTGTGTGTGGTTTTTAGGTCACACCCAGCGGTGCTCAGGGGTTATTCCTGGCTCCAGGCTCAGAAATTGCTCCTGGCAGGCACGGGGACCATATGGGGCGCAGGGATTTGAACCGATGACCTCCTGCATGAAAGGCAAACACCTTACCTCCATGCTATCTCTCCGGCCCCAGGGTACAATTTTCTAATCTACCCTGCCATGTTGTGTCTCTAAATTGGTGTGTTAATCTATTAAAATTGAGAGTATTGTTGGAGTTTTGCTATCTTTGTATAAAAGTTTGGTGTGTTTGTGGAATTTATACTTTTTTTGGGGGGCTACTCCTGGCTTCACACTCAGAAATTGCTGCTGGCAGGCTCCGGGGACCATATGGAATGCTGGGATTCGAACCGATGACCTTCTGCATGAAAGGCAAACGCCTTACCTCCATGCTATCTCTCCGGCCCCATAATTTCTTAAAGTAGCCATTTAATACTTCTCTTAAAGGTGCTTTCAAGTTTATGACATTACAGAGCTGTGTTTCTTCAAATCTGGATGAGTTTGGATGGGTAAAGTATTCTTGGCGACACATTCATTTCATTGTTTTTCAATATACATTATTACTGTCTTTGAGCCCAGATGATTTCCTTTGGTAAATCTGCTATTGATCTTAAGAATGCTCCTTGTATGGAATTTTCTTTTTTGATCTTGCTGCTTTCAGTATTCTATCACTAGCCATGGTTTTAATCATTCTGATTCAGATCTGCCAATGGGATGTTTTCATTTACCACTCTTTTAGCTGTATGTAGCCCTGGGGTTTCCAGGATGTAAGTTCATTCATTCTCCAGCTCTGGGAACTTCTCAGCAATGATCTTCATAGGGGGTTTCTTCCTGTCACTCTGGGACCCCAATGATTTTTATGTTGTTTCTGATTAATTGATCACAAAGTTCTCTTGTCATCTGTTCATTTCTTTTGAATATTTTTTCCATCTTCTGTAACTGTCTAGAGGTTTTCTGCATTTCATCTTAGAGCTCACTGATTTGGTCCTCAGCAGCTGTTACTCTACATGAGAAGCCTTCTAGTGAAGTTTTCATTTCATCTACCAGGTTTTCTCAGTTCTGACATTTCTGTTTGTATTGTTCTCATTTCTGTTCTCATATCCTCTTATTTTTTAATTGGCAGTACATTCCATTGGTTCATTGAGTTTGCTTGAGCATCTGAAGCATTTCCATTCTGTAGTCCATTTCAGAGATTATGTAAGGGGTTACTACTTATTGGATCTTTAGGATTATAATCTTTACTCACTTATGTGGTGAGGTTTTATGCTACTTTACCATGGTTCCTTTTACAGTGTTATATGCGCCTTTCCTTCATCACTGTCAGTTTTTCCCACTGCTGAGGAGATCTCAGAGAGCTTTATCTGGATGGATATTATCATCTCACCTGTTTGAAGTTGGTTACAAGTCTTTAGGGCAGATCAGGTCACACTACCTCAAGTCCCTGTGAACTTCCCAGCCTGGCTTTTACTTTTATTTTATTTTTCTATGGTTTTTCTTAGGGCTATTCCTGGCTCATGCTCAGCAGTGACCCTTAACAATGCTGGGGTTCATATGCAGTGACACGAATTGAACCTTGGTCTGCTGTATGCCATTTTAGTGTTTTAACCCTTGTATTATCTCTTTGGCCCCAAAGCTTTTATTTTCAAACAGCTCTGTCTTTTTTTTTGGGTCACACCCGGCAGAGCTCAGGGGTTAATCCTGGCTCTACTCTCACAAATCGCTCCTGGCAGGCACAGGGGACCATATAAGATGCCGAGATTCGAATCACTGTCCTTCTGCATGCAAGGCAAATGCTTTACCTCCATGCTATCTCTCCGGCCCTCAAAGAGCTCTTTCTGAGTCATATTCTAACTTTAATATAGAGATACCTGTATTATCTGGGGAATTCGTTGGAGAAAACTAGTCCAACAATCCCAATAATTAATTTTACATATCTTCATAAAAAAGGATACAACTACACAAAATCTTCTGGTGGGTTTGGTTTGTGCTATACCTGGCTGTGTTCAGGGCTTACTCCTGGCTCCGAGGTCAGGAATCACTCTTGGCAGAGTTTGGGGATCACATGTGGTTCTAGGGCTTGACACTGGGTCAGTTGCATGCAAGGCAAGTGCTTTAGACACTGTAGTATCTCCCTGTCTTCTCAAATTTTTTTTTGGGGGGTCACACCCGGCGGTGCTCAGGGGTTACTCCTGGCTGTCTGCTCAGAAATAGCTCCTGGCAGGCACGGGGGACCATATGGGACACCGGGATTTGAAACAACCACCTTTGGTCCTGGATCGGCTTGCAAGGCAAACGCCGCTGTGCTATCTCTCCGGGCCCTCAAATATTTTAAAGTTTGGCTTCTGGTGTTGTGGAGACGATTTAGTGGCTAAAGTGCTTAAAGAGTTAATGTGAGGTTGTGAGCTCAATAACTGGTATCACTACTTACATCAAGTCTGATTCTGGAAGCTCTACTCTTGTATTTGGTAACTGTGCTGTCTATGATACCTGTCCCTGCAATTAATCTCAGGCTGCATTACAGCCAAGTATATACGAGTACCTCAACCAAAAGGTATGATGACCAAACTGAAAAAAAGTATATGAATGCTAGTCAGGACTGAGCTACCAATTTGTACCAGTGCAGAGTGACCCCTGGCAAACTCTATAACCAACTGTACACAAATGTCACAAAAGAATGAGTGTGACTCCTGGAGAGAATCATGACTCGATGTGCTATCCTAGCAAGTACTAGTGCCAAGTCTGTGTGTGATCCTCGGTCATTACAACATTAACAGAGGGAAGGGGGAATGATAAATTATTACTTCTATATTCTGAACAATATAATATATCTAGGATTTTCACTTTAATACTATGAGCTGAATTATTAGTATAATAACTTCTCCTTAACTGACTTTAAGAATAAAGCAGGAGTTCTGGGGAGCTATGATAGTCCGTGGTCAGGGGTATATGCTTTAATTGTTGCATTCCCTCTCCAGTACAAGTGTTAAGACTTTTTTTTGTCTTGGGCCACACTCGGCAGTGCTCAGGGATTATTCCTGGCTCTGTGTTCAAAAATTACTCATGGCACAGTTGGGGGATGATATGGGATGCTGGGACTCAAACCTGGGCTAGATGCATGCAGGGCAAATGCCCTACGTGCTGTATTATTGCTCTGGCCCCACTAACTCTTATAATTTTTGATGGCAGTAGTTGCTAGTGGTTGCTGTTGTGCTTAAGCACATGATGGAATTTTACACTCCAGTTATTTTACACTCCAGTCTGGGGTCTCAGGCAATAGAGCTACTGGATCTTGCTCCTTGCATGTGGTGGCACCGAGGATCTAACACATGGTTCTAAGTCAATGACTCATCTCCTGGCTCCATAACTTTTATCTTTAAAAAACTTGCAGTCAAGATTGGAAAGACAGTACAGATGTCTAGGATCCTATTTTTCAATGGAGTCAACCTTTGTTCAATTCCTGTTACCACATATGGGCCTCCAAATATTAGGAGGTGTCAATTGAACAAAGAGCCAAGAATATCTCCTGAGAATCAGAAGGTTATTGTCTAAACACTGCTCCTCCCAAATAAAGATAAAAACTTTCAGCTCACACTCTGATTTTTTTTGGTTTTTGGTTATGCCCAGAGGTACTAAGAAGTTACTCCTGGCTCTGTCCTTAGAAATCATCCCTGGCAGGCTTGGGGAACCATATAAAATGGCAGGTATTGAACCCTGGTCAGCCACGCAAGTCAAATGGCCTACCCACTCTGGCCTCTCACACTCTAAGTTTTTGATTCTTCTCTCACATAAACTTGTCTATCATAGAACTGGAGTGAAAGCACAGTAATCAGGGCATTTGCTTTGTATGTGGCCAACTGGGATTTGATCCCTGGCACCACATATGGGACCCAACACTATCAGGAGTGATCTCTGAGCACTGCTGAATATTACCTCTAAACCACAATTTTTTTCTACCAGCACTAGTAATATTACCTATAAATTACTTAGTATGGGCTTATATGACCACTTTCATCCAAAAGAGTATGAGGAAACTCAGTATCATTTCAGAAACATAGGCAGACATGAAACAGCTCTGAAGCCTGAATTAAGTCTCAATGATGTGGCAAACAGCATGCTGGAGAAAATGGACTTGGATGCATAGACAAATTCTTACCTCTGGAATCCAAAGGGCGCAGCTGACATGAGCCCATTTAGTACCTGTCCTAGTAGTCTTCATGGCTCCACCTTTCTTTGGACATAACAGACACTGAGGATAAATGCCCAGGACACAGGAGCGACATAGCCAGCTGCCTTCAGGGACTTTAAGGATGCCATAACAGGCCTGAAGGTATGATGGGGAGAGGGGGAGAATGGTTAGTATCTTTTCACCACAGTCAATGCCTGTCTGTTATGTAGTTACAAAGCATTCTCTGATTTTTTTAAATAAAATTTTGATTAATTTTTCTGGGGCATAGTAGGTTGTACTCAGGGCTCATTACTGTGAGACTCAGGGTGCAGGGACTGAATTTGGGTCAGCTGAGTGCAAGACAAGTGTCCTATTTACTGTATAATCTCTCCAGCCCACTCTCTTTTTAGATGAGGTAAATAAGGCTAAACAAATTCATAAAGAGAATTTAACTAATTTTGAAATATGGCCAAAAAAACCTTGCAGCATGTATGGCCAGCATGTCTGTATATGAGAACTGATGTGATGTCAGAATAATAGTATGACACACACACACAGAAGTTAATATAGCTGTTTATTATCTGAGTTTTGGGATCACACAGTTTTTTGTCTTCAGTTTCTAAAGCTTCTTAAATAATTATGTATTATACTTGACAATATTATACAGCTTCAATATGTCATGTATCACTGTGATCAAGTGTTTTAGAAAGTAAGAAGAATGAAACTTTTCAAGAAAATTGAACTGTTTATGAGCATCCTAACAGAGTCTGTTAGATGCATAAAAATACTTAGCATATCAATTATTCGCTTGGTTTGAATTTGAGAATTCTGAACTGAATAAAATATAGATATCGGGGCCGGAGAGATAGCATGGAGGTAAGGCATTTGCCCTTCATGCAGAAGGACGATGGTTCAAATCCCGGCATCCCATATGGTCCCCCGTGCCTGCCAGGGGTGATTTCTAAACATAGAACCAGGAGTAATCCCTGAGTGCTGGCGGGTGTGACCTAAAAACCAATATATATATATCATAATACTCCACAGTGAATTCTAGACACTGCATTAAATATTTTAAAGACAAATGAATAAATTATTGTCAAGGATGTTGGGTGTTCAGCTTGGAAAACATTTAGATTTCCTTCTATCTCCAAATTTGCCAGTCCAGCTCCTCCCCTTTATTGCTCTACCTGGTCCTTCACAGACTAAAGGGATCACCTGGTTCCACAAATGGCCTGGCATACCCTCTACCACTGACTCACTATAGCACCTTCAAAAATTCTGCCCATCCCAGAAGGTTCATCCATACCTCAGATTCAAATTCAGTTGCCCCAAATGACCCCTTCCCCAATTCTCTATCCATACTGCCACTTTGGTTCCAATTTCTTTTTTTTTTTTTTTGGTTTTTGGGTCACACCCAGCAGCGCTCAGGGGTTACTACTGGCTCTACACTCAGAAATCGCTCCTGGCAGGCTCGGGGGACCATATGGGATGCCGGGATTCAAACCACCATCCTGCATGCAAGGCAAACGCCCTACCTCCATGCTATCTCTTCAGCCCCTGGTTCCAATTTCTAAAAATAAATCTTATGTCTGATTTATTTATAATGTATATCATATATTTAATATAATATATAAGCATATAATTATAATATAGAATATTTATAAAATAAATATAGAATATCCAGTTTTTTCCTTATTTGGTGGCCATATTCTTTTTTTTGGGGGGGGGAGTCACACCCGCCAACACTCAGGGATTACTCCTGGCTCCACGTTCAGAAATTAGTCCTGGCAGGCTTGGGTGACCATATGGGATGCCGGGATTCGAACCACTAACCTTCTGCATGAATGGCAAATGCCTTACCTCCATGCTATATCTCTGGCCCCTGGTGGCCATATTCTTATATGGAAATAAATATTTCATATAATTTCACAGCAACAAAGCATTTACAAATTCTTTCTATTTACTAATGTGCATATTGCTAAGTGAACAAATTAGAGAAGAGTTTAGAAAAGGCAAAACTACAGGGACTGTAAAATAATCAGTTTGGGCACAGCAGAACAGAGAAGATTGACCCTAGATTCCTCAACTGATTCCATATGGGGTCATATAACTTCGTTGCAATGTTTAAAATAAATTTCCTTATGATATATTAAATCAAACATTTATTTTGCAAAAAAAAGAAAGAAATTATTTGTTTTTACTTTCACCCCCTTCTAAACCACGGGCTACCAACTATTACTTGAGGCTTATTTTATATGGCAAATAAGGTAAGAATGTTTTTCATATTTTATTATTTGGTTTTGGGGCTACAATAGGAGTGACTCTGATAAGTGTTCAGGGGACCACATATGGTGCTACGGCTAAAACCAGAATCAGTTGCATACAAGCCTAACAGCTTAACTCCTGTGCATATCTGCCCATTTAAAAAAAACATTATTTATGGGGCTGGAGATAGCAAGGAGGTGGGGCGTTTGCCTTGCATGCAGAAAGACAGTGGTTCAAATCCCGGCATCCCATATGGTCCCCTGAGCTTGCCAGGAGTGATTTCTGAGCGTAGAGCCAGGAGTAACTCCTGAGCGCTGCCGAGTATGACCCACCCCCCCAAAAAACAAAAAAATAAAAGAAAAAACATAATTTTTAAAAATAAATTCATTAATTGAATCGCCATTAGATACACAGTTACAAAATTGTTCATAATTGCATTTCAGTATAAAATGTATAACACCCTTCACCGATGTACATTTTCCACCACAAATGTTCCCAGTTTCTCTCTTCCACCCCACCCACCCCCGCCCTCTCCCCTGCCTGCTTTGTGGCATTTTTCTTCTCCTCTTTTTTTCTCTTTAGATACTATAGTTTGAAATACTGTTACTGAAGAGTTATCATACACATCACTTTATCTACTTTCAGCAAGCAGCTCTTGTCCAGAGCTATCATTTCCTATTATCATTGTCATAGTGGTCCCTTCCCAGCCCTAACTGAACTTCCCTATTTGTAGCAAGCTTCCTAACCACGCACTGGACATCCTGGCCCTCGTCACTATTGTTCTTGGATATTACTACCATACTACCTTTTTATATTCCACAAATGAGTGCACTCATTCTATGTCTATCCCTATTCCTCTGATTTGTTTCACTCAACAAAGTACTCTCCATACCCATCCATGTTATAAGCAAATTTCATGACTTCATTTTTCATAACAGTTGCATAATATTCCATTGTAAAGATCTACCATAGTTTCTTTAACCATCTATTTTCTGGCATTGGAGTTATTTTCAGATTCTACTCTGCTCATTTTTGGGGGCCACACCTGGAAACAGAGATAAACAGATGGGAATATATTAAGCTGAGAAGCTTCTGCACCTCAAAGGAAATAGTGCCCGGGATACAAGAGCCACTCACAGAGTGGGAGAAACTATTCACTCAATACCCATCAGATATACCCTTGTATATCCAAAATATACAAGGCACTGACAGAACTTTACAAGAAAAAAACATCTAATCCCATCAAAAATGGGGAGAAGAAATGAACAGATACTTTGACAAAGAAGAAATACAAATGGCAAAAAGGCAAATGTAAAAAATGTTCCACATCAATAATCATCAGGGAGATGCAAATCAAAACAACTATGAGGTACCACCTCACACCCCAGAGATTGGCACACATCACAAAGAATGAGAACAAGCAGTGTTGGCGGGAATGTGGAGAGAAAGGAACTCTCTTTCACTGCTGGTGGGAATGCTGTCTAGTCCAACCTTTATGGAAAGCGATATGGAGATTCCTCCAAAAACTGGAAATTGTGATCCAGTTATACCACTCCTAGGGATATATACCCTATGAACAAAAAATACAATACAAAATCCCTTCCTCACACCTATATTCATTGCAGCACTATTTACAATAGCCAGACTCTGGAAACAAGCAAGATGCCCTTCAACAGATGAATGGCTAAAAAACTGTTGTACATATACACAATGGAATATTATGCAGCCATCAAGAGAGATGATGTCATGAAATTTTCCTATACATGGATGTACATGGAACTATTATGCTGAGTGAAATAAGTCAGAGGGAGAGAGAAAGACGCAGAATAGTCTCCCTCATCTATGGGTTTTAAGAAAAATAAAAGATATTTTTGCAATAATCCTCAGTGACAAAGAGAGGAGGGCTGGAAGGTCCAGCTCACGGCATGAAGCTCACCACAAAGAGTGGTGAATGTAGTTAGAGAAATAACTGCACTGAGAACTATCATAACAATGTAAATGAATGAGGGAAGTAGAAAGCCTGTCTAGAGAGGAGGTGGGGGTGAGGTGGGGAGGAGGGAGATTTGGGACTTGGTGATGGGAAAGTTGCACTGGTAAAGGGGGGTATTCTTTACATGACTGAAACCCAACTACAACCATATTTGTAATCAAGGTGTTTAAATAAAGATTAAAAAAAAGAAACCCTCAAGGTCAGAAGGCAGTGGTGGAATATAGTGACAAAACTCAATGAAATGAATGCTTCGCCTAGAATATTGCACACAGCTAGACTCACTATAAGGTCTGTAGGAAGTATACATAGCTTCACAGATAAGTAACAGCTCAGAAACTTTACAGACTCAAAACCAGCCTTCAAAGAAAAACTGAAAGGTCTACGTTAAGACAAGATCGACCAACAGACACAGCAAACTTCTACACAAAGATGATACTGAATTCCATGACAATTATCTCTCTCAACTTCATGGACTAAACGCACCAGTTAAGAAACACAGAATGCGGGGCCGGGTGGTGGCGCTAGAGGTAAGGTGCCTGCCTTGCCTGCTCTAGCCTTGGACGGACCGCGGTTCGATCCCTCGGTGTCCCATATGGTCCCGCAAGCCAGGAGCAACTTCTGAGCGCATAGCCAGGAGTAACCCCTGAGCATTACCGGGTGTGGCCCAAAAACCAAAAATTAAAAAAAAAAAGAAAAAAGAAACACAGAATGGCAAAATGAATCAAAAAAACTGAACCCAACATTCTACTGCCTAACAAGAAGCACATCTGAATAATTAGAACAAACATAGATTCAAAATTAATGGTTAGAGGACAATCACACAAGCAAACAAATCTAGTAAAAAAAAAAAAGCTGAAGGGGCCATTTTTTTTGGTTTTTTTGGGCCACACCCATTTGATGCTCAGGAGTTACTCCTGGCTAAGCACTCAGAAATCACCCTGGCTTGGGTGGACCATATGGGGGATCGAACCGCGGTCCTTCCTTGACTAGCGCTTGCAAGGCAGACACCTTACCTCTAGCGCCACCTCGCCGGCCCCTGAAGGGGCCATATTAATATCAGATGACACTAACATTAGACTTAGAAAAGTTTTAAGGGACAAAAATGGACATTTCATAATAATCAAGGGATCTGTACAACAAGAAGAAATCACACTTTTAAACATACACGCATCCAATGAGGGACCAGAAAAATATTTAAAACAATTGTTGACAAATCTAAAATAAGACAACATTAGCAACACAGTAATAGTGAGAGACCTGAACATGGCCCTGTCACCCCTTGATAGGTCAACCAGGCTGAAAACCAACAAGAATATACTAGATCTGAAAGAAGAAATTGAAGAAAGTGGCCTAGTAGAGATATATAGGTCACTCCATCCCCAGAAAACTCAATACACATTCTTCTCCATGCTCAAGGGTCATTCTCCAGGAGAGACCACATGCTGGTCCATAAAACATACCTCCATAAAATCAGGAGGATAGAAATCGTATAGACTACCTTCTCAGATCACAAGAAACTGAACTTAGAAGTGAACTACAGAGGAAAAACTTTGACACCAGGAAATTAAATAGTTCACTACTGAACAACCAGTGGTTCAGAGATAAAAATCAAAGAGAAAATAAAAAGTTTCCCGGAAACAAATGCAAATGAGGACACAAATTATCAGAATTTCTGGGACACAGCAAAAGCAGTACTAAGAAAAATTTATAGCTTTGCAAAAACACATCAAGAAGGATGGGACCAGGGCCGGAGAGATAGCATGAAGGTAGGGCATTTGCCTTGCATGCAGAAGGACGATGGTTTGAATCCTGGGATCCCACATGGTCCCCCGAGCCTGCCAGGAGCGATTTCTGAGCACAGATCCAGGAGTAACCCCTGAGCACTGCCGGGTGTGTCCCAAAAACCAAATAAATAAATAATAAAAAAAGGATGGGACCTATACAAATAACTTAATAACTATACAAATTACTTAGTAACTTAAGCCTCATCAAGAATGTCATACATATCCACTGCTGGTGGGAATGCCGTCTAGTCTACCCTTTATGGAAAGCAATATGGAGATTCCTCCAAAAACTGGAAATTGAGCTCCCATACGATCCAGCTATACCACTCCTAGGGATATACCCTATGGACACAAAAATACAATACAAAAATCCCTTCCTTATACCTATATTCATTGCAGTACCATTTACAATAGCCAGGCTCTGGAAACAACCAAGATGCCCTTCAACAGATCAATGGCTAAAGAAACTGTGGTACATATACACAATGAGATATTAAGCAGACGTCAGGAGAGATGAAGTCATAACATTTTCCTATACATTAATGTACATGGAATCTATTATGCTGAGTGAAATAAGTCAGAGGGAAAGAGAGATGCAGAATAGTCTTCCTCATCTATGGGTTTTAAGAAAAATAAAAGACATTCTTGGAGTAATTTTCAGAGACAAAAGAGAGGAGGGCTGGAAGTTCCAGCTCACTACATGAAGCTCACCACAAAGAGTGATGAGTGCAGTTAGAGAAATAACTACATTGAGAACTATCATGAATGAATGTGGGAAGTAGAAAGCCTGTCTAGAGTATGGGTGGGGGTGGGGTGGGGAGGAGGGAGATTTGGGACATTGGTGATGGGAATGTTGCACTGGTGAAGGGAGGTGTTCTTTACATGACTGAAACCCAACCACAGTGATGTTTGTAATCAAAATGTTTAAATAAAGATATTAATTTAAAAATAAGAATGTCATACATCATGACCACATAGGTTTCATTCCAGAAATGCAAGGATAGTTTAATAAACATAATCAATCAACAGTATATACCATATCAACAAAAAATATGATCATCTCAATAGATGCAGATAAAACGTTAGATAATATACAATACCCATTCAGGATAAAAACTCTCAACAAGATGAGAATTGGAAGAAACTTTTCTCAATATAGTCAAGGCCATCTACCACAAGCCAATGGCAAGTAGTATACTCTGTGGAGATAAACTATAAGCCTTTTCTAAAATCTGGCACAACATAAGACTGCCCCATCTCATCACTATTTTACATGGTACTGCAAGAAATTGCCATAGAAATTAGGCAGGAAAAAGATATCAAGGGCATCCAGATAGGAAAGAAGTCAAACTCCCACTGTCTGCAGATGACATGTACTATATTTAGAATACCCTAAAGACTCTACCAAAAAGCTTCTAGGAACAATAGATTCATACAGCAAAGTGGCAGGCTACAAAAGTAACACACAAATATCAATGACCTTTTTATATACCAATAGTGATAGAGAAGAAATGACATTATAAAAAAAACCCATTCATATTATTGCTCCAGAAACTCAAATGACATTATAAAAAATCCCATTCATATTATTGCCCCAGAAACTCAAATAACTTAGAGTCAACTTATCTAATGAGGGGAAGGACCTACACAAAGAAAACTACAAAACACTGCTTCAAGAAATAAAAGAGGACACAAGGAAATGGAGACACATGTTCTGTTCATGGACAGGGAGGATTAACATCACTAAAATGGCAATACTCCCCAAAACATTGTATGATATAATCCAATTCCTCTAAGGATACCCATGACATTCTTTAAAGAAGTGGATCAAACACTCCTGAAATTCATTTGAACAATAAACACCCATGAATAGCTAAGCAACCCTTAGAAAAAAGAAGATGGAAGGCATCACTTTCCCCAAAGCAATACTTATTTAAAAAAGCATGATATTGAAATAAAGACAGACCCTCAGATCAGTGAAATAGTCTTAAATATTCAGAGACTATTCCCCAGACATATAATCATACAATCAATTAATTTTTTATAAAGGAGCAAGAAATGCAAAATGAAGCAAGGAAAGCCTTTTCAAAAAACCATGTTGGGACAACTGGTCAGTCACATGCAAAAAAGCGAACTTAAACCTCCATCTAATCCCATGTACAAAGGTAAAATCCAAATGGATTAAAGACTTGATATCAGGCCTGAAACCATAAGCTATATAGAACACATAGATAAAACACTAAGACATAAAAATTTTTATGCTGAGTAAAATAAGAGGAGAGGGAAAGAGATAGACACACAATAGTCTCACTCATTTGTGGGATTTAATAAAAATAAAAGACATTACTGTAATAATGCCCAGAGACAATAGAGATGAGGGCTGGAAAGACTGGCTCACGATATGAAGCTCACCACAAAGACTGGTGAGTGCAGTTAGAGAAATAACTTCACTAACAATGATCATGACAATGGTAATCATTGAGAGAAAGAATGTCTATCTTGAATACAGGTTGGGGAGGAGGAGATGGGGGCATTGGTTGTGGGAATGTTACATTGATGAAGGGGGAGGTGTTCTTTTCTATAAGTGAAACCCAACTACAAACATATTTGCATCGTGGTGCTTAAATAAAGGTATTATTAAAAATGATATTTAAAACAAACTACAGGTGACCTCAAAGTGTAAAAGATTAGCTATATGGCCTAACTAAGTTTGATTTCTTTGTTACTTCTCAGGTTACTATGGATCCTTTCATCTGTTCCATTTTTTACCCTTGCCCCTACTCAATGTGTGTGCTCTTTATTTTTGGCTATTATGCTTTATCTCCTCAGTTAGACTGTAAGGCCACAGGAGAAGAGGAGTATGCAATTTACTAGCAATTTATGTGGAACACTCTCTATGCTGAACTAAAGTAAGTGGTTTGACAAAACATTAACTTAGCTCAAGAACTGAAGCTGGACTCCAACTAGGTAGCTCTCACAACAGAGCAAAGTATTGTTTTACAATGCTTCTATCCTTCAAATATGTTCTTTCTCTGAAGTACAAAAAGTTTGGAAGGGAATGAAAGAAGCTTCCTCCTTAACAGAGAGCCTCTTTCAGATTAACAGAAGAAAAACCAGTGCCCAATTCTAGGAATACCCTTTATTTCCTGTCATTCTAGCAAATCTTTTACTGAGTTCTTATGTAGACTAATTCACAGTAATAAGAATAAGTGTAAGCTGGGGCTGAAGAGATAGCATGGAGGTAGGGCATTTGCCTTCCATCCAGAAGGACGGTGATTCGAATCCTGGCATCCCATATGGTCCCCCGAGCCTGCCAGAAGCAATTTCTGAGCATAGAGCCAAGAGTAACCCATGAACTGCTGGGTTCAAACACCATATATATATATACTGAAAGTATATATATATATGGTTATACTTCCAGTAGTGTGTGACTTTCAACTGTTAGAGCACAAAATGATAAACGTTGAAGAATCTCATGAGTATAAATATATACAAGGAAATATTTTACATATAATTTCAGGGAATTAATAAAAGTTCTGGAACTGTACAGATAGATTAATGTGCTCAGCACTTGTTTTGCATGTGGGAGGCTTAGATTCTATCCCTGCTTCTGGCCCCACATATTCCTCCAAGCACTGGGTATTTCAGGGAGTGACCCCTGAACACAGAATTGGGAATAGCCCTTAGTTACTTGGGTGAGCTCATGAAACAAATAATCAAACCAAAACCAACAAAACTCAAACTAACAAGAACAGAACAACAACAACAAAAACAATTCAGTGCAAAGTATAGGTGATAGACAAAATTTATGAGCATATACCTACAGGTGAATTAATTCATGATAACTTGAGTATCCAATACATGGGCTAAGATACAGAAAAAAAAAAAGATGGGGCCTGAGAGGTGGCGCTAGAGGTAAGGTGTCTGCCTTGCAAGCGCTAGCGTAGGAAGGACCGAGGTTCGATCTCCTGGCGTCCCATATGGTCCCCCCAAGCCAGGAGCGATTTCTGAGCTCATAGCCAGGAGTAACCCCTGAGTGGCCCCAAAGAAACAAAAACAAAAAAATGACTTAAAATGATCACTTTCAATGAAAATATATTATTAAATTATTTAATTTAAAATTGTATCTAATAATTAATATTTAAATCAATAATTTAAAAATCATTAAAATCTAAAGTCTACTGATGTAATTCTCTATTTTTTATTTTTATTTTTGCTTTCTTTTGCCACACCCAGCAGTACTCAGGGGTTACTCCTGGCTCTGCACTCAGAAATCATTTCTGGCAGGCTTGGGGGACCGTATGTGATGCTGGGGATCAAAAACCTGGGTTGGCTGCATGTAAGGCAAATGCCCTACTCACTGTTCTATCACGCCAGCCCCTTTTATTTATTTATTTATTTATTTATTTATTTATTTATTTATTTATTTGG
Organism: Suncus etruscus; assembly: GCF_024139225.1. Classification (NCBI taxonomy): domain Eukaryota; kingdom Metazoa; phylum Chordata; class Mammalia; order Eulipotyphla; family Soricidae; genus Suncus; species Suncus etruscus. The sequence continues at coordinate 49,619,972 of NC_064868.1, read as the reverse complement.
GGGTTGGGTCACACCTGATGGTATTCAGCAGTTACTCCTGGATCTCCACTCAACAATTACTCTTGGCGGTCCTCAGGGGACCATGTGGGATGCCGGGGTGGCAGCATGCAAAGCAAATGCTCTATACACTGTACTATTGCTCCTACACTGCTTTTTAAAACCATTTTTTTTTCAGGGGAGAGTGCGCACGCAGTCCCCCACTACCACAAATTACGCAGTCGAGTTTCCCACATTTGGGGAAATCGCAGGGGTCAGCACACCCGGAGTGCAATGGGTGAGCCTCGCCCTGGGGAAACCACCTTCGTGATCATGGTATTGCCCCTGCCAGGTAAGTATTTTTTTAAAACCATTTTTATTGGGGCCGGTGACACTGGAATTTACAATATTGTTTTTTTTTCTTTTCTTTTCTTTTTTTTTGTTTTTCGGTCACACCCGTTTGATGCTCACGGTTACTCCTGGCTAAGCGCTCAGAAGTTGCCCCTGGCTTGGGGGGACCATATGGTATCCTGATCCTTGGCTAGCGCTTGCAAGGCAGACACCTTACCTCTAGCGCCACCTTGCCGGCCCCAGAATTTACAATATTGTTAATTATTCTTTTTATGCATGTCAATTTTGGGGGGGGATCAACCTGGCAGCACTCAGGGGTTATTCCTGGCTCTGTGCTCATAAATTGCTCCTGGCAGGCTCAGGGGACCATATGGGATGCCGGGATTCGAACCACCATCCTTCTGCATGCAAGGCAAATGCCCTACCTCCATGCTATCTCTCCAGCCCCTGCATGTCAATTTTTTATGCCTTTTTTTGGGGGGGTCACACTCTGAGATGCAAGAGATAGTATGAAGATAAGACCAGAGTCAGTCATGTGAAAGACTTTATCTGCTGTATTATCTCTCTGATCCCTATAAATAACTTTTGGTAAACTACTACTTACCATAAGCACATAATATAGTGACAGTAAAAAATAAAAATTATTTCTAATAAATAAGCATATTAACATGGGCCAAGGAAACAGTATAGGAGGTAAGGTGCTTGTCTTGTACATGGTTGCCAGAGCACATCTAGGGGTTAGTTATGAGCATAGAGCAAGGAAAGGACCAGGAGCCCTAACAGGTGAGGATCCCCTATCCTCTCAACGAAATTGCCACTAGTCCCCAATTTTGTTAAGGAGTAAGCTAAATTTTCCAAAGTATCTTTTCAGTCAGCAGGGGGTGCTCTAATCAAAGACTTAGAAATAAAAGTGCATATCCTCACTTTGGAAGAGTATCTTTATTTTTGGTGGTGGTGGTAGTTCTCAGGACTTACTTCTAATTCAGCACACAGGGATCACTTCTAGTGAGGCTTGGGGGACCTAATGGGATGCTAAGGCTGAAACCTGGGTCAGTCTTGTGCAAGGCACGTTCTATCTACTGTACTGACACTGGTCCTTGAAAGAATATCTTTAAATGAAACTTTGTGGTTGATACCAACAACCATCTTTAATATTTATCAGCTTATATTCTGCTAGATCTGGTAAATGGCTACTGCTATGTTTTTATTTGTGAGGATAAGGAATCAACTATAGGGGGCGCTTGCCTTGTGAGCAGACAACCAGGACAGACCTGGGTTCGATTTCCGACACCCCCCCAAATGAATCAATTATATGTTTCAAAACATATAACTACTAGATATGTTTTCAAAACAAAGTAACTTTGTGGAGATTTTTGTGGGCAGTGATGGGGACAGAATCAAGGGCCTAATATATGCAGGGCAGACACATTCTCATCCTTTAAAGAGAATTATTATGCTACAGAAAAATTAGGGTTTTTTTTTTGGTTTTTGGGCCACACTGGCAGTGCTCAGGAGTTACTCCTGGCTCTGTGCTCAGAAATTGCTCTTGGCAGGCTCAGGAGACCATATGGCAGGGGTCTCAAACTCAATTTACCTGGGAGCCACAGGAGGCAAAGTCGGGGTGATCCTTGAGTGCAAAATCAGTAGTAAGCCTTGAACATTGGGGTGTGTGACCCAAACAACTAAAACAAAACAAAACAAAAAAGATTTCTCTAAGGCAGGGCCACAAAATGTTGTAAATGGCCGTGAGTTTGAGACCCCTGCATGGGATGCCGGGGATTGAATCTAGGTCCGTCCTGGGTCAGCCGTGGACCCAACATTAAAATTTGGTAATCAAAGAACCTAAAGGAAATTCATTAATAATTTCCCCAATTGTGAAATACAAATACAGAAAACATATACAGATGATCTTTGTTCTATCCCCTATTAGGCTATTATATCTCTACAATCATTTATCTGAAAACCCTGCAGAGACACATTAGAAAATTCATAGCTGTTCATATTTTGGGAAAGTAATACATAGAACAGAACCAGCAACACTACCAGATGGTCAAATACACTGATATTTCTTTAATAAAAAGATCTATGAATGGTTTACATAAAATAAAGACTAAATACCGTATTTTCCAGCATATAAGATGACTTTTGAAACAAAAAAAAATCAAATGAAAATCGGGGGTCGTCTTATACGCCGAGTATATCCTCAAAAATGTTTCAATGTGCCGCTAAACGAGACAAAAAAAACCAGGCTGCAGAGTTTCCAAATCTCTTTCTTGGGGGCTCCCAAACAGTACTCAGGAGATCTGGGGGCCACTTCTGGCAAAACCCAGCTAACCGTGTTGGTGATTCAGTGCTAGGGTCCGAGGATGGGGTGTTGTTTGGTTCATGTAGTGGGGGAGATTAACTGACGCCACCAGGGAACTGCCAGAAAAGGTGCCTATGATAAGGACCAATCACTGCAAGGCTGCTCGGACTGCCTCTCTAACTCAGACAATCCAAGCAGGCTTTTTATGCATGCAAATTAGACAATGTTTTTGGACCCGAATCTACACTGTAAAAAGCCTGCTCAGATTGGCCAGAATCAGAGAGGAAGTCTATTACAGTATAACCTTTGAACCTTTGCTTGTTGTGATTGGCTCACTGTGGTACATACAGTTGCAGCACAGGAATGTTCTGTCAGATACAGCGAATATAGGCCTAAACCTATGTTTTAACTGCAAAATTAGGGGGTTGTCTTATACGCCCAGTCATTTTATAAGCTGGCAAATACGGTAATTTCACATTTGAAGAGTTCTAGCATTTCACTCATGTAAATTTTCGCACCATTTGCAATTTTCAGATCGTTAAAATTAAAAACAATTACCACTTAAAAGACACAAATAAAATGAAGAAAAAGACCCAATTAGTCACCTATTAATTCTGGGTAGGTTCTAACAGATTAAGAGACCCAAAGAACAAAAACAGTCTTAGCCCTAAATCCTAAATCCTAAGCCCTATTTTTTGTCTCCTATCTTAGCTGATGATTTTAGTCATTAAATTTTTTATTAAAACATGGGGCCGGAGAGATAGCCTGGAGGTAAGGCATCTTCCTTCCAGGCAGGACGGTGGTTTGAATCCCGGCATCCCAGTGCCTGCCAGGTGTGATTTCTAAGTGTAGAGCCAAGAGTAACCCCTGAGCGCTGCCAGGTGTGACCCAAAATCCCCCCCCCCAAAGCAGTATTTTTTGTAGCCAGAATTATCTTTCCAAAATATAAAACATATCCTTCAAGGTTATGATAAAACCAAAGTTTTTTTCAGAGAAGGCCCGTACATACATGGATCCATTATACACTTCTTTACCCTCATTCTCCCTTCTTTCGCTACCCTATTGTAGTATTCTTCTCTACATTGCTGAACCACTTCACTTCCAGTTGCTTTTGACATACTTTGTATTTTCTCACTATCTCACCTAACATGATCTCTCTGCTTAACAGTTTTATCTTGCATCTTCTTTTGACCATAAAGATATAGATTGGATCCCAGAAGCTGTTCTTGATCCCCATGTGCTTCACAACAGCATAGATATATATCTAGTCACAAAAATACTTGCAATTCTAAAAACAAAACAAAACCAAAATAGAAGAACAAAAACACCTATACACCCCTTCCCACAAAACCCTCCACATCTGGTATTCTATGATCATTTGGTATTCTAGTTCTTATCTCCCTGAGGACAAAAACTATGTTTGATACAATGTAAGCCTAGCAAATAAATGATGCTGTGAATATATTACCCATAGAAATTAATGAAATAAATGAAATACATAACAGGGTAAAAAAAAAGTGAAAAACATTTAGGGCAAAAAAGGACTTGAGTTTGGCTTTAGGAGATATATGACCTTTGATAGATAGATGAAGATAGATGAAGGTTAGAGAAAACACATTTTATTTTTCTAGAAAGGGTATCTCCCTACTGGTTTTGGTAGACCCAGGGTCATTCTTATCACAAGCAGGGCCATCTAATGATGTTGTGGGCCACTGGGGCTATATCTCGTAGAGCTCAGACAGGCCATGTGGTTTGAATTCACAGCCTTTGAATTTTGTTAGCCCCAGGTTATTATTAAATGAGGTATGTTTGTACCATGGAGAAAGAACAGTCAGGATTTTTTATCACTGTTCCCTTGAGTAACTTTACTTCACTGAAACAGAGGTTTTGGGGGGAAAAAGGCAGAGAATGTGGTTACTGTTATTATTAATAAATTTAAAAGGCTGTGTGGTAGAATAGTCTTTTACAATCCTAAAGTTCTATAATCTGGGGCCAGAGTGGTGGCACAAGCCATAAAGCATTTGCTTTGCATGCAGCTGACCTAAGACGAACCGAGGTTTGATCCCCCGGTGTCCTGTTTGGTTCCCCAAGCCAGGAGCGATTTCTGAGCACATCGCCAGGAGTAACCACTGAGCATCACCAGGTGTGGCCCAAAAACAAAAAAACGAAAACAAACAAACAACAACAAAAAGACCTAAAGTTCTATAATCTTTTAAAATGGAACTTTCTGGGATGGGGAGATGGCTCAATAACTGGAATTCATTCTTTACATATAGGAATAACTGGTTTGATCACCAGCACAGCATGGGTCCCTGAGAAACACTGAGTATAGAATAAGGGATATAAAGTAGAGTTTCCTGAGAATGGTATATCTAAGACAATGGGGAAGGGCTCTGGGTGGTATGGAATTCCAATTATAGAAAGCATAATAAGATTGCCTAAGCTACTGACCATGGGTGTGACCTGATTATGAAACAAAGATTTGAAGGCAGGGGAGAAACTCACAGACACCAACAATTAGGCTCTCAGAGAATCACAGAAGTATTGAACAAGACAATCTCAATTGTAGAGATTGTAGAGATTGGCCTCCTGGAGTAGTTATTAAGTTACCTTGTAGATCATAAGAAGTACTGTTTCTAAAAGTACTGAAGAACAGCTAGACCAAATCTTTTTGTTACTTGTTTTTGGGACAAGCTCAACAGTGCTCAGGGCTTATTCCTTGCTCTGTGTTTAAGGGTCACTTCTGGTTGTGCTTGGAGGCCATATGTGAGAATTGGGCATTGAGCCAGGGTTGGCCATGTGCAAGCAAGCACATACCTCTCTGCTATTTCTCTGAATCTTGAACAAATCTTTATTTTTTATTTTTTTATTTTTTTGTTTTTGGGCCACAACCGGCGGTGCTCAGGGGTTACTCCTGGCTATCTGCTCAGAAATAGCTCCTGGCAGGCATGGGGGACCTTATGGGACGCCGGGATTCGAACCAACCACCTTAGGTCCTGAATCGGCTGCTTGCAAAGGCAAAGGCCACTGTGCTATCTCTCCGGCCCCCAAATCTTTATTTTTATCCTTAAATGAAAGCTGCTACCTAGATACGGGTGTAGGATATTGTTACTGAACTTCAGAATGGGGAGACGATGATCTCTAGTCTCACTAACCTGATGTACACAGATGTTACACTTATCACAGAACACCATATCATTCCCTTCTTCACTGTCTGGAGACCGGCACACATCACATATCACATCTTCATCATACTCAATGCCTAGCCCCTCCTCTGTCTCAATAGCATGGTTCATATTTTCATGGCAATGGCGTTCCAGAACTTCTACTGTCTTTTCCATAAGATCCTCATTAACTCGTCCATAACCTGCACAGAAATACAAACAATCAACCTGTGAGTTAGCTTTCATTCCCAAATCACCTATTTTAAGCCTGTGCAAAGGTTTATGGGAGATGCTAAAGGATAAAACTGCATTTTCTCTGACCCAAAACAATCCAATTTAAAAAAAACCTTTTACTATAGTTATATTAATATGAAATATAATCAAATAGTTTGTCACATGAAAGGAGAAATGTATTTCATCATATTCTTTTTTATCATATTCTTTATAAGATGTATTACTGATCTTTTCATTTTCTGTCTAAATCCTGTAAATCTGTGTTCTCTTATTTCCACTGAGGAATATTTTTACTGAGCATTGTAATTCTGAAAATTTTAGAGCACAGTGAAAATTAGAAACACATAAATAATTCATAAGTTATAATTCCTTCACTTTTTTGTTTTCTTGGTCACACCCACTAGTGCTCAAAGTTTACTCCTTCTGGCTCTGAGCTGAGTGATCACTCCTGGCAGGTTCGGGGGACCATATGTTGTACCAGAAATTGAGCCTTGGTCAGTCCCATACAAGGGTATATCCTATTGTTTCAGCGCTTTAATTTCTTCTTATAAAATTAGTACAAATGAATAAAACTAATGTGCATGTGTGGATATATGTATGAATGCCAATGATCAAATCCAGGGTCTCAGATATGAGGCACTACTTCTACTAAGTGATATTCCCCTGCCCATGTTTAACGTTTATAATAAAATTACAGGGTTTTTGTTTTGTTTTGTTTTTGTTTTTGGGCCAGACCAGGTGACGCTCAGGGGTTACTCCTGGCTTTGCACTCAGAAATCGCTCCTGGCTATGGGGACCATATGAGCTGCCGGGAATCGAACCACGGTCCATCCTAGGTCAGCAAATGCAAGGCAAATGCTGTACCGCTTGCACCATGGCTCCAGCCCCAATAAAATTACAATTTAAAAGACAGAAAAACATAAAAGAGAATCCTAGATATTATAATATATATATATAAAAATTTGGTTTTTAAACCTGATTCAAAATTATCCAGTAATATTTTTCAGTAGTAAATTAAAATAAACTATTGGCATTCACAAAGTCTACAAGCAAATTCTAAATTACCTTTTTTGTTTTCTGATTTCACTTTTATACTTTTAATTTAGCCTTCCATACTAACTAAATGGTCCATGTGGTAGACACTGGTAACAAATATTTTTCTCCTTAGGGATACTAAAGATTTTGTGAAAGTACAAGTATTCTAATAATAGCTTTTAAATTAAGATTAATTCTTAAAATAACCTAAAACAAATTTACACAAGTATTCTACTTAATTTGTAAAATAAGATATCCTAAGGAACTACCAAGGGATGCTAGCTTTTTACATTTTTGGCCAGACCTGGCAGTGATTAGGGATTACTCCTGGTTCACACTTAAGATCACTCCTGACAGGGCTCACTGCACCATTTGAGGTGCTTGGGATTGAACCTGGGTTGGCCAAGTGCAGAGCAAGAGCCCTATTTGATGTACTATCTCTTCAGCTCCCATAAATTGTGTTTTTAATGTTATGGTTAAGTATGAAGCCAAAAGTTCAGCTGCTAGTTTTACTTTAGTTTTCCAACCAAGAAAAACTGACAAGTCATTTATCCATTCTAAAGGTTTATTTTCCTTACCTATATTGTAAGGATAGTAATACCAAACTCACTGACTGACTATATGTGATATTGAAATAAAGTAAAATTCATACAATATTAATTGTATAGTAAGCACTTAACTTGGGGGCACTTGGAGGCACACCAACAGAGCTAAGGGGGCTACTTCTAACTCTATCCTCAGAAGTGACCTCTGACTGTGCTCAGAGGACCATAAGTGGTGCTAGGGGATTCTAACAGGGGGAGGCAGACTGCAAGGCAAGAGCTTTAATCCTTGTATTATTTTTCTAGCTTGGAAGCACCTGATTAAAAAAATTCCTCACACTGCTTAATTTTTTGTTTGTTTTTTTGGGTCACACTCAGCAGCGCTCAGGGGTTACTCCTGGCTCTACACTCAGAAATCGCTGCTGGCAGGCTCCTGGGGCCATATGGGATGCCGGGATTTGAACCACCATAATTCTGCATGCAAGGCAAACACCCTACCTCCATGCTATCTCTCTGGCTCCCCACACTGCTTAATTTAATGTTTCTTTTTTAAAAGTTTGATTTTAAGCTTTTAGAAGCTTCACAGAAGTATTATTCACCCTAATACAAATCTTGAAATAAAACAATCCTGTTTTAAAAGTCCTCCAAGTCTAGATGCAATGTATCCTAGATAGGATCCTGGAACAGAAAGTGGCCATTAATAAAAACACTGGTGAAATCTCAACAAAGCCTGTAATTTACTTAATAGAAAGGTGCTTGTGATAGTTTCTTAGCTTTGACAAATGTACCATGGTAAAATGGAATGTTAACATTCATGGAAATAAAGTGTGACATATGTAACTGTACTAAATACGTATTTTTCTGTAAAACTAAATTATTTCTTCAAATAAGTTCATTACAAAACACCCAGCCAACTGGGTAAATTAACTGAAAAATTCCAAAACAAATTTTATTACCTTGTAAGATCCTCCTACGATGGTTTTATTGCTGCAGGTAGCAAGCACTAGAATCAACACAATGTGTATGGACGTTGCACAGTTCAACAACCAGATGTTGAGTCATCAGTCCACTTGTGCATGCCCTCATACCCTTACATTTCCGCTTTGTCAGTTTTTGTAGATCTCACCTATATTTAGTTCTCTCTGCACTTTTTTTTTTGTGGATTTTGGGTCACACCGGCAGTGCTCAGGGGTTACTCCTGGCAGGCACGGGGGACCATATGGGACGCCGGGATTCGAACCGATGACCTTCTGCATGAAAGGCAAACGCCTTACCTCCATGCTATCTCTCCAGCCCCCTCTCTGCACTTTTTTACAGCAAGGAGTCATGAAATAAAAACTTTAAAAATAAGATTATAGGCTGGAGTACAGAGGGTAGGGCACTTGCCTTGCACACGGCCAGCCTGGATTTGATCCCCAGTATCTCATGGTGGTCCTGAGCCCACCAACAGTGATTCCTGACCACAGAGCCAGGAAATAACCCATGAGCACCACCAGGTATAGCCCAAAAGACAAAAAAAAAAAAAGAAATGTAGATTACTAGCAGGGTAACTACCTTTGTCAATCACACCATGTGCAAGTCATGTCATTAAAATTCTAATTTTTTATTTTCAAGAATTCAGTTATCAACATTGAAAGAAAAGAGAAGAGAGAATAAAATGAAAAGTTGTACTAACACTGAACAAATGTGATACAAATCATTAATCACAACACAAATGGGAATTTAAAAACTAACCACAATTCCATCAGACCACTTGGACCTAAACACTGCTCAAAAGTCAAAAAGAACCATAAGTATAAAGTCAGTTTCAACTAACATTTCCCAGCATGCTGGTATGTATTTACTTTTAAATTATTCTGTTTACTTCCAAATTCTGTATAATTATTCATGCTTTATCTTATTTGATTTTTTTTGTTTGTTTTTTGGGGGACGCACCTAGCTGTGCTCAGGGCTTAATTCTAGCTCTGTGCTCAGGGATCACTCCTGATGGGGTTAGGAAACCATGATGGGTGCTGGGGGTCAAATATGGGTTAGCTGCATGCAAGGCAAGCACCCTACCCGCTTCATTATCACTCTGACCACTCTTATTTAGTTATTTAGTTTTTGAATCACACCTGGCCATGCTCAGGATTTAATACTGGCTTTGCACTCAGGAATCACTCCTGGCGGGCTCAGGAGGCCACATGGGATGATGGGGATCAAATCCGGGTCAGCTGCATAGAAGGCAAGCATCCAACCCACTGTGCTATCACTCTAGCCCTTGACCCCTTTTATTTGACCTTTGAGAATTGCATGTCAACTCCATAAACCACAGGAAGGAAATCTAAAGTGCTTTGGGGGGATATATTGCTTTTAATTGCTTTTGTCCAAGGTGGCACAATTACATGATTTGCATTAAATGGTACTGGTCACCAGTAGCAATTATTGAAGTGTGCTGAATGCTAAGAATGGAAATTATCTCTATGAGACAGAGATGGCAGAGGCTTGCTACCCCTGTTTGTCAGGACTGAGCCAGGAGCCAGCATCAGAACTCTTCTTAAACAGATGTTCATGGCCAGTTTCACACTAAAATTTAGAAAACGACCTGTGCTATTCATCATAAAGAAAGAAAGAAAGAAAAGGTCATATTTGAATACCCTATATATTTGAGTATAAGCCGACCCAAGTATAAGCCAACCCCCCTAATTGTACCCTAAAAACTGGGAAAACTTAAGTGACTTGAGTATAAGCCGAGGTGGAAAATGCAGCAGCCACTGGTAAATTTCAAAAATAAAAATATATACTCCAAACAATTGTAATAACTAAGGAATCAGTAGGTTGAATGTTTTTCAATATTTATTGCTAAAGAAAAACTGAAAACTAGCAACAATAACTTTAAAATTTTAAATAAAGTGCAGAAAACCTTAGCTTAACAGGTAATCAAGCTAAATCACAAAGGTTAAAATCCTTCAAAACTGGATTCCTCCTCCTCCTCATCTGTATGTCCAAATAGCTCCAGCTGTATCTGATGCGAGTGTATCAGCATAGACATTGTCATCATCACTGAGTTCACAGATATCATCATCACTGCTGTTGGTCTTATACAGAGTGCAGAATACTGTGGGTTAAATAGTTCAGTGGCGTACAGTTCAGTTCAGCTGCCTACCTCTTCAGCTCGCGGTGACTTGTGGACTGAGCTGAAGCACTGCCTCTCCAGCTGACGGCAGAAGATGACTGGATACTACGTGCATTTGATTTGGTGAGTGCACACCAAATCAAATAACCTGTATGACCTGAGTATATTACTCCTATTTCAATGGTGTTCATGCATTTGCAGAAGTGCCTCATTAAAAATCAAAGAGAAGCCAAGTGATAAGGCCAGAAAAAGGAAGCCATGAAATGACAACAAATTAAATACTTCTGATAACTTAAAAGTTATGAGTCAAAGACAACTACCTAGTGAAAAAACAATTTACCCATTTGTACGAGGTCCTGATTGAGTTCCTCAAGCCAGTAGATGTCCATATCATCTAAGTCATAGCGGCATACAGATGCAGCCAACTCCATGATGTTGATGTAGCCAGTTTCTGCAGTCTCTGGGCTGGAGCAGTGAATGTATTTCCGTGGTCGGACAAACAGAACATCCTTTGCCTTCTCACCGGTAACCCTAGAAAAGCAAAAGAAAGACACTTGGGGCCGGGCGGTGGCGCTGGAGGTAAGGTTCCTGCCTTGCCTGCGCTAGTCTAGGACGGACCGCGGTTCGATCCCCCGGCGTCCCATATGGTCCCCCAAGAAGCCAGGAGCAACTTCTGAGCGCATAGCCAGGAGTAACCCCTGAGCGTCACAGGGTGTGGCCCAAAAACCAAAAAAAAAAAAAAAAAAAAAGAAAGACACTTGTAACAACGAGATTCTAGCAACTGATTGAATATGACTTTATCAGTACTCAGGCTATGTTCAGGAACCGCATGGCCCCCTTTCTTTTTATGAAATGCAAAGAGATGGCAAGACTAAAATTTAAAACAAAGTTTGGGAACCATTAATAGAAATAAAATGAAGATTTTTTTTTAAACTGACATACCAGGCTTAAAACTGTGTTAACAAGCCTAATAATAGCACCATAATAAGACTCCTGTCTGCTTTTCCAAGACACCATTTTATAATTTATTATCCAAACATGAGATCAAATATCTCTAATATACCTGATATGATCTTTTTTGTTTGTTTGTTTTTTAGGGGGCACACCCAGCGGCACTTAGGTATTACTTCTGGCTCTGCACTCAGAAATTGCTCCTGGCAGGCTTAGAGGACCATATAGGATACCGGGGATTTAACCAGGGTCTATCCTGGGTCGGCTGCATGCAAGGCAAATGCCCTATTGCTAATCTATTGCCCCAGCCCCCGATATGATCTTTTTATACACATACTGCCAGAAATAGTAAATCCAGTTTGGAACAGCTAAAAATCTTTTAGCAAAATCTTTGAAGATGAGCTCATAAACTCAGGTTAGTATGACCAGTTAAATTAGGTCAAATGGAAGGAACTCAAATGTGCATGCAGCTGCCCAATCAGAACTCATTATTAGTTATCAGCCTGTGGGTCTACTTCCCCACACACCAACAAAAACAAAACTTAAAACTACACTTTGACTAGATTACTGAAGACCTACATGTAATAAAGTGAAAGGACTAATCTCCATTCTCCAATATCTCAACTCCAGGTTGTTTGCCTTTTTTTAAAAAATATAAAACCTAGCTAAGGACTACTTAAATCATATAGAAAAATGAAAGCCGGCATAATCAAGTATCAAAGTTGTTCCACTATAACTGAGTTGCATATAATTACATCAGTAGCTTCAGTACACACTCCAGAACTAACTGTAGTTAAACAAAGATCACACCTTACTTTCCCCCAAACAGATACTTTCCCCTAGCTTCCTCTTCCCTTTATCCATCCCTTAGCGATGGGTAGCATTAGAGAGGCACTTTTGTCTGTTAACTACACCTTCCCTTCTCCTCATGTGGATTGACTCTGAACAATAAAGATCATATAGGGAGGATACTTGGCACTCAGTCCATGAGGCAGGAAGCCCCTTAATCCCATGTTTTTCTCTTATGTCTATCTTGTTTTCTTAATCCTTGCAGCACCAGCTTCAGACCCATTCACCTGGGATTGGATTATGGCAAGTGGAGCCTCTATACTGACCAGGACAAAGTTTAGAATAGAAAAATGATAAGAAATAGGTTCCTAACTACCTAAGCTGTACATTTCAAAAGGGCATAAAAAGAGAATTTGAGATTCCCTTTACAGTTCAAATAGATGTTCTACAAAATATATACAAATTTTACAGACAAATATATTTACTAGTTGTTTTTGTCTTTAAGTGAGAACATTCCACATTTGTAACTGTAATTAATGAGCCTTAAGTCAAGTATTCTTGGTCATTAACAGGCTAACAAAGAATAACTGAAGCCAAGCCAAATAGAACATATAGATCAGGTATAAAAAGTTCTGAACACTTGGAGCCGGCATAGTTGTAGGGCATTTGCCTTGCATGTGGCTGATCCAGGATGGACTCAGGTTCAATCCCTGGCATCCCATATGGCCCTCTGAGCCTGCCAGGAGCAATTTCTGAGCACAGAGCCAGGAGTAACCCCTGAGCACTGTCGGGTGTGGCCCAAAAACCAATAAAAATAAAAAAAGTCCTGAGCACTTTAAAAAGACTTTTCTGATCAAGAATTAGACCTGACAAAATTATTTAGGAAAAAGCTTCCCCCTTCATATACTGTTGTATAGCACTGAGGATTTTAGTTATAGTCATATCTTCAATTCATTTTACATAAATTACTGGCATTTCTAGAGCTCCTCTTTAACACTTTAAGAAACTAATGAGTTTAGTGGCATGATTAATGACTTCTATGACTAGCCTGGCTACTGGCCACTCTCCTGGTTCTAGACAAGGAAAAATGAAAGTTCTCTATGGTCTCCCAAAGTTTGCCTGTTGCCAAAACTGACCAGTGCTATTTTCAGACAGTGACTCTTCAAAGGGGGGCTACTCCCCTCATGTATTTAGTCCTGTTAGCCACAATCCTTTTGCCACTTGCCTTTCTACTCAGGTAGAACACTCTTGGAGGTTACAGCCTGGGCAGCTTGAAGTCCAACTTCATAAATATATTTGATTTTACAGCAGTCATTATGTAACTGCATGGTGGCTGAAGTTGGTAAGAGTCCATTGTTGCACTTATATGCTATCTTATCAGATATGCCAACTCCTACTCCAGCAACACCTGCGAAAGTCAGCAACACATTTCTAATGCTGCATTCTATATTTTCTACGTCAAAGAACCCTACAAACCCATCCTAGCCTCTTTGATAAGCCAATCCTGTATTGACCTGACCAGAATGTCTGTGATGCTCTCTGCTAATAGTTTGATGCATTTTTCATAGTTTAATAACCTTTTCAAGTGCTTGTCCACAAATGCCCCCAAAGAATCACAATGTGGTCCCAGCTTGTTACTCTGTCATTGAACATGTGAACCATCACATGAGACAAGTACTTAATGTTGTCCCCGTTTTTGATTTTTGATGTCCAGTTTACACAGCATGCCTTGGAAGGCCCTCTAATGGTTGCACTGCACCCATTCCTGACTAGCCTCAGTGTCTCCAACACAGGTTGGTGGGCAGGCAGGGTGTCCAGAGGCTTGGTGTTGATGGCAGCTGCCACTTGCTCTTGCAGGTACTGTAAGATAATCTGCAGCAATATTTGATACAGCCTGCCCTCCTTCCCTACTTGGCTGGACGGGGCCAAAGCTGGCCTCCCCCACCAGGTACAAGGACAGGCCTGGCTCTTCCTTGGTGCCATGGGGGGCTCGTCATAGTCTGAGCTTGTCCTCGGACTACATGATGGTGGTGGCAGGCATGGAAATCTCTTCCAGCAGTGGCCCAATGTTTCCCCTTTCTACCCTGGAAAAATATCGTTCTTACAACTGGAAGTTAATGGTAGATCCCTTTCTAGAAAGCAAATGATCATACAAACTCAATTTTGTAACCTGCTATGAAAAATATTGACAAAATACTTCATTTAAAATTATGGCTCCCTTCTACCACTCATTTAATAAAATGTTGCATTAATAGTGTGTTCTTGATGCAATGGCTATAAAGTTCAATATATTTAGAAAGAAAAACCTGAGAAGGGGTGCACAAAGGCATAACCACATTCTATACAAAAGATATTTTTAAGCCAAACTCATGATTTTATGTTATGGAGAAAATGATGAATGGTGATAGAGCACACAATAATATTAGGCAGTTACTTCATTTCTGTAAGATTTTATTTTCTCAGTTAAAATGGCTACAATCATAAATTATGATAAAACACTATAATCAAATATATAGGGTTATGAAAATAATAAGAAATAGAGTTTAGGACTCCTCCAAAGCCTTCTGCTGCCTGGCTAGACCCCTTTTGGGCTCAGCTGGTCCCTCAAACTCAAAGTGTCAATGTAGCTAGGAAGCTATATTCAGAAGTTGACATTTTGCTTCAGGTCAGAATCCCTGTGAAACATACAACCTCCTTATACTTCACTTCTTCATATTTTATGAAAAGAATATAATGACCTCCTAACTCTAGTCATCTAATCACACACCAAACAATGCAGATAAAACACTCCCAAATGCAATAGGCAGAATGCAAAAGCAACACAGAACCCTAGCTTGCTTAGCGAATGAATATGGTAGCCCTGAAATCTCAACTAGCAATATAACCCCTTTGATAAGGATTGTAGAGAGAAAATGTTGAGTATGTTAAAAAGGCAAAAGAAACAGTAGAACAGACATCCAACAAAACACAAAAGGACATGAGGAAATGAGGAAACTAAAACAGAACTAAAGAATTTGTTAAATGAGGGACTGGATCCATAAAGATGGTAGGGCCTTTTGCCTTACACATGGCCAACCTCTGGTTCCCTCAAGCTAACCAGGAGTGATCCCTGAGTACAGAGCCAGAAATAAGCTCTAAGCAATGCTGGGGGCAGCCCAAACAACAACAACAACAACAACAACAACAACAACAACAACAATGACAATGAAAACAACAACAAAAGAATCTGGTAGATAAATCGAAAAGCTCACTGGAAGGCATCAGTAGAAGAGTAAAAGTAGCTGAGGACAAAAATCTGTGAGCTCTAAGATGAGATATAGAAAATCTCCAGACACAAAAAGGATCTGCATGGCACCCCTTCATTAACAGTAGTGCAAACCACAGTGTCAAAAAAGAAAAAAAGAGAGTAAAGTAAAATGCCTGCCTCAGAAGTAGTTGGGGGAGAGTGTGTGGGAGGGAAAAGGGCATTAGGAAGGGCGAGAGGGAAACTGTTGACATTGGTGATGGTAAGTAAGAAATAATGAAGTGTGTTGTACACTGTATGACTATAGCTCAATCATGAACAACTTTACCTGGGGGGGAACCTGTAGTATGAACAGTCTTTAACCATGGTGCTTAAATTAAAAAATATAAAACCTCCAGACAAGGTCAGAAGATAAAAAAAAGCTTCACAATAAATGAACAGCTGACAACTCTGAATTTGAGAGGAACAACCTAAGAATCATTGGAGTCCCAGAGGTCCAGGAAGGCATCCAAAGCACTATTCAAAAAATAATCACTGAAAAGTTTCCATAGTTAATGAACATACTCCCAGATTCAAGGGGCCCAAATGGGTACCAGCTACTACTGACCCAAATAAAACACTCCAAGACACATACTAATTGGAATGAAGAAAGCCAACAATAGAGATTACTGGAAGCAGCAAGATCAGTGAAGGAAATTATATAATAGGAGAGTCCTTAAGATTTATAGCAGATTTATCAAATGAGACCCTAAGGATCCAAAGACAATGGTCGGATATAGTAAAAAAATTAATGGAAGAAATGCTTCATAAAGAATACTCAGTAAAACTCATGCAGTTTTAAAAGACTGAGACAACAGCTCAGAAACATCTGACTCAACCAAGTTTACAAGCTACAGTAAGAGAAGACAAATCTCACAAACATGCAAAACATCTAGATAACAATGACACAAAACCTCACGATAATAATCATATTTAATGCCAGTGGTATACATGCATCAATTAAGTGGAAGGTTAAATAAGACAACCACATCCGAAGTTCTGTTGCCTACAAAATCTCATTTGAACAGGAAGGGCAAATACTCAAAGCAAAAGGTTTAAAGACAGTATTTCAGGCTAACAACCCCCACAAAATGTTGGGGTGGCCATATTTATATCAGACAAAATCAACTTCAGACATGAAAAAGATATCACGGGAATCCAGATAGGTAAGGATGAAGTCAAGCTCTCACTGTTTGCAGTGATAGAATATTTAAAAACATCCTAAAGACTCTACCAAAAAGCTTCTAGAAACAATAGATACATATAGTAAAGTGGTAGGCTACAAAACTAACATGCAAAAATCTATGAATTTTCTATATACAAATAATCAAAGAGAAGAAACATTAAAAACAATCCCATTCACAACTGTACTTCAGAAAATCATGTACCATGGAGTCAACTTAACTAAAGATGGGAAAGACCCATACAAAAAAAAAAAAACAACTACAAAACATTTCTTCAAGAAGTGTTAAAGAAGGACCGAAGGAAATAGAGACATATACCCTGCTCATGGATTTGGAAGATTGATAACATCATTACAATGGCAATTCTTCACAAAGCATAGTAGAGATTTAATGCAATCCCTATACCTGTGATATTCTTCAGAGAAGAGGGTCAATCACTCTTAAAATTCATTTGGAACAATAAATGTCCATGAATAACCAAAGCAATCCTTGGGAAAAAGAAGATGGGAGGCATCACTTTCCCCAATTTTTAACTGTACTATAAAGCAATAGTCATTAAAACTGCATAGTATTAGAATAAAGACAAACACTCAGATTAATGGAAAAAACTTGAATATTCTGAGACTGACCGCCAGGTATATGATCAATTAATCTTTTTTTTTGTTTTTGGGTCACACCCAGCAGCTCTAAGGGGTTACTCCTGGCTCTGCACTCAGATATCACTCCTGGAAGGTTCGGGGGACCATATAGGATGCGGGAATTGAACTTGGGTCCATCCTGGGTCAGCCGCATGCAAGGCAAATGTTCTACTGTTCTGCTATCGCTACGGCCCCAATAAACCTTGGACAAGAAAAACAAATTGGAGCAAGTGTTTGGAAAACTGTTCTACTACATGCAAAAAACTGAACACAGACCTCTTTAACACCACACACAAAGAGCAAATACAAATAAATTAAAAACCTGATATCAAACCTGAGACCATAAGATGCATATAGGGAAACACAAGCAGAACACTCCATGACATTGATGCTTAAGGCATAATCATGGATAAAACATTACTGTCCAAGCAAATGGAAGCAAAGATACACAAATGAGACTAAACTAAACTGATAAGCTTCTGCAATTCAAAGGAAACAGTGAATAGGATTCAAAGGCTACCCACAGAATAGGAAAATATATTCACCCAATACCCATCAGAGAAGGAGTTAATATCTAAGATATATAAGGCAGTGATTGAACTTTACAAGAAAAAAAGCATCTAACCCCATCAAAATGGGGAGAAGAAATGAATAGAAATGTACTTAAAGAAGAAATACAGATGAACAAAGGGTACATGAAAAATGCTCCCCATTATAGCTAATCATCTTAAGCAGCAAAACCCTGCTTTCCTTAATCCCTTTACCCTGTATTCCCTAACAGAAGCACACCTGTTTTAATTTCCTCTCCCATCCTACCTGATTGGCTGGCACTGAGTCCAAACATACTCTTCCCTAATATAATAATATATATATTTCCCACCTATAATAAACTAAATTACCGTATTTTCTGGCATATAAGACAACTTTTTAACCCATGAAAAACTTCTTAAAAGTTGGGGGTCAGGGCCGGAGAGATAGCATGGAGGTAAGGCGTTTGCCTTTCATGCAGGAGGTCATTGGTTCGAATCCCGGCGTCCCATATGGTCCCCGTGCCTGCCAGGAGCAATTTCTGAGCATGGAGCCAGGAGTAACTCCTGAGCACTGCCGGGTGTGACCCAAAAACCACAAAAAAAAGTTGGGGGTCATTGTATATGCTAATATATGGCATGCTGAAACTTACTCGTTTCAGGGATGAGTGATCTGCACCTCTCTTACCTCCGCATCCCATCCAGCTGCCAGGCGTCATTACTCAGTCCTCTGCTTGTCCTGATTAATCTTTCAGGGCACACAGAGGAGCTGAGTTACCTAGCACTGCAACCCATCCAGCTGCTGGGTGTCATCACTGGTCTGTGGCTTTCTGGTGCTCAGTCCTTTGTTCAGCTTTTTAGGAACACAGAGGAGGTGCTCTTTCTCCCTCGAGCTATCCTATTAATCACTGCACCCCAGCCAGCTGCTCTTGAAGGAGCCCCCTCTCCCTACTCTCAATGTAGATCACAATTAAAAAAAAATCACAGTCACTCACTACAAATGACAATTGTAAAATGTAAAATGTAAGACTCCAAAGCCTAGCTTTATTAAACATATACTGTTAACCTTTGAGGGTTCAACACTTTTACTCTTATGTTTTTTTTAATTTCCCTTTGGTGTGCATTAAGAGAGGTAGTCTTATACGGCGAATATAGCCCAAACTCTATATTTTAACAGGAAAAGTAGGGGGTCGTCTTATATGCCCAGTAGTCTTATACGCCAGAAAATATGGTACTCTCCAATGTGGCTTGTGGATGCTTCTTTGTGAGTACTCTAATCGCCTAGGATCCAACCTCACCTGTGACTTCTACATCTTGGGATCTTACTTTACCAGCATCATTTATAATTGGTACCCAAACAGGGACACTGAACATGAACCTAAGGATAGTGAGTAAAATGATCCCCTCATATGTCAGGACCATGGTCTCTTGGTGGGTCAGGGCTAGAATTCACTGGGTGGTCAAAGCTATGCTAATTTTTTGGGTTTTGGCTAATGTTGCTACAACTTTCAGCATATCTCTTATTGGGATGGTAATATACATATTGGATAGCCTGACATTTCTTTTGATGTTATTTTGATGCATCTACATGCATCTCTATATAAAACTTTTGCTCAGGAATGTGAATGCCATGGTCTCTGAAATACCTTCTATATTACAGAGTAAAAGTACCTTCCCAGTGGTGATGTACTCTTGAAATAGAAACCTTTCCAAGGCCAATAATTTGGCACTCACACTGGCATTAAATGGAGAAATCACCATCTGCTAGATTTAGCACCTTGGGCAAGGGAAATACCCATAACAAAGCAGCTACTGCCCCTTTAGACTCAAAGGCGGAAAGGAACTCAGTAGAAACATCTAGGCCTCATGAACCAAGCCTCTACTTTATGAAAGCTTGAACATAGTCTCACTCAGATGGTTCAAAAAGCCCTGCACCCCACATGGACCAATATTGCTGTATTGTGTTGAATTCCTTACTGTCTGGAGTGAGGTATGTTTTGTACTACTAAGGATTTTCAAAAGCTAGGCTTTGCCTGAGACCATTGCAGTTTTGACAGTGGAAGATGTGGCTTAATCATGAGGCTAAGACTAAACTCCATACTCTAAATCATTCTGGTAGGAGAATTTCAGGGGTTCATATAACTTATGAGATGTTAATCAGAGAAGGGCAGTATGCTAATATTATGGTACAGGTCTGTGAGAGAGTGTTGTGGGCTTGGGAAAAAAATTGATGCTGATAATGAATTTAAGGGTATCCATACAAAGATTTTCCAGGGAGTTTCCAAGCCATACACAGAATTTCTGGGGGGGAAACTGACAGGTGAGAATGCTAATAAAGATTGCCAGGCGATCTTGGGAGAGAGGAGAGAGGAAAGAGGAGAGAGGAGAGAGAAGAGAAGAGAGAGGAGACAGGAGAGAGAGAAGAGAGAGAGAAACTATGTTATGGGGTACCAAACTTTTAGCTTGTTGAAATGTTGGTTCAATCAAATACAAAACACACCTTCATGCTGCTGAGGTTTATTCAGTTCTGAGACAAACTCAGGATAATGAGGGTGGGTCAGGCTATTTCCCCAGGGAATATAGAGCATCTTCTAACACTGCCCCTTGGAGGGCACCACCTGAACCTTATCTGAGGTGTGACAAGGGAAACCTCTAGGCTAGGCAACTCGACTAGTAATACTGTTGTGAATTACTGGAAAAGAGGCCAGCCCCACGTTTTATAGGTTCAGGACAAAATAGGGCATCTTCGAGGAAACTGCATGATTTTTCTTGCACCTGCCTCTTGAGACTGCTCCCCAATCATATCGTCTCGGGAAACTGGGTATGGGGCCAGGCCTAGGCCCCAAAGAATCAGGGGACATTCCCACTGGCGTCCCACCCCCAGGTAGGGCCAACAAAGATTTTATCAACAGATTCACTACAATCTGTTACTGCGCTGAGACTGTAACCATAACACCAGCCCAGTGCCCCTACAAATTAAATATGGTATAAAGGGGCCGATCTGATCAGGCACTGTAGACGTGCTCTGGGGAAGAAACAGTCTAACTATTAAGGGACTCACCATTCTGGTGGGGGTGAGAGATGCAGATCATGTTTGAGAAATAATAATTGTCATTTTTGTGCCATATTTGGACTTTTGAGAAAGGAGAGTGCATAGCCCAGCTTCTGTTACTCCCCTTTGTAATGCCTGGTTCCTCTCTTCCCCCTAGGACTGGAGGCTTTGGGAGTAACAACCTCCATGCCTTCGATAATCCCCTTTAATGCTAAGCTTTTACTGCTAAGCTTACACAACCAGAGCACCAAATGTTAACCCTTGAGATTCATGGCAAGTCATATAAAGGCATGTGACAGAGGTGCAGAGATTTCTGTCATCTCCTTAGAACACTGGCTCTGTAATTTGGACTTGCAAAATATACCTCATGGCCTGGAGGGAATAGGTGAATTTTATCTTTCTTCTCTGTTCGAGGAAGTATAAGGTAACTAAAATGCATTGGCCCTGAAGGACAGATAGCCACTTTCCTACCATACTAGCTCCCATATCTCTGAATCTATGGGACTGAGATTTACATAATCAGTAGGGTGCTGAATATCACATCCCTCACCCAGCCCCCTCTCTGGTCATTAGTTCAGAGGCCAAGCCTTTTTAATTGGGGCCGCTGCAGTTCAGCACCCTCCACCTCCTTCACATTCAGTGGAAACCCCAAGATTCTGTGTGGACACCACAGTGGCCCTTAATAACAGAAAATTAAAGAAGCCATTAGACTTGGTAGAAGAACAACTTAAAATGGGACATATTGAAAGCTCATTTTCAGATTGGAAATCTCCTATTTTTGTTATACAAATGAAGTTAAGCAAATGGTTGTTAACTGATTTAAGGAATGTTAATTCTACTAATGTCCCCATGAGGACATTACAACCCAGCCTCCCCACTCCAGCAGCTATTGCTAAAGATTAGCCATTAGTTATGATAGACCTAAAAGACTGCTTTTTAACATACTCAGAAGACTGCAAATGCTTTGCATTTTCTTTTTTTTTTATATATAAATCTTTATTTAAGCACCATGATTAAAAGCATGTTTGTAGTTGGGGTTCAGTCATAAACAAAATACCTCCCATCCTCTCCTGCCCTGCCTGTATTTGCGACAGACATTCTACTTTTCTCATTCTTTAACATTGTCATGTTAGTTGTTAGTGTAGTTATTTCCCTAATAGCATTCACCACTTTTTGTGGTGAGCTTCAAATTGTGAGCTGGTTTTCCGGCCCTTCCAGCCCTTAACTCTATTGTCTCTGGGCCTTATTACAGTAATGTCTTTAAATTTTATTAAAACCCATAGATGAGAGAGACTATTCTGTGTCTTTCTCTCTCCCTCTGACTTATTTCACTCAGCACAATAGATTCCATGTCCATCCATATATAGGAAAATTTCATGACTTCATCTTTCCTGACGATTACATAATATTCCATTGTGTATATGTACCACAGTTTCTTTAGCCATTGATCTGCTGAAGGGCATCTTGGTTGTTTCCAGAGTCTAGCTATTGTAAATAGCACTAAAACGAGTATAGGTGTGAGACAGGGATTTTTCTATTGTATTTTTGTGTTCCTAGGGTATATCCCTAGGAGTGGACTAGCTGGACTAGATGGCATTCCCACTAGCAGTGAATAAGAGTTCCTCTCTCTCCACATTCCCACCAGCACTGATTGTTCTTGTTCTTTGTGATGTGTGCCAATCTCTGTGATGTGAGATGGGACCTCATTGAAGTTTTGGTTGCTGAGAGCAAATTTTTTAGACTCCACAACACCATATCATAGATAGGCTGAAGCTGTGCTCTGGATTTTATTCTCCTGCCCAGACTATTTCAAAAGACTTAGAGGAGACGTATATATCTCTTTGAGTATTTCTTTAGATGTATTTTCTTAATAGGAATAACTCTTATAGTCTATCTTCTTATGTAGCAGCAATTCCCCCATTTTTTGGATCTATTTAGTAGGTAATTCTAACAGATAAGTTTCTCTAGTGTTCTGAGTTCATGTTAGAACATTATTATTGAGATTTTTTAGCTTGTTATTTTTACCCCCATATGCACCAGTATATGGCATTGTTGTTTTTTGCCACATGGCATTGTTGTTTTTTGCATAGGCACATTAAAATGGGGGAAAACTAGCTCTTATCTAATAGAGATAGGAACACATAAATTTTATAGTGCAATGGGGCCTTAAATCCTGAACACTAGTCATAGTGACTTGGCTTAGGCTTCAGAAGATGGAACATTGATCACTCACCCATGAACCTTTTACCCCATCTACGAAAACAGCAGTTTTCTACACCAGCACCAGAAATTGAACTTCTACCAGGGAAGACCCTACTGCTGCCCCGGCATCGACTTAGGTTCATATGACACCCTGACGACTTGGTAACTGCAACAGCCTGCTTTCAGGGTAGGGTTCTCTGCATTGCCACCTACTGGTGAGATGAAGCCAGAAGAAACCACCCTGACTTTGCCATAGGATCTATACAGAAACCAGGATCTCTAACTACAGAAACCTGATAGCAATAATCGTAATGGTGAAGAGCTTTTACTGGGACCACAGAGAAAAACTTTGGGGTTAGACAACACAGCATGCCTGGATCCTGTAACTATTTATTTACAATAGCCAAAATCTGGAAACAAATCAAGTGTCTGAGAACAGATGAGTGGCTAAAGAAACTGTGGTACATTTTACACAATGGAATACTATGCAGCTGTTAGGGAAAATGAAGACATAAAAATTGCTTATACATGGATGGGTATGAAGAGTGAATTATTATGCTGAGTGAAATGAGTCAGAGGTAGAGATTACTATATCTCTGGATATAATAATATCCAGAGGCAATAGTGATTTGGGCCAGGAGGACCAGTCTATGATAGGAAGCTTTCTGCAGACAACAGTGAGTGCAGCTAGAATAGATAAGTGTCTAGATAATTGGAACAGATCACTATAGACAAGAACTAGGTGCTGAAATGGGGATAAAGTAATATACATGTTATACATTCATTAAATTAGTGCAAACCACATTGTCACAGAGCATGAGAGAGAGAACAAGAGAGTGAATGAGAGAGCAAGAGAGAGAAAGAAGTAAAATGCCTTCCCCTAGGCAGTTGAGTGTGGAGGTGGAAAGGAAACTGGGGACATTGTGGCAGGAAAAGTGCACAGGTGAAGAAGGATGGTGTACATTTTATGACAACTCATTCATGAACAATTTTGTAACCATGGTTCTTAAAGTAATAAAAATTGCTGGTAATAGACTTGAATGAAGACATAGAAATAATAATTATTGGATATTTCAACACCTCTATATCACTTCTTGATAGATCAACTAGACTAAAACTCACAAGGAAATACTGGCTTTGAAAGAAATGGAAGAGAGGTTCACTATATTTTTATTTTTCATTTTGGTTATTGGGCCACACCTGATGGTGCTCAGGGGTTATTCCTGGCTCTGCACTCAGAAATTGCTCCTGGCAGGCTCGGAGGACCATATGGAATGCTGAGGAACGAACCTGGATCTATTCCAGGTCAGCAGTGTGCATGACAAACACCCTACCACTGTGCTCTCACTCTAGTCCCTACTACATTTTCATGTTTTTTTCATTCCGCAAAAGCTAAATACATTCTTCTCCAATACACATGGGATATTCTCCAAGATAGACCACACGCTGAGCCATAACTCACATCTCCATAAAGTAAAAAAGATATAAACTGTATTGTCTTCTCAGACCATGATGCACTGACAAAAAAGTTAATCCAAAGAGAAATGGAAAAATAGCTAAACGCCTGAATATTAAACAGCTCACTACTAAACAACTGTGATTCAGATAAGAAGTCAGAGGGAAAATAAAGATTCATAGAAATAAATGAGAATGAGGACTTGAGTTAGTGAACTTGTGGGACACAGTAAAAGCATTGTTTGGAAGGAAGTTCATAGCTATGCAAATTTCCATCAGGAAGGAAGAAGGGTCCACATAAATCAGTTAACTGATAGAGACCAACAAAAGGAGACCAAAGCAGGCAGGATGAAGGAATAATAAAACTTAGAACAAAAATTAGTGAACTAGAACTCCCCCCCAAAAAAACCCTTCCAGTGCAAAAGATTAATTAAAACAAGAGCTGGGGCTTTGAAAAAAAAAAGCAATATCAACAAACTACTAGCAAGACTCAAAAAGAAAGAGAGAAAACTCTAATCAACTGAAAAAAATGAAAGTGGGAAATCTCACAAGAGATACCACAGAAACTCAAAGGCTTATCAGTTATTTGATAATCTTTATGCCAAAAAAGTGAAAAAAAAAGTAATTCTTGGACTAAGATTGAGCCAAGAAAAATATGGAACATGTGAACAGATAGACCAATTACTTTTGAAGAAATCATAACAGTAATCAAAATCTCACAACCCCTCCAAAGTCCATGCTTAGACACATTCAGTAATATGTCCTTTCCCTTATTTGTTTTTTGAATTTTGGCTATACTTAGCAGGCTTGGGGACCATATGGGTTGCTGGTGATAAAACTCCATGCAAGGCAATGCCCTACCAAATGTATTATCACTCCCACCTTCTTTCAAACCTTTAAAGAAGAGCTACTGCCAGTCCTTTTCAGGTCCTTTCAGGAAACTGAAGAAACTAAACACTCCCAAACAGTTTCTATGAAGCAAATACTACCCTGATACCAAAAGGAGACAGAACAAAAAAAGGAGAACTGCAGAACAATATACCTGATGAACATAGATACAAAGAGCATCAGAAGGCTCACAGTGATAACACAGCAGGGAGGTCACTTGACTTGCATGAGGGCAACCTAGGTTTGATCCCTGGCATCTCATATGATCCCTGAGCCCACCAGGAGTGATTCCTGAGTGCAGAGCCAGGAGTAACCCCAGAGCAGCACTGGATGTGGCCCCCAAAACAAAACAAAACAAAAAAACAAAAAGATCCTCAACTAAATACCGTGAATCAGATCCAACATCTGATATCATACATCATGACTGAATGAGATTCATCCCGTGGATGAAAGGATGGTTTAATATATGGAAGTTAATGTAAAATACCATATCAATAAGAAAAAAATCATATGATCATATCAATAGACACAGAGAAAGCATTTTACCAGATCCAGCACCCATTCATGATAAAACAAATTCTCAATAAAATGAGAATTGAAGAAGTTTCTTCAACTTAGTCAAAAGGCCATAGCAAACATTATACTCAACAGGGAAAAGCTAAAGGCTTTTCCTCTAAAGTCAGGCAAAAGAAAAGGTTTCCCAGCCTTACCTCTTCTATTCAATATAGTACTTGAAGTACTTGCTATAGCAATAAGCCAATAAAAAGAGTTTAATAGCACCCATAGAGGAAAGAAATAAGTCAAGCTTTCACTTGACAGACTATTTGCAGATAACATTATTCTATTATGCATCTAGAAGACCCTAAAAAAATAATTATCAGGTTACAAAATCAACATGCAAAATTCCATGACTTTCCTATATAAAAATAATGAAAGTAAATAGAATTTTAAAAAGCAGTACCATTGGGGCTGGAGAGATAGCATGGAGGTAAGGCGTTTGCCTTTCATGCAGAAGGTCATCGGTTTGAATCCCAGCATCCCATATGGTCCCCCGAGCCTGCCAGGAGCGATTTCTGAGCGTGAAGCCAGGAGCAACCCCTGAGCACTGCCCGGTGTGACACCCCTCCCCCCAAAAAAAACCCAAAACCAAAACAAATCTAAACTAAAAAAGCAGTACCATTCACAATTGTCATTTAGAAAATCAAGTACCTGGGGATTGGCTTAAAGATGTAAAAGACCAATAAAAAGAAAACTACAAACTACTACTTAAGGAAATAAAGGAAGACAGAAAGAAATGAAAACACATTCCCTGTTCATTGGGAGAATTAACACCATAAAATGGCAATACTCCCCAAAGTTCTGTATAGATTCAATGCAATCTCTGTAAGGATTCATGACACTTTTCAAAGGAATAGATTAAACATTCCTGAAATTCATATGTAACAAAAAATGCCTCTTGAAGAAATAAAGCAATCCCTGGGGAAAAAAGACGGAAGGCATAAATTTCCCCAAATTCAAACTGTAAAAGGAGTACTAATTAAAAGAGCATGGTACTGGAATAAAAACAAACCCTCATATCAATGAAGTAGAGTTGAAAATCCAAAAACAGTCTCTCAGGTATATGGTCAGATAATCTTCAATAAAGAGAAAAATATGAAGTGGAACAAGGAAATTCTCTTTAATAACTGGGGCTAGGAAAACTGGTTAGCTATGTGCAAAAATGAACTTAGACCTCTTTATAATACAATGCATAAAAGCTAAATCAAAATAGATTAAAGATCTTGATATCAGAACTGAATCTATAAGAGGAAAATCTACACAGAGAAAAACACAGGCAGAAAAAGACATTGAAGCTAGAAGCATCTTTAAGGATGAAGTACCACCATCCAAGCATTTGGATGCAAAGATAAATAAATGGGACTACATTAAATTAAGAAATTTCTGCACCTCAATGTAAATAAGACAACCAGAATACAGACAGACCATAGACTTGGTGAAATTATTTTACTATCACTCATCCAATAAAGGGTTAATATCCAAGATATATAAAGGACCAGTTGAACTTTACAAGAAAAAAAGCCAACCATATCAAAAAAACAGAGAGAAGAGATGAAAAGAAACTTCATCAAAGAAGATATAAAAATGTCCAAAAAGAATATGAAAAATGCGGGCCTGGTGGTGGCGCTAAAGGTAAGGTGCCTGCCTTGCCTGCGCTAGCCTTGGATGGACCGCGGTTCGATCCCCCGGTGTCCCATATGGTCCCCCAAGCCAGGAGCAACTTCTGAGCACATAGCCAGGAGTAACCCCTGAGTGTTACCGGGTGTGACCCAAAAACCAAAAAAAAAAAAAAAAAAAAAAAAAAAGAATATGAAAAATGCTCTATGTCACTAATCATCAGGGAAATGAGAAAACAATCAGACATTACCTAACACTAAAGAGATTCTGGCCCCAGATTCATCTCTTTCTAAAAGGACTACTTTTCTATTTATCTCAATTACTTCAAATTCTATATAAAATAAGGTAGAGTACATGGGGCCAGAACAGTTGTGCAAGCGGTATGGCGTCTGCCTTGCATGCACTTATCTAGGACAGACCGTGGTTCAATCCTCAGGTGTCCTATATGATTTCCCAAGCCAGGACTGATTTCTGAGTGCATAGCCAGGAGTAACCCCTGAGCATCACCGAGTATGGCCCAACACCCTCTCCCCAAAAAGGTAGAGTACAAATATTTTAGCATGTTTGGGCCAGAGCAATAGAACAGCAGGTTGCACTGTACAGGGTTAACTGCTGAGCACAAAGCCAAGAATGAGCACCTCTGGGTAAGACTCAAAATAAAACTCTATCTAGCAGATAGATAGGGAGGTCTTGTTTTAGGGTCACACTTGGCTGTGCACAGGGGTAATTTCCAGCTCTTCACTCAAGAATCATTCCTGGAGAGTTCAAGGGACCATAGGGGAAATCAGGAATTGAACCTGGGCCAGCTGTGTACAAGGCAAATGCCCTACCTGCTGTGCTATCACTCTGATCCCATCTAGCAGGTTTATTAAGACTAGAAGAAAGCAAAGAGGACTATCTTTAAGATCTTGTAGTATACAAAGATATTTAAAATAGCATACAAATACATTAACCATAAAGGAAGAGAAAAAACTTGCTTATCAAAATATATAATTAAGGAAATATTGATGGTTATTGATGTAGAATTAATTTCCAACACCACATTTGGTTTCCCAAGCCCCACCATAAATGATCCCTGTTCATAGAGCCAGGAGTAAGTCCTAAATACCACTAGGTGGGGCCCCAAAACAACCAACCAAACAAACAAAAATATAAAGTCAAAAAGCAATCTGTAGGGGCTGGAGCAATAGTACAGTAGTAAGGTGTTTGCCTTGAACACGGCCAACCCTGGTTCAATTCCTGGCATCCCCGAGCCTGCCAGGAGCAATTTCTGAGCACAGAGCCAGGAGTAACCTCTGAGCACTGCTGGGTGTGGCCCAAAAACCAAACATAACATGAAACAATTAAAATTTTAATTTATTTTTATGAATCAAACCTTTATTTTTATATTTTTTAGCTTTTAAAGACATTCATTAGTGCTCAGGATTTATATCTGGCTGTGCTTAGGAATCACTCTTGGTGATGTTCAGGGACCATAAGTGGTGTCAGAGATTGAACCCTGTCAGGTGTGTGTGTGCAAGATATTCCCACTTGTAATATCTCTCTGGCCCCAGTTGTTAGCTCTTATAATAGAAATACAGGATAAGCTGCCAAGCCAACTGAACTAATACACTAAATAGGCATAAATTATTTCAATGTTAGCTGTTTCCTCTAAGGATCCCAAATGGAAAGGTTAGATCTATTTTTTGTTTTGTTTTGGAGTTATACCCAGCAACGCTCAGGGCTTACTCCTGGCTCTACACTCTACATTTGGGGAACCATATGGATTGCCCAATATCGAACCTGGGTCAGCTTCTGGCATGATATATTTGTAAGTATTAAAAATTTCATATTTTCATATGAATTTGGGATGAAGAAGAAAGGAGAGAACCAGTATTTACATGAGCAATTAATTTTCACTTACTCAACAAATATTTGGTCAGCATTTACCAGATACTGTTTTAGGTACTAAGAACACATTAGTAAAAAGGAAAATTCATTCCTAGAGATTTTAATCTGCTCATCTTATGTATCTATTAAGTAGATAAGTAAGCAAAATAGTAATACTGAATGCTTGAAAATGACTTCAGCCAGAGTGAGCTGTCTCTGTTAGATGTAATGAATAGAGAAGGTTTACCTGTGGAGATGACAGTATGTAGTATTTTACTTTTTCTTTGCCATAACACTGAAAGTAATAACAATCTCCTTATTTTAAAAAGTTAAGTGGGGCTAAGTGTATGTCAAAGGTTACACTACCATTCCTTTTTTCCCACAATACAGGCTGGATTTTTTTCTTTAGGACAGGGGTCTCAAACTCGCGGCCCGCGGGCCGTTTGTGGTCCTCTGTACAACATTTTGTGGCCCGTGGCCGGCCTTCAAATATCACAGTATTCGCGATTATTCGCTTACCAAATAATCGCAATAAAAATCGCATTAGCAAGAAAAAATCGCATTAAACATTTGCATACCCCGAGCAGTTCCGTTTGGGGTATGCAAATGTTTAATGCAATTTTTATTGCGAATATTCGGTAAGCGAAATCCTTTATGCGGCCCTGCCTCACCCCAACTTTGCCTCCTGTGGCCCCCAGGTAAATTGAGTTTGAGACCCCTGCTTTAGGACCACCTCTAATAGCATTAAGGGGTTATTCCTGGGTCTGTGCTCAGAAATCACTCCTGGCAGGCTTGGGGCACTGTATAGAATGCCAGGATCGAACCTGGGTTGCCAGCATGCAAGGAAATGCCCTACATGCTGTGCTACTACTCTAGACCCAAAGATTTTAAATTTTAATTTAAAATTAGTGGCATCATTCCATTCACATTAGTGCCCCACAAACTCAAATATCTTGGTGTTAACTTAACTAAAGAGGTGAAGGACCTATATAAAGAAAACTAAAAAAGCCTACTTCAAGAAATAAGAGAGGACACAAAGAAATAGAGATACATACCCTGTTCATGGATTGGCAGGATTAATATCATTAAAATGGCAATACTTCCCAAAGCATTGTACAGATTTAATGCAACCCCTCTAAAGATACCTGTGATATTTTTCAAAGAAGTGGATCAAACATGCCTGAAATTCATTTGGAACAATAAACACCCAAAAATAGCTAAAGTAATCCTTGGGAAAAATATGAAAGGCATTACTTTCCCCAATATTAAACTGTATTACAAAGCAATAATTATCAAAACTTCATGGTATTGGACTAAAGACAGATCCTCAGATCAGTGAAACTGACTTGAGTATTCAGAGAATGTTCCTCAGACATACAATCAACTAATCTTTGATAAAGGGGAAAGAAATACAAAATGGAGCAAGGAAAGCCTCTTCAACAAGTGGTGTTGGCACTTGCAAAAAAGTGAACTCAGACCCCCATCTAATACCATACACAAAGATCAAATCCAAATGGATCAAAGACCCTGATATCAGGCCTGAAACCATAAAGTATATAGAACAACATGTATGTAGGTAAAACACTATATGACATTGAGACTAAAGGCATCTTCAAGGAGGAAACAGTACTCTCCAAACAAGTGGAAGCAGAGATAAACAGATGGGACTATATTAAGCTTAGAAGCTTCTGCACCTCAAAGGAAATAGTGCCTAAGATACAAAAGCCACCCACGCAATAGGAGAAACTACTCACCTCAATACCCATCAGACAAGGGACTAATGTCGAAAATATACAAGGTAGTAACAAAAGTTAATAAGAAAAACATATATAGTCCCATCAAAAAATGGGGAGAAGAAATGAACAGACACTTCCTCAAAGAAAAAATACAAATAACCAAAAGACACATGAAAAAATGTTCCACATCACTAATCATCAGGGTAATGCAAATCAAAATTATAATGAGGTACCATCTTACAACACAGAGACTGGCACATATCACAAAGAACAAGAACAATCAGTGCTGGCAAGGATGTGGAGAGAAAAGAACTCTTATTTACTGATGGTGGAAATGCCATCTAGTCCAGCCTTTATGGAAAACAATATGGAGATTCCTGAAAAAAAAAAAAAACGGGAAATAGAACTCCCATATGATTCAGCTATTCCATTCATAGGAATATACTCTAGGAAAATAAAAATACAATTCAAAAGCCTCTTCCTAACACCTATATTCATTGCAGTGCTATGTACAATAGCAAGACTGGAAAAACCAAGATGCCCTTCAATAGATCAATGGGTAAAGAAACTGTGGTACATATACACCATGGAGTAGTATGCAGCTATCAGGAGAGATGAAGTCATGAAATTTTCCTATATGTGGATGTACATGGAATCTAACATGCTGAGTGAAATAAGTCCGAGATAGAGAGATAGACGTAGAATAGTCTCACTTATGTATGGGTTTTAAGAAAAATTAAAGATATTACTGTAATAAGGCCCAGAGACAATAGGGCTGGAAAGGCTGAAAGGACCGGCTCACAATTTGAAGCTCACCACAAAGAGTGGTGAATGCTGTTAGGGAAATAACTACACTAACAACTAGCATGACAATGTTAAAGAATGAGAGAAGTAGAATTCCTGTCGCGAATACAGGCAGGGATGGGAGAGGAATGGGGCACTGGTGGTGGGAATGTTGTGCTTGTGAAGGGGGCTTATTCTGTTTATGACTGAACCCCAACTACAAACATGCTTGTAATCATGGTGATTAAATATTTACTTAAAAAAATTAGTGGGACCCATTGAAGGACAGATATTGAAGAGAGTAGATGGAAAAATGGAATTTAAAAAAAGGTTTCTTCGGGGCCGGAGAGATAGCACAGCTGCGTTTGCCTTGCAAGCAGCTGACCCAGGACCTAAGGTGGTTGGTTCGAATCCCAGTGAGCAGATAGCCAGGAGTAATCCCTGAGCGCCGCCAGGTGTGGCCCAAAAACCAGAGAAAAATTTTACATGTTAAAATAAATTAAAAAAATGCTTTCTTCTAAAAACCTAAACTTTCAAGCATAAAAATAAAATTGTGAAAATATATGATGAATATATTACTCAAAAGAATGAAGTGGCTCATACTAATCAAAGGATATGTACAACAGGAAGAAATCAGACTATTAAACATATACATATCCAATGAGAGACCAGCAAATTATCTAATACAATTATTGACAAACTTAAAAGAAGACATCAATAATAACACAATAATTGTGGGAGACCTCAACATGTCCTGTCAACACTTGATAGATCAACCATACTGAAACCCAGCAAAAATAAACTAGCCCTGAAAAGAGAAATGGAAGAAAGAGGCCTATTAGGTATATATAGGATACTCCATCCCCAGAAACCTGGATATACATTCTTCTCCAATGTACATGGGTCATTCTCCAGGACAGACCACATACTGGCACATAAAACATACCTCCATAAAATCAAGAGGATAGAAATTTTGCAGGCTACCTTTGCTGGCCACAAGGCTCTGAAATTAGATATGAACTACAAAGGGACACAGAAAAAATACTTTAACAACTGGAAATTAAACAGCCTGCTACTGAACAACCAGTGGGTCCAAGAAACAATTGAAAACTAAATCCATACTTCTAAATAATCTATGAGGGGTCTGGAGGAATAGCATAGGAATTTAGAGTTTTGCAAAGATATGGTCACAAGTTCAAATTCCTGGTATCCCATATGCACTAAGCATGATCCTGGCACCTCTGCTGTCTGTGATCAACAGTAACACAAGCTTCATGCAGGTGTATATAAACACTACAAAAAGGGGTGTACTCCACTGTTGGGAAGAGTGACTGTTGGTGGTTATGTGCCTGAGCTCCTTAGTGACCCCTGGCAAGAACCATGAACATAGCTTACATACCTCAATTAGGAGTGTCCATCTTGGTGAAAATGTGTGCAAATTCCACAACCAAAGTTGTACAAACCTCAGTGAGTACACTTTGATGAATTGTGCAAACAGCAACAACCTGATGTTTGATCTTTAGTGAGCACCAAAGCTAAAAATGTGTGAGCACCCTAGGCATCTGTGTACATCCTGGTCATAACAACAATATCAGCAAAAGAAAAGAGAGGGGAAATAAGGAAAATAATCTATGAATGAAAGAAGTTTCAAGGGAAAACAAGTGAATGAAATAAAATGTAAAAGTTTGTGGCATAGCTTAAAAATGTGAATACATAACCACAAATGCTTATACTGAAGAAGAGGAATTACCTCAGTAAGCTAAGCTTCCAGTCCAAGAAGCTAATAAAAAGAGAGCAAAATAAACCCAACATAAGCATTAAGAGATATAATAAAGATAAGAAATAATGAAACAAAATGGTTCTGTGTAATGATCAATTAAATTGATTGGCCAGAGTAAGAAAAAATGAAATAAAAACTGCCTAATGAAGAATGGAAGTAAGGATAGCATTATTTCATTTAACAAGAAATTTAAAAAAAAACTATAAAAATCAGTTATTACTATAATAAACTGAATTTAATTAATCTAGTAGAAGTGTGTTCTTAAATTTTAAATGAAGGCTATCTGATTGTTGTAGATAATTCCTCACACCTCAATCCTGAGGAGAAAGGGGAAGCAAGTCTGGAGCAGGGGCACCACAGAAATAATCCAAAGCAGGCTGGAGAAATGAAACATATGTCTGGGGACATTTCCACCATGTAAAGAGAGTGAGATCCGCCGAAACCGTGGTCGGTAT
The DNA here is from genome assembly GCF_024139225.1 of Suncus etruscus. Lineage (NCBI taxonomy): Eukaryota > Metazoa > Chordata > Mammalia > Eulipotyphla > Soricidae > Suncus > Suncus etruscus. The sequence continues at coordinate 49,585,483 of NC_064868.1, read as the reverse complement.
TGTGAAAAGTAGGACCACCCCAAGAGTGGAGAAAGGTTCACATAGAAAGCCTATCCAGAGGTTCTTCCTATCCAGGTGGGATTCAGATATGTAAAGAGGAAGCCATAACAGTTTAGGGAAATTAAGTCTAATAAGCCATACTGATTACGGAAAGAGTGCTAATGCCAACATCTCTCCCTCCTGAAATTACTAAAATGCAGAAATATGAGAGGAGCTAAAGGAGTGATTTTAGCGGAATAAATGTTGTACTAATGTTCTCTACAAGAAGCAGGAACTCCTGGATATGAGTAGTTATCCCCTCCCTTTTGGGCTTATGCAATTTACAAACATTGTATGTTTTGACCCTCCATTTATAGATGCTATAACTATGAAGCCTTTATTAGTGTTTCATCCTATAAATGAGAATATAACATATTCCTAAATAAGTAACCTTACTGATTCCCTAGCTTGGTATAATTGCCTAGTGGTCTGAGTGCACTGATGAACATGGTATATACATTTGCATTTAATTATCTTTATTCAATGCCTCTTCCCAAATAGCAGTACAATAACCATAAGATACAAAGTCCCTAAGTCAAAGATGCAAAAATGTAAATACCTGAGAGAAGGCTGAGGAATACTGTCTGGACTGGCTGGTACTTGGACTCCCTTTTCCCATTCTTCCTTCCATGTATCCACAAAGAGGTAATAGCTGTCAGGATTAATATGGTGAGAATCTGGAATTTTCATAGCACTGATGAGGTCCTTCCGAAATACCTAGGAAGATATTGAAAAGACTACTATAGAATGGATAGCATATTTGATGTTCTCCTTTTACTTACTGAAAAATTTTAACATTTCAATTCTTTAATCTTCACTCTTTATTATTAAATCATTTAATGGCCACAATGTTAATGTTCATGCTTTTCTTGTAAAAAATACTGTACCTTCACTACCACCAATATGTCAAAGACCATCTACAATCATCTTTAGTCTTATTTATCATTAGTTAATAATACAGAGTTTCAAGGATATACTTTATACCTGCGATTCTTGTTTTTGTTACATTATCAGGAATCAAACTCATAGCCTCACACAACAAGGCATATGTTCAAATATCTGGTCCCATTTATACTTCTATGAGTAAAATTCTTGTATTTACCAAAAAAGTCCCAGCACCACCCCAAACACCAAAAACAAATTTATATCCATGCACCACTACTTCTTATTTCCTTTGGTAACTACCATCATTTTAATTGAATCTATGGGGTAGGTTTTCTTTGCCAGTGTGTTTTCTTCAGTTCTTTATATTACACATAAATAAAACCATTTAATATCTCCCTTTAAAAGTATCAACTCGGGGGCTAGAGAGATAGCATGGAGGTAAGGCATTTGCCTTGCATGCAGAAGTACAGTGTTTGAATCCCGGCACCCCATATGATTTCCTGAGCCTGCCAGGAGTGATTTCTGAGTTAGAGCCAGGAGTGACCCCTGAGCGCCACCAGGTGTGGCCCAAAAACTAAACTAAAATAAATAAAATAAAATAAAATAAAAGCATCAATTCAGGCAGAGTTAGCTCAACCTACAGAGTGAAAGCAACATATGCTAGAGGTTTGGGTTTGATCACTGACACCAAAATATCCCCTGAATACCACCGGGAGATATCCCTGAACACAGAGATAGAGATAAGCCCTTGAGCATTATTAGGTATAATCAATTCCCCTCCACCCAGTTAATTAAAGATCAACCACCAAAGGGTGAAGCCTGATTGCCTCCATAGGACTTTCAACAAAGCTGCTGTCCAGACTTGTGGCAGCAGGTTTTGGGACCAACCCTGCTCACAATTGTCTGCAGAAGCTATGTGATAGAAGGTGAGCTGACCTGCACAAGAAGGATGGAGCCAGAAGAACCTGGACACTGCTTAGCTCTGTGGACACACACATCTCTTGTCAGTGAATCATACCAAACATTCAGAAAACATTACACTATAGGCACGACAATGAGAAAACAGAACAAGTCAATCCCATGCATAGAGAATGAACATGGCAGCTCTGATAACCCCAAAAGTACCAACCACATATATAGCCTCTCAGATAAGAAGTTTAGAGAATAGGAGGACCCTCACAGAACTCAAAGAAAGCATGAATTGAGCTGAACGAACCACAAATAAGAATCATGAGGAACTGAAAACAGAAATCAGAAAATCCAAAGTGAAATAACTGTACTAAAAAACATGGTGGATGAAATGAAAACCTCACTGGAAAGTCTCTCCAAAAGAGTAATAGCAGCTGAGGAAGGAATCAGTGAGCTGGAAGATGAGATAAAAAGAAACTCCATACAACAGAAGAGACTGGAAAAGAGCCCTAAAGCAAACAATCAAACTATGGATAAAATCCTCAAAGAATGTGAAAAGATAAAATAGAAGTCTGTGATAAATCCACAGAAACAATATAAGAACCATTGGAGTACCAGAGACCCAGGAAGTAAATCATCAGGAAGAATCAACAGTTAAGGCCACTATTGCAGAGAAATTCCCAGAGCTAAAAGTGCATGCAACCATGGAGCTGGAGCGATAGCACAGCAGTAGGGCATTTGCCTTGTATGCAGAGGACCAAGGTCGGATGTGGATTCGATCTCCGACATCCCATATAGTCCCGCAAGCCAGGAGTGATTTTTTTTTTGTTTTTGGGTCACACCTGGCAGCTCTCGGGGATGGTTACTCCTGGCTCTACGCTCAGAAATCGCTCCTGGCAGGCAGGTTCGGGGGACCATATGGGATGCTGGGCTTCAAACCACCATCCTGCATGCAAGGCAAACGCCTTACCTCCATGCTATCTCTTCAGCCCGCCAGGAGTGGTTTCTAAGCACACAGCCAAGAGTAAACCATGAGCATCACTGGATGTGCCCCCCAAAAAGAAAAAAAAGTGCATACAACCAAATTCTGCATGTCCGAAGAGTACCAGATAAAAGAGATCCCCCCCAAAAGCACCCCAAGAAATGTCCTAGTCACAATGATAAATCCCACAGATAGAGATTGAATACTGAAAGGAGCAAGATCAAAATGAAGTGATAAACCTAGAGCAGAAATTAATGAATTCGAAATCCAAAATAATTGGGAAGGTCAATGAAAGCAAGAGTTGGTCCTTTGCAAGAAACAAAGGGAAAGAGAAAAACGTAATAAACTGAATTAAAATGAAAAGTGAGACTACAGATACTACAGAATCTCAAAGGGTAATTGGAGACTAGTGTGAGAAACTACACCATGAAACAAGAGAAACTGGAAGAAATGGATAAATTCTTGAACTCTTGTAATCTTCCAAGGTTGAATCAAGATGATCTGTCATATCTGAACAGTCCCATCACTATTGAGGAAATTAAAATAACTAAGTCTTCCCCAAAACAAAAGCCAAGGCCCACATGGATTCACTAGTAAATTCTTTCAAACCTTTCAAGAGGAACTATGGCCAATTATTTTCAGGATTTTCAGAAAATTGAAGAATCAGAAATACTACCAAATGTTTTTATGAAGCTAACATTATCCTGATACCAAAAGCAGATGAACACAGATGCAAAGTTTCTTTTTTATAAAAAAATATTTTTTATTTAAACACCTTGGTTACAAACATGATTGTGGTTGGGTTTCAGTCATATCAGATGACAACCACCCATCACCAGTGCAACATTCCCATCACCAATGACCCAAATATCCCTCCTCCCCTCCCTGTCCCTACCTGTACTCTAGACAGGCTTTCCACTTCCCTCATATATTCTCATTATTAGGATAGTTCGCAATGTGGTTATTTATTCTCTAACTAAACTCATCACTCTTTGTGGTGAGATTCATGAGGTCGGCTGTCATGTCTAGCCCTCCTCTCTTTTGTCTCTGAAAATTGTTGAGAAATGTCTTTCATTTTTCTTAAAACCCATAGATGAGTGAGACCATTCTCCGTCTTTCTCTTTCTCTCTGACTTATTTCACTCAGCATAATAGATTCCATGTACATCCATTTCATGACTTCATCTCTCCTGATGGCTGCATAATATTCAGTTGTGTGTATGTACCACAGTTTCTTTAGCCATTCATCTGTTGAAGGGCATCTTGGTTGTTTCCAGAGTCTGGCTATGGTAAATAGTGCTGCAATAAATATAGGTGTAAGGAAGGGGTTTTTGTATTGTATTTTTGTGTTCCTAGGGTATATTCCTAGGAGTGGTATAGCTGGATCATATGGGAGCTCAATTTCCAGTTTTTGGAGGAATCTCCATATCGCTCTCCAGAAAGGTTGAAATAATCGGCATTCCTACCAGCAGTGGATAAAAGTTCCTGTCTCACTGCATCCCCGCCAACACTGCTTGTTCTCATTCTTTGTGATGTGTGCCAGTCTCTGTGGTGTGAGGTGGTACCTCATAGTTGTTTTGATTTGCATCTCCCTGATGATTAGTGATGCGGAGCATTTTTTCATGTGCCTTTTGGCCATTTGTATTTCTTCTTTATCAAACTGTCTGCCCATTTCTTCTCCCCATTTTTTGATGGGATTAGATGTTTTTTTCTTATAGAGTTCTGTCAGTGCCCTGTATATTTTGGATATTAGCCCCTTATCTGATAGGTATTGGGTGAATAGTTCCTCCCAATCAGTGGGTGGCTCTTGTATCCTGGGCACTATTTCCTTTGAGATGCAGAAGCTTCTCAGCTTAATATATTCCCATCTGTTAATCTCTGCTTTTACTTGCTTGGAGAGTGCAGTTTCCTCCATGAAGATGCCTTTAGTCTCAATGTCATGGAGTGTTCTACCTATGTGTTGTTCTATATACCTTATGGTTTCAGGTCTGATATTAAGGTCTTTAATCCTTTTGGATTTTACCTTCATACATGATGTTAGCTAGGGATCTAAGTTCGCTTTTTTGCAAGTGGCTAGCCAGTTGTGCCAACGCCACTTGTTGAAGAGGCTTTCTTGCTCAATTTAGGACTTCTTGCTTCTTTATCAAAGATTAGATGATTGTATGTCTGGGGAGCATTCTTTGAGCAAAGTTTCTTAACAAAATCCTAGCAAATAGGATCCAATGCCTCATCAAGAGGCATAAACTATGACAAGTGAATTCATTTCGGAGATGCAAGGATGGTTTAACATACACAATTCATTCAGCGTAATATACTATGACATTAACAAAAAGAAAATTAAAAACCACATGATCATATCAATAGATGCAGAGAAAGCATTTGGTAAGGTCCAACACTCATTCAAGATAAAAATTCTCAATGAGATGAGAATGGAAGGGACTTTGCTCAATATAATCAAGGCCATTTACCACAAGCCCATGACAAATATTATACTCAGTGGAGAAAAACTGAAATTCTTTCCTTTAAATCTGGCAAAAGACAGGATGCTCACTCTTGCCACTCCTATTCAACACTTGGTATAGCAATTAGGCAAGAAAATAGTCTCACTTGGGGACAGAGAGATAACATGGAGGGTAAGGCGTTTTCCTTTCATGCAGAAGGTTGGTGGTTTGAATCCCGGCATCCTATATGGTTCCCTGAGCTGCCAGGAGCGATTTCTGAGCATAGAGTCAGGAGTAACCCCTAAGTACTGCTGGGTGTGACCCAAAAACAAAAACAAACAAACAAACAAACAAAAAAGAAAACAGTCTCACTCATCTATAGGATTTAAGAACAAAAGACATTATTGTAATAATACAAAGAAACAATAAGGATGAGGGCTGGAATGACTGGCCAATATATGAATATTACCAAAAAGATTAGTGAGCACAGTTAGAGAAATAATTGCACTAATAACTACCGTGACAATGATAGCAAGAGAGAAATAGAATGCCTGTCCCAAAGACAAGCAGCAGGTGGGTGGGAGGGAAATTGGGAACATTGGTGGCGGGAAAAAGTTACACTACTGAAAGTAATTATACTACTAAATGCATTTGTACATTTGATGACTTAAACACAACTACAAACATAAACATGTTTATGTAACCATGTAACCATGTTCCTTAAATAAAAGTTATTATTAAAAAGAGTTCTTCAAACAAAACAGTTTTGTACTTACTGGATAAATGATCATTTGTGGTCAAAAGAGGATTCACAAGCTAACATACAGTCCACCAGCTATGCCAATTGAGAGAGTGCACACACATTCTGACCTCTCAGTTGCTTACAGAAACAAAGGGTGCCTAATTATTAATTCAATTGGAATATTGATGTTTAAACTACTAGAGTCACAATAAGTAAATGCCTTTCATGAAAATTTTAGCTTTACTATTCACATCAATCATCTCAGTAAAAACTTATCTTACAGGAAAATATATAATAGACATTTTTTAATTTTAGATGCAGTGACAAAAATAGCAAAAATGTTGAAAAGAAATGTGTAATATTATTTTAAGAATTTTACATTATGTTGGGTGGGGAGCAGGGAGACTTGGGACATTGGTGATGGGAATGTTGCACTGGTGATGGGTAGTGTTCTTTACATCACTGAAACCCAAACAACACAATCATGTATGTAATCAAGGTGTTTAAATAAAAATATATATAAAAAAGAATTTTATATTATACATAAAATATTTGAGGCTATATTATATACTGTAAACTCCACAACTATCAAAATAATTAAAAACGAACAGTAATGGGAACAAATAAACAAATATACTATATTAGAAATTTATTTATTTTTATATTAATATCTTTATTTAAACACCTTGATTACAAATATGATTGCAGTTGGGTTTCAGTCATGTAAAGAACACTCCCCTTTCACCAGTGCAACATTCCCACCACCAATGTCTCAAATCTCCCTTCTCCCCACCCCAACCCCACCTGTACTCTAGACAGGCTTTCCACTTCCCTTATTCATTCACAATGTTATGATAGTTATCAGTGTAGTTATTTCTCTAATTGCACTCACCACTCTTTGTGGTGAGCTTTATGTCATGAGTTGGACCTTCCAGCCCTCCTCTCTTTGTCTCTGAGGATTACTGCAAAAATGTCTTCTTTTTTTCTTAAAATGCATTGTTGAGTGAGACTATTCTGTGTCTAACTTTCTCTCTCTGACTTATTTCACTCAGCATAATAGATTCCATGTACATCCATGTATAGGAGAATTTCATGACTTCATCTCTCCTGACAAAAACCACAAAAAAATAAAATGAGATGGGCCCGGAGAGATAGCAAAGCGGTGCTTGCCTTGCAAGCACCCAATACAGGACCTAAGGTGGTTGGTTCAAATCCCGGTGTCCCATATGGTCCCCTGTGCCTGCCAGGAGCTATTTCTGAGCAGACAGCCAGGAGTAACCCCTGAGCATCACTGGGTGTGGCCCAAAAACAAAAAAAAATGAGAAGGGAAGTATGAGGTAGATGGGATGTAACAGAAGCCAGTGGCTTCAGGCATATAAATGGTGTAGAGGTGTATATATATATGGACCTAAATGACGGAGCCAACAACACTGAAAGCAGAAAACCCAAACTACAATAACAAAAGTTAAAATTCATGTTGTTGGGCTGAAGAGATAGCATGGATGTAGGGCATTTGGATTGCAATGCAGAAGGACGGTGATTCGAATCCCGGCATTCCATATTGTCCCCCGAGCCTGCCAGCAGCGATTTCTGAGTGTAGAGCCAAGAGTAACCCCTGAGCGCTGCCGGGTGTGACCCAAAAACCAAAAAATAAAAAGAATTCATGTTGTTGAGATTGGAAAAATAGTATAGTGAGTAGGATGCTTTCCTTGCATGTGGCTGATTCTGGTTTGATCCCTGGCACCTCATATAGTCCCTTAAGCCTTGCCAGGAATGCTCACTGAGTTCAAAGCCAGGAATAATCCCTGAGCAATACAAGAAGTAGGACCAAAACCAAAAAATATGCCTATTAAGGAGTAGGCTGGGTAAGGAGGGAACTTGCTGGAGGGAAGTTGGCACTGGTGGTGGAATTGCTGTTGAAACACAGTATGCCTCAAACTTTATTATGAACGACTTTATAAATCAAGTCACCTTGATAAAAAAAATAAATTACAGGGGCCAGAACAGTGGTGCAGTGGTAGGACATTTGCTTTACACACAGGTAACCTAGGACGGACAGCGGTTCAATCCCGCAGTGTCTAATATGGTCCCCCAACCAGGAGTGATTTCTGAGCACATAACCAAGAGTAACCCCTGAGTGTCACAGGGTGTGGCCCAAATACCAAAAAAAAAAGTCATAAGAGAAATTAGATATAGGCCAGTGCTTCTCAATTATTTTCTATCATGTCCCCCTAGGAAGAAGAAAACATTTCTTGCACCCCCCCGCGACTGTAAATAGTATCTTTATTTAAAAAACTTTAACCTGCAAAACAAACATATATAAAATAATTTGAGCTAATTTTTTAAATCAGAGGTGATGTCTGGATTAATGGCTACAATGAGCACGTTTTGCAATGCATAGTTTTGCGAAGTGGGGTTTGAAGCAGGACACAGCAACTCTCAGCTCCAGAGACATACAGAGACATAAACACGGGGCTTAGCTTGTTATGACAGTATTTGCCGAGGTCAAACATGCCCATCTTTACAGAACCTCACGCACCCCTGGGGGCCACGCCCCACTATTTGAGAACCACTGATGTAGACTATTAGCTCACATAAAAAAACACATTATGGGCCCGGAGAGATAGCACAGCGGCGTTTGCCTTGCAAGCAGCCGATCCAGGACCAAAGGTGGTTGGTTCGAATCCCGGTGTCCCATATGGTCCCCCGTGCCTGCCAGGAGCTATTTCTGAGCAGACAGCCAGGAGTAACCACTGAGCACCGCCGGGTGTGGCCCAAAAACCAAAAAAAAAAAAAAAAAAAACCCCAAAAAAAAACAAAAACAAAAAAACACATTAAAAACCTACCATTAAATACTGGATATATTCTACAGGGGAGCTTGATTTGCACGTGAACAACCCTGGTTCTCTCTCAGATGCTCCCCAAGCACTGCTAGGAGTGATCTTAAGCGCAGACCTAGGAATAGGCTCTAGTACTACCAGGTATGGTCTCCAAACAAACATTCCCTTAAAAGTCTGTATGTAATTTTCAGAAGTTAACAATGTCCCTAAACTTTATCAGGGTTCATACAACATTCTTAACAAACTCACATCTAGACGATAAATTGTGGGAGGCATATATAGTACTCTCACTAAAGAACTCAATATAAAAGAATATATTTAGGAGCTGGATATATATCACAGTGGCACCTGCCTTGCATGTGGCTGACCTGGGCTCGATTCCCAGCATCTCATAAGGTCTCCTGATACTGCCAGTACACTCTACTACTCTTTTTTTTTTTTTTTTTTTTTTTTTTTGGTTTTTGGGCCACACCCGGCGGTGCTCAGGGGTTATTCCTGGCTGTCTGCTCAGAAATAGCTCCTGGCAGGCACGGGGGACCATATGGGACACCGGGATTCGAACCAACCACCTTTGGTCATGGATCGGCTGCTTGCAAGGCAAACGCCGCTGTGCTATCTCTCCGGGCCCTACTACTCTATTTTTAATACGATTTTTAATATGATTCCCATAGGAACACAAACATTTAGACATCAATGTGTATTTGAAGCCACCTAATGTTCAGAAACAGATGAATTATCAGAATGCTCAACTAGCAACAAGAATTTACTAAAACTTCTGACAATGACGTAATGATATTATTAGAGATACAATAATTTTCACAAATTTACTTAGTGCTGTACTTCCCCTTCCTTCCTTTTTTCCTTCCTTCCTTCCTTCCTTCCTTCCTTCCTTCCTTCCTTCCTTCCTTCCTTCCTTCCTTCCTTCCTTCCTTCCTTCCTTCCTTTCTCTTTTTAAAAATAATTTCTCTCCCACTTACCTATAAAAATGTATAATGATCAACTATGTGATATATGCACATTAAATAAATTAAGTTGAAAAGATTTAACAGTAGTAGTGATGTGAATATCATGATCTGTGAGATGAGACAAACTAGCAACCCTAAACAAAGGTGTTCCCCCAACTTTTTTCCCTAACCTCTTTCTTTGGTATGTAAAAGCCCACCCCTCTCAGTTTACACTCTTGTTACTCATTGGTTGGAAACATCTTTGAATGTAGTACCTTGGATTGGTGTTTAGATCACCTGGTCCCTCCTCCAGATGTAGTCTTTTTCTCAGATTAAATACTCTGGAGAGACACAGGTCTGGAAGCAAATGGCAGTCTGGAAAATAATCCACATGCACATGCATGGAAGGAGAAATGGAATTTCAGGAGTTTCCTCAAAATCCAAGGTTTTTTTTTTTTTTTTTTTTTTTTTTGGTTTTTGGGTCACACTCGGCGGCGCTCAGGGGTTATTTCTGGCTCTATGCTCAGAAATCACCCCTGGCAGGCACGGGGGACCATGTGGGATGCTGGGATTCGAACCACAGTCCTTCTGCCTGGAAGGCAGATGCCTTACCTCCAGGCTACCTCTCTGCACCCCCCAAATATTTATGGGACCATATGGGATGGTGGAGATTGATGCTCGGGTTTGAACCCAGACTGGCCATGTGTACAACAAGCATTCTACTCTCTTTACTATCTATTTCTATTTATATTTAAGTGAATCTTAAAACACTCATTTGAAGCAAACAGGAACAGTAAGCCAGGAAAACAAGAAATTGACACAAAAGTGATAGTATGCTATGAAAAGTGGGGCATAAATAAGATCACAAAGCCTTGAAGATGGGAACATTATATGCCTGCAATCCTGTTGTAAATAACTTTTAGAACCTGGTATTTAAGTAAAAATTTGAATCTTATAACAAATGGGATATGGGGGCCAGATAGTACAGATGTTAAGGAGCATGTCTTGCATATGGTCAATGCTGGTTAGATCTCTGGCACCATGTTAACTGCAGGAGCCCAAGCACTTGAAGCTGTGGCACAGGAGGCCCCCCATGTACCACTGGGATGATCCAGGTACTCCCTAGCAATACAGGGTCCAAACAGCACTGTCCAGAACTCCTGGCCCAATTAGTTGAGAATCACCTGAATACCACTTTGGAAGCCCCCACTCACCACATCAAAAAAAATAAAAGATTTGAAATGAACACTCTCACAAAAGGGGCAAAAGGAGCTATGACTGTGGCTCAGTGGAAAAGCAAATGTCTTTTTTTTTATTTTATTTAAACACCTTGATTAAATACATGATTGTGTTTGGGTTTCAGTCATGTAAAGAACACCACCCATCACCTGTGCAACATTCCCATCACCAATGTCCCAAGTCTCCCTCCTCCCCACCCGACCCTCGCCTTTACTCTAAACAGGCTCTCCATTTCCCTTATACATTCTCATTATTAGGACAGTTCAAAAGCAAATGTCTTAAAGGCATGAGACTTGGGTTTGATCCCTGATCTCTAACACTGCAAAATTTTAGGGGTCATGATGGGGCTCAGAAGTAGAGAACTTGCCTTACATGCTTACGGCCCTGGGTTCTTTTCCAAGCACTGCTGGGTGTGGCCCAAAATCTAACAAAAAAGGGCCAGGGAGGTGATACTAATTGTTTCTACAATAATAAAGATAAGAACTCTCAGTGGTCTCACTGAGTCCTTGCTGCTGCCCTTCGCCTCACTTGTTACTTGTGTACTTGTTACTTCTGCCAATTCCCACTTATCTGTCCTTCTTTTTCATTAATGATTCCATGTTCCACTTTCCTGCCTATTTTCACATACTCTATTAAATTCTAAGCATTTATTTTCTTTGCTTTTCTTTTTGGGCTAAACCCAGTGATGCTCAGAGGTTACTCCTGGCTACGTGCTCAGAAATCACTCAAATCACTACAGGCTTGGGGGAACCATATGGGACGCCAGGGGATTGAACTGTAGTCCACCCTAGGTTAGCGTGTGCAAGGCAAAAGCCCTACTGCTTGCGCCACTACTACGGCCTCATGGCATTTATTTTCTTTTTTGTTGTTTTTGGGCCATACCAAGTAGTGCTCAGAGATTAATCCTGGCTCTGCACTAAGGGATCACTCCTGGTGGAATCAGATATCATATGTAATGTCAGAATCAAACCCAGGTTGGCCGCATGCAATCAAATGTCCTACTGCTATAATATAACATACCTCCACCTATAATATACCTATAAATAATATATTATATATGTATTTATATTTAATTATATATACTTATAAATGCATTTATAAAATATATATTGTATATAATATATACTTATATATAATATATATTATTTTATATATTTTATATATTTATATATTTATATATTTTATAATATTTTATTTTATATAATATATATTTTATATATAATATATAATATATAAATATATAAATATAAATGTATTTATAAAATTATAAAAAGTATAAATATGTTATATATAATTATATACCTATATTATATATAATTATATACCTATAATATACCTCCACCTAGCCCCATGTTTTCTTTATTATCAAGTTTGCTTCCTGCTAATTGCTGAGACTTTGATTATAACTACTCATAGGAAAATACTATATTGTCTTCTATTTCTTAGCTACCAATGTTTCAGGCCAGAAGGACAACATAGGGATTAAGATGCTTTCATGTAGTCAACTCAAATTTGATACCCAACACCATATAGTTTTCCCTCCAAGCAACACAGGTGTAACCCTTACCCCCTAATTAAAAAAATTAAAAATTTTTAACAAATGTTAACAAAACAACTACTGTACAGAAAAAATATTGTGCAAAAGTTTATAATTATCATAGTTTTGTGCTAAATGCATTCTGACTTGTAGTATAGGATTTGTAGCACACCAAAACTTGAAGTTCAATTCTTTTTTTATTTGTATGACCCTGGGCGAGAATAATTCCTCCAAGCCTAAGATACATCACCTGCAAAAAATATGGTACATGCTGGAGATAAAGTACAGGAGGAAAGTTTATTACCTTGCATGATGCCTACTCCAGTTCAATTTGTGATACCTCATACGATCCTCTGAGCAAACCCAAGGCCAGGAGTAGCTGCTTAATACCACTAGGTGTGACTCAACACTCATCACTTTTAGTGAAAATGAATAATGTCTACTATATAGTCCAGTGGTCCTTAAACTATGGCCCGCGGGCCACATATTGTATTTGTTCTCGTTTTGTTTCTTCACTTCAAAATAAGATATATCCAGTGTGTATAGGAATTTGTTCATTGTTTTTGTTTTTACTGTAGTCTGGCCCTCCAATGGTCTGAGGGACAGTGAATTGGTCCCCTGTTTAAAAAGTTTGAGGACCACTGATAGAGTCTATTGGGGGGAATGAAAGAAGACAGTATAATTATTGAATTATAAAAGTCACCTGAATAACTTTGGTTTTATTTTTGTTTGGGGGTCTTACTCAAAGGTACTTGTGCTGACTGTGCTTTATATAATTCACCCCACTGAGTTGACTTTTTGACTCATGAATAAGTTACTAAAAAATTATAGGCATCCTCTTTAGAAACATGATTTCACAGGATGAAGTGGGCCTGAAATCTGCATTTTAAGAAGTACTCAAGGACATTGTCACAAATGCTTAATTTTGACAAACAGAATAATAGAAAGTTCTTGGCACATAAAGATTGAAGATCTGAAAGTTATAAGAAGTAGCTGTAATAAGGTCAATGTTATGATGACAAATTCATTATCTATATTCCTTCTTGCACTGTCTCCACTTAACAACTTCACAATCATAAGCCAGATCTTTGAGTATGTTTCAATTCTAAGCATAGCACCATTTGACATTTTTGCCTAGTCGAATTTTTATATATACTAAAGCTAGGCACTTAAATGTCATGAGCAAAATGAAATTAAAGTGTACAGATTAACATTTTCCCAAAGGAAAAAGAAAATATAATCTTTCTAAAAAAACTAGTTCATTAGAAAACAAGTCTATTAAGGTAGCTATACTGGGGCTGGAGCAGTGGCACAAGTGGTAAGGCATCAGCCTTGCATTCATTAGTCTTGGACGAACCACAGTTCAATCCCCCAGCACACAATATGGTTCCCCAAGCCAGGAGTGATATCTGAGCACATTGCCAGGAGTAACCCCTGAGCATCACTGGGTGTGGTCCAAAAATCAAACAAACAAACAAAAGGCAGCTATCTAGTAGCTATTTTTTTTGTTTGTTTGTTTTGGGGCTACATTGGTGGTGCTCAGGAGTTACTCCTGACTCTGCACACGAAATCACTCCTGGTGTGCTGCAGGAGGATTGAGCCTAGTTTGGTATATACAAAGCAGGTTCCCCAGCTATCTATTTTTAAGTCTGAAAATTGAGTATTTGATTTTACCTCAGCAGGCTTCTTGTGTTCACTTTGAATTTTTGATTTGCTCTTATACATTGATCCAGAAATAAAGGAAGTAGAAGGACCTGTAAAATTAAGGGAAAATATTGAAACTTACTTTCTATAACTAAAAGTTATTCAAGGACATAAAACAATGCTACTGCTAAAGAGATTAGTTCTGGTATAATCAAACCCTGTAAAATTTTGGAGTGACTATCCATGTTCCTTCCAATCTGAAGAAAAAGTCTCTACAACTAGATAAACTGAAAAATGTAGATCAAGTAATTTGTGTATCCTTTAGAATTTCTCAAAGTGCTATTGTTTATAAAGCTTCTGTCTTTCACAAATTTTGGCTTATCCCTCACAAATTTTGACTTATCCAGTGAAACATTTAGTGTCTGAGTTAAAAATATAATTATAGGGGATAGAGCAATAGTACAGCAGGTAGGGCATTTGACTTGGATATGGCTGTCTCACGTTTGATCCCCAGTATTCCATATGATCTGCTGAGCACCACCAGGAGTAATTCCCTAGTGCAGAGCCAGATGTAAGTCCTAAGCACTGTTGGGTGTGGCCCCAAAGTAAAATATTTTAAATTTTATTTATTATAATTTTTGCTTCCATACTTTCCTTTGTTCTAGAAATTAATATTAAAATCACCATTTGATTATTTTCAAATGTTCTAAAGGTGAAAAAATAAATGTCATATGCTATACAAAACCAATTCTACCATTTATCTGTTTCTAATATAATTTAAAATAATAAGCAAAATAAACTCTAAGCTTTCTTTCCTAGAAACATTTTTCATTTACTGAGAGACACATGCAACAATCTGACCTAAAGTCAAAGAAGAAATTTTTGAGTATAGATACAGTTTACCAGCTCTACTCACTTTCATCTGAACTATCACTGCTACTGAGAGTCCTATGGCGTTTCATCTTGGAGCATCCTGAGAAAGAGAATAAAAAGTGAATAAAATAGTCAAGAAATGTATATTCATTCCAGAGAACAGTCAACACTGTCTTACAGATCCTAAGAAGTAGAAAAATCAGAAAAATCAAGAAAAATTCTGTCTTGTATATTTTCAATATTAGTCTCTTATTTGACAGGTATTGGGTGAAGAGTTTCTCCCATTCTGTAAGTAGCTTTTGTATCCTAGGCACTATTTCCTTTGAGGTGCAGAAGCTTCTCGCTTAAATATTCCCATCTGTTTATCTCTGCTTTCACTTGTTTGGAGAGTAATGTTTCCTCCTTGAAGATGCCTTTAGTCTCAATGTTATATAGTGTTTTGCCTATGTATTTGTTATTCTATATACCTTATGGTTTCAGGCCTGATATCAAGGTCTTTAACACATTTAGATTTGACCTTTGTGCATGGTGTTAGATGGGGGTCTGAGTTCACTTTTTTGAAAGGGGCTAACCAGTTGTGGCAACAACACTTGTTGGAGGCTTTCTCCATTTTGGATATCTAGCCCCTTTATCAAAGATTAGATGATTGTATGACTGGGGAACAATCTCTGAATATTCAAGTCTATTCCACTGATTTGAGGAGCTGTCTTTATTCCAATACCATGCTGTTTTAATAACTGTTGTTATGTAATGCAATTTAAAATTGGGGAAAATAATGCCTCCCATATTCCTTTCCCCAAGGACTGCTTTAGCTATTCATGGGTGTTTATTGTATCAAATGAATTTCAGAAGCGTTAGATCACTTCTTTGAAGAATGTCATGGGTGTCTTTATAGATATTGCATTAAATCTGTACAATGCTTTAGGGAGTATTGATATTTTAATGATATTAATTATATTAATCCTGCCAATCTATGAGCAGATATACCCTAAGAACACAGAAATACAATTGAAAAATCCCTTCCGCACACCTTTATTCATTGCAGTGCAATAGCCAGACTCTAGAAATAACCAAGATGCCCTTCAACAGATGAATGGCTAAAGAAACTGTGGTACATATGCAATGGAATATTATGCAGCCATCAGGAAAGATGAAGTCATAAAATTTTACTAGATTTTTATCTAGTAAAAAAAATTTACTAAATTTTATCTAGATCTACATGGAATCTATTACGCTGAGTGAAATAATCAGAGGGAGAGAAATACACACAGAATAGTCTTACTCATCTATAATTTTTAAGAAAAATTAAGTACATCAATGTAATTATGCCTAGAGACAATAGAGATGAAGGCCATAAGGACCGGCTCACAATATGAAGCTCACCACAAAGAGTGGTGAGTGCAGTTAGGGAAATAACTATACTAACAACTATCATGACAATCTTAATGAGTGAGAGAAGTAGAATGCTTGTCTCAAATATAGGTAGGGGATGGGAAGGAGGAAGGGGGGCATTGGTGGTGGGCACTGGTGAAGGTGGGTGTTCTGTTTATGACTGAAATCCAACTACAATCTTGCTTGTAATCATGGTGCTTAAATAAAGATTTTATTAAAAAAAACTGTCAAGAGGGGCCGGGTAGGTGGCGCTGGAGGTAAGGTGTCTGCCTTGCAAGCGCTAGCCAAGGAAGGACCGCGGTTCGATCCCCCGACGTCCCATATGGTCCCCCCAAGCCAGGGGCGATTTCTGAGCACATAGCCAGGAGTAACCCCTGAGCGTCAAACGGGTGTGGCCCAAAAACCAAAAAAAAAAAACTGTCAAGAATTAGGGGCTAGAAGATAGTCCAGTGTTTAGGGTGTATGCCTAGCATGCACTCAACCTAGATTTGATTTCTGGCACTAAATGGTCCTCATGAACATCTTAGGATACAGTACTGCAGATATGGTTCTGGAGCCTCCCCCACAATTAGAGTAGCATGGATATCCCCAGCATCACAGAGCTAGTGAAGTATTACATTCACTACTTGGGAGGTCACTCCTCCTCCCAAATATGAGAAGAATATGCTCAGGGTGAGGGTGGATGTGAATCGAGTATAGGAGGTAAGAAAGCACTTTTCTTGCATGCAACTGACCCATATTCAAGTCCCAGTACTGCATTTGGCTTCTTGAGCACTGCTAGGGGTCACTTCTCATTATAGCAGTGCTTCTCAATTATTTTCTGTCATGGCCCCCTAGGAAGAAGAAAACATTTTTGCACCCCCATGCTACCGTAAATAGTATCTTTAATTAAAAAAAACTTTAACCTACAAAACAAACATAAAATAATTTGAGCTGATTTTTTAAAAATCAGAGGTGATTCTGGATTAATGGCTACAATGAGCACGTTTTGCAATGCATAGATTTGCGAAGCGGGGTTTGAAGCAGGACACAGGAACTCTCAGCTCTAGAGACATACAGAGACAAAAACACGGGATTAGCTTGTTATGACAGTGTTTGCTGAGGTCAAATGCGCCCCCCTTTACGAAGCCTCACGCCCCCCTGGGGGGCATGTCCCACTATTTGAGAAGCACTGCATTATAGAGCCAATAATAATAGCCCCCGAGCACTGCCAAGTGGCCCAATTACCCTACCCCAAAGAATATTCTCAGGAGATTGTGCAATGGCTCAAAAGGCTGAAGCATATGCATTGCATGCAGAGTTTCAGATTTGATTTCCGGCACTGCATGGTCCCTCCAGAACCAACATAGGAGTATTCTTCAAGTAATGCTGGGCATGGCCTGAAAAAAAAACCAGCAACAAAAATAATATGCCTAAATGACCTAGAGTGATGGGATGGGTATGACCCAATTTTCATTATGGAGTATCTCAAAGACTGGGCAACCATTAAGAATAAATCCATGCTGGGGCCGGTGTGATGGCACAAGGGATAAGGCATCTGCCTTGCACGCACTAGCCTAGGATGGACTGCAGTTCGATTCCCCCCACCCCCGCATTCCATATGGCTCCCCCAAGCCAGGAGCGATTTCTGAGTGCATAGCCAGGAGTAACTCCTGAGTGTCACCGGTTGTGGCCCAACCCCCCACCAAAAGAATAAATCCATGCAGCAGAGGATATACAGGATTGGTTGAGGGTCATAGATGTGGCTAGTAACAGTCCTATATCCTTAATATGGAACAGGAAAGGGGCCAGGACAATAGTTCAATAGGTAGAACAATTGCTTTGCAAGTGACGAACCCTGGTTTGATACCTGGCATCTCATTTCCAAGCTTGCCAGGAGTGATTCCTGAGTGCAGAGCCAGGAGTAATCCCAGAGCAATGTTGGGTATGGTCCAAAGCCAAAAAAGAAAGAAAGAAAAAATAAACAGGCAAGGAAAAGGTGGCAGCAAAGGTGTGTAAAGGACAAAAGTTTAAAGTATGAACTAATGGCTGATTAAAAAAGTCAGACATGTTTCATATTTAAAAGCACTATTCACTTCCCCAATCTTCCAAACAACTAAGGTAATGTAAAATTTTATTTATATGAAAATTGGGGGGATAGCTCAGTGTGTATAGCACATATACTACATGTATAGGACCTAGATTTAATCTCTGGAATTGTTACAAAAAAGCATCTATTTTGTGAAAATACTATTTGGACTAAATTTTTGGACTACATTTTTTAATAATTTAAGTGTACTGTTTTGGTGTGTGTGTGTTGCAAATGACAAGTTTAAAAAAAAAGAATCACCACTCTTTTTTTTTTTTTTTTTTTTTTTTTTTTTTGGTTTTTGGGCCACACCCGGCGGTGCTCAGGGGTTACTCCTGGCTGTCTGCTCAGAAATAGCTCCTGGCAGGCACGGGGGACCATATGGGACACCGGGATTCGAACCAACCACCTTTGGTCCTGGATTGGCTGCTTGCAAGGCAAACACCGCTGTGCTATCTCTCCGGGCCCCAGAATCACCACTCTTTAGTTAATACTCAGGCACTAGATTATTAGGGGAAAAGGAAGGCACAGATATTTCAGGCCACAAAGGAAGTGCTGAAAAGATAATCCACAAAAACAGTGATGCAGTCAGTAACTGACATTCTTTTATGAATCATAGTATACAAAATGCTACTATAAGGAATCACTATAGCAGATGGAATAAAGGTCAGGGTTACTGACTTCCAGGCACTCACAATCTACCAAGGAGATAGAAACCCAAGCAGAAGCCCACTCTGAACAATTAGGATTAACAGAAAGAAAAATATACATTAAAAACTAATATACTTCTGGCATGACAAATGTTTCACAGACCCACTCTCTAGAAAAATTGGTAAATTATTTTTAAAAATCCAATCATTGAAAATATATGGAGATGATCACAAAGAGATAAAGCAAATGAAGAAACATTTATATTTGTCGCAGCACTATTTACAACAGCCAGAATACAGAAACAGTACTTTAGAACTGAAGGGTGGCTAAAGAAACAGTACATCATCTACACAATGGAATTGTTACATACATCTACACTCTGCAGCTGTTAGGAAAAATAAAGTCATGAAATTTGCCTATACATTGTTGGTTATAAAGATTATTATGCTGAGTTAAATGAGTCAAAGAAAAAGAGATAGACATAGAATAATCTCAGTTATTTGTGGGATATAAGAAAAATAGGTCTTTTGCCAGAGTTGGCTGGCTGGCTCAAGGTATGTTTTGGAGCTAGCAGCAGGCTGACAAAGGACTCTCTTCACCCAACCTTTTAACCCTTAACCTTCCTGGCCGTGTGGATTATTTGTGCGATAAATATTACCAAGATCTGGAGTGTGACCTGTCTATGTCTGTCTACTGTCCTCTTGCGTGAAACTCTTGCGAGTGGGGCAAAAAGAGCCTCCAGAAACCTCGCTCGCCCAGACGCAATTTTCAGGGAGGGACTTCAGAGCATAAAAACCGGCTAAGCTTTGCAAAACCCGGCTCCCTGTGTGTGACACCAGGCGGGGAAAATCCGCGAAAGTACACCGGCCCAGTGGGGCTCAACTGTGAAAGACTGTGAGTGTGACCTGTCTATGTCTGTCTACTGTCCTCTTGCGTGAAACTCTTGCGAGTGGGGCAAAAAGAGCCTCCAGAAACCTCGCTCGCCCAGACGCAATTTTCAGGGAGGGACTTCAGAGCATAAAAACCGGTTAAGCTTTGCAAAACCCGGCTCCCTGTGTGTGACACCAGGCGGGGAAAATCCGCGAAAGTACACCGGCCCAGTGGGGCTCAACTGTGAAAGACTGTGAGTGTGACCTGTCTATGTCTGTCTACTGTCCTCTTGCGTGAAACTCTTGCGAGTGGGGCAAAAAGAGCCTCCAGAAACCTCGCTCGCCCAGACACAATTTTCAGGGAGGGACTTCAGAGCATAAAAACCGGCTAAGCTTTGCAAAACCCGGCTCCCTGTGTGTGACACCTGGCGGGGAAAATCCGCGAAAGTACACCGGCCCAGTGGGGCTCAACTGTGAAAGACTGTGAGTGTGACCTGTCTATGTCTGTCTACTGTCCTCTTGCGTGAAACTCTTGCGAGTGGGGCAAAAAGAGCCTCCAGAAACCTCGCTCGCCCAGACACCATTTTCAGGGAGGGACTTCAGAGCATAAAAACCGGCTAAGCTTTGCAAAACCCGGCTCCCTGTGTGTGACACCAGGCGGGGAAAATCCGCGAAAGTACACCGGCCCAGTGGGGCTCAACTGTGAAAGACTGTGAGTGTGACCTGTCTATGTCTGTCTACTGTCCTCTTGCGTGAAACTCTTGCGAGTGGGGCAAAAAGAGCCTCCAGAAACCTCGCTCGCCCAGACACCATTTTCAGGGAGGGACTTCAGAGCATAAAAACCGGCAAGCTTTGCAAAACCCGGCTCCCTGTGTGTGACACCAGGCGGGGAAAATCCGCGAAAGTACACCGGCCCAGTGGGGCTCAACTGTGAAAGACTGTGAGTGTGACCTGTCTATGTCTGTCTACTGTCCTCTTGCGTGAAACTCTTGCGAGTGGGGCAAAAAGAGCCTCCAGAAACCTCGCTCGCCCAGACACCATTTTCAGGGAGGGACTTCAGAGCATAAACACCGGCTAAGCTTTGCAAAACCCGGCTCCCTGTGTGTGACACCAGGCGGGGAAAATCCGCGAAAGTACACCGGCCCAGTGGGGCTCAACTGTGAAGGACTGTGAGTGTGACCTGTCTATGTCTGTCTACTGTCCTCTTGCGTGAAACTCTTGCGAGTGGGGCAAAAAGAGCCTCCAGAAACCTCGCTCGCCCAGACACCATTTTCAGGGAGGGACTTCAGAGCATAAAAACCGGCAAGCTTTGCAAAACCCGGCTCCCTGTGTGTGACACCAGGCGGGGAAAATCCGCGAAAGTACACCGGCCCAGTGGGGCTCAACTGTGAAAGACTGTGAGTGTGACCTGTCTATGTCTGTCTACTGTCCTCTTGCGTGAAACTCTTGCGAGTGGGGCAAAAAGAGCCTCCAGAAACCTCGCTCGCCCAGACACCATTTTCAGGGAGGGACTTCAGAGCATAAAAACCGGCAAGCTTTGCAAAACCCGGCTCCCTGTGTGTGACACCAGGCGGGGAAAATCCGCGAAAGTACACCGGCCCAGTGGGGCTCAACTGTGAAAGACTGTGAGTGTGACCTGTCTATGTCTGTCTACTGTCCTCTTGCGTGAAACTCTTGCGAGTGGGGCAAAAAGAGCCTCCAGAAACCTCGCTCGCCCAGACACCATTTTCAGGGAGGGACTTCAGAGCATAAAAACCGGCTAAGCTTTGCAAAACCCGGCTCCCTGTGTGTGACACCAGGCGGGGAAAATCCGCGAAAGTACACCGGCCCAGTGGGGCTCAACTGTGAAAGACTGTGAGTGTGACCTGTCTATGTCTGTCTACTGTCCTCTTGCGTGAAACTCTTGCGAGTGGGGCAAAAAGAGCCTCCAGAAACCTCGCTCGCCCAGACACCATTTTCAGGGAGGGACTTCAGAGCATAAAAACCGGCAAGCTTTGCAAAACCCGGCTCCCTGTGTGTGACACCAGGCGGGGAAAATCCGCGAAAGTACACCGGCCCAGTGGGGCTCAACTGTGAAAGACTGTGAGTGTGACCTGTCTATGTCTGTCTACTGTCCTCTTGCGTGAAACTCTTGCGAGTGGGGCAAAAAGAGCCTCCAGAAACCTCGCTCGCCCAGACACCATTTTCAGGGAGGGACTTCAGAGCATAAAAACCGGCTAAGCTTTGCAAAACCCGGCTCCCTGTGTGTGACACCAGGCGGGGAAAATCCGCGAAAGTACACCGGCCCAGTGGGGCTCAACTGTGAAAGACTGTGAGTGTGACCTGTCTATGTCTGTCTACTGTCCTCTTGCGTGAAACTCTTGCGAGTGGGGCAAAAAGAGCCTCCAGAAACCTCGCTCGCCCAGACGCAATTTTCAGGGAGGGACTTCAGAGCATAAAAACCGGCTAAGCTTTGCAAAACCCGGCTCCCTGTGTGTGACACCAGGCGGGGAAAATCCGCGAAAGTACACCGGCCCAGTGGGGCTCAACTGTGAAAGACTGTGAGTGTGACCTGTCTATGTCTGTCTACTGTCCTCTTGCGTGAAACTCTTGCGAGTGGGGCAAAAAGAGCCTCCAGAGGGGCCGGGCGGTGGCGCTGGAGGTAAGGTTCCTGCCTTGCCTGCGCTAGCCTAGGACGGACCGCGGTTCGATCCCCCGGCGTCCCATATGGTCCCCCAAGAAGCCAGGAGCAACTTCTGAGCGCATAGCCAGGAGTAACCCCTGAGCGTCACAGGGTGTGACCCAAAAACCAAAAAAAAAAAAAAAAAAAAAAAAAAAAAAAAAAAAAAAAAAAAAGAGCCTCCAGAAACCTCGCTCGCCCAGACACCATTTTCAGGGAGGGACTTCAGAGCATAAAAACCGGCTAAGCTTTGCAAAACCCGGCTCCCTGTGTGTGACACCAGGCGGGGAAAATCCGCGAAAGTACACCGGCCCAGTGGGGCTCAACTGTGAAAGACTGTGAGTGTGACCTGTCTATGTCTGTCTACTGTCCTCTTGCGTGAAACTCTTGCGAGTGGGGCAAAAAGAGCCTCCAGAAACCTCGCTCGCCCAGACACCATTTTCAGGGAGGGACTTCAGAGCATAAAAACCGGCAAGCTTTGCAAAACCCGGCTCCCTGTGTGTGACACCAGGCGGGGAAAATCCGCGAAAGTACACCGGCCCAGTGGGGCTCAACTGTGAAAGACTGTGAGTGTGACCTGTCTATGTCTGTCTACTGTCCTCTTGCGTGAAACTCTTGCGAGTGGGGCAAAAAGAGCCTCCAGAAACCTCGCTCGCCCAGACACCATTTTCAGGGAGGGACTTCAGAGCATAAAAACCGGCTAAGCTTTGCAAAACCCGGCTCCCTGTGTGTGACACCAGGCGGGGAAAATCCGCGAAAGTACACCGGCCCAGTGGGGCTCAACTGTGAAAGACTGTGAGTGTGACCTGTCTATGTCTGTCTACTGTCCTCTTGCGTGAAACTCTTGCGAGTGGGGCAAAAAGAGCCTCCAGAAACCTCGCTCGCCCAGACGCAATTTTCAGGGAGGGACTTCAGAGCATAAAAACCGGCTAAGCTTTGCAAAACCCGGCTCCCTGTGTGTGACACCAGGCGGGGAAAATCCGCGAAAGTACACCGGCCCAGTGGGGCTCAACTGTGAAAGACTGTGAGTGTGACCTGTCTATGTCTGTCTACTGTCCTCTTGCGTGAAACTCTTGCGAGTGGGGCAAAAAGAGCCTCCAGAAACCTCGCTCGCCCAGACACCATTTTCAGGGAGGGACTTCAGAGCATAAAAACCGGCTAAGCTTTGCAAAACCCGGCTCCCTGTGTGTGACACCAGGCGGGGAAAATCCGCGAAAGTACACCGGCCCAGTGGGGCTCAACTGTGAAAGACTGTGAGTGTGACCTGTCTATGTCTGTCTACTGTCCTCTTGCGTGAAACTCTTGCGAGTGGGGCAAAAAGAGCCTCCAGAAACCTCGCTCGCCCAGACGCAATTTTCAGGGAGGGACTTCAGAGCATAAAAACCGGCTAAGCTTTGCAAAACCCGGCTCCCTGTGTGTGACACCAGGCGGGGAAAATCCGCGAAAGTACACCGGCCCAGTGGGGCTCAACTGTGAAAGACTGTGAGTGTGACCTGTCTATGTCTGTCTACTGTCCTCTTGCGTGAAACTCTTGCGAGTGGGGCAAAAAGAGCCTCCAGAAACCTCGCTCGCCCAGACACCATTTTCAGGGAGGGACTTCAGAGCATAAAAACCGGCTAAGCTTTGCAAAACCCGGCTCCCTGTGTGTGACACCAGGCGGGGAAAATCCGCGAAAGTACACCGGCCCAGTGGGGCTCAACTGTGAAAGACTGTGAGTGTGACCTGTCTATGTCTGTCTACTGTCCTCTTGCGTGAAACTCTTGCGAGTGGGGCAAAAAGAGCCTCCAGAAACCTCGCTCGCCCAGACGCAATTTTCAGGGAGGGACTTCAGAGCATAAAAACCGGCTAAGCTTTGCAAAACCCGGCTCCCTGTGTGTGACACCAGGCGGGGAAAATCCGCGAAAGTACACCGGCCCAGTGGGGCTCAACTGTGAAAGACTGTGTGTGTGACCTGTCTATGTCTGTCTACTGTCCTCTTGCGTGAAACTCTTGCGAGTGGGGCAAAAAGAGCCTCCAGAAACCTCGCTCGCCCAGACGCAATTTTCAGGGAGGGACTTCAGAGCATAAAAACCGGTTAAGCTTTGCAAAACCCGGCTCCCTGTGTGTGACACCAGGCGGGGAAAATCCGCGAAAGTACACCGGCCCAGTGGGGCTCAACTGTGAAAGACTGTGAGTGTGACCTGTCTATGTCTGTCTACTGTCCTCTTGCGTGAAACTCTTGCGAGTGGGGCAAAAAGAGCCTCCAGAAACCTCGCTCGCCCAGACACCATTTTCAGGGAGGGACTTCAGAGCATAAAAACCGGCTAAGCTATGCAAAACCCGGCTCCCTGTGTGTGACACCAGGCGGGGAAAATCCGCGAAAGTACACCGGCCCAGTGGGGCTCAACTGTGTAAGACTGTGAGTGTGACCTGTCTATGTCTGTCTACTGTCCTCTTGCGTGAAACTCTTGCGAGTGGGGCAAAAAGAGCCTCCAGAAACCTCGCTCGCCCAGACACCATTTTCAGGGAGGGACTTCAGAGCATAAAAACCGGCTAAGCTTTGCAAAACCCGGCTCCCTGTGTGTGACACCAGGCGGGGAAAATCCGCGAAAGTACACCGGCCCAGTGGGGCTCAACTGTGAAAGACTGTGAGTGTGACCTGTCTATGTCTGTCTACTGTCCTCTTGCGTGAAACTCTTGCGAGTGGGGCAAAAAGAGCCTCCAGAAACCTCGCTCGCCCAGACACCATTTTCAGGGAGGGACTTCAGAGCATAAAAACCGGCAAGCTTTGCAAAACCCGGCTCCCTGTGTGTGACACCAGGCGGGGAAAATCCGCGAAAGTACACCGGCCCAGTGGGGCTCAACTGTGAAAGACTGTGAGTGTGACCTGTCTATGTCTGTCTACTGTCCTCTTGCGTGAAACTCTTGCGAGTGGGGCAAAAAGAGCCTCCAGAAACCTCGCTCGCCCAGACACCATTTTCAGGGAGGGACTTCAGAGCATAAACACCGGCTAAGCTTTGCAAAACCCGGCTCCCTGTGTGTGACACCAGGCGGGGAAAATCCGCGAAAGTACACCGGCCCAGTGGGGCTCAACTGTGAAGGACTGTGAGTGTGACCTGTCTATGTCTGTCTACTGTCCTCTTGCGTGAAACTCTTGCGAGTGGGGCAAAAAGAGCCTCCAGAAACCTCGCTCGCCCAGACACCATTTTCAGGGAGGGACTTCAGAGCATAAAAACCGGCAAGCTTTGCAAAACCCGGCTCCCTGTGTGTGACACCAGGCGGGGAAAATCCGCGAAAGTACACCGGCCCAGTGGGGCTCAACTGTGAAAGACTGTGAGTGTGACCTGTCTATGTCTGTCTACTGTCCTCTTGCGTGAAACTCTTGCGAGTGGGGCAAAAAGAGCCTCCAGAAACCTCGCTCGCCCAGACACCATTTTCAGGGAGGGACTTCAGAGCATAAAAACCGGCAAGCTTTGCAAAACCCGGCTCCCTGTGTGTGACACCAGGCGGGGAAAATCCGCGAAAGTACACCGGCCCAGTGGGGCTCAACTGTGAAAGACTGTGAGTGTGACCTGTCTATGTCTGTCTACTGTCCTCTTGCGTGAAACTCTTGCGAGTGGGGCAAAAAGAGCCTCCAGAAACCTCGCTCGCCCAGACACCATTTTCAGGGAGGGACTTCAGAGCATAAAAACCGGCTAAGCTTTGCAAAACCCGGCTCCCTGTGTGTGACACCAGGCGGGGAAAATCCGCGAAAGTACACCGGCCCAGTGGGGCTCAACTGTGAAAGACTGTGAGTGTGACCTGTCTATGTCTGTCTACTGTCCTCTTGCGTGAAACTCTTGCGAGTGGGGCAAAATGAGCCTCCAGAAACCTCGCTCGCCCAGACACCATTTTCAGGGAGGGACTTCAGAGCATAAAAACCGGCAAGCTTTGCAAAACCCGGCTCCCTGTGTGTGACACCAGGCGGGGAAAATCCGCGAAAGTACACCGGCCCAGTGGGGCTCAACTGTGAAAGACTGTGAGTGTGACCTGTCTATGTCTGTCTACTGTCCTCTTGCGTGAAACTCTTGCGAGTGGGGCAAAAAGAGCCTCCAGAAACCTCGCTCGCCCAGACACCATTTTCAGGTAGGGACTTCAGAGCATAAAAACCGGCTAAGCTTTGCAAAACCCGGCTCCCTGTGTGTGACACCAGGCGGGGAAAATCCGCGAAAGTACACCGGCCCAGTGGGGCTCAACTGTGAAAGACTGTGAGTGTGACCTGTCTATGTCTGTCTACTGTCCTCTTGCGTGAAACTCTTGCGAGTGGGGCAAAAAGAGCCTCCAGAAACCTCGCTCGCCCAGAAGCAATTTTCAGGGAGGGACTTCAGAGCATAAAAACCGGCTAAGCTTTGCAAAACCCGGCTCCCTGTGTGTGACACCAGGCGGGGAAAATCCGCGAAAGTACACCGGCCCAGTTGGGCTCAACTGTGAAAGACTGTGAGTGTGACCTGTCTATGTCTGTCTACTGTCCTCTTGCGTGAAACTCTTGCGAGTGGGGCAAAAAGAGCCTCCAGAGGGGCCGGGCGGTGGCGCTGGAGGTAAGGTTCCTGCCTTGCCTGCGCTAGCCTAGGACGGACCGCGGTTCGATCCCCCGGCGTCCCATATGGTCCCCCAAGAAGCCAGGAGCAACTTCTGAGCGCATAGCCAGGAGTAACCCCTGAGCGTCACAGGGTGTGACCCAAAAAACCAAAAAAAAAAAAAAAAAAAAAAAAAAAAAAAAAAAAAAAAGAGCCTCCAGAAACCTCGCTCGCCCAGACACCATTTTCAGGGAGGGACTTCAGAGCATAAAAACCGGCTAAGCTTTGCAAAACCCGGCTCCCTGTGTGTGACACCAGGCGGGGAAAATCCGCGAAAGTACACCGGCCCAGTGGGGCTCAACTGTGAAAGACTGTGAGTGTGACCTGTCTATGTCTGTCTACTGTCCTCTTGCGTGAAACTCTTGCGAGTGGGGCAAAAAGAGCCTCCAGAAACCTCGCTCGCCCAGACACCATTTTCAGGGAGGGACTTCAGAGCATAAAAACCGGCTAAGCTTTGCAAAACCCGGCTACCTGTGTGTGACACCAGGCGGGGAAAATCCGCGAAAGTACACCGGCCCAGTGGGGCTCAACTGTGAAAGACTGTGAGTGTGACCTGTCTATGTCTGTCTACTGTCCTCTTGCGTGAAACTCTTGCGAGTGGGGCAAAAAGAGCCTCCAGAAACCTCGCTCGCCCAGACGCAATTTTCAGGGAGGGACTTCAGAGCATAAAAACCGGCTAAGCTTTGCAAAACCCGGCTCCCTGTGTGTGACACCAGGCGGGGAAAATCCGCGAAAGTACACCGGCCCAGTGGGGCTCAACTGTGAAAGACTGTGAGTGTGACCTGTCTATGTCTGTCTACTGTCCTCTTGCGTGAAAATCTTGCGAGTGGGGCAAAAAGAGCCTCCAGAAACCTCGCTCGCCCAGACGCAATTTTCAGGGAGGGACTTCAGAGCATAAAAACCGGCTAAGCTTTGCAAAACCCGGCTCCCTGTGTGTGACACCAGGCGGGGAAAATCCGCGAAAGTACACCGGCCCAGTGGGGCTCAACTGTGAAAGACTGTGAGTGTGACCTGTCTATGTCTGTCTACTGTCCTCTTGCGTGAAACTCTTGCGAGTGGGGCAAAAAGAGCCTCCAGAAACCTCGCTCGCCCAGACACCATTTTCAGGGAGGGACTTCAGAGCATAAAAACCGGCTAAGCTTTGCAAAACCCGGCTCCCTGTGTGTGACACCAGGCGGGGAAAATCCGCGAAAGTACACCGGCCCAGTGGGGCTCAACTGTGAAAGACTGTGAGTGTGACCTGTCTATGTCTGTCTACTGTCCTCTTGCGTGAAACTCTTGCGAGTGGGGCAAAAAGAGCCTCCAGAAACCTCGCTCGCCCAGACGCAATTTTCAGGGAGGGACTTCAGAGCATAAAAACCGGCTAAGCTTTGCAAAACCCGGCTCCCTGTGTGTGACACCAGGCGGGGAAAATCCGCGAAAGTACACCGGCCCAGTGGGGCTCAACTGTGAAAGACTGTGAGTGTGACCTGTCTATGTCTGTCTACTGTCCTCTTGCGTGAAACTCTTGCGAGTGGGGCAAAAAGAGCCTCCAGAAACCTCGCTCGCCCAGACGCAATTTTCAGGGAGGGACTTCAGAGCATAAAAACCGGCTAAGCTTTGCAAAACCCGGCTCCCTGTGTGTGACACCAGGCGGGGAAAATCCGCGAAAGTACACCGGCCCAGTGGGGCTCAACTGTGAAAGACTGTGAGTGTGACCTGTCTATGTCTGTCTACTGTCCTCTTGCGTGAAACTCTTGCGAGTGGGGCAAAAAGAGCCTCCAGAAACCTCGCTCGCCCAGACACCATTTTCAGGGAGGGACTTCAGAGCATAAAAACCGGCTAAGCTTTGCAAAACCCGGCTCCCTGTGTGTGACACCAGGCGGGGAAAATCCGCGAAAGTACACCGGCCCAGTGGGGCTCAACTGTGAAAGACTGTGAGTGTGACCTGTCTATGTCTGTCTACTGTCCTCTTGCGTGAAACTCTTGCGAGTGGGGCAAAAAGAGCCTCCAGAAACCTCGCTCGCCCAGACGCAATTTACAGGGAGGGACTTCAGAGCATAAAAACCGGCTAAGCTTTGCAAAACCCGGCTCCCTGTGTGTGACACCAGGCGGGGAAAATCCGCGAAAGTACACCGGCCCAGTGGGGCTCAACTGTGAAAGACTGTGAGTGTGACCTGTCTATGTCTGTCTACTGTCCTCTTGCGTGAAACTCTTGCGAGTGGGGCAAAAAGAGCCTCCAGAAACCTCGCTCGCCCAGACACCATTTTCAGGGAGGGACTTCAGAGCATAAAAACCGGCAAGCTTTGCAAAACCCGGCTCCCTGTGTGTGACACCAGGCGGGGAAAATCCGCGAAAGTACACCGGCCCAGTGGGGCTCAACTGTGAAAGACTGTGAGTGTGACCTGTCTATGTCTGTCTACTGTCCTCTTGCGTGAAACTCTTGCGAGTGGGGCAAAAAGAGCCTCCAGAAACCTCGCTCGCCCAGACACCATTTTCAGGGAGGGACTTCAGAGCATAAAAACCGGCTAAGCTTTGCAAAACCCGGCTCCCTGTGTGTGACACCAGGCGGGGAAAATCCGCGAAAGTACACCGGCCCAGTGGGGCTCAACTGTGAAAGACTGTGAGTGTGACCTGTCTATGTCTGTCTACTGTCCTCTTGCGTGAAACTCTTGCGAGTGGGGCAAAAAGAGCCTCCAGAAACCTCGCTCGCCCAGACGCAATTTTCAGGGAGGGACTTCAGAGCATAAAAACCGGCTAAGCTTTGCAAAACCCGGCTCCCTGTGTGTGACACCAGGCGGGGAAAATCCGCGAAAGTACACCGGCCCAGTGGGGCTCAACTGTGAAAGACTGTGAGTGTGACCTGTCTATGTCTGTCTACTGTCCTCTTGCGTGAAACTCTTGCGAGTGGGGCAAAAAGAGCCTCCAGAAACCTCGCTCGCCCAGACACCATTTTCAGGGAGGGACTTCAGAGCATAAAAACCGGCTAAGCTTTGCAAAACCCGGCTCCCTGTGTGTGACACCAGGCGGGGAAAATCCGCGAAAGTACACCGGCCCAGTGGGGCTCAACTGTGAAAGACTGTGAGTGTGACCTGTCTATGTCTGTCTACTGTCCTCTTGCGTGAAACTCTTGCGAGTGGGGCAAAAAGAGCCTCCAGAAACCTCGCTCGCCCAGACGCAATTTTCAGGGAGGGACTTCAGAGCATAAAAACCGGCTAAGCTTTGCAAAACCCGGCTCCCTGTGTGTGACACCAGGCGGGGAAAATCCGCGAAAGTACACCGGCCCAGTGGGGCTCAACTGTGAAAGACTGTGAGTGTGACCTGTCTATGTCTGTCTACTGTCCTCTTGCGTGAAACTCTTGCGAGTGGGGCAAAAAGAGCCTCCAGAAACCTCGCTCGCCCAGACACCATTTTCAGGGAGGGACTTCAGAGCATAAAAACCGGCTAAGCTTTGCAAAACCCGGCTCCCTGTGTGTGACACCAGGCGGGGAAAATCCGCGAAAGTACACCGGCCCAGTGGGGCTCAACTGTGAAAGACTGTGAGTGTGACCTGTCTATGTCTGTCTACTGTCCTCTTGCGTGAAACTCTTGCGAGTGGGGCAAAAAGAGCCTCCAGAAACCTCGCTCGCCCAGACGCAATTTTCAGGGAGGGACTTCAGAGCATAAAAACCGGCTAAGCTTTGCAAAACCCGGCTCCCTGTGTGTGACACCAGGCGGGGAAAATCCGCGAAAGTACACCGGCCCAGTGGGGCTCAACTGTGAAAGACTGTGAGTGTGACCTGTCTATGTCTGTCTACTGTCCTCTTGCGTGAAACTCTTGCGAGTGGGGCAAAAAGAGGCTCAGAGGAGCACGGCTGCTCCGCTTCGCTACGCGGCCGTGCACTCTTTCTAAGGAAAGAACTCCATTGCAACAAGAAGGAAAAATCACACTAAGAACGGCGCTATATCACAGAAGCACACATTTCTCTCTGGACTGTCTTCTCTGTTGCATGCTCGGGCCTAAGATTTGACCCAGTGTGAGGCTTCATCCAAGGAGGACTCCCCTCCCTTAGAGGCAAGTCAGCCCATCCAGAAAGGGAGGAACCAGAGGAGTGTGCTGCCTACATCATATAGACAATGAATACCACCACAACACGTAGAAAAACCCACAATACAAGTGTGACAATGGGGAAACAACGCAGGCCAGCATCAGACATAGAGAATGAAGAT
This sequence comes from Suncus etruscus, assembly GCF_024139225.1. NCBI lineage: Eukaryota > Metazoa > Chordata > Mammalia > Eulipotyphla > Soricidae > Suncus > Suncus etruscus. The sequence goes on along the minus strand of NC_064868.1, from coordinate 49,553,987 downwards.
GACAATTCTGAGGACCAGATAATGACTGAACAACTAATCAACCTCTCAGATAAGGACTTTAGACTAGCAATATGGAAGGTGCTCAACAGACTCCAAGAAACCATGGATCGAGTTGAACAGAACACTAATAAGAACCAAGAACATATGAAGGCAGAAATGACAAAACTCCAAACTGAAATAACATGTCAACTAACAGGACTGAAAAAGTCAGTAAACGAAGTGAATGACAAAATGGATAAGCTCTGGGACAGGGTATCAGAAGCTGAGAATAGACTTGGTGCTGTGGAAGATGAGATACATAACAATTCCATACAGCAGGAGAGATTGGACAAAAAACTTAAAGCAAATGAGCAGACAATGGAAAAATTAGTCAAAGAATGGGAACAGACGAAAATAGAAGTCTATGATAAGATCAACAGAAACAACTTAAGAATCATTGGAGTCCCAGAGACCCAGGAAGAAAATTTCCAGGAAGAATCAATGGTCAAGAACATCATTAAAGAGAAACTTCCAGAGCTAAAGAATATATGTGATCAAATCCTGCATGCCCGAAGAGTACCAACCAAAAGAGACCCCAGAAAAACCACCCCAAGACACATCCTAGTCACAATGACAAATCCCACAGATAGAGACAGAATTCTGAAAACAGCAAGATCAAAAGGGGAAATCATGTTCAAGCAAGCTTCCCTGAGATTTACAGCAGACCTGTCACCAGAAACACTCAATGCCAGAAAGCAGTGGTGGGATATTGTGACAAGACTGAATGAAATGAATGCTTCACTCAGAATACTATACCCAGCAAAACTCACTTTCCGGTTTGATGGAAGAATACATGGTTTCACAGACAAAAAACAGCTCAGAAACTTCACAGACACAAAACCAGTCTTAAGAGAAAAACTGAAAGACCTAATCTAAGACAAGACTACCCAAAAGACACACCAAATTTTGAAATAAAGATGGCGTTAAATCCCAGGACAATTCTTTCTCTCAACGTCAATGGACTAAATGCACCAGTTAAGAGACACAGAGTGGCTAAATGGATCAAAAAACTCAATCCAACCTTCTGCTGCCTACAAGAAACGCACCTGAATAGTCAGAACAAACATAGACTCAAAATAAAAGGCTGGAGAAAAATTATCCAAGCAAACAACACCCATAAAAAAGCTGGAGTGGCCATACTAATATCAGATAATGCAAACTTTATACTCAGGAAGGTTGTAAGGGACAAAGATGGACATTTTATATTAATCAAGGGGTACGTAGAGCAGGAAGAATTCACTCTCCTAAACATATATGCACCGAATGAGGGGCCAGCAAAATATTTAATACAACTGTTGACAAATCTGAAAAATAATATCAACAACAACACAATAATTGTGGGGGACCTTAACACGGCTTTGTCAACACTGGACAGGTCAACCAGACTGAAACCCAACAAGAATATACTAGACCTGAGGAGAGAAATGGAAGAAAGAGGCCTAGTGGATATATATAGGACACTCCATCCCCAGAAACCTGGATACACATTCTTCTCCAATGTACATGGGACATTCTCCAGGTAGACTACATGCTGGCACATAAAACATACCTCCATAAGATCAAGAGGATAGAAATTTTGCAGACTACCTTCGCTGACCACAAGGCTCTGAAATTATTTGTGAACTCCAAAGGGACTCAGAAGAAACACTTTAACACCTGGAAGTTAAACAGCCTCATGCTCAATAACCAGTGGGTTCGAGATGAAATCAAGGAGGAAATAAAAAGGTTCCTGGAAACAAATGACAATAAAGACACAAACTCTCAGAACTTATGGGACACAGCAAAAGCAGTACTGAGAGGAAAATTTATAGCTTTGCAAGCACACATCAGGAAGGAAGAAGGAGCTTACCTGAGTAGCTTAATGACACAGCTAATAGAACTAGAAAATGCTCAACAAAAGGACCCAAGAATAGGAAGACAGAAGGAAATAACAAAGCTGAGAGCAGAAATCAACGAAGTGGAAACTCAAAAAACAATCCGAAAGATCAACGAAAGCAGAAGTTGGTTCTTTGAAAAAATAAACAAGATTGATAGACCACTGGCAAACCTAACAAAGAAAGAGAGAGAGAGAGAAACTTGATAACTCGTATCAGGAATGAAAAAGGAGAGATCACTACTGATATGACAGAGATTCAAAGGGTAATCAGAAACTACTTTGAAAAACTCTACGCCACTAAAAATGAGAACCTGGAAGAAATGGATAAATTCTTGGACTCTTATAATCTTCCACGGTTGAAGGAAGAGGATGTAGCATATCTAAACACCCCCATCACCATTGATGAAATTAAAACAGTAATCAAATGTCTGCCGAAAAACAAAAGCCCAGGTCCAGATGGATTCACTAATGAATTCTATCAAACTTTCCAAGAGGAACTACTGCCAATCTTGGCAAGACTCTTTCATGAAATTGAACAAACAGAAACACTTCCAAATAGCTTTTATGAAGCCAACATCACCTTGATACCTAAACCAGACAGAGACGCTACCAAAAAAGAAAATTACAGACCAATATCACTGATGAATGCAGATGCAAAGATCCTCAACAAAATCCTGGCAAATAGGATTCAATGCCTCGTTAAGAAGATCATCCACTACGATCAAGTAGGTTTCATCCCAGGAATGCAAGGCTGGTTTAACATCCGTAAATCTATCAACATAATACACAACATCAATAACAAGAAAAATAAAAACCACATGATCATATCAATAGATGCAGAGAAAGCATTTGATAAGGTCCAACACCCATTCTTGATCAAAACTCTCAGCAAGATGGGAATGGAGGGAACCTTTCTCAATATAGTGAAGGCCATCTACCACAAGCCAGTGGCAAATATTATCCTCAATGGAGAAAAACTGAAAGCCTTCCCTCTAAATTCTGGCACAAGACAAGGCTGTCCTCTCTCACCACTCCTATTCAACATAGCACTGGAAGTACTTGCTATAGCGATTAGGCAAGAAAAGGATATCAAGGGAATCCAGATAGGAAAGGAAGAAGTCAAGCTCTCACTGTTTGCAGATGACATGATACTCTACTTAGAAAACCCTAAAGACTCTATCAAAAAGCTTCTAGAAACAATAGACTCATATAGCAAGGTGGCAGGCTACAAAATTAACACACAAAAATCAATGGCCTTTCTATATACCAATAGTAATAAGGATGAAATGGACATTAAGAAAACAACCCCATTCACAATAGTGCCACACAAACTCAAATATCTTGGAATCAACTTGACTAAATATGTGAAGGACCTATACAAAGAAAACTATAAAACTCTGCTCCAAGAAATAAGAGAGGACACACGGAAATGGAAACGCATACCCTGCTCATGGATTGGCAGGATTAACATCATCAAAATGTCAATACTCCCCAAGGCATTATACAGATTTAATGCCATCCCTCTAAAGATACCCATGACATTCTTCAAAGAAGTGGATCAGACACTTTTGAAATTCATTTGGAACAATAAACACCCTCGAATAGCTAAAGCAATCATTGGGAAAAAGAATATGGGAGGAATTACTTTTCCCAACTTTAAACTGTACTACAAAGCAACAGTTATCAAAACAGCATGGTATTGGAATAAGGATAGGTCCTCAGATCAGTGGAATAGGCTTGAATACTCAGAAAATGTTCCCCAGAGATACAACCATCTAATTTTTGATAAAGGAGCAGGAAATCCTAAATGGAGCAGGGAAAGCCTCTTCAACAAGTGGTGTTGGCACAATTGGATAGCCACTTGCAAAAAATTAAACTTAGACCCCCAGCTAACATCATGTACAAAAGTAAAATCCAAATGGATTAAAGACCTCGATATCAGCCCCAAAACCATAAGATATATAGAACAGCACATAGGCAAAACACTCCAGGACATTACAGGCATCTTCAAGGAGGAAACTGCACTCTCCAAGCAAGTGATTAACAGATGGGAATATATTAAGCTGAGAAGCTTCTGCACCTCAAAGGAAATAGTGCCCAGGATACAAGAGCCCCCCACTGAGTGGGAGAAACTATTCACCCAATACCCATCAGATAAGGGGCTAATCTCCAAAATATACAAGGCACTGACAGAACTTTACAAGAAAAAAACATCTAACCCCATCAAAAAATGGGGAGAAGAAATGAACAGACACTTTGACAAAGAAGAAATACACATGGCCAAAAGACACATGAAAAAATGTTCCAGATCACTAATCATCAGGGAGATGCAAATCAAAACAACAATGAGATACCACCTCACACCACAGAGAATGGCACACATCACAAAGAATGAGAATCAACAGTGTTGGCGGGGATGTGGAGAGAAAGGAACTCTTATCCACTGCTGGTGGGAATGCTGTCTAGTTCAACCTTTATGGAAAGCGATATGGAGATTCCTCCAAAAACTGGAAATCGAGCTCCCATACGATCCAGCTATACCACTCCTAGGAATATACCCTAGGAACACAAAAATACAATACAAAAACCCCTTCCTTACACCTATATTCATTGCAGCTCTATTTACCATAGCAAGACTCTGGAAACAAGCAAGATGCCCTTCAACAGACAAATGGCTAAAGAAACTGTGGTACATATACACATGGAATATTATGCAGCTGTCAGGAGAGATGAAGTCATGAAATTTTCCTATACGTGGATGTACATGGAATCTATTATGCTGAGTGAAATAAGTCATAGAGAGAGAGAAAAACGCAGAATGGTCTCACTCATCTATGGGTTTTAAGAAAAAAGAAAGACACCCTTGTAATAATAATTTTCAGACACAAAAGAGAAAAGAGCTGGAAGTTCCAGCTCACCTCAGGAAGCTCACCACAAAGAGTGATGAGTTTAGTTAGAGAAATAACTACATTTTGAACTGTCCTAATATTGAGAATGTATGAGGGAAATGTAGAGCCTGTTTAGGGTACAGGCGGGGGTTGGGTGGGGAGGAGGGAGATTTGGGACTTGGGTGATGGGAATGTTGCACTGGTGATGGGTGGTGTTCCTTTTATGACTGAAACCCAAACACAATCATGTATGTAATCAAGGTGTTTAAATTAAAAAAAAAAAAAGAAAAATAAAGGAGAGTATGTTAATAATATACAGAGATGAAGTCCAGGAGGACCACTCCATGGTAGGAAACTTGCTGCAGAGTGCTGATTGCAGTTAGGTTAGAAAAGGGTCTACTATGACAATGATAGTTGGAACTGATCATTCTGGACAAGAACTGGGTTCTGAAATGAGATAATGAGATAAAGTGATATGCATGGTACCTCTTCATTAGCAATAGTACAAACCACACTGTCAAAAAAAGAATATATATATATATATATATATATATATAGAGAGAGAGAGAGAGAGAGAGAGAGAGAGAAGTAAGATGTCTGCTCCAGAGGCAGGCAGGAAAGGTGGGTGGGAGGGAAACTGGGGATATTAGTAGTAGGAGATGTGCACTGGTGAATGGTGGTGTACATTGTTTTGTTTTGTTTTTGTTTTTGGGCCACACCCTTTTGATGCTTAGGGGTTACTCCTGGCTAAGGGCTCAGAAATTGCCCCTGGCTTGGGGGGACCATATGGGACACTGGGGGATTGAACCGTGGTCCTTCCTTGGCTAGCGCTTGCAAGGCAGACACCTTACCTCTAGCGTCACCTCACCGGCCCTGGTGGTGTACATTGTATGACTGAAACTCAATCACAGCCAATTTTGTAACAAAGGTGCTTAAATACACAAAAATTATATGTTAATAAAAAGAAGACAAAACAAAGAGCAATAACAAAATAATCCCCAAAATATTCACTTCAAAAATGGGGAGAGGAAATAAACACTAACTTCTCAGAGGAAGATCAATGAATGGTCAATAGGAACAGGAAAAATGCTTATGACAGAGCATCATTCATTATTAGGGAATCTGAATAAGACAATTAGATACTATCTCATACCAGTGGAAATGGCACATATAAAAATTATGGGGCCAGAGAGATAGCACAGTGATAGGGCTTTTGCCTTGCACACAGCCGACCCAGGATGGACAGTGGTTCAAATCCTGACATCCCAGATGGTCTCCTCTGAGCCTGCCAAGAGTAACCCCTAAGCATTGCCAGGTGTGACCCCCCAAAAAATTATGGGAACAATCTCTTGGCAGGATGAGGTAAAAAAAGAACTCTTCATCCACTGCTGGTGAAAATGTCTGGTTCAACTATGGAAAATAGTAAAGAAGTTTCTCTTTAAGTAAAATTAAGCTTAATATTAAGTTCTCATATGACCCAGCAATTCTACTTTTAGGTATCAATTCCCATGACAGAAAAACACAGTAATGCTAAAGGACATATGCTCATTTATACAATAGAATATTATTCATATCTAAAAATGAAATGTTGACATTCACAGAAAAATTAAAGAACTTAAGGAATTTACACAAAGTGAAATAAGTCCAAAGGAAAAAAGTCAACATGCAACAGTAGCATTAACTATGGCATGATAATTAGATCCCCTTTAACATAGGTGGCACTGGCATCTCCTATGTACTGTCAAGAGCTAATGGCCCCATCTGCTTCCCCAAATTAGAGTTCCACAAGTGAGATTATACACTTCTCCTTTACCCATTCTACTCTCCCAGGGGCAAGAAGCAGCCAATAATTGATTGACATCTTCCCCTATTAATAAAAACTCGATAAAATTAGATTTTCCTGAGAAATTATTCATTCTCTGGCTCAGAAGTTCTCAAAGCTGATTATGTACTAGAATCATCAAAAAGACTTAAAAATGGGCCGGAGAGATAACATGGAGGTAAGGCGTTTGCCTTTCATGCAGAAGGTCATCGGTTCGAATCCCGGTGTCCCATATGGTCCCCCGTGCCTGCCAGGAGCAATTTCTGAGCATGAAGCCAGGAGTAACCCCTGAGCACTGCCGGGTATGACCCAAAAACCACAAAAAAAAAGACTTAAAAATACTGAAGCCTGGGTCCCACTCAGAAAAGATTTTTTTTGGCACCCGGAGGTGCTCAGGGGTTATTCCTGGCTCTGTGCTCAGAAATCGCTCCTGGCAGTCATGGGGAACCATATGAGATGCCAAGATTTGAACCAATGTCAGTCCTGGGTTGGCTGCTTGCAAAGCGAACAGTCTACCACTGTGCTATCTCTCTGGCCCTCAGAAAAGATTCTGATGCCATCATCATGATTGTGGTCTGGCTTCAGTCATGTTGTTAGGAATATTAGAAAGACAGTAATTTTTTTAAATTTTTATTCTGAACAAAATGGATTATGAATCCACAGTAATATTTAAGGTACATAGTGACAATGAATCAGGGGCATTTCCACCACCAGTGTTGTATTCCCTCCACCCCTGTTCCCAGTATACATCCCATATTTCTGTCCATTGCCCCCGGACTGCTAGTGTAACTGGTCCCCTCTGTGTATAGCTTGTTAAAGACTGGCTATCGATTCTGTTGTTGACTTTGGGTTTGGTGTTTAAGTCTGATCATTTTTTATTTCTACTCAGTGTTCATATGACTGTTTGGTCCTGGTATCATCATTCTCTAAGCATGGTGAGGTTCTGCATTGTTTCCTCATTGTGACCTTTGCAGTATGGTGTTTTCTACATGTTGCACTAGGATTAAATGACTAGAAGAACTGTGCAGCCACTCTTAGCTCAATTCGCTTGTCTGGCTAGTCTTGTCAGGGGTGGATGGGGTGTACTTGCCTCACTGTACTGCGCCACTTTGGCTAGGTCCCTTCAGGATGGGGTGGGAATGTGATCAATTTACTGTGCCTCTATGGCTGTGCCCTATCATGGGTGGGGTGGGGACACACTTACCTATATACACATTTTTCTTCACTGTAAACATCTAGTTTTGAATAGAATTCCATGGGAGGCCATCACAATGGTCCCAAGTAAGCTCAGGAAAGAAAGGCCTGTGAGAACTCCTTAAACACTATCCTCATAAACCCTAGCTCAGTGGAGGAGCTGGTGGTCAGGGACCATTGAGTCATCCCAGTTTGGCATGTGCAAAACAGCCCCTCCCCAACACTTCCGACTCTAGAACTCTAAGTTGCCATCACAAAAGCCACAAGTGAGCTCAGGACAGAAAGGCTGTTGAGAACACCCCCAATACACCCTAAATCTTATCCTTGTGGACCCTAGCTCGGCAGGGGTGGTGGGCAGGGACAACTAAGTAACCCTGTAAATTCAGAGAGTGCCAAAAAGCCTCCCTACTTCCACCTCTGAAGCTGCCAGCCACTATCACAAAACCCCCAAGCCCACACAGAAAATATATAGCCCAAAAACCAGAAGAACATACCATCAAACTAGTATACAACAATTGTTTCATACGTGGGTGACCTCACTTTCCTAGAATAAATAAACCCTAAACAGATATACCTGCAACTACCTCTTACACAATTAAACAGACCACTTTTTTCCCTTCCCACCTAACATACCACTTTAAAAAAATCCTGAAACTCCTGCATTTCAACCCACCCACTGCAAAGAACAATGGGGAAACTAAAGAAGACACCAGCAGCTTGGGATATGGAGAGAAATCATAGCAAATTTCCAAGTCCTCTGAAGTGCATAAACCCTATAGATGAGGACCTAAAAGCAACATTTAATATCTTAGCAATGGAATTCAAGGAATCAAATATTCAAAACCAAAAATTAAGAAATCCACAGATGAATAATTCAACCGATTCAAAGATGAATTCTATCAGAAGATGAGAGAATCCATACAAATGGAACTAAGAGAACTAAATAATATACCAGCAAACCGTAATAGCAGTATTACACAACAGAGAATTGCATAGATGAAACTGAAGGCAAAATACAAGTGAAAAACAACAAAGAAGTCAATAAAGAAATGAGAGACTAAACAATGGAAAAAATGTAAGGTACTTAATAAAAAAAAAAACAAAAGAAATAATCACAACTAATGGGAATACCAGAAGGGGAGGACAAAGAAAAATGGGAAGAACAAGTAGTGAGGGAAATAACAGAGAATTTTCCAGGGCTGTGGAGTCGGTAGATAAATGCTCTGACTCCGACTACTCAGTTTTTTGTACTTCCGACTCTGACTCTGACTCCAGGTGCCTAAGATTTCCTCTGACTCCGACTCTGACTCCACAGCCCTGGAATTTTCCCACTTTCTGTAAAGAGACACATATACAAATCCAAGAGGCAAAAAGAATACCAACAAAATGATCATAACAGATCAACACCAAAACATACAGTAATCCAAATGGCAAAAAAAAAGATGAATGCTTCAAAGCATAAGGGATAAAAATATTTCAAGTAAAAAGGAAAGAACATAAGAATCAAACCATATCTCCCATTTGAAACAATTCAGGAAAAAGACAATGGTATGACATATCTAAACTACTAAATGAAAGAAACTTCCAACCTAGAGTCCACTACCAATAAAACTATCATTTACATGGGAAGGAGGTAAAAAAACATTCTCAGGCAAAAAAACTCACAATGTTTGCACTAACCAAACCAACTCTAACTACTCAGATATCAATTACACAAACCAAATCCCCAATTGTAACAACAACCCTATACAATATGATAGGACAACAACCTTCATCGTTTAGTCCATTTCCTTAAATGTCAATGAACTAAACTCTCCCATTAAAAGGCACAGATTAGAATGTTGGATTAGAAAACAAAACCCAGGGGCCGGTGAGGTGGCACCTGAGGTAAGGTGTCTGCCTTGCAAGCGCTAGCCAAGGAAGGACCGTGGTTCGATCCCCTGGTGTCCCATATGGTCCCCCCACGCCAGGGGCAATTTCTGAAGCGCTTAGCCAGTAGTAACCCCTGAGCATCAAATGGGTGTGGCCGAAAAAAAAGAAACAAATAAAAAAAGAAAAGAAAACCCAGATTATCTGCTGCCTGCAGAGAATACACTTAAAAGCTTAGAATAGACACAGATTGAGAGAAAAAGGATGGAAATGAATTATACTTGCCACTGGAAAAGACACTGGAACAGTCATATCATATCAAACCAAATTGCATTCACCTCAAAAAAGTACTTATAGACAATGATTGACACTACTTATTGATCAGGGGAATATTACCAAGAAGTACTAACTGATCAAAATTTATGCACCAAATGTAGAGCCAGCAAAATATGTAAGGCTTTTGCTTGCAAACCTGGAGAAACATATGGACAGAAATGTGATAGTAATGGGAGATTTCAACACACCTTTATCGCCACTAGACAGATGCACTAGGTAGAAAACTAGCAAAGACCAAAGAGCCCTACATGAGAAACTAGAAGAACTTGAACTAATGGACTTATACAGTGCCTTCCACCCCCAGAAATCAGAATACGCATTCTTCTCAAGTGTACACAGAACCTTTTCTAGGGCAGACCATGCCTTAGAACACAAATGTAACTTACATAAAATCAAGAATATAAGAATTATACCAAGCACCCTATCAGACCACAATGCAACAGATATCAAGAATGACTGTAAAGATGTGGAGAAAATCTAGCACCTAGATACTAAACAACATGCTACTCAGCAACAGCTGGATCAAAGAGAAAATCGAGGAAGAAATAAGATTCCGTGAGACGAATGACAATGAAGAAACAAATTGCCAAAATCTATGGGACACAGCAAAAGTAGTAATTAGGGGGAAACTCATAGCAAGACAGGTCTATGTTATGAAAGAGGAAAATGGAAAAAAAATCAACAGCCTAAAGGGATCTGGAAAACCAGAAGCAAAGGAACCTACACACAGGTAGAAGACAAGAAATAATAAAAACCAGAGCATAGAGAAACAAAGAATACAAAGAATCAGTGAGACCAGTAGCTGTTTTTTTTTTTTAAGAATAAACAAGATAGACAAACTGCTGGCAATACTCACAAGGAAAAAAAGGGAAAATACCCAAATAAATTGGATCTCAAATGAAAGGGGAGAGTGCAACAGATTCTCAAGAAATCCAATACACTAAGAGGGCTTATTATAAACAACTGTACTCAGTTAATTTAGAAAAAAATCGGAAGAAATGGAGATTCCTGGAAAATATTATCTCCAGAGTCTTAACAAGGAAGAAGTAGAAAGCTTAAATAGGCCAGTAAGAGCTGAGGAAATTGAAACAGCAATTAAGAAACTCCCTAAGAATAAAAGTCCAGAACTAAATGGTTTTACAGGTGAATTCTATCAAACATTCAGAAAATACTACCATTGATCCTCAGGCTCTTTCAAAACATTGAGAAGACAAAAATCCTCCCTAATTCTTTTGTTTGTTTGTTTGTTTTTGGGTCACACCCAGCAGCACTCAGGGGTTACTCCTGGCTCCACGCTCAGAAATCGCTCCTGGCAGGCTCAGGGAACTATATGGGATGCCGGGATTCAACCAATGATCTTCCTGCATTAAAGGCAAATGCCTTACCTCCATGTTATCTCTCCGGCCCCCTCCCTAATTCTTTTTAAGAGACTAATATCATGCTCATTCCCAAAGATACCACCAAGAAAGAAAACTACAGACCAATCCCACTAATAAACATAGATGCAAAAATCCTGTACAAAATCTTAGCAAACCGAATCCAACAACCTCAAAAAAAATTACACATCCCAGAGATGCAAGGATGTTCAACATATGGAAATCAATAAACATCATATGCCACATCAACAAAAAGGAAAACAGCAATCACATGATCTTATCAATCGACACAGAGAAGGCATTTGACAAAATCTAACAACCATTCATGATTAAAAGACTCAGCAAAATAAGGATGGAAGGAACCTTCCTCAAGATAGTTACAGCAATCTATAAGAAGCCCACAGACAACATTATCATTAAGGGTGAAAAATTGAGAGCATTTCCACTAAGATCAGGCACTAGAGAAGGCTGCCAACTATCTCCACTCTTATTCAACATAGTATTAGATGTCCTAGCAATAGCAATCAGACAAGAGAAAGTAATCAAAGAAATCCAAATAGGCAAAGAGGAAGTCAAACTATCTCTATTTGCAGATAATATGATGGCATACATTGAAAACCCTAAAGAGTCCACAGAAAAGCTTCTCGAAACAAAAAACAAATACAGAAAAGTAGTCGGTTACAATGTCAACACACAAAGACAGTAGCATTCCTATATATATATATATATATATATAACGAAGCAGAGGAGAAAGAGATAAAGGAGTCCATCCCATTTAAAATATTATCTAAAAATATCAAGTACCTAAGAATCAATGTAACAAGAGGGGTCAAAGGCCTGTACCATGAAGAACTTCAAAACACTTCAGAAAGAAACTGAAGAGAAACTAAGGAATTGGGAGAACATACCAGGCTCATGGGAAGAAAGAATAAGTAATCATCAAAATGACCGTATTGGGGCCGGAGAGACAGCACAGGGGTAGGGTGTTTGCCTTGCATGCAGCCGACCCAGAACTAATGGTGTTTCTATTCTCGGCATCCAATATGGTCCCCAGAGCCTGCCAGAAGCAATTTCTAAGCACAGAGCCAGGAATAACCCTTGAGTGTCACCAGGTGCAACCCCCCCCCAGAAAAACAAGAAACAAAAACAAAAAAACCCATCTTTCTAAACTTCTATATAGATTCAATGAAATCCCTGTCCAAAATCAGAATTCTTTTTTTAAGGACTTAGTACAATCAGTTATAAGTTAAAAGACCTAGATTAACCAAATCCATATTGAAAAACAAAAACTGAGTGGCACTTCTTTACCTAAACTGAAGCTTTACTATAAAATAGCATGGTACTGAAACAAAGTCTCAGACCAATGGGTCAAAATAGAATATCCAATGACATAAGCCCAAACATATGGTCAACTAATATTTGACAAAGAAGCCAAGTACTTGAAATGGAAATAAAGGAAGTCTTTATGGTGTTGAAACAACTGGATAACCATCTGTAAGAGAGTCAAGGTTGATCCATACCTCATACCTTATGCAAAAGTCAACTCAAAATGTTTTAAAGACCTTGAAAGCAGACCCAAAGTTATAAAATTCATTGAGGAAAACATAGGCAGAACATGCCAATACTTATACCTCAAAAAAGTCTTTGATGATAGAATGGCAAGACCTATAGCATAAAACCTAAATAAATGGGACTACATCAAACTAAATTTTTTCTTTATGACAAAGGAAACAGGAGCTAAAACCAGAAGACAGCTAATGGAATGGGAAAAAATTGCACTCAACACATCAAATAAAGGTTTGATATAAAGGATATACAAAGTTAGCTCCACAAAACCTAAAAAAATGAAAAATGGGGAGAAGAAATGAACAGACACTTCTCTGAGGAAGACCAACAGATGGCCAACAGACACATGAAAACATGTTCATCATGTTATCATGCAGCCCACGAGTTGTTGCGGCCTGCGTACAACATTTTGTGGCCCCCGGCCAGCCTTCAAATATCGCAATATTCACGATTATTCGCTTAACAAATAAAAATCGCCTATTTCAAGGCCGGCCGCAGGCCACAAAATGTTGTACAGAGGGCACAACAACTCACGGGCCGTGAGTTTGAGACCCCTGCATTAGAGAAATCCAAATCAAGACAACAATATGGTACCAGTGAGAATAATACATATCAAAAATAATGGGACAGGGGCTAAAGAAATAGCACGGCGGTAGGGTGTTTGCCTTGCACAAGGCTGATCCAGGACAAACCTGATTCGATCCCCGGTGTTCCATATAGTTCCCCTAGCCAGGAGTGATTTCTAAGCACACAGCCAGGATTAATTCCTGAGAGTCACTGGGTGTGGCCCAAACCCCCTAAATAAATAAACATATAAATAAATAAACAAATAAATAAATAAACCAATCTCTGTTGGTGGGCATGCGGTAAGAAAGAACTCTAATTAACTGCTAGTGAATTCAATGCTGCCTGGTCCAATCCCTATGGAAAACAGTATGAAGGGTTCTAAGTAAACTCAAAATTGACCTGCCAAGGAACCCTTATCCACTGCTGGTGGGAATGCCGTCTAGTTCAACCTTTATGGAAAGCAATATGGAGATTCCTCCAAAAACTGGAAATCGAGCTCCCATACGATCCAGCTATACCACTACTAGGAATATACCCTAAGAACACAAAAATACAATACAAAAATCCCTTCCTTACACCTATATTCATTGCAGCACTATTTACCATAGCAAGACTCTGGAAACAACCAAGATGCCCTTCAACAGACGAATGGCTAAAGAAACTGTGGTACATATACACAATGGAATATTATGCAGCTGTCAGGAGGGATGAAGTCATGAAATTTTCCTATACATGGATGTACACAGAATCTATTATGCTGAGTGAAATAAGTCAGAGAGAGAGAGAAAAACGCAGAATGGTCTCACTCATCTATGGGTTTTAAGAAAAATGAAAGACATTCTTGCAATAATAAATTTCAGACACAAAAGAGAAAAGAGCTGGAAGTTCCAGCTCACCTCAGGAAGCTCACCACAAAGAGTGATGAGTTTAGTTAGAGAAATAACTACATTTGAACTGTCCTAATATTGAGAATGTATGAGGGAAATGTAGAGCCTGTTTAGGGTACAGGCGGGGGTTGGGTGGGGAGGAGGGAGATTTGGGACTTGGGTGATGGGAATGTTGCACTGGTGATGGGTGGTGTTCCTTTTATGACTGAAACCCAAACACAATCACGTATGTAATCAAGGTGTTTAAATAAAAAAAAAATTGACCTGCCAGATGACCCAGAAATCCCTTTCTTGGGATTTCTACCCCCAGGACAGAAAGATGTTCATCCAAAAGTATGTATGCACACCACTATTCACTGTAGCACTCAGTACAACAGCCAATACTTGGATTCCATCTAAATGCCAAACAACAGATAAATGGATTATGAAGAAGTAGTTCACATACACAATGGAACACTATATAGCAGTAAGAAATTACATAATCATGCAGTTTGCAGCAACATGGATGGAACTAAAAATATTATGTTAAATGAAGTAAACCAGAAGAAGAAGGATAAATACAGAATGATATCACTTATATTTGTTTAGATATCACTTCACGAAGAAACACAACAGTCAAAACGGTAGATATTCTGAACAGGAACACAAATCCTTGAACTTTCTTCTATACTATAAAGAAACCTGCACCATTGGGGCCGGCGAGGTAGTGCTAGAGGTAAGGTGTCTGCCTTGCAAGCGCTAGCCAAGGAAAGACCTCGGTTCAATCCACCGGCATCCCATATGGTCCCCCCAAGCCAGAGGCAATTTCTGAGCGCTTAGCCAGGAGTAACCCCTGAGCATCAAAAGGGTGTGGCCCCCCCCCAAAATAAAAGAAGCCTGCAACAACAGAAACAGCTGTTTAGATTGAACAGGTCTTCAAACAACCTCTCACTACAAAGGCCTTTAATAATGTTCTAATATTTCAGTCCACTAATCAGGTGCAGAATATGAATATGTTTAGATGCCAGGGACTCCCATTGCAGTGCTCACTATCAGTATATTTTTGTGCCTTAATTTTATTGTGTATAAAATAAACTCTTCAACTTTTTTGTCCACAGAAGTTGGACACCTTAATTTTGCAATTCAGTGATCTATCATACTAGACTCCAAATACAGTGCTCATTATAATAATATCTTGACAAAATACTCCAATTTACCTATTTCCTTTTAATTATGTCTACTACTATGACCTAAATCTTATGACTATAGATAACACTGAAATAGGCAACTGCACACCATAGACTTCTGTTACAGGTCACACTCATTGAGTATGCTTTTGAAAATCACTATTATCCTTTTTTATTGTTGTTATTGTTTCTTTTTTTCATTCTCTCCCTTTTGCTTCTTTTTCAATTCAAGCTATATTATTATTATATCATAATGCCCAAGCTGTCAGTTTCCTTTCAGGAAAGGAACCACTATGCATAAGACACGGTGGATGATACAACATAGGGTAGATTTATCTGATAGTGTTTACTAGCATATTGCTTAGTACTCTAGACATAAAAGTTATGTTTATCCTAAAATGCTCCATGCACAATCTAACCCTGAAAGCTTCATTTAGCAAAGTTCACGCCTATCATTGATGAAGTGCCTAAAAATGGGAAAACCTTTCCCTTCCAAAGTGCCCACCCATTTTTTCAATTTATTTTATTCTATTTATATTTAATTTGTTTTAAATTTTTCTTTTTTTATTTAAGCATCATGATTACAAACACGATTATAGTTGGGTTACAGTCACAAACAGAATATCCCCCTTCACCAGTGTACCATTCCCCACTCCCAATGCCCCCATCCCCTCTTACCATCCCTTGACTGTATTCAAGACAGGCATTCTTTTTTGGGGGGGGGGGGTCACACCTGGCAGCGCTCAGGGATCACTCCTGGCTCTATGCTCAGAAATCGCTCCTGGCAGGCTCAGGGGACCATATGGGATGCTGGGATTCGAATCACCGTCTTTCTGCATGCAAGCAACCACCTTACCGCTATGCTATCTCTCCAGCCCCAAGAAGGCATTCTATTACAGTTACTTGTTTTTAAGTTCAGTAAACTTTTTTTCTTAAAGGATAAGTGTTTAAAAAAAAAGTAAAGTTGTGACAATGGCAATTGCCATTGTTTGCATAGGCCCAGAAAAATATGGGGAAGAGGCCGGAGAGATAGCATGGAGGTAAGGCGTTTGCCTCTTATGCAGAAGGTCGGTGGTTCAAATCCCAGCATCCCATGTGGTCGCCTGAGCTTGCCAGGAGCGATTTCTGGGCATAGAGCCAGGAGTAACCCCTGAGAACTGCTGGGTGTGACCCAAAAACCAAAAAAAAAATATGGGGAAAATGGGGAAAAAATCCTTGGACTGATTACAAGAAGGCCTTACCCCAGAAGTTTATTGGCATAAGACCAACTCTGGGCTCCAGGCATACCAGTCTGTCTAAACCGAGTCATTCTCTGTGTTCCCAGTAAATTTTTTTTTCACATTTTAGCTGTTGTTGGTATCAGGTTCCTATATTTAAAGATTCTGGATTGTATGCATTTTTTCATAGAAGTCAGGTTGATGTGGAGCATCCTCTAGTTTCAGCACACCATTACAATTGATTTATTTTTCAAGCACACTGTCCCATCTCATAAGGGCCATGCCTCCAAATACAACCTATAAATATATCTCTAATGTCTGTCTATAAGTGGGTGTGAGTGTGTATGAAGTGGACTCTTCTATATTTGCCTAATCTGTATTGTAAAATTCCATGCCTATATTGTATATAGCCCCTGTTATACTCCATCTATCCTCTTATCCCCTCAATCCTGATCCATTATTTCTCCCTATTTAACCCTCTTTACCCTGTTTTTAACTCCTTATGAACAAAGACCACCCTTCTGTCCCAATAAGCTGACACCCAGTTCTAAAAGCAAAAGGACATCTTCTCAGCCCCACAACTCTCACCCAGCAAGAAGCTGCAGCCACCACTCCTGCTGGCTCATTCTGTGTGTCCCTTTTTCACCCACCCCTACCCCTCAATGTGGACTGTTCACTGCTACAGAATTAAGCTCCAGAGAGACCTCCAGCTCGAGGACACTATCTGATACTTTACTGCCTTACTGCTGCAAACCATTTCTCAGGCTCAATAAGACCATGGTTTGGGACGAAAATGTGTCTTGGATCTTATCCCCCAAAGATTTTCACAAATGACTTAATGGGGGATATCAATGTTTTCTTTGTATGTTATTTCCTTAATAATTATAATCTTACTGTTTTTATTTCCAAATAAAGAGGTAGCCTCCTTCAAAAACCCCCACCATTTTCTTTTTGCTTGTCTTGATTCTGCTTAGTAAGAAATTCTAGTAGAAAAGTCTTGCTTATACTCCCCAAAGCATTGTACAGACTTAATGCAATACCTCTAAAGATACCCATAACATTCTTCAAAGAAGTGGATCAAACACTTCTGAAATTCATTTGGAAGAATAAACACCCTTGAATAGTTAAAGCACTCCTTGGGAAAAGGAATATGGGAGGCATTACTTTCCCCAACTTTACACTGTACTACAAAGGAATAATTATCAAAACAGCATGATATTGGAATAAAGACAGATCCTCAGATCAGTGGAATAGACTTGAGTACTCAGAGAATATTCCCCAGACAAACAATCAACTAATCTTTGATAAAGGGGCAAGAAATCCAAAATGGAGCAAGGAAAGCCTCTTCAACAAGTTGTTTTGGCACAACTGGTTAGCCACTTGCCAAAAAAAAAAAAAACAACGAACTGAGACCCCCACCTAACACCATGTTCAAAGGTAAAATCCAACTGGACTAAAGACCTTGAGATCAGACATGAAACCACAAAGTATATAGAACAACACGTAGGTAAAATACTCCATGACATTGAGACTAAAGGCATCTTTAAGGAGGAAACAGCACTCCCCAAGCAAGTGGAAGCAGAGATAAACAGATGGGAATATATTAAGCTGAGAAGCTTCTGCACTTCAAAGGAAATAGTGCCCAGGATACAAGAGCCACCCACGGAGTGGGACAAACTATTCACCCAATACTCATCAGATAAGGGGCTAATATCCAAAATATACAAGGCACTGATGAAACTTTACAAGAAAAAAAACATCTTCATTGTCACTATGTACCTTCAATATTACTGTGAAATATTTGTTACTCACTTTTTGGTCACAATAAAAATTATTATTAAAAAAAGAAAAAACATCTAATCTCATCAAAAAATGGGGAGAAGAAATGGACAGACATTTTGACAAAGAAGAAATACAAATGGCCAAAAGGCACATGAAAAAATGCTCCTCATCACTAATCATCAGGGAGATGTAAATCAAAACAACTATGAGGTACCATCTCACACCACAGAGATTGGCACTCATCACAAAGAATGAGAACAATCAGTGCTGGCGGGGATGTGGAGAGAAAGGAACTCTTATCCACTGCTGGTGGGAATGCCATCTAGTCCAACCTTTATGGAAAGCAATATGGAGATTCCTCCAAAAACTGGAAATTGAGCTTCCATATGATCCAGCTATACCACTACTCCTAGGGATATACCCTAGAAACACAAAAATACTATACAAAAATCTCTTCCTCACACCTATATTCAGCACTATTTACAATAGCTAGACTCTGGAAACAACCAAGGTGCCCTTCAACAGATGAATGGCTAAAGAAACTGTGATACATATACATAATGGAATATTACGCAGCCATCAGGAGAGATGAAATCATGAAATTTTCCTGTACATTGATGTACATGGACTCTATTATGCTGAGTGAAATAAGTCAGAGTGAGAGAGATAGACGTAGAATAGTCTCATTCATCTATGGGTTTTAAGAAAAATAAAAGACATTTTTGCAATAATTCTGAGACAAAAGAGAAGAGGGCTGAAAAGTCCAGTGCATGACATGAATGAAATTCACCACAAAGAGTGATGATTGCAGTTAGAGAAATAACTACACTGAGAACTGTCATAACAATGTAAATGAATGAGGGAAGTAGAAAGCCTGTCTAGAGTACAGGCGGGGGTGGGTGGGGAGGAGGAAGATTTGGGATATTGGTGATGGGAATGTTGTACTGGTGGAGGGGAGTGTTATTTACATGACTAAAACCCAACTATAATCATATTTGTAATCAGGTGTTTAAATAAATATATTAATTAATAAAAGAAGTCTTGCCTGCGATAAAAGCTCAGATCAGCACCAGGACACAGAGAAAGTATAGCTTGACATTTTTGCCCCCAAAATGCATGAATAATATAATATGGCATTGTTCCTTTATGCATAGGTAAACTAAAATGGGGAAATATTATGTATAGATACAAGTTTTTATCTAATAGGGATAAGAACCCATAATTTTTATAATACAATGGTGACTTCTATTCTGAACATTTGACATAGGGACTCAACTTAGATCTCATGTGATCAGACAACAATCATCAAATCCCGAACCTTGTGTCCGAAAACTTAGAACTGGTACAGTTCCCTGAAGCAGCACCAGGAATCATAATTCCCCCCAGGGGAATCCCTAATACTGCTTAGGCACCAACTTGTGCCACGGTTGTTTCATATGACTTCCTAACAACAAGAAAACAACAACAACTTGATCTGAGGGAAGGTTACTCAACATCATCACCTACAGATGAGATGAAATCAGAAGACCCTCCGTTTTAGGATCTGTGCAAAAACCAAGATCACTAATTACAGAAGACCAACTACAACAACCGCCACTGAGCAGCTTTTCCTGGGACCATAATGAAAGATTCTATACTAGACTTCATCCTAGGATCTCTGTAGAAACCAGTATCTCTAATTACAGAGGACTGACTTTGACAACCATTACTGAGTAGAATGTTTTCTGGCACCATAAAGACCTTGTGGTTTGACAATAAACATGTATTGAGCCTGTAATCAAGACAGTATGCTTCAAGGGTGGAGATAACCTGTATCTCTTAGGCCAAGGGAATTTCCTTTCTAATTTCCCCAGTACTTACTGTGCCTATGCAAAAACAAAATAAAACAAAGCAAAAAGCCAAAAACAAACTTGCTGGTATGGAGAAATAGCACAGCAATAGGGCGTTTGCCTTGCATGAAGCTGACCCAGGAGGAATAGTGGTTCAAATCCCAGCATTCCAGGAGCCAGGAGCGATTTCTTTTTTTTTTAGGCTAGTCAAGTGAATCAGTGTGAGTGAAGAAGGAACAAAGAAATCAGTAACTGGCTATGATCAATTAATTGTGAACACCACTGCACTCGGACTAGCCAAGGATCGATTTCTGAGTGCAGAGCCAGGAGTAATCCCTGAGTGCTGCCGGGTGTGACCCCAAAACAAAAAAAATTGCCATACCAGCTCCCCCCCCTTTTTTTTTTTTTGGTTTTTGGGCCACACCCGGTAACGCTCAGGGGTTACTCCTGGCTATGTGCTCAGAAGTTGCTCCTGGCTTGGGGGACCATATGGGACACCGGGGGATCGAACCGCGGTCCGTCCAAGGCTAGCACAGGCAAGGCAGGCACCTTACCTTTAGCGCCACCGCCCGGCCCCCAGCTCCCCTTTTTTCTCTTTTTCTTTCTTCTTTTAAATGATCAGACCTAAATACCCAACCCAAAGACAAAGACAACAGAATCAGGAGACCCAAAGTCCAACAAGCTATGAACAAAAGAGACATTTATACTAGCAGACCTGGGGCAAATGGTGGAGGTATGAGATGCATTCTGGGAAGAGTGGGGAGGGAGGTCAACCCTGGTGGTGGGAATTGCCCTAGTTCACTGTCACTATTTACCTTAAATATACCTGTGAAAGACTTGCAATTCACATTTGTTATAATAAAATTATAAAGAAATCTAGTTTCCTTTAGGAGTTTGTACTGTACTTAACCATTAACAAGATAATTGATTTGTGCCCAGTCAGATATTAGGTCTTTTAGCATACATTTTTAAATTTCTAGGTCAGATCTAAGTAACCTCTTCCCATATTGCTAGGCCATCAACATCCAGGAATCTTGAATGTTATTTAATGTAAGAGGAGGCTGACTGAAAAGGGACCTGATCACTACTATCAGTGTGGATGTGGGTGTGACTTGCTTTTCTTTTCAATTCTACTTCCACTGCCCTAAAAGTATACTTAGTTGGGCAGACTATCTAGGCCAGCTAGAGTATCTCTGGGCCTCTTATCAGTCAAAGATAAGTTTCAATGGCAGGATTCCTACCAGTGTGTGTCTGGAAGTGTGAATCTCTACCTGTCTATGTTCCTGGGCAGACTCAATAAGACCCTATGAGAAGACGCAGGTGCTGAAACTAACTGGCATATTCCCAGACCGCAGTCAACAGCTCATGCTAGGAACAGAATCTCAATTTTAATTCTTCTGAGACATAATTTCAGAAAGCAGTCAATACAGACAGGTAATCTGTGTAATTTATGCTCATATGATCTTGAAACCAGAAAATTGAATTAATTTTGCTTAGAAATTTTTTGTCTTACCCAAATCAAGTATAAATGCTATTTTTCAGAGGTAAATGTTATTTCATGAGAAAAGCTGCTATATAATTTTAGCTTCAGTGGTCAGAAATAATTCAGCTTTAGAGGTCAGAAGATCCCCTGCTTTCAAGTTACTCTTAGAAATGCAAAAAGGGACAGCATAGCTCCTTCATCCCACTTTTGTTCCTGCAGTTTGGGATGTTTTTCTTTTAAAAAACATTTAAAAGATCTTTCCATCTATTATGTAGTAACTGATTTTCTCTAAGCTCCCCAAGGAGATTACTGCATGCTATAATTAACTTTCCCTCAGGAAACATCGTTCCTAACATGTAAAAAAAAAAAAGACAAAAGAATAGTAGTAAATTGTAGAAAGTGGAATATTTAATTTTTATTAAAGAAAAAGCATCAAAATTTTAACATAATTACCCCAAACAGTGATTTGAAACATCAGCAATTCACAGAAGGGTAAAAAGTATTTTGCTTACATATGGGTATTCCTGGGTCCTAAACTCAAAACCCTGTTTCTACTGATAGATGACAGTAGTATAGTCAACTAAAAAGATCAGAGAATTCTGGTGCAGTTGGTTTAATTGATGCTTGAATTTACATGACCTATCATGTAAGAATTGAGAAAAGCTAAGTCTTAATACAGTCACTTTTATAGATACATCGAAGAACTCTAAGACTTGATCAACCAGGGGTGTGGCTGATTGGTAGAGTATATTTTGCATACATGGGTTTAACCCCTAGAATCCTAATAAAAACAGAAAAGATTTAAGAAATATTAGGCTAGAATTTGAGACACCTAGGTATTAGGTCAAATTTCTAGTCTATTATAATACTTCATTTTAGTGGCTTTGAAATAAATTTTAAGTGATAAAGCAAACATCACCCTTCAGAAACAATCTTGATTCTTGGGCATTTTTCTTCAGCAAATGCATATCTGATCCTGGTAATCCTTAATGTAAAATTCTCCCATTGTACCCCAATGCACACAGATTCTTTTGAGATCCCAGCAGACTGTAGTTGAGAAGATAAAGGAAGTCCAAGGCCAAAGACTAAAGTTAAAAGCCACTCTCTCAAAAGGAGAATAAGAGTTACCACCAGAGACTCCTGTCTCTAACTTGGTTCTTTACCAGGTTTACTATATACTGTGAAAAAGTGTTATACAAGCACTTACCAATGTTTTTGCAAGGGTTCTATGTCAAGGGTCACAAAAAAGTGCCCCCAAGTTCACTAGAAGGACTCACAGAATGCAGCATGTATTCAATATGTCTTGTTATAGTGAAAGGACACAAAACAAAAATCACTAAAAGGAAGAGCCATACTGGGTGAAATCCAGAGGAAAACAGGAACAAGCCTCTAAGATCCTTCTCCCAGTGGAACTGCACAGGATTCATTTAATTTCCCTACCAATAAGCTATAACACATGTGAAATGCTGTCTACTAAGGAAACTCATTAGAGACTCAGTACCCAGGGTTTTTATTGGTAGCTAGTCACATAGGCACCTCCTGATCAACAAACCAAAATTCCAGACTGCATGAAGAAAAATATGTTCAGCAGAAGTCATACTGTAGTAATAGTTTGGATACTATGAACTATCTTTATCCATTCTGGGATGGTGTAAGCTACTGAAAATCAAGTTTCCAGAGGCTATCCAATGAACAACCGTTTAAGTAGGTCTTTTAAAGTCAGTTACAATAATACTTCTTTGTACAGATGACAATCATTAGCTTGCATAGGCACTAATATATCCTGCACAAACCTGCATGGGGTGAACAAAACTAGGATAATTATCTGAGCTATCTGAGCAAAGTAGTGAGGGAGCAGAACTAGAGAATACCCCACTTCATCCTGTGGTGGAAAGGACACAACCTTCCTAGTAAAAACAATGCTTGCATCAGGCACAGACATATGACTTATTGTGGTATGTCTAGACTTAACTATACTTTAGGATGTGATCAGGGTCACTTTGTTTCCTGGTTTCAAATTTGTATGGCTTCCAAATCTCTCCAAGCAGTGCAGTCTTGATAGAAACCATGCTGACCTACTCCACCAGCTCTGCTTGTATCTCTGTGCCCTTTGCCTGTAATCCAACTACCTTGACCTCTTTTCAGTACCTTGAATATATTCCTTCCTACTTCTATCATTATGCACAGACTATTTTGCACACCCCAACCTTGTCATTATCTTACTTACTTCATATAGCTAAACTCTATTCACATCAGATTCTAATCCACACAATATCTCTCTTGCTGCAGAATAGGTCAGAAGCCCTATCATTTGCTTCCCAGAGCCAGTAAATTCTCCCCTATTGCTATGAGCAAATAAAATCCATTTTTAGGGCTGGAGTGATAGTACAGTGGGCTGGATACAGCCAATACAGGTTCTATTCCTGGTACCACATATAGTTCTCTGAGTACAGAGCCAGGAATAAGCCGTAATCACTGCCAGATGTGAGTCCAAGATAAAAACAATCCATGTTTTATACTATATACTTCAAGAAGGCAAAGATTATGGCTATGTTATTCACTTTGAAAGTCCTTAAGCCTAATACATGATCATTAAATATATGCAGAGTAACAAATGAGTGTTTACTATCTGTCCAAGTAGTCTAGTTGAGGGCAATCTCCACCCCACTCCCCAATACGTTCGTAATTTCTGAATCTAAGGCATAGTATATAGACAAGATCAACAAGTCATCCAAGGTTGTGACAGAATTACTTAAGTGAGGCACTATTGAGAGTGAAAATAACTCAGAGGAAAGCAAAAGTGAGCAAAGGGGATTGAGTTTTGTGGCAAGTGTGAGTTCACTGTCATTTCTAAAGGCAGCAGTTCCAGAACTATTTGCTTACTTACTAGTAAACTCTGCTTCTTAGACTAAATATGGTGTCTAAAACATGTAACTAAGAATCCTAATATGAATAGTAATTAGAATTAGACTTTTAGTTGGTTCCAAAGAACAATAGAAATACCATGAAAAAGTCTAAACTGTAATGACCTTAGCTACTAGCTTGGTCCTGATGCAAGTAGAAAAGACAATTTGGCTAGCATATCACACAGGTAATAATCCTAAAACTCACTTTGCCCCTCTCTACTGCAAATAATTCCTCACTACTTTTACTTGTCTATGAAGACTCGAAGCTATTAGACTTTCCACAAGTTATAAAACCTCCATGGAATACCATTTTAGCCATATTATTCATCTGTTATTGGCCTTACTGCCACACTCTGCAGGCTAATCTGGGCTCAGTACCTGGAGGGGTATCAAATCATTCCACATTGTGAAATCACCCCATACATCGTATTTCCAACCCTAGGTTGATGGGTCTGAAAAAGGACAGGAGCGAAGAATAAACCAAGCCAGTGAGGAGGCAATCATGGACTCTGATTGGTTTTTTGTCTCCTGGTCTCTCTCCACCTACACCAAGCCAAAACTGAAACCTCTCTTTATTCTACCAGTACAAATTCAACCAAGAGGGAGAGGATCAAGTGAGAGACAAAAGTACCTATCCAGGTGGACTTTTACAAGTCAAAGGGCTTGGAGAAAAGAAAAAGGAAAGTTTGGTAACTGCCTTTCTTTTGGGTAATAGCTGGGTGTTACCTAACAGAGGGGGATTGCTTCTGTACTTGGAAGACCACATAGTGCTGGGGATTGAACCTAGGCTTCCTACATGAAAAGCTTGTGATGCGAGAAACGGAGAGATGGTGCAACATGAAGAGCACTTGCCTTGCACAAGGCCAATCTGAGTTAGGTCCATAAATCCTATCAGGAATGATCTCTGAACGCAGAGCCAAGACTAACTCCTAAGCACAGTTAGGTGTGGTCCCGAAACAATAAAAAGTATGTGATCCAATCTACTGAGCAATCTCTCCAGCCCTAGCCATTTTATTCATTTACTGAGAAAATTGTTTATAGGTGGAGGCAGCAATGGTCACAGAATTTTCTGCTTGATAAAACAAAGAATCCAGGTTTCAGAAAGGTAAGCCTGAAAAGTGGGACACAGATCAATGCTTCAGATCATGACTTTGACCAGAGGCATACATAAACCTAGGATTAATGATTTAGAAGAAAAGGGAAGACTCAAAAACAAAAAAGAACAAAAATTATGAATTTACATTGATTTACATAGAACTTTAAAACATACATAAAATTATGTAGTCACTGCAGTGAAAAGGTTTTCTTAAATATGGGATAGTTCACTTTTTGGTCATACCTAACTATGTACAGGGCTTATTTCTGTCTCAGTGCTCAGGAATAACTACTACCTATACTCAGGGAACAATATGGGTAGTGGGGATCAAGCCTAGGCCGGTAGTGTGCAAGGCAAGTGTCTAACATGATGAAGGCAAGTGTCTAACCTAATGTGTTGTCTCACAGTGGCAAGCTTCCTACTAGGGACTAATTCTCCAAAACTTCTTGTCTACTATCTTTGGGCATTAGTTAATCCCCTACTATGTTTCTTTATATTATGAATATGAATGATTCCATTCTGTATCTGTCTCTCTCACTTTGATTCATTTCATTCAGCATAATACTTTCCAGATTCATCCATGTGTCAGCAAATTACATGACTTCATCTTTTTCATAAGGCTGAGTAGTATTCCACTGTGTATATGTACCAGTTTCTTTATCCAGTCATCTGTTCTTAGGAACTTGAATTATTTGTAGATTTAGGCTAGTGTGAGTAGTGCTGCAATGAACATAGGAGCACAGATGTCTTTCTGTGTGTTGATAGGCTCTTAGGGTATATCTGGGTCATATAGAATTAGCTTTTCATTTTTTGATGCCAGCAAATAACATAGGGTGATACAAGTACTCAAGTTAGTCCAAATTCAGAAATATTCTCAGTTGGACAACTGAATAAAGGAGTAGGAGATAGAGTACCATAAACAATGACCAACAGAAGGGAAATCAGAAAGGGAACTCAAAATTGGGAAAAACTTTGGGGACAATATTATGAAAATTACAACTGATCATGAAGCTCACCACAAACAGGGATGAGTTTAGTTAGAGAAATAACTACGTTTTGAACTATCCTAATAATGAGAATGCACGAGGGAAATAGAAAGCCTGTCTAGAGTACAGGCGGGGGTCGGGTGGGGAGGAGGGAGATTTGGGACATTGGTGATGGGAATGTTGCACTGGTGATGGGTGGTGCTCTTTACAGGACTGAAACCCAAACACAATCATGTATGTAATAAAGTTGTTTAAATTAAGAAAAAAGAAAATAAAAAATGATCAGACCTAAACATCAAACCCAAAGTCAACGACAACAGAATCGATACCCAATCTATAACAAGATGTACAAGTGGAGACTAGTTACACAAGGAGGGAAATATAGAATGCATGCTGGGAACAGGGGTGAAAGGAGGACAACACTGGCGGTGGCAATGCCCCTAATTTATTTCACTATGTATCTTAAATATTAATGTGAAAGATTTGTAATCCACTTTGGCCACAGTAAAAATTAATAAAAAACTTAATAGTTCAAATAAAATTTAAAAAAAAGAAAATTACAACTGAAAGGACAAGAATATAAATTATCAAAGACTTTTCGATAACAAAGTAAAGTTTAAAATTATTTATACCCTAAGACTCAGAAATCCTATTTTCTGAAACACATTCTGGATAAGCTTCACAACCAAAAATGAGCTTACCTACATGAAAATCTCACCAGCTCATTTTGTAGGACTGACCCAAGTTTATTTTTTTCCTGAGGTAAGTAGTTAGCCATTTGGTAGACTAATAGGATGAAGAGTGTTGAATGGAGCTCTAACTATTGTAGCATCTATATTTTGCTGGACCTAGGTTGGCAAAAGTAGCTGTCACAGTGAAAATGAAGAATGTTGCTTGATGTATATTGTTTGCTGACTGAGTTTTCAGTCTGAATGGTACTACCAGTAGTATAGATAAGAAATGAAGGCTTATCAGACTAGAAGGAAATCTGCTATGAATGAAAGGGACCTAGAAAAGCAAATTTTGAATATAGACATACCTGGATTGGTAGTAGAGAGAAAAGTGGCAGCATGTATTCCTCTACCTGGATAAGTCCTCTTTCCACACCAACACTACCTTTCCCTCACCTCTACAACCAAGATAAACAAGAAGGATACAAAAGCTAAAGACACAGCACTACCTACTGAATGGACAATAAAAGGAAAAATACATAAAAATAAATAGGGAAACTAAGATGGAGATGTTACAAAAGAAAAAAAATACCCTAATACCAAACTTATTAGGAAACAAAAGCTAATAAGGAATTTCCATGGGCCAGAGAGAGTGTAAAAGTTAGGGTGCTTGCCTTGCACACAGCCAACATGGATTGGATACCCAGTGTGCAATATGGTCCCTCTAGCATCATCAGGAGTAATCATTGAATACAGAGCTAAGACTGTATTGTTAAAAAGGAGCATAGGCAAAGCAGACAAAAACAAGGGAGGGAGAAGAAAGGGGTTTATAAATGAAGTCATGGAGACAAAGATTACTAGAAAGCAGCAAGACAGAAGAGAATGTAAAAGAGAGAAAGGGCCAAGGAAACAAAGAGGTCAATGATATTACAGGAGGACAAAAAACTGTGCTTCCGGGTGATGTTGCTATGTGTGCCTTCCGAAAAGTGCCTTTGTTTATCCTGAGGTCATTATGTATTTAGTACCATTTCCATGTTACCCTTAGAAACTTTTGTCTAGTTAACTAAACAAAACACTACATCTCTGACAGAACTATTATTTCAGACTCTGGGGTTGTAGGTACTAATCTAAAACATAACTTAAAATATCAGTTTAGGAATCTTGGTTCCAGGTAAGATGGAACAAAAATACTCCTGTCTTTCTATCCACCAGCATAATTATAAATTATGTACAGAATATATTGGGAACTATTAGAGGACTCTTTAAAGTATACATCAGGGGTGAAGGATGTAGTTCAGCAGTAGGGCACTTGATTTATATGTGTGAAGTCATTCCCAGGTTTGATACCCAGAAAAATACATGTAATCACATACTCTCTCATAGATAGATAGCTCAGCAGGTAGCTTAGAAATACTAAAATGCCACATACAACCTGAAATGGTAGTGAATTTACTGTTATTTCCTAGTATTCACTGACAAAAATCACCACACAAGAACCTGATGTTTAGAGCAATGTGATTGTAGCATATACTCAGCTCGATACTTTGTAAAAAAAAAATTAAAAAAAAAGAAAGTGAGAAAACTGAGACTGAAAAGAAATCCCCTATGTTTTCTCTCCTCTTTCATTCTACTCTCACATCCAGAAAATGTCATTTTGGAGGTTGTGGTAGCACAATCAATGACTGAGAGAGGGAAACTGAAGGACTTAAAACCTCAAAGAACAAACAGGAGTGGTGATACAGCAGGTAGGGTATTTGCCTTCCATGCGGCTGACCCAGGTTAATTTCGTGGCAACTATATATGGTCTCCTGAGCACAGTCAGTAGTAATTCCTGAATGCAAAGCCAGGAGCCTTTCCAGGTGTGGCCTAAAACCAACTAAAACCAACTAAAAACTAAACAAACAAAGGAGAGGGACTTTGTATTCAAGTTGCTTGAGAATAGCCCTCAAAGTGAAAAGCCAAATCCCATTGCTTTTTCTTATATTCTGTCAGTTCCCTGTGCTTCAGAGGCAGTACATATTAAAAATGGGTGGTTTCTGATGGAGACAGAAAATATAAGGTTCTAGGAAACTAGAATGCACATTGTAGATAACAAAGAGCTCAGAAAAGCAAGCCCATATGAACTGAATAACTATATCAAGTTTTTGACTATTTGATTTTCCCCCAGTTTATTACTTTTCTCTTCTTCAAACAAAACCACATAATTTGAACTATCTAGTTCTGCCTCCCAGTTAGAGGGGGAAATAAGGGAGGCACCAAGACCAAACAGGTGTAAGACTACTAAGTAGTAAGCTAGGTACAGAGGGGACCACATATTCTAGCAGCCCCGGGAGTGAGGGAGGAGGATTTGAGAGGTAGGACGGGAACGGAGGTGTAGGGAAGACAACAATATGTAAGCCACTATGATCAAAATAAAAATTATATGAAAAAAACAGTATCAACTTGTGCATATGTAGATCTAATACTAATTAATATATCTAAGACTTCTAATTGGAACAAATAGGTCACAGACTGACCAGTGGATGTCATATATAGACAGATCTGAGTAGATTAAAAGCAAAGAAAATTAATACTAAATTCATATTGGAACAAGAGTCCACAGAAAGGGAGTTTAAGAATCTCCAGAAATAATCCTTAGAGCCAAGAGTAAGTAAGTAAGCCCTGAGCACCACTAGGTGTGGCTTAAAAATACAAAAAATTAAATTAGAAAGGATTAGCAAGGAATGAGATAATATAAAAGATAACCTGGGGCCGGCGAAATAGCATGGAGGTAAGGTGTTTGAAATATATATATATGATAACCAAATTAAGACTTTGTGGGGTCGGAGAGACAGCACGGAGGTAGAGCATTTGTTGGTTCGAATCCCAGCATCCCATATGGTCCCCCGAGCCTGCCAGGAGCGATTTCTAAGCATAGAGC
Organism: Suncus etruscus; assembly: GCF_024139225.1. NCBI lineage: Eukaryota > Metazoa > Chordata > Mammalia > Eulipotyphla > Soricidae > Suncus > Suncus etruscus. Next base: position 49,523,511 of record NC_064868.1, on the reverse strand, counting down.
CAGAAGTAACCCCTGAGCGCTGCTGGGTGTGATCCACAAACCAAAAACAAAACAAAACAAACAAACAAAAAAAACAATAAATAAAAAAGACTTTGTAACTAGAAAGTAAAACAGACAAAAAAATTTAAAAAATCACTGGGAGGGCCTGGTGTTTGCCTTGCAAGCAGCCGATCCAGGACCAAAGGTGGTTGGTTGGAATCCTGGTGTCCCATATGGTCCCCCGTGCCTGCCAGGAGCTATTTCTGAGCAGACAGCCAGGAGTAACCCCTGAGCACTGCCAGGTGTGGCCCAAAAAACAAACAAAAAAAAATCAGTGGATAAGGGGCAAGAAATACAAAAAACGGAAAGAAAAGCTTCTTCAAGTAGTGCTGGGATAACTGGCCAACTAACATGCAAAAAATGAACTCAGCTCTCTTTAACACTATTAAAATGGTCAAATCAAAATGAAGTAAAGACCTTGATATCAGATCTGAAATCATAAGGTAGCTAGAGAAAAACTTAGGGAAAAAAGCTCTCTATGACCTTGAAACTAAAGTCATTTTCAAAGATGAAATACCAAAAAGATTAGTGGCTAAAGAAATATGGTACATCTACACAGTGGAATACTATACAGCCATTAGGAAAATGAAGTCATGAATTCTGCTTATACATGAATGGATATGCAGACATTATGTTAAGTGAAATGAGTCAGAGGGAGAGGGATAGACAAAGAATAATCTCACTCATTTGTGAGATTTTAAAAAATAAAAAGCAGTATGGTAATACTATCCAGAGAAAATAGAGATGTGTGAGAGAGAAACAGTTCACAGTAGGAAGCTTGCCACAGAAAGCGGTGAATATGGTTAGAGTAAAGTCCACTATGACAATGATAGTTGGAACGTATCCCTCTGGACAAGAACTGAGTGCTGAAAGAGGATAAAGGGTCATGCATGGTACCCTTTAACAATAGAGCAAATCACAGTGTCAAAAAAGATAAAGACTGCTGAGCAGAGGTGGATGGGAGGGGAACCAGAGACATAGCTGATGGGAAAAGTGTACTGTTGATGGCTGCTTGTTGTAATCTATTCTATGACAAAAATCAGGTATGAACAATTTTGCAAGCATGGTGCTTAAGAAATTAATTTTTAAAAATAGGAAAAATAATGCCACACTAATGGTCACAATGGGAAGACAACACAGAAACCCACCCACTCTCAGTGAATGAAGATAGTAGTTCAGAGAAACCAATTAAAATTAGCCACTTATATAGCTTCTGATAAAGACTTTAGGAAAGAAATGTTTACGATGTTCAAAGAACTCCAAGAAAATATAGAATGGACAGCCAATAAAATTCATGAGGATATGAGAGAAGAAATGAGAAAACTTAAAACAGAAATATTAGAAAAGAAAACCTTGGTAAGCAAAATGAAAAACTCACTGGAAGGCCTCAACAGCAGAGTAAGAGCTGCTGACAACAGAATTAGTAAGCTATAAGATGAGCTGCATAACAACTCCATACAACAGCAGAAGCTGTAAAAAAATAAAGAGAAAAAAATCCTCAAAATAAGAGAACATAGGGGGACAATAAAAATGAACAGTACCAGGACTAAACAACCATATGAACATTGAGTGGAATTAAAAATGATCAGACTTAAACACCAAACCCAAAGTCAACAACAATAGAATCGATACCCTATCTACAACAAGAGGGGAACAGTTACACTATCACTCCAGGGGGCAAAGGAGGGAGATATGAGACATATGCTGGGAAAAGGGGTGGAGGTAGGACAATCCTGGTGGTGGGAATGGCCTTGATTCATTGTCACTATGTACCTTAAATATTACTGTGAAAGATTTGTTATTCACTTTTTGGTCACAATAAAAATTATTCTAAAAATAAATGAACATAGGACAATAAACCTTTGGAATAAATTCAACAGGAACAACGTTAAGAGTCACAAGAGGTCCAGAGAGACCCAGGACGAAAACCCCTATGAAGAAATAATAGTCAAAAATATTATTGGTGAAAAGTTCCCAGAATTAAAGAGTATTTATACCAACATCCTGGATGCCCAAAAAGTACCAGCTAAGAGAACCAAATAATGCACCCCAAAGTACACCCTAGTCACAAAGACGAAAACCACAAATTTTAAATACCAAAAGCAAAAAGGTCAAAAAGGGGAAACTGCATTAAAAACAAGCATCCTGAGAGCATAAAAACCGGCTAACCTTTGCAAAAGCTGGCTCCCTGTGTGTGACACCAGGCAGGGAAAATCCGCGAAAGTACACCGGCCCAGTGGGGCTCAGCTGTGAAAGACTGTGAGTGTGACCTGTCTATGTCTGTCTACTGTCCTCTTGCATGAAACTCTTGCGAGTGGGGCAAAAAGAGGCTCCAGAAACCTCGCTCGCCCAGACGCCATTTTCAGGGAGGGACTTCAGAGCATAAAAACCGGCTAACCTTTGCAAAAGCTGGCTCCCTGTGTGTGACACCAGGCGGGGAAAATCCGCGAAAGTACACCGGCCCAGTGGGGCTCAGCTGTGAAAGACTGTGAGTGTGACCTGTCTATGTCTGTCTACTGTCCTCTTGCGTGAAACTCTTGCGAGTGGGGCAAAAAGAGGCTCAGAGGAGCACGGCCCCTCCGCTTCGCTACGCGGCCGTGCACTCTTTCTAAGGAAAGAACTCCATTGCAACAAGAAGGAAAAATCACACTAAGAACAGCGCTATATCACAGAACCAACATTTCTCTCTGGACTGTCTTCTCTGTTGCATGCTCGGGCCTAAGATTTGACCCAGTGTGAGGCTTCATCCACGGAGGACTCCCCTCCCTTAGAGGCAAGTCAGCCCATCCAGAAAGGGAGGAGCCAGAGGAGTGTGCTGCCTACATCATATAGACAATGAATACCACTACAACACGTAGAAAAACCCACAATACAAGTGTGACAATGGGGAAACAACGCAGGCCAGCATCAGACATAGAGAATGAAGATGACAATTCTGAGGACCATATAATGACTGAACAACTAATCAACCTCTCAGATAAGGACTTTAGACTAGCAATATGGAAGGTGCTCAACAGACTCCAAGAAACCATGGATCGAGTTGAACAGAACACTAATAAGAACCAAGAAAATATGAAGGCAGAAATGACAAAACTCCAAACTGAAATAACATGTCAACTAACAGGACTGAAAAAGTCAGTAAATGAAGTGAATGACAAAATGGATAAGCTCTGGGACAGGGTATCAGAAGCTGAGAATAGACTTGGTGCTGTGGAAGATGAGATACATAACAATTCCATACAGCAGGAGAGATTGGACAAAAAACTTAAAGCAAATGAGCAGACAATGGAAAAATTAGTCAAAGAATGGGAACAGACGAAAATAGAAGTCTATGATAAGATCAACAGAAACAACTTAAGAATCATTGGAGTCCCAGAGACCCAGGAAGAAAATTTCCAGGAAGAATCAATGGTCAAGAACATCATTAAAGAGAAACTTCCAGAGCTAAAGAATATATGTGATCAAATCCTGCATGCCCGAAGAGTACCAACCAAAAGAGACCCCAGAAAAACCACCCCAAGACACATCCTAGTCACAATGACAAATCCCACAGATAGAGACAGAATTCTGAAAACAGCAAGATCAAAAGGGGAAATCATGTTCAAGCAAGCTTCCCTGAGATTTACAGCAGACCTGTCACCAGAAACGCTCAATGCCAGAAAGCAGTGGTGGGATATTGTGACAAGACTGAATGAAATGAATGCTTCACCCAGAATACTATACCCAGCAAAACTCACTTTCCGGTTTGATGGAAGAATACATGGTTTCACAGACAAAAAACAGCTCAGAAACTTCACAGACACAAAACCAGTCTTAAGAGAAAAACTGAAAGACCTAATCTAAGACAAGACTACCCAAAAGACACACCAAATTTTGAAATAAAGATGGCGTTAAATCCCAGGACAATTCTTTCTCTCAACGTCAATGGACTAAATGCACCAGTTAAGAGACACAGAGTGGCTAAATGGATCAAAAAACTCAATCCAACCTTCTGCTGCCTACAAGAAACGCACCTGAATAGTCAGAACAAACATAGACTCAAAATAAAAGGCTGGAGAAAAGTTATCCAAGCAAACAACACCCATAAAAAAGCTGGAGTGGCCATACTAATATCAGATAATGCAAACTTTATACTCAGGAAGGTTGTAAGGGACAAAGACGGACATTTTATATTAATCAAGGGGTACGTAGAGCAGGAAGAATTCACTCTCCTAAACATATATGCACCGAATGAGGGGCCAGCAAAATATTTAATACAACTGTTGACAAATCTGAAAAATAATATCAACAACAACACAATAATTGTGGGGGACCTTAACACGGCTTTGTCAACACTGGACAGGTCAACCAGACTGAAACCCAACAAGAATATACTAGACCTGAGGAGAGAAATGGAAGAAAGAGGCCTAGTGGATATATATAGGACACTCCATCCCCAGAAACCTGGATACACATTCTTCTCCAATGTACATGGGACATTCTCCAGGATAGACTACATGCTGGCACATAAAACATACCTCCATAAGATCAAGAGGATAGAAATTTTGCAGACTACCTTCGCTGACCACAAGGCTCTGAAATTATTTGTGAACTCCAAAGGGACTCAGAAGAAACACTTTAACACCTGGAAGTTAAACAGCCTCATGCTCAATAACCAGTGGGTCCGAGATGAAATCAAGGAGGAAATCAAAAGGTTCCTGGAAACAAATGACAATAAAGACACAAACTCTCAGAACTTATGGGACACAGCAAAAGCAGTACTGAGAGGAAAATTTATAGCTTTGCAAGCACACATCAGGAAGGAAGAAGGAGCTTACCTGAGTAGCTTAATGACACAGCTAATAGAACTAGAAAATGCTCAACAAAAGGACCCAAGAATAGGAAGACAGAAGGAAATAACAAAGCTGAGAGCAGAAATCAACGAAGTGGAAACTCAAAAAACAATCCGAAAGATCAACGAAAGCAGAAGTTGGTTCTTTGAAAAAATAAACAAGATTGATAGACCACTGGCAAACCTAACAAAGAAAGAGAGAGAGAGAAACTTGATAACTCGTATCAGGAATGAAAAAGGAGAGATCACTACTGATATGACAGAGATTCAAAGGGTAATCAGAAACTACTTTGAAAAACTCTACGCCACTAAAAATGAGAACCTGGAAGAAATGGATAAATTCTTGGACTCTTATAATCTTCCACGGTTGAAGGAAGAGGATGTAGCATATCTAAACACCCCCATCACCATTGATGAAATTAAAACAGTAATCAAATGTCTGCCGAAAAACAAAAGCCCAGGTCCAGATGGATTCACTAATGAATTCTATCAAACTTTCCAAGAGGAACTACTGCCAATCTTGGCAAGACTCTTTCATGAAATTGAACAAACAGAAACACTTCCAAATAGCTTTTATGAAGCCAACATCACCTTGATACCTAAACCAGACAGAGACGCTACCAAAAAAGAAAATTACAGACCAATATCACTGATGAATGCAGATGCAAAGATCCTCAACAAAATCCTGGCAAATAGGATTCAATGCCTCGTTAAGAAGATCATCCACTACGATCAAGTAGGTTTCATCCCAGGAATGCAAGGCTGGTTTAACATCCGTAAATCTATCAACATAATACACAACATCAATAACAAGAAAAATAAAAACCACATGATCATATCAATAGATGCAGAGAAAGCATTTGATAAGGTCCAACACCCATTCTTGATCAAAACTCTCAGCAAGATGGGAATGGAGGGAACCTTTCTCAATATAGTGAAGGCCATCTACCACAAGCCAGTGGCAAATATTATCCTCAATGGAGAAAAACTGAAAGCCTTCCCTCTAAATTCTGGCACAAGACAAGGCTGTCCTCTCTCACCACTCCTATTCAACATAGCACTGGAAATACTTGCTATAGCGATTAGGCAAGAAAAGGATATCAAGGGAATCCAGATAGGAAAGGAAGAAGTCAAGCTCTCACTGTTTGCAGATGACATGATACTCTACTTAGAAAACCCTAAAGACTCTATCAAAAAGCTTCTAGAAACAATAGACTCATATAGCAAGGTGGCAGGCTACAAAATTAACACACAAAAATCAATGGCCTTTCTATATACCAATAGTAATAAGGAAGAAATGGACATTAAGAAAACAACCCCATTCACAATAGTACCACACAAACTCAAATATCTTGGAATCAACTTGACTAAATATGTGAAGGACCTATACAAAGAAAACTATAAAACTCTGCTCCAAGAAATAAGAGAGGACACACGGAAATGGAAACACATACCCTGCTCATGGATTGGCAGGATTAACATCATCAAAATGTCAATACTCCCCAAGGCATTATACAGATTTAATGCCATCCCTCTAAAGATACCCATGACATTCTTCAAAGAAGTGGATCAGACACTTTTGAAATTCATTTGGAACAATAAACACCCTCGAATAGCTAAAGCAATCATTGGGAAAAAGAATATGGGAGGAATTACTTTTCCCAACTTTAAACTGTACTACAAAGCAACAGTTATCAAAACAGCATGGTATTGGAATAAGGATAGGTCCTCAGATCAGTGGAATAGGCTTGAATACTCAGAAAATGTTCCCCAGAGATACAACCATCTAATTTTTGATAAAGGAGCAGGAAATCCTAAATGGAGCAGGGAAAGCCTCTTCAACAAGTGGTGTTGGCACAATTGGATAGCCACTTGCAAAAAATTAAACTTAGACCCCCAGCTAACATCATGTACAAAGGTAAAATCCAAATGGATTAAAGACCTCGATATCAGCCCCAAAACCATAAGATATATAGAACAGCACATAGGCAAAACACTCCAGGACATTACAGGCATCTTCAAGGAGGAAACTGCACTCTCCAAGCAAGTGAAAGCAGAGATTAACAGATGGGAATATATTAAGCTGAGAAGCTTCTGCACCTCAAAGGAAATAGTGCCCAGGATACAAGAGCCACCCACTGAGTGGGAGAAACTATTCACCCAATACCCATCAGATAAGGGGCTAATCTCCAAAATATACAAGGCACTGACAGAACTTTACAAGAAAAAAACATCTAACCCCATCAAAAAATGGGGAGAAGAAATGAACAGACACTTTGACAAAGAAGAAATACGCATGGCCAAAAGACACATGAAAAAATGTTCCACATCACTAATCATCAGGGAGATGCAAATCAAAACAACGATGAGATACCACCTCACACCCCAGAGAATGGCACACATCACAAAGAATGAGAATAAACAGTGTTGGCGGGGATGTGGAGAGAAAGGAACTCTTATCCACTGCTGGTGGGAATGCTGTCTAGTTCAACCTTTATGGAAAGCGATATGGAGATTCCTTCAAAAACTGGAAATCGAGCTCCCATACGATCCAGCTATACCACTCCTAGGAATATACCCTAGGAACACAAAAATACAATACAAAAACCCCTTCCTTACACCTATATTCATTGCAGCTCTATTTACCATAGCAAGACTCTGGAAACAACCAAGATGCCCTTCAACAGACGAATGGCTAAAGAAACTGTGGTACATATACACAATGGAATATTATGCAGCTGTCAGGAGAGATGAAGTCATGAAATTTTCCTATACATGGATGTACATGGAATCTATTATGCTGAGTGAAATAAGTCAGAGAGAGAGAGAAAAACGCAGAATGGTCTCACTCATCTATGGGTTTTAAGAAAAATGAAAGACACCCTTGTAATAATAATTTTCAGACACAAAAGAGAAAAGAGCTGGAAGTTCCAGCTCACCTCAGGAAGCTCACCACAAAGAGTGATGAGTTTAGTTAGAGAAATAACTACATTTTGAACTGTCCTAATATTGAGAATGTATGAGGGAAATGTAGAGCCTGTTTAGGGTACAGGCGGGGGTTGGGGGGGGAGGAGGGAGATTTGGGACTTGGGTGATGGGAATGTTGCACTGGTGATGGGTGGTGTTCCTTTTATGACTGAAACCCAAACACAATCATGTATGTAATCAAGGTGTTTAAATAAAAAAAAATTAAAAAAAAAGAAAAAAGAAAAAAAAAAAAAAAAAAAAAAAAAAACAAGCATCCTTAAGATTCACAGCAGGGGGGGTGGAGCTATAGCAGACAGTAGGGCATTTGACTTGCACTTGGCTGACCCAGAATGGACCTGGATTCAATCCCCGGCATCCCAGGTTCCCTGAGCCAGGAGCGATTTCTGAACGAATAGCCAGGAGTAACACCTGAGTGTTACCGGGTGTGGCACAAAAACTCAAAAAGAAAAAAAAATGATTCACAGTAGAGAGGGCCAGAGCGACAGCACAAAGATAGGGCATTTGCTTTGTACACAGCCAACCCCAGACAGACCCTGGTTGGATTCCCGGCATCCTACATGGTCCCCAGAACCTGACAGGGGCAATTTCTGAGCACAGAGCCAGGAGTAACCCCTAAGCGCTGCTGGGTATAACCCAAACACCCCCCAAAAATTCACAGCAGATTTATCACAAGAAATCCTCCAGGCCCGAAGACAATGGTGGGTTAGTGGAAAAATTCAATGAAATGAAGCCTCACCATGAATACTCCACTGAGGCAAACTTTCCTCCAAGTCTGAAGGAAGGATACACGAATTCAGATAAACAACAGCTCAGAAACTTTACAGACTCAAAAATACTGTACTAATTTTAACAATATTCAAAGGCACCCTTAAAACAAGAACTGAAGGGTCTACTTTAAAGACAGACCACAAACACACCAAACTTCTATAATCATCTCTCTCAGCATCAATAGTCTCTAAATGCACCAATTTAGAGGAGAGTGGCAAAATGGATCAGAAAATTGAACCTAACATTTTGCTGCCTGCAAGAAATACATCTGAATAGTCAGAACAAATACAGACTAAAAGTTAAAGGTTAGAAAATACTGCTTCAAGCAAATAACTCCCTTGTAAGGGGTAGCCATACTAATATCAGACAACTTCAAGTTTAAAAATGTGTAAGTGGGGCTGGAGCAATAACAGGTAGGGCGTTTGTGTTGCATGCAGCTGAATTGATCCCCAGCATCTCATACGGTCTCCTGATCCTATAAGGAGTGATGGCTGAGCACAGAGCCAGGAGTAAAATCTGAGCACTGCCAGGTTTGGCCTACCTCAAAAAGAAGTTATGAGACAGAGAGGTTCATTTCTTAATAATTAAGGAATATGTACTTTAGCGGTAAAAAACACACTTCTAAACATATGTGCACCAATGAGTACCAGCAAAATGCTTAAAACAAGTGCTAATGGACTTAAAAAAAAGACATCAATAGCAACATAATAGTAGTAGATTTCAACACTGCTCTGTCACCCTTTGATAGATCAACCAGACTAAAACTTAAGGATATACTGGTCTTGAAGGAAGAAATGGAAGAGAATGGCTTTGCAGACATATATCGAATTTTTCATCTCTATAAAATTGAATACATATTCTTCTTCAATGCAGATGGGACATTCTCTAAGATAGATTACATGCTGGGCCAGAAAAGCCCTTTGCATTCTTATGTTCATTGCACCACTATTTATAATAGCCAGAATCTGGAAAGAAAAAAAAAAAACCCAAGTGCCCAAGAACAGGTGAGTAGCTAAAGAAACTGTAGTATATCTACACAATGGAATAATACACAGCTGCTAGGAAAAAATTGTCATGAAATTTGAATATACCAGGATGGATCTGGAGAGTAATATGCTAAGTGAAATTATTTAGATACAGAGGAACAGACATAGAATAACCTCACTCATTTATGAGATATAAGAAAAAAAGTTGACCACGAAACAATGATATTTGGATGTTGGACATTTTATGATTGAAACTCAATCATGAACAACTCTGTAATTGCTTATCTCATGATGATTCAGTTAAAACTTATTTATTAAAAATAGAATATCAAGGTTCAATTCTTTGGGGCCGGAAAGATAGCATGGAGGTAAGGTGTATGCCTTTCATGCAGAAGGTCATCAGTTCGAATCCCGGCATCCCATATGGTCCCCAGTGCCTGCCAGGAGCAATTTCTGAGCATGGAGCCAGGAGTATCCCCTGAGCACTGCTGGGTGTGACCCAAAAACCACAAAAAATAATAAAATAAAATAAAATATCAAAGAGAAAAAAACACAGCAGAAGGGCTAGAGAGATAATACAGTTGGTAGGGTGTTGGCCTTGCATATGGTTGACCTCTGTTAGATCTCTGGTATGCTATAATGTCCCCTGAGCACTACCTGGAGTAATTCCTGCTAGGAATATTACTGATCATTGACTAATGTGGCCTTAATAGAAAAAAAGTGGAAAGGAAAAAACACAACAGACACATCCAGATTAAAATGTGTATGTTTTAGAAGACTTCCATGAAAGCTGAATTATAATAGTGTATAATATTATACAATATAATAATATATATAATAGTGTATAATATAATAGAATTATAATAGTGCTAGCAAGTCTTTGAGTGAATATGACTCAGATTCATGTTTTATTTCTAAGATGGTACAGCCCAGAGCATTTTATGACAGCTAAACTTTATCATATTAATGGATCAAGTAACTAACGTATATAATTACTGAATATATCTACATTGGTGGAGGAAAGTGGTGATAGGTGTAGTGGTATAATGACATATGTACAAAAACATAATGAACAGTACAGTAAATCAAAGGACTTAAAAATTCTGCTAAAAAAGAAAATATGAATGTGGGCACAGAGCAAAGGGGCTTGTCTTCCAAAAGTTATTTAAAAAAAAAAGAGCATCATACTCTAAAAATTAACGCCTACCCTAATTCACGAAATAAGAGAGGATACAAAGAAATGGAGACACACACCCTGATCATGGATTGGCAGGGTTAATATAATTAAAATGCCAATACTCCCCAAGGCATTGTACAGATTTAATGCAATCCCTCTAAAGATACCCATAATATTTTTCAAAGAAGTGGATCAAACAATCCTGAAATTTATTTGGAACAATCAACATCCACGGATAGCTAAAGCAATCTTTAGGGGAAAGGAATATGGGAGGCATTACTTTCCTCAATTTTAAACTGTATTACAAAGCAATAGTTATCAAAACAGCATGGTATTGGAATTAAGACAGATCCTCAGATCAGTGGAATAGACTTGAGTACTCAGAGAATATTCCCCAGATATACAATCACCTGATCTTTGATAAAGGGGCAAGAAATCCAAAGTGGAGCAAGGAAAGCCTCTTCTCTTCAACAAGTGGTGTTGGCACAACTGGTTAGCCACTTGCAAAAAAGCAAACTCAGACCCCCAGCTAATACCATACACAAAGATCAAATCCAAATGGATTAAAGACCTTGATATCAGGGCTGAAACCATAAGGTATATAGAACAACACATAAGTAAAACACTATATGACATTGAGACTAAAGGCATCTTCAAGGAGGAAACAGTACTCTCCAAACAAGTGGAAACAGAGATAAACAGATGGGACTATATTAAGTTGAAAAGCTTCTGCACCTCAAAGGAAATAGTACCTAAGATATGAAAGCCACCTACAGAATGGTATAAACTATTCACACAATACCCATCAGACAAGGGGTAGTAAGATATACAAGGTACTGACAGAACTTAATAAGAAAAAAAACATACAACCTCATCAAAAAGTGGGGAGAAGAAATGAACACTTCCTCAACGAAGAAATACAAATGGTCAAAATACACATGAAAAAATGTTCCACGTCACTAATCATCAGGGAGATGCAAATCAAAACTACAATAAGGTACCATCTCATACCACAGAGATTGGCACACATCACAAAGACCAAGAACAATCAGTGCTGGCAGGGATGTGGAGAGAAAGGAATTCATATTCATTGCTGGTGGGAATGCCGTCTAGTCCAGCCTTTATGAAAAACAATATGGAGATTCCTCAAAAAACTTGGAAATTGAACTCTCAAACGATCCAGCTATTCCACTCCTAGGGATATACCCTAGGAACACAAATATACAATTCAAAAATCCCTTCCTCACACCTATATTCATTGTAACACTATTTACAATAGCTGGACTCTGGAAACAACCAAGATGTCCTTCAACAGATGAATGGCTAAAGAAACGTGGTACATATATACAATGGAATATTATGCAGCCATCAGGAGAGGTGAAGTCATGAAATTTTTTTATATGTGGATGTATACGGAATCTATTATGTTAAGTGAAATAAGTCAGAGGAGGAGTGATAGACACAGAATAGTCTCACTCATCTATGGGCTTTAAGAAAAATTAAAGACATTACTGAAATAAGGCCCAGAGATGATAAAGTTAAGGGCTGGAAGGACCAGAAGGACCGGCTCACATTTTGAAGCTCACCACAAAGAGTGGTGAACTCTGTAAGGGAAATAACTATACTAACAGCTAACATGACAATGTTAAAGAATGAGAGAAGGAGAATGCTTGTCACAAATACAGGCAGGGGTGGGGGAGGAGGCAGGGAATTGGGGTGGGAATGTTGCGCTGGTGATGGGGGGGGTGTTCTGTTTATAACTGAAACCCAACTACAAACATGCTTGTAATCATGGTGCTTAAACAAAGATTTATATTTTAAAAAAATAAAAATTAATGCATACTGTGCTTTTAAAACTGGTTGTTTCTAAGAATTCTATGAAGGGCAACCCACGTAAGAAGCAAAATTCAATGAGTAACAAAAGTTAACTTGGGTCTAAAACACCTTTATTTGGGGGGACATACCCAAAGGTGTACAAAGGACCATATAATATATTACGATTTCAACAGGATTTGTGACGGGGCTACAGATACCTGTAGACAAGCATTTTAACTTTTGCCCTCTCTCTCCATGCCCATAAAACATATTTAAATGGTTGTATAGCACAAATTTGGCTCATCTGGTTCTTGATATAGAGGGGAGAGATTGAGAGATCATGATCATCTCAAAAGACAACATCAGCTGGCAAAGCAGGTCTATAGGCAAGGCAAAGATCTACTATGGGTAAGAGGGCAAGGGACAATATTCAGGTTAGAGTTGGAGTTTCCCCTACATTTAAAAGTGACCAATCATTTCCTCACACAGGTCATGAGAAATAGTGCCACAAAAGAAGTCTATATAAAATCAAATAATTAGACCCCCTCCCCAAAAAATTCCCAACTCAGAAAGAGAAAAACAAAATTTAAGTACCAGCTTTTATCTCTTCCAGCCAACAAAATCTCTCTAAGTTCTTTATACTTGAGTTTCAAGGGCCTCAGGTAACAATATTCTTCAGACATTTAGGTTTCTTTCAGACTTTTTTTTCCAATCAAAGTTTCCTGGTCTGAAGAATTAATTTAGAATATCTTTTTTAAAAAAACCTTAGAGGGACTGGAGCAATAACACAGTGGTAGGGCATTTGCCTTGCACAAGGTCGGCCTAGGACTAATGGTGGGTCAATCCCCAGCATCCCATATGGTCCCCCAGCCTGCTAGGGATGATTTCTGAGCGCAGAGCCAGGAGTAACCCCTGAGCACAGCAGCGTGTGGAACCCCCCCAAAAAAGCTTAGTCATTTCCCTTTCAGCTTTATGGGGTATAACTAACAAAGCTGAAATATATTTAGAGTACATAATATGGTTTGATACAAACCATTAAAGGATCCCCAGCATATAATTAATTAATACATTCATTACATGTCACCTTTGTTTTTTTTTTTTTTTTTGGTGGTTTTTGGGTCACACCCCGCAGTGCTCAGGGGTTATTCCTGGCTCCATGCTCAGAAATTGTTCCTGGCAGGCACGGGGGACCATATGGGACGCCGGGATTTGAACCGATGACCTCCTGCATGAAAGGCAAACGCCTTACCTCCATGCTATCTCTCCGGCCCCACCTTTGTTTTTTTAAAATGATTATTTTTCTGGGTTTTGGGTCACAACCGGCAGCACTCAGGGGTTACTCCAGGCTCTATACTCAGAAATATACTCAGGGTTTCTTCTAATTTAGAAGCTAGCTAATTTTCTTTTTTGTTTGTTTGTTTCAGGGAGAGGGGGTGTCACACCCGGCAGTGCTCAGTGGTTACTCCTGGCTCTTCATTCAGAAATCCTGGCAGGCACGGAGACCATATGGGATGCCAGCATTTGAACCACCGTTGTCCTGAAACAGGTGCATGCAAGACAAACGCCCTATCACTGTGCTATCTCTCTGGTCCCTTTCTATAAAGTAACAGTAAATAATTTTTGCCTTGGGGCCAGAGTGATGGCGCAGTGGTAGGGCATTTGCCTTGCATGCAGCTGACCCAAGATGGACCTCAGTTCAATCTCCCAGTGTCCCATATGGTACCCCAAGCCAGGAGCGATTCCTGAGTACATAGCCAGGAGAAATCCCTGAGCATCACCAGGTGTGGCCCAAAATAATAATCATAATCATAATCATAATTTTGCTTTGCCAGTGACTGGTCTTTGTCTTAACTATTCAACTCAGTTATTGTATTATTAAATAAATCATTGATAACAGGTAAAACAATGAATATGGTTGTGGTCCAATAAAATTCTTTTTTCTTTTTTTTTTTTTTTTTTGCTTTTTGGGCCACACCCGGCAGCGCTCAGGAGTTATTCCTGGCTCTGTGCTCATAAATCACTACTGGCAGGTTCAGGGAACTATATGGGATGCCGGGAACTGACCCCGGCTCTGTCCCGGGTCATCTGCGTACAAGGCAAAAACCCTGATGCTGTGGTATTGCTCCAGCCCCCACCAATAAAATTCTTAAGTGAAAGAAGAGAGTTAAAAAAAAAGAATTAAAAAAAGCAAAAAAAAAAAAGAGACAGAAGGAAACATGGGTGTAATATAGGCAGGCTGGGGTGGGTGGAGGGAAAATGGGGATATTGGTGGTGGGAAATGCACACTGGTGAAGGGATGGGCACTGGAACACTAGATGACTGAATCTTAATCATGAACAACTTTTAAACTGTGTATCTCATGGTGATTCAACCTAAAAAAAATTAAAAAGCTTTTCAGTGGCTGAAATAATAGCACACTGGGTAGGGCATCTGCTTTGCACGCAGACAATCTGGGACGAACCCAGGATCAATCTCCAGCATTCCACCCCTTGAGCCTGCCAGGAGTGATTTCTGAGCACAGAGATAGGAATAACCCTAGAGAGCCACTCAGTGTGGCCCAACCCTCCCAAATAAAAGCTTTTCCAGCTTTCACTGACATAAAAAATAAACCTTCATTTTAGCAACTTGAATTTTAACTCTATACATTTTTACATGTCATTAAATTTTTTTACAACAATTTCAAAACAAAAAAAAACAATCTAAGCATATGGATAGTGGACCATACTTGGCTGGCATGTTATAGTGTACTAATTTCTGCTCAAACCAAAACTTAACAACTCCCATAAAATTTTCTGACTTCCCTTCAGCCAACCATTGCAACATACATTTATTTCAAAGTTTCATGAGGTGGAGTCAGATTCTGTAAGTGCATACATAGTAAACAATCTATAGTGAAAATAGAAGTGAACAAGATCTTTACAGACCTGCAACTCACAAGGTGTTTAAATTTATAAAACGCATTCTCTTTGAAGCTCAATTTTCTCCATTCTAGTCCATTCCAACAATCTTCCACATTATTGAAAGAATTGGAATTACAAATGTAATTTATCAAGCCAATGTTGAATTCTATCTGGGATAAATAGCATTGCTATTTCTTTTTTTTTTTTTACCATTATCATGATAGTTGTTAGTGTAGTTATTTCTCTAACTACACTCACCAATCTTTGTAGCATTGCTATTTCTAATGTCCCTATGAAGCAAAGAAACTTAGAAAAGATGGCTTGTGTCATTATCCATTCAGTCAATTCTGGAACCAAGAAACTACTCAGGATACTTAAATAGCCTAAGTAGTAAAAAACTCAAAACTGGTTAAGATCCATGAAATCCACGTCCAAATATATGCAAATCAAATAGTTAAGCAAAGGGGCTGGAGAGATAGCATGGAGGTAAGGCGTTTGCCTTTCATGCAGGAGGTCATCGGTTCGAATCCCAGCGTCCCATATGGTCCCCCGTGCCTGCCAGGAGCAATTTCTGAGCATGAAGCCAGGAGTAACCCCTGAGCACTGCCGGGTGTGACCCAAAAACTACCAAAAAAAAATAGTTAAGCAAAAACACACAAAAAATGTTAAAAGCAGTCAGAGAAAACCAACACATTACCTTATATGAGTATAATTTGAATAACAGTGCATTTTCATTAGAAACCATGAGGGTCAAAGGAAAAAAAGCATATTTTAGGTATGTGTTGATTTAATATAAAATATAATGTCTAAATCCACAGGTTGGGTGAGGCCTTGCTCGGGATGGCACCCTCTAGTCATCCTTGGCCCCTTGGCCAGTGGTCTGAAGATCGCAGGGTAACGGCAGAGAAATTAGTTCACAAGCAGTCAAAGTTTAATTGGAATCAGCTCAGTTAGCACATGGCCCTATCTGCCATGTGCATTTCCTCATATCTCTTTCTCTGCTAAGCTTTCTAGCTCCCAGCAGCTTATCTTGCTGCTTCTCTTCTGGCTCTCTGCCTTCTGCTCCTTTGCTGCCTCCTCTTTCTCCAGGCAGCACTTCTTATTCTTTTATTCAAAATGGCTGGCCACGTCCCAGGAAGCTTAGGTAAGGGTGTTGGGGAAAGGGATAGCTTACAGGTATGGGAATAAAAGAATTATGAACACATAATTTTATATCCAACAAAAATACCCATCAGGAATGAGAATTTATTGTCAAGAATCTGATCTCAAAGAACCACTACAGGAAGTTCTTAAGCAGTTGGGAAACTATCAAAAACAAATATAATGAAGACTTAAGGAGCAGCAACACAAAAGGTAAATACAACAGTCTTCGCTTTGCCTTTTTTTTTTTTTTTTTTTTTTGGTTTTTGGGTCACACCCAGTAGCACTCAGTGGTTACTCCTGGCTCTATGCTCAGAAATCGCTCCTGGCAGGCTTGGGGACCATATGGGATGCCAGGATTCGAACAACCGTCCTTCTGCATGCAAGGCAAATGCCTTGCTTCCATACTATCTCTCCGGCCCCCAACAGTCTTTTCTTGAGTTGTCTAAAATGTTTGGCGGCTGACAGGAAAATGATAATGTGGTCTGGGGCAACAGTACAGCAGATAGGGCGTTAGCATCATACACGGACAACTTAGGTTCAATCCCTGGCATCCCATACAGGTCCAGGTACTGCCTGGAGTAATTCCTGAGTGCACAGTCAGGAGTAACACCTGAACATCGCCAGGTATGTACCCAAAATAAAATAGTTCAAGTAAAATGGCAGAAAAGTAGGAAAAGAGAACAGAAGTAACACAAAGAAAAGAACGAATGACAGGCCTAAGCTAAACATATAAATGCATTATAGGTTAGTTTGAACATACAATTGAGAAACAAATGGTCAGAGCACATTTAAAATATGACCCAATTCACAGTGCTTTTAGGAAAAATCACTTTAAATATAATGATACAGGTAAATTGAATACTATGCAGCTGTTAGGAAAATGAAATTTGCTTATACAGGGGTGGACATGGAGATTTTTATGCTGAGTGAAATGAATCAGATGGAAAGGGACATAAATAATCTCATTCATTTGTGGGATATAAAAAAAATAGATAGTGGGGCCAGAGAGATAACATGGAGGTAGGGTATTTGCCTTTGCATGCAAAAGGATGGTGGTTCAAATCCCAGCATCCCATATGGTCCCCCGAGCATGCCAGGAGCAATTTCTGAGTGTAGAACCAGGAGTAACCCCTGAGCACTGCCGGGTGTGACCCAAAAACCAAAAAAAATAGATAGTATGGTAATAATATCCATAGAAAATAGAGATAAGGAACAGGAGGTCCAGTCCAGGGTAGAGCAGTGAGTGCAGGTCTACTATATGGGAGTTGGAAGTGATCACTCTGGACAAGAACTTGGTGAAGGGGGAAAAAGTGACATGCAAGGCACCACTTTATTAACAATAGTTCCAATAACAGTGTTAAGTAGGAGAGAGAGAGAGAGAGAGAGAGAGAGAGAGAGAGAGAGAGAGAGAGAGAGAGAGAGAGAGAGAGAGAGAGAGATTGCCTGACCTAGAGACAGGAGGGGTAGGGGTGGAAGGGAAATGGAGACATTGGTATTGGTGGTGGGAGGGTGCACTGGTGAAGGGTGATGTATATTCTATGAATGAAACCCAACAATAAACAATTTTGTAACCACAGTGCTTAAATAAAGAAATAAAAAAGTAAAAAGAAATGCCCAGGCCCAGAAAGTTTCACTGGCAAATTCAAACAAACACTTAAAAAAAATAAAACACCAATTATACAAGATTTCTTCCAGAAAACAGGAGAGTGAATCTCCCAAACATTTTATAAAGCCCAAATACCAAACCTAGAAAATCATATAAATTAAACTATGGACCAACATCCTTTCTGTGAATAAAAGCATAATTCCTAAATATTACCAAATATAACAGTAATAGATAAAAATATTACAAGCAAAGTAGATTTATCCCAGGCTTAATCCAATCCTCTCCTCTCCTCCCCTTCTCTCTTCTATTCTCAATATAATAAAAAGAAAAAACACTCAATCACATCAGTTGATGACAAAAGCACGTGTCACTGGTGGCAGGAAATGTGTACAGATGAAGGTTGTTGTACACTGTATGGCTGTAACTCAATCATGAACAACTTTATCTATAGAAACAAACTGTAGTATGTGTGTATGTAACCACGATGTTTAACTTTTTTTAAAACATGTGTCAAAATTCAGCATGCATTTGTGACAGATACTCTCAGTAAACTTTGGTAATAAAAGGGAACCTCGGGGCCGGCGAGGTGGCGCTAGAGGTAAGGTGTCTGCCTTGCAAGCACTAGCCAAGGAAGGACCCCGGTTCGATCCCCCGGCATGGAATTCAAAGTTGAAAGATATAAAGGTGAAAAAGAAAGGGATGTCCTTTCTCACCTCTCCCTTGAAACATACTGAAAGTCTTAGCCTATAAAACAAGGGACAAAGTATTAAATATTAAAATAAAATAATAATCTCTATTGTTAAACAACATGATAGTTGCTGATAATATTACCAGGTGATCTATTGTTGTTGTTTTGTGGGGAGATGACCTGGCAATGCTTTGCTTTGAGGACCATGCAGTGCCAGGGATTTTAAGAATCCAGGTTTTCTGCATGTAAAGTATATGCTCCAGGCCTTTAAACAATCTGCTTGGCCCAGAGAAATCTATTTTTTAAAATAATATACCCCCGGGTGTTCTGGTTATGACTGTAACCCAAATATGATCATGTTACTTAAAAAATATATTTAATAAAAAAATAAATAAAATTAAGAATCCACTGAAAAAATATTATACCCCCAAATCACAGAACCTACGCTAAAAATAACTAAAGAAAAATTAAAAATAAGTAAAACAAAATCTTAAAACCAACAGATAGCTGGTCAAAGGAACAGTATGTAAGGTCAATTACAAAAATCATATTTCTATATGGTATCATTAAACAACTGGAAACTGGATTTTTTAAAACACCATTTAGAACATTTCCAAAAGCCAATTCTAACAAAACATGTACAAGAAACATATTTCTATTTTATTAAAAAAACAATAATAGCTAAAAGGTTTTGTTTTGTTATTGGCTACACCTGGCTGTGTTCAGGGCTTACTCCTGGCTCCATACTAAAGGATTATTCCTGGCAGGGCTCAATCCTAAGTACCATATGGTCCTTTAAACACCACAAGAACTCTCTCTCTCTCTCTCTCTTTTTTTTTTTTTTTGTAGTTTTTGGGTCATACCCGGCAGTGCTCAGGGGTTATTCCTGGCTCCAGGCTCAGAAATTACTCCTGACTGGCACGGGGGACCATATGGGACGCCAGGATTCGAACCGATGACCTCCTGCATGAAAGGCAAACACCTTACCTCCATGCTATCTTTCCGGCCCCACAAGAACTCTCTTAATACCACCAACTGTACACCTTCTCCCCGCAAATGAATTCTTTAAAAATGATAAATTGAGGGGCCAGAGAGATAGCACAGCAGTATTTGCCTTGCAAGCAGCCGACCCAGAACCTAAGGTGGTTGGTTCGAATCCCAGTGTCCCATATGGTCCCCCGTGTTTGCCAGGGGCTATTTCTGAGCAGATAGCCAGGAGTAACCCCTGAGCACTGTCGGGTGTGGCCCAAAAACCAAAAAAATGATGAGTTGGGAGCTGGAGTATAGCATACAGGGTATTTGCCTTGCACACACCTGACCCAGGTTTGAAATCTGGCATTATATATGGTCCCACGCGTGGCCAGGCTGATTCCTGAGCACAGAGCTAGAAATAACCCCTGAGCACTGCTGGGTGTGGCCAACAAAACAAAACAATAGATGAATTGGCCCCAGCAATAGTACTGTGAAAGGGCATTTGCCTTCTAAGAGTCCAACCTAGGTTTGATTCATAGCACTCCATCTAGTCGGAAGTCCTGCCAGGAATAATCCTTGAGCACAAAGCCAGGAGTACTGCTAGGTGTGAGTGTAGTCCCCAAAACAAAACCAACCAAACAAACAAAAGAAGGGCAGTCTTCTAGGCTACATACATCCCAGGACAAAAGTTGGCTCAACTATTAAAAAAAAACACAGCTAATTATTAAAGAATTTTGTTTTAGTAATAACCAGGAAATAAAAAAGTGGGTTGACTATTTGCCACTGCCTACTAATTAATCTACCCTTTCCCCTTGTTTACAAACTTTGGTTCAGACTTCCTCTGCAGAAGATTCCCAATGCTGCATGGAAAGCACACTCCTAAAAAAAAAAACTGAATAAGGGCCCAGAGCAATCACGCAGCAGTAGGGCGTTTTGCCTTGCAAGCAGCTGACCCAGGATGGACTTTAGTTCAATCCCTGGTGTCTCATATGATCCACAAAGGCAGAAGCGATTTCTGAATGCATAGCAAGGAGTAACCCCTGAGCATCACTGGGTGTGGCCCAAACACAAAAAAAAAATCTGAATAGGTATAATACAAAAATTATTTCTTAGTTTAAGTTTTGTGTAAATTATTTCTATTTTTTGTTTGTTTGTTTGTTTTTCGGGCCACACCCATTTGATGCGCAGGGGCTACTCCTAAGCACTCAGAAATTGCCCCTGGCTTGGGGGGACCATATGGGACCCCGGGGGATCGAACCGCAGTCCTTCCTTGGCTAGTGCTTGCAAGGCAGACACCTTACCTCTAGCGCCACCTCGCTGGCCCCTGTGTAAATTATTTCTTTTATGCCTCTTTAAATAAAGTTGCCAAGCTGATTTAGAATATTTATTAATACTGGTAAATAAACCTTATTTTAACCTGGATTTTCTATTTTACAGGATGGTTCAGAGCTGGATGCACTTAATATTCTGTGGTACTATTCATAATTATACCTTCTAAAATGTGAAAATCCACTGTTTTTGCTAGATTCCATTTTAATTCTTTGGGTGCTGAAAACTTCTGTTCTTTATTTTTATCCTGTACAACTGCAAATCAGTGATTAACAGTGAGTACTAGTGGAGTTTGCGGCACATAGGAAAGGAGGTAGGGAAGCTAAGTGAAATTCAATGTTAAGCTAAGCAGTGTCTAGTGCCTGGAACATAGAACATTTGCTAAATTTGTTGTTCATGTGTTAAAAGTAAAGTAGTTGGGGCCGGAGAGATAGCATGGGGGTAAAGCGTTTGCCTTTCATGCAGGAGGTCATCAGTTCGAATCCCGGCATCCCATATGGTCCCCCGTGCCTGCCAGGAGCAATTTCTGAGCCTGGAGCCAGGAATAACCCCTGAGCACTGCCGGGTGTGACCCAAAAACCACACAAAAAAAAAAAAAAAAAAAAAAAAAAAAAAAAAAAAAAGTAAAGTAGTAAAATCTGTATAAGAAAAACAGGGCTCCAGCACAATGAATTGCACTATTAGAATGCTATTAGAATTTTAAGGCAGCTGATAGCTTATCAAATTTTACTGCTCCAATATACTTTGGGGCCGGAGCAATATCACAGCCTGTAGAGTATTTGCCTTGCACATGGTTGACCCGGGACTGAACCGAATTTGATCCCAGGCATCCCATAAGGTCCCCAAACCTGCCAGGAAAGACTTCTGAATGCAGAGACAGGAGTAACTCCAAGTGCTGCCAGGTGTGGCCCAAAATAACCCCCCTACACACACATATACATACTTAGTTTATGGCTATTACTAGTAAAAGCAGATTATAGGAATTGTGTTTAATAAGGTCTCAGTGTATGTCTATATACTTTGGATTTTCTAAAAAATTGTTCAAGATGTCATCCCCTCAATATATAGATAGAACAGAATGAGAAGTTTCTCATTTAGTACAAGTAGTTTGCAGTGCTCTTAAGCAACTACAGAGGTATCCAGTTATATTTTATGAGTACCTTTTTGGATACCAACAAGACCACAAAGGTATTTCAAGGTGCTTGTATAGCATCAAACACAGCAATCACTAGTGGATTACAGGGACTTTGCACAGGATGGGCCATTACAAAGGGCAATATTGCAGGGTGTCAGATATAATATGATTCACAAATAGAAATGAATACGTATCAGAAGCTAATTTGTAAGAGGACCTGTGAGATGTAAAACTGATTCAATTAGGACTTGAAATATTCTTTTCTTTTTGTCTTTAAAAGATTAGTTAGTGTGAGATAAATTATGACAGGTGGGGCCAGAGTGATAGCACAGCAGTAGGGCATTTGCCTTGCATGCACTGATCCAGGACAAACTTCAGTTCGATCGGGGCATTCCATATGGTTTCCCAAGCCAGGAGTGATTTCTGAGTACATAGTCAGGAGTAACTCCTGAGCGTCACCAGGTGTGGCCCCAAAACAAAACGAAACACAAAAACAAACAGAAAAACAAAAAAAAATGACTGGTGAGCTTAGCTATGCAACTGTATGACATTCTTTTTTTTTCGGTTCTCAAAGGGTCTTACAGATTTTAAAAAACATAGTTATGAAGATAAACAATAGCTTAGCAAGAGGGAATTCAGATATATGAGTTGGAAAAAGGACCAAGCTCAAAGCACAAACAGAAACATTCTGAAAACCTTCCCCATCTGGGCCAAACTACAAAGAAAACTACCTGATGCTTAGTGGTTGGGAAGTCCACGTGGGGAGGGGGAGGGGCAGAAGCCCTTCCTAGGTCTGGAACTGCAGGTTCCCCAGCCTACCCAGCCCTAAAAGCAGTCACTACCAGCCCTGAGGGGAGTAGAGATAAAGCTTCCTTCACCTATAGAGAGGAAAATGCAGTTGAGTTCAATACCTTTCCCAAGAGCTTTATTCTTTTGTTTCTATTATTTGACTTCAATTATTTTGGTGAAAAATTTGGGCTCAGTCTCCTTTTTTCAGTTCCCCTCTGGCACTCATGTCTTTGTGGATGGGGTACCCAAGATGCCAGAATATCTGTGAACTTCAAGATCTGTAATTTGTTGGCATGGAAATAGTGAGAAGCAGACAATCTATCTCTTAGTTTTTCTCAATAATGATTCTAGGACTTACAAAGTTATTCATTGTTGAGTTTGAAGCATGGGATGTTGCAGTAACAATGCAGTCCCCAGCACCAACTACCTGCTCAGCCCCTGGCTTCTCTCTTAGATGGGCATTTTTAAGTGTGCTTGTTGTACTTTGGACTCTCTCTCTCTTCTCTCTCCTCCTCTTCTCTTTTCTCCATCTCTCTCCTCTCTCCCTCCCTCCCTACAAGAATAAGAACGATCAATGCTGGCAGACATGTGGATGGAAAGGAACTCTCATTCACTGCTTGTGTGAATGCAGTCTAGTCCAGCCTTTATGGAAAACAATATGGAGATCCTTCAAAAAATTGGAAATTGAGCTCCCATGATTCAGCTATACCACTCCTGGGTATATATCCCACGAACACAAAAACACAATACAAAAATGCCTTCTGCACACTTATATTCATTGCAGCACTATTTACCATAGCCAGAATCTGGAAACAGCCCAGATGCCTATAGATGAGCGGCTAAAGAAACTGTGGTACATATACAGAATGGAATACTATGCAACCATCACAAAAATGAAGTCATGAAATTTTCCTATACATGGAAACTATTATACTGAGTGAAATAAGTAAGAGGGAGAGTTAGAGTCAGAATAGTCTCACTCATCTAGGGCTGCAAAGTCATAGATAACAGGAGTGTGCAGCCAGTACATAAATGCTCCGACTCCCTACTCCTCAGTTTTTTTGTACTTCCAACTCTGAATCCAGATACCCAAAATTTCCTGACTCCAACTCTTCAACTCCAACTCTGCAGCCCTGTGATTCATCTATGGTATTTAATACAAGTAAAAGACATTATTGTAATAATATCCACAGTCTATAATAGAGATGAGGGCTAGAAGGACCGGCCCATGGTATCTAGCTCACAAAGAGTGGTGAGTTCAGTTAGAGAAATAACTACATTAACAACTATCATTACAATGGTAGTGAGAGAAATAGAATGCCTGTATCAATTACAGATAGGAGATGGGGGCCGTGTTGGTGTGAAGATTGCACTGGTGAAGGGTGGTGTTCTTTTTTATAACTGAAACCCAATTACAAATATGTCTGTAATCATGGTGTTTAAATATATTATATTAACTTAAAAAATTAAATTTAAAAATATTTTAAAAATGCCTATTTGGACTGTAAAAATGTTAATTAATCAACAAGTATTTATTTAATGCTGATGTGTCTAGTAGTTGTTTGGGGATAGTTGGGAGTGTGAAAAATTAGAAGATGCACTGTATTATAGCTGCTGCCATTTTCATAGTTCAACTGTCAGGCACAGGTTCACCCCATGAACCAAGTACAAATAAGCAATCCACTGATAATATGGATTTTGGTATTTGATTTTTCTATTATGTGACCTTGATAAGCCTTTTGTTTTCTAATCAGACCTTTCTTCATTTCTAACTGGAATATATTATCTTATATACTTTCAAAGGCTTCTAATTGTAAATACATAAATCAGGTTGATAGAGTTCAGAGTGAAAACTTACTATGGCCAGGTCCCTAGAAATCAAGAGTAGCAATACTGTCCTTTCTTTTTTTTTTTTTTTTTTTTCAGGGGTTACTCCTGGCTATGTGCTCAGAAATCGCCCCTGGCTTGAATACTGTCCTTTCTATTATGTATTGTTCACAAAACATCTCCAAATGTAGTAGCTTAAAGTAACACATGTAGGGCTGCACAGCAAGTAGTGTACTTCACACGTGGTCTATCTACATTAGATTCCCCAACATCCTTTATGGTCACCCGAGCACCACCAGAAGTTATTTCTGAGACAAAAGCCGGGAGTCACCCCCAGGTGTTACTGGGGAGGAGAGCATCCCCAGGTATACTCCTCTCCCAACAGCAACCCTTATATTTAATCACAAGTCTGTGTATCAGAAAACTGGGCTTGCTTTAGATGACACTTTTGCTGGTCTTTCTTTTTTTTTTCTTTTTTTATATTTAAGGTACACAACAGCAAATCTTACAGAGTGATATTTAAGGTACATGGTGACAATAAATGAGGGCCTTTCCACCAGCAGTGTTGTCCTCCCTTCATCCCTGTTCCCAAGCACATATCTCTTATCTCCCTCCTTTATCCCCCAGAATGCTAGTGCATCTAAAAGCATATATGTTAACCCTAATGTAAACCTTTTTTTTTGCAGTTCCAGATATTTTTACTAGTTGTTTCTTAAATGTTTGGAGTCAAAGGAGCACTGTAAAAACAATGTTAGTGTGGCAATTATCGTTTGCATGGGCCCACCAAAGTATGGGGGTCATGGAAAGGAAAAACTTTGGCCTAAGTACAAGGAGACCCTACCCCTGAAGTTTCCTGACATAAGACCATTTCTAGGCTCCAGGCAAACTAGTTTGTCCAATTCCGGTCACTGTCTGTAGTACCCATACAGTTATATTTTTCACAGTCTCTGTTGATCTCACGTTTCTATATTGAAGGTCCTGGAATCTGTATATCCTACATTGAAGTCAGGATGGTGCAGAGCGGCATCTAATTTCAACTCCCAATTAACGGGCAATGCAGAAAACCCTGTCCTGTTATTGTTGTTTAAATCTTCTCAGTGTTAAGGGAAGACTCTTTTGAGTAAATCGATGTCAGAGCAGCAGTAGGGTCTTCCCTGGTAGAGGATTGCTTCCAGGTGATGTCATAAACAACATTGGATGTTTCATAGATGGCTTCCCTGGTTCAGGGGTGACTGGAAAATACCCAAACCTCTGAGGCCTGTGCCAGGTCATCATGTCGATGTTCAAGGTTTGTAAGGTTCCATTGCACCACAAGATTTGTGTGTTCCTATCTCTATTAGATAAGAACTTATTTGTATGTATAGTATTTTCCATTTTAATGTGCCCATGCAAACATGGAATAATGCCACCTGGCATTATCAGCGCATAAGGGGGACGCAAGAACAAGTCCAACAATCCCTGTGACCTGGTTCAAACATAAGAATTAAACTGAGGTACTCATCACCAAAATTCCTTATTGAACAGTTCACAGTGAGATTGGTACCTATGGGGATGATAGAACAAGTCCAACAATCCAATTGACTTGGTTCTTACATAAACGTTAAATGGAGGGACACTTCTACAAACTTCCTTATTTAACAAATAACAAAGGGAAGGAAAGATAGAGAGGCACTCTTTCACCAAAATACCTTATTGAACAGTTCACAAAGAGGAGAACTGGTCTTTCTAAGGTCCCTCACTTGGGGACATCATGACGCAGTGAAAATTGGGGTAAATGTTATAATAGTCTCATATATCTGACAGTAGGCTTTTAAGAAGTTTTTGGACCACACCCAGCTGTGCTCAGGGTTATGCTTAGCTCTAGTCGGGGATCACTTCTGATGGTGCACAAAGGATATAAATGGTACCTGAGGTGGGACCAATGTCAGCTGCTTAGAATCAAAATACCTTACCTCACTGTCCTATATCTCTGGCTGTAATGGTAGCTTTTGACTGGATTCTTTCCAGCGTATACATCAGGGCTCTTGAACATGTTGCTTCAGGGTTCCCAAAGGAAAGCTACAAGATTTCTTGAGATCTAAAGCTCAGAAGTCGCCCAGTTACTCACACTGCATTTAATTGGTGAAAATAATTTAGAAAAACAATCTAGATTCAACTGTAGAGAAACAGACTACAATTCTTGATGGGAAGAGCTGAAAACTCACACTGTAAACAGGGGAGATTAAAGGACTTTATGGCCATGAAGCACTTTATTGCTCAATTCCATTTGGGCAAAGAATGAACATATTTAATACTCTAAGGCTCTAAGCCTTCAGAGATGGTAAGAGACATTGAGATAAAAAAGATGAGCCTTTAGGGGCCGGAGAGACAGCATGGAGGTAAGGCGTTTGCCTTTCATGCAGAAGGTCATCGGTTCGAATCTCGAATCCCGGTGTCCTATATGGTCCCCCGGGCCTGCCAGGAGCAATTTGTGAGCATAGAGCCAGATGTAACCCCTGAGCACTGCCAAGTGTGACCCAAAAACCACAAAAAAAACTTTAAACAAAAAAGATGAGCCTTTGAATATATTCTGAGGAAAATTAAGGATGAAAGACAGTCAAAGAAATATGGAAAGTTTCAGGCAGAGACAGAACATATAGAGGAGCAGGATGACTAATATTGTGTTTAGAATCTATGAATGTATACTCAGGTGGAATGGGCAGAGAATATTGGAAAAGTAGTAAGGATGGTGGGAAAGGTTATGATTTGGTATTGAGAATATTGACTAATAAGTTTTCTGAAGCATAGACACTTATTACATGCAGTGAGCAGTGGTGGCCAGTAAGTGGCAGAAATGGTAACAGTTACAAAGATGCCTTTTAAGTCCTGAAGCTTTGTGGATAGCAGTATAGAAGGAATAGTCAATAGATGGCTTTCCTAAAGGCCAGTGACCACACAGTGTGTCCTAAAGAGGCTAAAGGGCACCACTGAAAACTTTACATGTAGGTTTGGAAGTATAAGAAAGATAGGATTGAGTAGTCATAGGTCATTCACATTATGGAGGTACCAAGAAACAATGCCTCATTAATGTTCTAGATAGTTCTATATATGTGTATGTTTGGATATTTTATTTGGATAATATGCATTTATATAATGTATAAAACAATAATTAATTATCTAAACTATTTATTTCGTAGGGAAAACAGCCCCACAATGAAATCAATCCAGGCCCATTTCCCTTATCTCGAGTACAGAACAAAAGAATTCATCTGCAGGAAGAAAGGCTTAAAACCCTGATCTTTCCACATTGATGGTTACAGAAGCTGGAGAAAATAAAACAAAAAGAAAGATTCACTCCTGGAGGGGTAGAAAATCATTCCAAGGTACACTCAAGACCTAGGTTCCAGCTCATAACTGAAACTGAGGTTTAATCAAATCATTAGAAAACTATATCCTTCTCTCACTAACCACCACTTGGCAAACCAACTATGATGAGGTTACAACAGTGGAATACAACTGGGAAGGCTGCAAGGCACAGCTCTTGGGAAATAGCACAAAGGAAATACCCAAAGCCAAGCAAGTCAAAAAGAAGTCATCACAAGAGGAATCAGAAATCTCTGGTGCCTACAGCAAAAGCAAACATCAAACACATGCCAGCTCCTGACTAGATTAGCTTAACACCCCATACAAAAAGTCCAGCAGAAGGAAACATGTTTTCTCCAAATATGGCAAATATTTACCTCAGTATCTCCTGCCTATGTTCTTTCAACTTGTTTATGGGGTCTAATAAAAGGCAAGTGACAAAGCAAGTCAGATTTAGACTTGGTGACACAAATGCTGGGATTATCAGAAATGAAATTTAAAGAGTTATTAATCTGTCAAAGACTAATAGAGAAGTAGGTAATGCATAAGTTTATATAGAAGATTTTAGCAAAGACAAACTAAAAATCAAATGGAAACACTTTGAATAAAATGTAAATAAGCATTCTAGACTGTATATAGACAGGGAAAGAATCAATGAGCAAGAAGATGAAGCTTACTGATCATGTCAATAAAAATTAAAATCACATTGAGCAGTCTGGTACACTTGACTGGAAGTGGCCTCCTATGCACTGCTGACAGGCTCCCACAAAAATTAATGTTGAAATTGAAAAAGTGAGAAAAACAGCACATAATATTCAGGAACTGTGGGACATTATCAAACAGTCTAACATACTTGTACAAAGAATAAATTAAGAAATGGCCAAAAACTTTCCAAAATCACTAGCAAACAAAAAAACATGTATAAATGAAGATTAAAGGGTAAGAAAGATAGCATGGAGGTAAGGCATTTGCCTTGCATACAGAAGGACGGTGGTTCAAATCCCAGCATCCCATATGGTCCCTCGAGCCTGCTGGGGGCAATTTCTGAGGGTAAAGCCAGGAGTAGCCCCTGAGTGCTGCCGGGTGTGAGCCAAAAACCAAAAAAAAAAAAAATGAAGATTAAAGAACATCAAGGATAAAAGTGAAAAAATACAAAAGCCACAGTTGGCATAGACAAAGCAACCAAAGGAAGAAGGACACATTAACTACAGACAAGCAAGGATACGAATACTGCAGATTAATAAATCATACAAGGCAAGTAAGTAGTGAAGTAGTATCCTTAAAAAAATAAAAGAATATCACATCAGAATTTCATATTCCATGAAAATGTCCTTCAAATGTGAAAAAAGATGAAGACTTTCTCAGACCAAACTAAAACAAATTTACTGTTAGCAGATCTGGTGTAAAAAATATTAAAGGTATACCACAAAAGCACCGAGGGGAGAGTAAATGATCATGCATGGAGTCTATAGTTAATCCCATGACAGTATACTTCAGGGCTGGAGAATCCCTGTATCTCCTAGGTCAAGGGAATTCCCTCTACAATATCCCCAATAGTTACTGTGCCTATGCAGGGGGAAAAAGAAAAAAAAGCACAAAATAATCCTTTTATCCACATATATTTATTTATTGATTATTTTTGACTTCTTTATTTTGAAGTTGATGTCTCCAATTTTATTTTATTTTTATCTTTCTCTTTCTTTTTGCACTCCAGCATGGTTTGATTTCAGGACCGAGACTACTGTGTGGTGCTTGTCTTTACTGTTGTAGTGCTCACTGGATATTTTATTTGATATTTCTTTCTGTACTGTTGCGGTGTTTCAATTACCTTTTTCCTGCCCCCTCTCAGACTGAGGTCGAAAGCCTCTAAAAGGACTCTGCCCACTTTCAGCTTATTTGATTTTTTTACCCCATTCTATTGCTTTTCTTTCCTTCAAACAAAACCACTTAACTCAAACTACCTAGCTCCTCCTCTAAAATAGAGAGGGATACAAGGGAGGGTACCAGGACCAAACAGATATATGATCACTAATAGTAAGCTAGACACAGAGGGGACCACTTACTCTAGCAGCCCTGGGGGTGATGGTGAGGGATATGGGTTGCAGGAAGAGAACAGGGGTGGAGGGAGGACAAATTTGATGATAGGTATTCCCCTGATTCAATGTTAATATGTACCTAAAATACAACTGTGAAAGATATGTAAGCCAATATGGTCAAAATAAAAATTTAAAAAAATGTTAAAGGAATAAATTTCAAATAGAAAGATCATGATTATAAAATAAATAAATGAAGGACACTGGAGAAGGAATAAAGGTGCATTATATTTTTAAGACATTTAAAAAGTCAATCTTCCAGAAATCAAAGACTAATGCAATCAAGCCTTTATAGGATAACACTTTCAGATCTGCTATGCTGTCTTTACAGAACAACAGGATATGTATATATTATTTTTGTTATTATTTCCATTATTTATCATAGAAGCAATGCCAAGCAGTGCTGGGTGGGTGGGGCCACTCACAGCAATGCTCAGGGGCCATCAGGGCCACATCAGTGGTGCTTGTGGTTGTGTGGAGTCAGGGATTAATCTTGGGGTCAAAGCTATCTCTCTGACCCTCTAAAGATCCTAAAACCAACAAAATATTTAGGGTGAGAGATAGTGTACCTGCTGGGATAAGAAGCAGGTAAGAATATTTTCTCTCACAGCTACAATTCTGATAAAGAGTACTCATATTTGATTTCAAGACTTATTGTATCAGACATGTGGTAATAGCAAAATGATAGATCAATGCCAACAACAGACCTATAAAAAGACATTTCTCAATGACATGGGCACAAAAGCAATTCAGTGCAGAAAAGACAGCCTTTTCAACAAATGATTCTAAAGCTGTTGTACATGCAAATACAAAAAAGGCCTTTGCCACACACATCAGACTCATGGCTGGTGGAAATGCAAAAAAGGAGGGTAATTTTGAAAAACAATTTTTCAGATTTTTATAAAAATTCAATAAACATACTCTTGTATTTATCCAACTGAACTGAAAACTTATGTTCACACAAAAACTTGCTAATGTTTATTGTAGCTTTATTTATATGATGGATAGAAAACTTGGGCCACATTCAGTGGTGTCAGGAATCAAATGAGGGTTGGCCATTTGCAAAGCAAGCACCTTAAACCCTGTATATTTAGTGCCTGAAGCTTTATTTTTCATGTTTTCCTTCAATTCATGAATGAACAAACTATGGTATATCCATACAATAGACAATTATTTAGCAATTTAAAAAGTAGCAACCTATTAATTCATGTAAAAAAAGCCAGAATAAAAAAAGATTACATATGTTTGATTCCACTGATATGCTATTTTGGAAGAGCAGACTATAGTTAAAATGTCAAAGTTATGAGGAACAGATAGCATAATGAGCTGAAAGCATTCTTTGCATGTGGTAAGCCCAGGTTTAATTCCAGAACTGAGCTGGAAGTCGACTTGAGCTCTGCCAGGTATAGCCCTAAAACTAAAACTAAAAAATTCAGAATCACACTATTTTGAGGCATTTCTAAGAAACAAAACTGATGACATACTCTTTAACAAATTTATATTTTCATTTAATCCATAATCCATAAATCACTCTAAACAAATATATATTTTTAAATAAATGTTTTTAATTAAAAAAAGGGTTGAGCCAGAGAGATAGCACGGAGGTAGGGCGTTGGTCTATAGGCCTTTGGTTCAAATCCCAGCATACTATATGGTCCCCCTAGCCTATCAGGAGCGATTTCTGAGTGTAGAGCCAGGAGTAGCCCCTGAGCATTGCTGGGTGTGACCCCCCCAAAACAAAACAAAACAAAATGAAAAGGGTAATAGGAGCCGGAGAGATAGCACAGCAGTGGCACATTTTCCTTGCATGTGGCCTATCCAGGACAAACCTGAGTTCAATTCCCAGCAACCCATATGGTTCCCCAAACCTGGCAGGAGCGATTTCTGAGCACAGAGCCAGTGAGCACTGCCGGGTGTGACCCAAAAACCAAAATAAGTAAAAAATATTGGGTAATAGGGGCCGGAGAGATAACATGGAGGTAAGGCGTTTGCCTTTCATGCAGGAGGTCATGAGTTCAAATCCCGGCATCCCATATGGTCCCCCGTGCCTGCCAGGAGCAATTTCTGAGCATGGAGCCAGGAATAACCCCTGAGCACTGCCGGGTGTGACCCAAAAACCACAAAAAAATATTGGGTAATAGAGCCAGAAAAATAGCTAAAAGAACCTCCCTTAATACTTATCATCATATGGTACACTGAACACTGATTTGTCCCAAGCACAAAATCACACACAACCCGAATATTAGCAATATAGTCACATGACTTGAAATATGTATACAAGTTCATACTGTGAAAAAAAGACACTTCCAGGGCTAGATAGTACAGCAGATAAGGCTCTTGCCTTGCATATAGCCAACCCAGACTGGATCCTTGTCACTACATATGGTTTGCTAAGTACCACTTAGACTTAGAGTATGATCTCTGAGCACAAAACGAGGAGCATGCTCTGAGCACTGCCTGAATGTAGCTCAAAACCAAAGAAAACCAAAAATTCACCTTTTAACCCTTGTAATATATTCTCCAAAGCTCAGTGCTTCAATAATCTTTCAGAAATACTTTGTCTTGTTCTTGAACCTCAATTTCTCCTTTGAACATGTATTTCCTCTCTTCTCTCACATCTTTTGAAGCAAATTTCAATAAGAAATGTCGTTTGGAGCCGGAGCAGTGGCGCAGAGTGTTAAGGCTAGCGTAGGATGGACTGTGGCTCGATCCCCCAGAGTCCCATAAGGTCCCCCAAGCCAGGAACGATTTCTGAGCACATAGCCATAAGTAACCCCTGAGCATCACCGGGTGTGGTCAAAAAAAATTGTTTCAAAAATGTTTTTGTATATGTACAAAAATGTATGAATTATTGCTCCACTACTGTGCATAAATGGTAGCACTGTTCTTTTATTTGCTTTTCTAATTTCACACATCTTGGTGATCATGCAATAATAGTGTATTGTAATTGCCATGATAATTGTCCTGATTAATACTTAGAATATTACCAATCTTTCAGTACTTTAAGCAACACTCCAAGTATCATGTAAATATTTGAATAAATATTTGTGTTTGCTGGGTCAAACAATATATGAGTTTACAATTCTTTTTTTCATTTGTTTGTTTTGGTTTTTGGGTCACACCTGGCAGTGCTCAGGGGTTACTCCTGGTTCTGTGGTCAGAAATCACTCCTGGCAGGCTCGGGGGACCATATGGGATGCCAGGATTCGAACTGGGGTCTGTCCTGTGTTGGCCGCAGGCAAGGCAAAGGCCTTATTGCTGTGCTATCACTCTGGCCCCTACAATTCTAAGATAGCTATTTCCAAGCTACAGACTTTAAAGTGTCAAATTTTTTTAACTATTTAATACTTTTGGTTTTTGGGCCATACCTGGTGATGCTCAAGTGTTTTGCTCCTGATTCTGTATTCAGAAATTACTTTTTTTTTAAATCATATGAATGTTTTTAATTACTATACCTTTCACATGATATAGTAATTAAAAACATTCAGATACAAATACAATATGTGGCCCGCGGGCCATAGTTTGAGGACCACTGCATCTAGTCCCATGCTGTGGCCCATTTACATAATTTTTCACCTTAAGAATATCCTGAAGCCATATATTCCTAGTTGAGAATAACAGATTTAGCATTATTTTGTGATAAAGCTCTTGTTGAACAAGAGGATGAAAAAAAAAACAGGGTCTCCTTTGATAATAGTCACTGAAGATCAGCGAACACTCACAAAAATAACTACGTCCAGATCCACTGTATCCCTTTGGCATTGTCCTAGAAAAATTCACTCTGTACTCTGTAGAAAATGGGAGAAGGTAGAATAATTGTATTGTTTAGTCTCAAGAATGTAGCACCCCACACTTCCCAATAAAACCCTAACAGACACAAGTGACTTCAACATGTTTGTGGTTCAGGGACTATGGTTGGTCCTATGAAGTTTACACTTAAATCTAATACATAGTTTCAGACAGGAAAAACCTGCAGTACTTTGATGAAAATAAATATATAAATATCGGGAGAAATGTTGGCCTTCCCAGAATCTCACAAATGCACTGCCTGCCATCACAAATGGCACACGAGAATAACAAAAACTTTCTACCTAGTTATTAAAGCAGCTTTAACACAGTGTATTTAAACTACAGTCCTACACTCTTAAATTCCATTTCTTTACCTTTCCCCCCAAACCTCGTATGAGAAGCACTCAGCAAAATCAACGTCCAGATTCAAAATAATTTTATTTAGCCACACTGATAGTGGACAGTAAAACTCCTTAAGAACTACTTATTTAAAAAAAAATAGAACTACTTATTTGGGTCAGACACATTATCTTGCCTAGTTCACAAAGTGGAACACTGAAAAGGGAATTATATTTTTCTCAAATGCATGTGAAACACAGGAGCTCTGACTATTATAGGAATAAAAAGTACAGGTATAATTACGAAACAATTTTGTTAAGGTTGTATTATTGGGTTAAGGCACTTGCCTTGCATTTGGCTGGCCCTGGCACCTTAAATGGTCCTCAAACCTCACCAGGAGTACTTCCTGAGTGCAGAACTAGGAATGGCCTCAGAAGATGGTTTTCTAGATCAAATACATACATATAACTCCCTACACACATCATGTAGTTTAAGAAAAGGTAAAAAAAAAGACACATTCTAGGGAGCCAGAGCAGTGGCACAAGAGGTAAGGCCTTGCCCGCGCTAGCCAAGGATGGACCATGGTTCGATCCTCTGGCGTCCCATATGGTCCCCCAAGCCAGGAGTGCATTTCTGAGTGCATAGCCAGGAGTAACCCCTGGGTTACATACTGGGTGTGGCCCAAAAACCAAAAAAAAGGAAAAAAAGAAAAATATATTCTAGCAGTCTCCCAGAGCCCTTGTAACAAAACACAGACTACTTAAAGAGTTCCCACAAGGCCCTGTCAATCTTTCCTTGCCTACTTCATCTCTTTCCCTAAGCTAACCAAACCTCTGTGGATCCTTTCCATATCTTTCTCCCACCTCAATGCCCTCACAACCCCCTCTGTTTGGCGAGCTCTTCTGATTTTCACCTTCCTTATTCCTACTTGTCCTTTAGGATACCAGGATACCTTGTTGCTCCCTCTCACAGATGCAGTCTAAGTCTTGCTGCATTACCTCTGTCAGAGGTACTATTGCTTCAACTCCTTAAGACTTACACCTCTAAGAGATGTCATATATTAAGCACTTGGCAAGGTACTCAAAACGCTGGACCTAGCTAATGAATCTTTATTTTACATACATGACTGTAGTTTGGTTTCAGTCATACAAAGAACACCCCCTTCACCAGTGCAACATTCCCACCACCAATACCCCTATCTCCTTTCTTCCCCACCCCCTGCCTGTATTCGAGACAGGCATTCTACTTCTATTCATTAACACTGTCATAGAAGTTGTTAGTGTAGTTATTTTTCTAACTGCACTCACCACTCTTTGTGGTAAGCTTCATATCATGAACCGGTCCTTCCGAACCTCATCTCTGGGGACTATAACAATAATGTCTTTTATTTTTTAAAAACCCATAGATCATTGAGATTATTCTGTGTCTCTTTCCCTCTAGCTTATTTCACTCAGTATAACAGTTTCCATGTCCATCCATGTATAAGAAAATTTCATGACTTCATCTCTCTTGACAGCTGCATAATATTCCATTGTGTATATGTACCACAATATCTTTAATCATTCATCTGTTGGTTGTTTCCAGTTTGGCTATTGTAAATAGCACTGCAAAGAATATAGGTGTGAGGAAGGGATTTTTGTATTTCATTTTTATGTTCCTAGGATATTTCCCTAGGAGTAGTAATAGCTAATGAATATTTGCTGCTCTTATTGTTATTATCCCATATAGTAACCCCCATTATAGCTCTTGGTACAATAATCAAATAATTATTCATAGAAAAAGTAGAAACAACCCCCTGAATTCCATTTTTTATTATTAGATGCCAAATAACTTTCATACTACTTTCCTATATACTGAAATTTTGGAGGGGAAGATGAAATAAATGTCCACAGGACAATTATTATCTAAATTATCATCTCAGACGTGGTTTGTCACATGAACTAAAGTATAGAGAAGTAACTGACAATGAATAAATGGTGATTAAAATAATTAGAGTAAGTTAGACTGACCACATATCCCTGTGTTAGGTATATGATACCAAAGCCTTCCCTAACTCATGGATGGTTCTTGTCATCCAAGAGCACCAAGCATCAGAGAAAATTAATCCCTGCATTCACATATATCCAAAACAACACTTAGGTCTCTACTCTCCTTAATCAACATGGTAAACCTACTCACCCCATGTAGTCCTTCCATTGAGTACTCTTATTTCTGACAATGATAACTGGTTTTCCTTACTTCCTTTCCACTAAATACTGAGTTCTAAGCAGATGAAAATCTTTCACTACTTACACTTAAGAACAAACAGGAGACAAACAGCGTTTGCTAAAAAAAAAATAAGGAACTTAAAATATTATGGCTGCAAAGTTGGGGAGTGGCAGGTGGTTTTTCATAACAGTATTATAATTTGGTGTAGCTACGAAAAAACTAGAGAATAGAGAAAATGGAGTTTACTTGAGCTTGTTTTATCAAATAATAATCATTTCTATTATCTACCATCAAAGATTTCATGTGATTTACAAATGTGAGCTTCACAGCTGAAATTAGATTTCACTTTACCTCTGGGGTTCTCCTTTTATATCACCATCAATGTTCTGCTATGTCCAGTTACTGCATCTAAGTCATCTATCATGAAAAAGAGAACCCTAATAAGCACCAAGCTCTCAGTGGTCACTCTCAAATGGTTCAGGAAAAAGAAAGGAAAAGTGATAAATAAAATAGAATACAATGTTCAAAACTAATGATCTTGGTAGAGAAAAGACAGGAATTCTTTGGTTATTATAACTTTTTAAATAAATATAATATCAAAATAAGGTTTTAAAGCCTAAAAAAGATTTTCTCCAGATTCCAGTATACAAGGACATACTGATACTATATTTTCTATTTATTTGAAGGGGTCCAATATCCAATGGTGCTCAGAGAGCCATGTATGGTGCTGGGGATTTGAACCAGAGATGCAGTTGTAGCATCCACTGCCATAACCACATACAAAGCAAATGCATCTCCTGTACTATCTCTGTGACCCTGGTACCATATTTTCGTGTTAGCTAATCCAAGACATTCCATTCTCAGGTTTCCTTCCCAATGAGCAAACATTAACGGATAAGGAGATCTTTAGTAGCAAGGCTTAGCCATAGCTTCTCAGCTCTGTCAAATATTTAAGGATTAAATGCCTGAAAACTGCTATTGGCCAAAGACCCAGTACTAATTCCCCTCACTAGACCCCTTGCTCCTTCAGTCAGCTGACTTCTGAGTTCTTGCCTTTCTTTCCCCAAGCTTACTTATTGGTTCAGGCAAATTCTTCCCCCAAAAGTTCTACATTGCTATACTCTAAAAGAAGCACAGATGCAGTTCTATGGTAAGCGCTTTGCTGCTACTGTCTATGAAGAAACAAACCTACAGGGAGAGGCAAAAATAAAATTGGGGGGGGGTTTGAGAGATAGCACAGCAGTAGGGCAGTAGGGCATTGCATGCTGCGGACCCGGGAGGGACCCAGTTCGATTCCCGGCATCCCATATCGTTCTCCAGCCTGATAGGGGTGATTTCTGAGTGCAGAGCAAGGAGGACCCCTGAGGAGCTCTGCTGGATGTGGCCCAAAAACCAATGAATCAATAAATAAGTAAAAATAAAAATAAGGGGCCGGTGAGGTGGCGCTAGAGGTAAGGTGTCTGCCTTGCAAGCACTAGCAAAGGAAGGACTGTGGTTCGACCCCCCAGCGTCCTATATGGTCCCCCAAGCCGGGGGCAATTTCTGAGCGCTTAGCCAGGAGTAACCCCTGAGCATCAAACGGGTGTGCCCCCCCCAAAAAAAAAAAACCAAAATAAAATAAAATAAAGTTAAAAAAATAAATAACAATGGGAATCATACAAGATTCTAGGAAACAGAAAACTCAAAGCAATAGTTACTTGGTCCATAATGACATTCTGTTTTTATTGATTCATAATGTCAACCCATTCACCCTAGAATCTCCCCATTCCACAATCAAAATGCTTCTGATTTCACAGCTACAACTGGTACAAGTAGAAACTTATAAATTATTCAAGTGCCACCTTATTAGCCATTTAAGGAGAAGTTCCAGATAGGTGTCACACAATATCCACCATCCACACTTAAGGTGAAGTAAATAAAGATCAGAATAAGTTATCATCTCCTGATGAAATATTTTCTTCAAATAAGCCAGCATATGATCTCAACCTCAGTTCTTGTTTCGTATAAACTACATAAGGAGGTATATATGTTTTGTCTAATATTAAAGTTCATTTTTTAGCCTGAACTCTGTATCCCTAATTAAGACTCCTAAGAGTTCTTTTATTTGGGGGGGGCACACCTGGTGACACTCCGGAGTTACTCCTGGCTATGCACTCAGAAATCGCTCCTGGCTTGGGGGACCATATGGGATGCTGGGGGATCGAACTGCGGTCTGTCCTAGGTCAGCACATGCAAGGCAA
Organism: Suncus etruscus; assembly: GCF_024139225.1. Classification (NCBI taxonomy): domain Eukaryota; kingdom Metazoa; phylum Chordata; class Mammalia; order Eulipotyphla; family Soricidae; genus Suncus; species Suncus etruscus. The sequence continues at coordinate 49,484,507 of NC_064868.1, read as the reverse complement.
AAAAATACCCTACTGCTTGCATCACCGCTCAGGCTCCAAGAGCTCTGTCTTTATGAATATCTAATATCTAGCCTGCATGCACTGCCACCTCCATCCCATGTACACACACACACTACAACCTCCAAAATACTGGCCTACTTCTAGTTAGATCTCAAAGCAGTGGGCAAAAAGAAATGCTTTGTGTAGTTTAGGGAAGAATATGGGTGGTGAAACACAAAAGAGGAAAAAGGCAGGCGTTATCAAAGGAGAGGATCACTCTTCTAATCTATTGCCTTCAGCATAGTTTCGCTTTTCTTCACTTTCAGTAACTGATGTTTCTTCAAGCTGATGAGAGAAATCCCTGTAAGCATCACCTGTCCTGCTTCAAGGATATCTCCTCTATATACCAGGAGAACCATGGGTCCCATTAGGACTGCTCTAAGTCATCGGCTACCATGATCACAAATATTTTAAGGAAGCCTTTTCTCTTCTTTCAGTTGCCTGTCATCAAGAATCACAGTATCCTACTAGAATGCATTTACTAGATTGCCAAAACATAGCAACATGATTCAGAAAACACAGAAACAACAAATGTAGGTTCTAAAACTAGACCTGTAACTCTGAGTAGTCTAGAATTGACTGCATGAATAATCAAAGAACGCAAGGATCTGTCTCAAGGCAACAATAATTGATCAAGATTATTTCTTTTTGGTTTTTGGGCCACACCCAGTTGACGCTCAGTGGTTACTCCTGGCTATGCGCTTAGAAATCACTCCTGGTTTGGGGAACCATATGGAACGCTGGGGATCAAACTGACGTCTGTCCTGGGTAAGCACTGTGCAAGGAAAACGCTCTATCACTGTACTATCACTCCGGCCCAATCAAGATTATTTTTGTAGCAAACAAAACTATTTAGAGTACAAAACTATAGAGTTGAAAAAGTAGCTAACATTATTTGAAAAACACTTTTCAAAGATTTCAGGGTAATCTTCTCATCTCTTGACGACAAATATTATCTTTTCATAGTTCAATTATTTAAGCTAAGTGCTCATTTTAAAAGAAAGAAAATGATATATTACAGAATTAGACTACTACCTAGGTCAACAAAAGAAGGGGGAGACACACACCTCATACATCTATTTTTCACTTACCCAAAGTATCATAAAAGAGAACTACATTAGGTCCATATGGTCCCCCCCCCCCCCGTGCCTGCCAGGAGCTATTTCTGAGCAGACAGCCAGGAGTAACCCCTGAGCACCGTCGGGTGTGGGCCCCCCCCCCAAAAAAGACAATGTTTTGTTAAAGTCAATTTTTATCTCCATCCTTCCTTCTCACACTCCCCCAGGCTGACAAGAAGTGGCTGCAGGGAAGGTATTTAAGAGAAGGACTTTGGAAAAGTGAATTCTGTGTTGATTTAAGTAAGCCAAGATAGTGTGCAAACAGTTTGTACCTAAATAATTTTCCACTTGCTTCCAAGGTGAGAGAGAAGTAGATATGTTCATCAGAATAGATACAAGGAATTCTTTCAGTTTTCCCTCCAAGCCACTGGGCAGCACCATCGAGATGGTTTTGATTTCTTAGAGAATCAGACAGCAGAAGGGGGCATGGGGAAGCTCACCTTGAGCTCCAGAGATAAACTACTGGCATCCAGGAAAAGCAAAGGAAATCAAGACCCATCCCCAAGCCTTTCCTCAACCACCCCGCAAAAACCGACCCCAAACTCGAGCACGTCTTAGAAAGGACTGAGTTCTTAGCAAGTCAACTAAGTCAGAGAAGTGGCCAAACAAGTTTCCTGCTAAATGCCTACCAGTGACATATGACCCAGGGCTACTCAGTGATGCCGTAGACTTGCAAACCTGTCTTCTGCGACCACCATTAACATCCCTCCAGAACCCGTTCCCTACGTCTTTCAGCAATGGCACAGGCAGGCTACCAGAGTCATTTAAAGTCAGGCTTCACCCGAGCAGTGGCCCTGAAAAGCAAAGAGAAAAGGCTGGAGATGGCAAGCAAGCATTTGCGCTTTTGCTTTGAATCGATCACCGCGCGGTGGAAGGAATCAAAGGAACTCAGTGAGCGAGAGGGGAACTTAGCCGTGCGGGCGGTGGGAAAGTTCCCTCTCGCCGCCCCCACCCCAGGAGCCTCGGCAACCCCCCTCTTTCCGACCCGCCCGCGTCCCCAACCCCCACGACGAGACCGCCCGGGGCGAGGAGGTTGGGGCGGCCACTAAGCCAAGGCGCCCGAACAATGACTGAGGAGAGGGAAACTTGGTCCGTCGGCGGGGCGCCCGCAATCTCCATCTGGGGCGACCCGGGGCCTCCGGGCTCTCCGCACCGCCCCCCTTTCCAAGCGGGGATCCCCGGGTGCGCCCCCGCCCCGCGGCTCACCCTCCGCGTTCCCGCCCACCGCAGGTCCCGCAGCCGCCGAGCGGACCCGGGCAGCGGGACCGAGGGCGGGGGCACCTGAGAAGCGCCGCCGCAGTTATGGCGCTCGAGTCCTGCCCCGGGGCAGCCGCGGGCGGCTCAGGAGCCCCCGCATCCGCCCCCGCCGCCGTCCCGCGGGCCACTTTCCCTCTGCCCACACGCAACTCCCGGCGCGGCGGCGCGGGGGGACCACGCCGCGCCCAGCCCCTCCGAGGCCGCCCCGGGTTCGCGCCGCGTCTCGCCCCGAGGGGACCTACCTTGGCCGGCGCGCCGCCCGCCGCCTGCAGGTCGCCCCGCGGGCCCTCGCGGAGGGGGCGCCGCCTCCGCCTCCGCCTCCGCCTCCGCCGCCCGCTTTCTTCTCCCTCCCGCACGCTCGCTCGCACCTGCCCCCGAGCGCGCCTCCCCGCCCCTCCGCCGGCCGCTGCAGCCCGGGCCGCCCCCGGCGCCGCGGCTTCCGCCCTCGGCCCTCGCCGCCCGCCCGGCAGGCCTCCGCGCCGGCACACGCTAGGGCGGCGGCGGCGGCGGCGGCGGCGGCTGAAGCGGCGCCGAGCACTATTGTATTCCTGACACCGTGCGCTCCCACGCTCCGCCTCTTCCCCTTCCTTCCGAACCCCCTCCCGCCGCTCCCCCCACGCCCCCGACTCGCCCGCCACCGCCGGCCGCGCTCGCCCTACCCGCCGGCGCCCCGCCGCGCGCCCGCCGTGCGCTCTTCTGGCGGGCTGGGCCCGGCCGCGCCGCGCGGCTCCGCCCCCGCGTCCTCCCGCGGCGCTCGGCTCCAGGTGGGCTCCCGGCAACTCGGCCGGCGCGCGAGTGCGGCGAGGGCGCGGGGAGGGGCCCGGGGCACGCTTCGGGCCCCTCGCAGCGGGCAACTTCTCCCGGCCGCGCCTTGGTGCCCGCAACTCCTGCGCCTCTAACTTGTTGGTGCCTCAGTTGGTCACTACAATAAGAGCCGGCACTCAATAGCTTTGGCGTAAGGAAGCCTCCCCCCGGAGGCTAAAGTCCTTACATACTGGGTCAGCAACTCATGTAGGTGCCGCGCTGTATATATTTTGTTTGTTTTGTTTTGGGGTCACACCCGGCAGTGCTCAGGGGTTCCTCCTGGCTCTGTGCTCACAAATCGCCCCTGGCAGGCACAGGGACCATATGGGATGCCGGGATTCGAACTACCGTCCTTCCGCATGGAAGGCAAACGCCTTACCTCCATGCTATCTCTCAGGCCCCGCTCTGTATATATTTTGATGGTACAATTAAAGCTCCTTATCTGTTGCTCTAAAGAGAAATGATCCCAGATATTCTTGGTGGACCCTGTATTTCCTCTCTGAAGGCATACCCTACAGATTTCAGGTTTGCTTACCCGGCCTCACAGTTGGGTAAACGACTAGCACCTAATGAATGAGTACTATATATACATATATATGTAGATACATATATATGTATATATATATTCATACATATATATGTATATATATTCATACATATATACATGTCTCTGTGTGTAGTTGCGTATTTTCCCTGCGGCTGAAAATTCTATGGTACTATTGGGACTCACGAAGATTGAAACACAAAGAAACTCAATCACGAACAATTTGGTGACCACACTGTTTAAATAAAGTAATTTAAAAACAATACAATAGCTATGAATATGGATATATTTTAAATGTAAACAGACGTTTTCATTTTTCGGGTGCAATGTACCCCAAAGTGCACTTGCTAGGTGGAATAGTAAGTATATGTTCCGTGTTATTAGAAAAACTGCTCAGATTTTCCATTCTCTATGTACCATTGTCTTTTGTTTATCTGTTTGTTTTTATTTCTTGGACCACACCCAGCTGCTCTCAAGGGTTACTCCTGGCTCTGCACTCTGAAATCACTCCTGGTGGGCTGGGCCGTGGGGCATATGGAACACCTAGGATTCATCCTGGGTGCCGCGTGCAAGGCAGACTCCCTACTCACTGTGCTATCGCTCAAGCCCCTCTCTACTATTAGGATAAAAAGATAATTGAAATGAAATCCCACCAATGATATATGAGAAATCCTCTACATCTTTGCCAACACAGTATTGTTAGTATATTTTTATTTTTGCCAGTCTAAAAATAGTGAATTCTCCTTGTTTTTAACTCCATTCCCTAATAGCTAATGATGTTGAACATCTTTTCACATGTTTATTTGCTATCTGCATGTTCTTTAGCAAAGTCTCTTTACATCTTTTGCCTCTTTTCTAATTGTATTTTTTCTTACTATTCAATTTTCAGTATTTTGATATATTCTAGGGACAAGTTTTCTATGAGATAAGTGGTCTGCAAATACTTTCCCAGTCTATAACTGGATTTTTTATTCTCAAGATATTTTGCATCAGGCCTTGCAAGCAGCCGATCCAGGACCAAAGGTGGTTGGTTCAAATACTGGTGTCCCATATGGTCCCCCATGCCTGCCAGGAGCTAAGCTATTTCTGAGCAGACAGCCAGGAGTAACCCCTGAGCACTGCCGGGTGTGGCCCCAAAAAATATATTTTGCATGGCCAAATTTTATTGCAGTCCAGCTTGTCAATGTTTACATTATGCACAATGTTTTTGGTGACAGAACATTTTTTGCCCATGGCTGGGGATGTGGCTCAGTAGCAGATACAACATATGCCTCCCAGCATATGTGTAAGGCCCTGGTTTGATTCCTGGCACTGCAAAATCCATAAATAAATAAAATTTGCACATCCTTTCCCATATCACATAATTTCTTTTTAATGTTTCATTCGAAAAGTATTATCATTTTATATTTATATTTATATGCCACGGTTCATTCTGTTTTAATTTCAATAAAATAAATTTAAGAAAATACAATGATTTTAATGTATAACTACATTTAATGTATAAATACATTTTAAATATGTGTCATTTAGTTTATAAAATTTTGCATTACATTTTTTTTTTTTGGTTTTTGGGCCACACCCTGTGACGCTCAGGGGTTACTCCTGGCTATGCGCTCAGAAGTTGCTCCTGGCTTCTTGGGGGACCATATGGGACGCCGGGGGATCGAACTGCGGTCCATCCTAGGCTAGCGAAGGCAAGGCAGGCACCTTACCTCCAGCGCCACCGCCCGGCCCCTTTGCATTACATTTTTGTATAAAACTTGAGATAGATGTTTATATAGTTTTGAGTATGGTTACCTGAAGCCCAAACAGCATTTTTTCAATGACTTTCTTTCCCCCATTGTAAAATTTTCTTCAGCACTTGTGACAAAATCATATATATAAACAAAAAAATCAGATATATGTGTGACGCTATTTCTGAGGTGTTTATTTTTTTGGGGGGTGGGCATTATCTGGTGGTACACAGGACTTACTCATAGCTTTGTTCTCAGAGGTTACTCCTGGCTGGCTCAGGGGACTATATGGGGTGCCAGAGATGGAAGTGCTCTACACATTGTACAACTGCTGTGGTCCACTATTTCTGAGATTTTTGGTCTTCTACCATGCTGTTTCTATTCCTGTGAAGATCAAACTATTGTAATAACTATGTAATAAACCTAATCATTTGAGTAAGGTATGATTCCAATTACTTGATTATTCTTCAAAATTGTTGTAGTAACTCAGGATAATTTGCCTTCCCATGTCTCAATCTACATAAACATTGCTTAGATTTTGTTAAGAACTATATTAAACCTATATTTCTTTCTTTTTTTTTTTTTTTTTTTTTTTTGGTTTTTGGGCCACACCCGGCGGTGCTCAGGGGATACTCCTGGCTGTCTGCTCAGAAATAGCTCCTGGCAGGCACGGGGGACCATATGGGACACCGGGATTCGAACCAACCACCTTTGGTCCTGGATCGGCTGCTTGCAAGGCAAACGCCACTGTGCTATCTCTCCGGGCCTCAAACCTATATTTCTATTAGTGAAAATTTGATATCTATAACGACTCCACACACCCTAATCCCAACCTGAGGGAGCAGGTCTGGAGCAGGGGTCAAAGCAGGAAATAATCCAAACTAGGCTAGTGAGGATGAAACACATGTTTGGGACCTTTCCACCTCCTGGAGCTACAGGAAGAGGCTGGTAGAGACCACAGTATTTATTGGGAGATTAAGACCACCCCTATGGGCAGGGTTAGTAAAGGCAAAAGGCCAAGCCAGAAACATCTTCCCACTAAGTGGATCTTTGATGTGTAAAGAGGAAACCATCTTTGTTTAAGGTGAAGACTGGTCAACACAACAGACATCTCTACTTTGCTGAGATTTTAAATCCATGAATATGATGTTTATGTCTCTAATTATTCCGATATTTGATATCTTTCATTAAATTTGACTAGAAATCCTATGCATGTTTTAACTGTATACCATATTTTATTTTCTTTGGAATGATTGTAAATATAACTTTTTTGTTTCATTTTCCTAATTCATTGTGCAGTATTAGTGTATAGAAATGCAATTCATTTTTGTGTGTTGGTCCTAAATCTTTTTATTTTTTTGATTCTTGTGCCACACCCAGCAATACTCAGGGTTTTTTTCTGGCTCTGTATTCAGAAATCACTTCTGGCAGGCTCGGGGGACATAAGGGATGCTGGGTATCAAACCCCTGGTCAGCTGCATGCAAGGTAAATGTCTACCATTGTACTATCATTCTGGCCCCACATCCAAGGTTTAAAATAAATTTAGTGAGACTGTGAACCTATAGGCACTATTTGACAAGTAACTCTTGGACACTTAATACATTATGCTTTTATTTTCTTCTTGTTGTTTGGGGGCATATCCAGCAATGCTCAGGGCTTACTCCTGGATCAGTGCTAAGGGATCACTCCTGTTAGTTTTTAGAGGATCACATATGGTGTCTGGGATTGAACTCAGGGCGACCACATGCAAGACTTAACCTCTATGCTATCTCTCTAGCTCTTATCAATAACAGTAGCATTCTGTCATATTTTTTTTGTTTTTTTTTTGGGGGGGGGCACACCAGGTGACACTCAAGGGTTACTCCTGGCTATGCACTCAGATGTTGTTCCTGGCTTGGGATTATATGGCACACTGGGGAATCGAACCGCGGTCTGTCCTAGGCTAGTGCGTGCAAGGCAAATGCCCTACCGCTTGCGCCACCGCTCTGGCCCCCTGTCATAATTTTTTGTCAAAGTACGTGAGATATGGGTTGGAGTGATAGTACATATGATGGGGCTTTTGCCTTGCTGACCCAGGTTCAATCCCTGGCACTCCATATGGTCCTGTGAGCACAGCCAGGTGTGCACACCTTGAACTAAGAGCCAAGAATAAGTAAGCTCTGAGTTCAGAAGGGTATAGTTCAAAATCCAAGAAAACCAAAACAAACAAAAATACATGAGATAAAATACTAGTTTTGAGGGTGTTTTCTCTGTATTAGGTTTGGTTTTGGTATTAGGATAAGAGCTGCCTCATAAAATGAGTGAGAAGTTGTGCAAAACATATTTAACATAGCAGGTCCTCGGCAGGCAACTGAGAATTTGGATTTCAGAATGATTCCCACCATTCACAGAATTGATAAGTGTGGATCACTTTGCCTAAAAGTGAGTAAATGTGAGTAAATGTTACTTATGCTGATTTATTCAAATCCCTGTATTTTCAGTGTCAAAAGAGTTAAACTAGCAAGCTGGTGGCTGGAGATGTGATTCAGTAGCATGTATGAGGCCATTGTTTGATCCTCCAGAACCTCCAAAAATAGATAACTAGCCAGCTTGACTATCATCAAAGATCCATCCTTCCAGCATGGTCAGTTCTTAACTAGTGCCTGGGAATTTGAATTGGAGACAAGTCCCCACCATTCCCAGAGCTGATAAGAAGGAATTACTATTTCTAAACTTGCATAAACAATTGTTTTACGTTGAAAACTTTTTTTTCCTTTGAGAAGCCTGTCCTTTTGGTGTTAAGCAGAGGGTGACTACATGACCAGTTTCTTTCTGATAAGTACTTTGGGAACTGCATTTCGAATGAGCTTCCCTGATAGTTAACATTTCATAAATGTTGTCATAACTCTTAGCTGGAGGTCTTATGTATATCCTGTGTAACTTCACTAGGAAAGGACTGTTGGAAGCTTCAGCAGGATTTTTCTTGGCTTTATTCCCAGAATTTACATTTACCTTGTATCTTTGCAGAATTTACTTTATTCTCTATTTACTCTATTCTCTCAATCTTGAAAATTACAACCATGCACACAACTATATGTTGTGTTTTATGAGCCCACCAAGTGAATCATTGAACCTAGGAATGGTTTTGGGATCCCTAACAGAAGTGCCTCCTCCTGTTATGTATAACAGAGGAGATTGTATATAATTGGTACTGACATTTCTTTATTTTTGTGTGTATTAATTTTTTCAATCTTGGTAGAGTTTTCTAGTAGTCATGTGGACAGGGAATTTTATTTTATTTTATTTTTATTTAAACCATAGTAATCTAAGTCCTTCATCTCTGAATTTCAGATACACAGTAAAGAAGGGCCATTCCCACTACCAGTGTTGATTTCCTTCCACCTATGATCCCAGAGTGCATCCTATACCACCACCTTCTGTCCCCAAGGCCTGCCAATATAACAGGCCCATTTAAATTTAGATGGTTAATGTTTAGGTCTCTTGGTTCTATTGTTGTTGATTTTGGTTTGGATATTTAGTTCTGTCCTTTTTTCCCTCCACCAATGCATCTGAGACCACTTGGACGCTGTCCCCCAGCTTTTATTTTTTCCTTTCTTCTTAGTTTTATAGAAAAATGCAGAAATACGTGGTAAAACAAGGTAATCTGTGTCCCAAGGTTCTATGAAAAAGGTGGGAACCCCCTATTTAAAAGATAAAAAAGAAAAAATAAGAGAAAACAAAAGAAAAAAAAGGAGGAGCAGGGTTTCTTGGTTTATTTATTTTTGTATAGGCATAGTAAAAGTTGGGGAAAATAGAAAGGAAAAACCTTTGGCCTAAAAACAGGGAGACCCTACCCATGAAGCATCCTGCCATAAGACCACCTACAGGTGCCCCAGGCATACTAAATTGTCTTCCTTTTGCTCCCAATAAAAGTTTGTCTCAAGCAGTTGTCGAAATCAGGTTTCTGTAATTAGAGATCCTGTTCTTTTGCACAGATCTATGGACGTGGAACTATTATATAAAGAAATTTATGTTACAAATCCAACTTTTCATAATTACCAGACTGTTTAGATTATAAATTCCATATTGGTTGAGTTTTACTTGATTGTGATTTTCAAAAACATTGCTTCATTTTATCTAAGTTGTAGAATTTATTTACAAAAGGATTTTCATAATATATTTTTTTATTTTCCTTCCAGTGTCTATAAGATCTTCATAAGAATCCATGTCTCATTTTTGATACTAATGATTTAGGGATTTTGTTTTGTTTTGTTTGGGGGCCACACCCAGCAGTGCTCAGAGATTACTCCTGGCTCTGCACTCAGATATCACTCCTGGCAGGCTCAGGGAACCATATAGGATGTCAGGTATTGAATCCAGGTAGGTTGTGTGCAAGGCAAACGCTGTACCTACTGTACTTTGACTCCAGTCCTATTTTAAAGATTTGTATCATTTTTGATACAAAGGCTAAGACCTTGTCATAGCCACTCTTCCAAGAGTTTACAATTTGTTCTTTTCAAAGAAGCTGTTTTTTGTTTAATATTCTGTTATTTATTATTTTTATTTACTTCTGTATTATTTCTTTCTACATTTACTTTGAGGATATTTTATTTTCCTCTTCTATTCCTAATCTCTTGAGATGTGAATTTACATGATTAATTAGAGACCAAGTGCTTTACCTGCTGTACTGTCTTTCTAGTCCCAGTTGAGTTATTTTTGAAAGCCATTTTGTGAATTTCTTTCTTTTAATTCATGATTTTAGATGATTTGGCTTTTGTTTAATTTTGTTTGTTTTTATTTTTGGGTCATACCCAGTGATGCTCAAAAGTTACTCCTGGCTTTGGCTGGGGGATCGAACCACGGTCATTCCAGGGTAGCCACGTGCAAGGCAAACACCCTACCACTGCGCCACTGCTCCAGCCCCTAGACTATTTACCTTTAACAGTTATTTTATAGGTTAGGGCCAAAGTCTGACATGTTAGTAATTTCTTTTTATTTATTACTCCTTTTGTTATTCCTCTGTTTTCCTTTTCTTGCCTTACTGTGAATTACTTGAATATTTTTAGAATTCTGTTTTGAATTATTATTATTGGTGCTTTAAAATTATTATCATAAATGTATTAGATTTTTTATTATTTCCCTAGGAATAAAATATAGATGTATAACTTCTCCAAACCTCAACATTTTACCTATTCTAGTAATGAAAACTTCTTTTCATTTAGATCCTTTTTCCCTCTGACTTTTAAAATATGATTTTCTTTTTTTGTTTTGTTTTGTTTTTGTTTTGGGGTCACACCCAGTGGCACTCAGGGGTTACTCCTGGCTCTGCGCGGCATGTGGGGATTCAAACCATCGTCTGTCCTGGATCGGCTATGCGCAAGGCAAACGCCCTACCGCTGTGCTATCTCTCTGGCCCTAAAATATGATTTTCTTATCTTTTTCCTCTACATATACTAAAACCAATATTTGACTATATTATAATTTTTAAAAAGTTCAGCGGGTTTGAAAAAAAATCAAGGAAATTTTATATTTGATTATTTTGGGGGTCACACGCAGTGGTGCTTAAGGCTTATTGCTGGCTCTATGCTCAGAAATCACTCTTGGTGGTATTTGAGGAACCAAATGGGATGCTGGAGATTGAACCTCAAGTTGGTTGGTTCAAGGCAAGTGCACCACCCACTGTACTATCTCTCCAGCACCTGTAATTGATTTGTTTGTTTTTTTGAGCCACACCCAGTTTGCTCAGGGGTTCTGCGCTCAGAAATTATTCCTGGCAGGCTTGGGGACCATATGGGATGCTTGGGGCTTCAAAGCGGGTCGGCTACATGTAAGGCAAACACCCTATCGACTGTGCTATCCTAGCACAGTTTTGTTTTGTTTTGTTTTGCTTTGCTTTGCTTTTTGGCCCTCACCCAGTGACGCTCAGGAGTTACTCCTGGCTATGCACTCAGAAAATGCTCTTTGCTTGGGGACCGTATGGGACGCCAGTGGATCGAACCAGCAATCCGCGGTTACTGGTTACCGCGTGAGTGCAAGGCAAATGCCCTACTGCTTGCACCACCACTCCAGCCCCATGTAATTGATTATGTTTAATTTCTTATTATTTTTTGGTGTGGTGCCAGGGATAAGACCCAAGGCTTTGCACATGAAAGGCATGTATGTGCTCTGCCACTGAACCGCTATTTGTCATTATTGTTTGTTTGCCTTTTTGTTTTGTTTTGTTTTTGGGTCATACCTGGAAGCACTCAGGGGCTACTCCTGGCTCTATGCTCAGAAATCACTCCTGGCAGGCTCGGGGGACCATATGGGATGCCGGGATTTGAAACACCGTCCTTCTGTATGCAAGGCAAATGCCCTACCTCCTTGCTATCACTCCGGTCCCCTATACTATATGATTTTTTTTTTTTGGTTTTTGGGCCACACCTGGCGGTGCTCAGGGGTTACTCCTGGCTGTCTGCTCAGAAATAGCTCCTGGCAGGCACGGGGGACCATATGGGACACCGGTATTCGAACCAACCACCTTTGGTCCTGGATCGGCTGCTTGCAAGGCAAACGCCGCTGTGCTATCTCTCCGGGCCCACTATATGATTCTTAGGGGTTACTCTTGGGTTGGTACTAAAGAATCACTCCTGGAGTTACTTGGAGAACCATGTGGAATACTGGGGATCGAACCTGGGTTGGTTGCATATAAGGCAGGCCCTACCATTCTATACTATCCTTATGTCCCCTATTTGTCACAATTTTTATGCATTTCATTATTTTCTTCCTTTATGAATTTTCCAGTCTTCTTTTGTTTCTGTTCTGTTTGGAGATCTTTGTCTAGCTATTCACTAATGATAAGTCAGTTAGTGAAATTTTTATATAAATTTTCTGTCATCGGACAATATCTGTTTCCCCTTCAGTCCTGAAATGTACCTTTGACAAAAATGAAATTCAGATTTGATAATTCTATTTTGGGAAAGAACACATCTGATGGTCTTGATGTGCCAAGACCACTTCAAGAAGTGCTGAGGTACCATGTGGTACCAGGGAATAAACCCAGGATTCCAATTGACAAAGCATGCCTCCAGCCCTTTGAACCATTTCTCTGGTCCTCCGCACTGATAATTCTTTAATTTCATAATTAGAAAAATGCATCCATTTCTTTTTAGCTTTATGATTTATGACTTGCTCATGCGAAATCAGTTGTCATGTATATCAATGTTATTTTACTAAAAATGCATTTCTTTTCTCCAGCTGCTTTTAGGATTTTTTCCCCCTGTGGTTTTCAGTAGTTAATTATGACGGTTTTTAGGATGGCTATTGGTTTTTTTCTGTTTGAGTTTCTTGACCTGTTGATTTATGTATTTTGCCAATTTGGGGACTTATTTTTAGCTATTATTTCTTTGAATTCATTTTTAGTCCTACTTTTTTTCCTATCTCTGGGACTTCAGTGATGTAAATATTACTAATTTTGTGTTACTCAACATGTCGTTGTAATTCTAGTATTCTTTTTCTTCTCCATCATGTCTCTTCTATTCAGACCGGAGAAATTATAGTGCTCTCTCTTCAAGCTCAGTAATTCTGTCTTTGGTAATCTTTACTACTGAGTTTTTATCCAACGAGTTTTTATTTTAATTATTATATATTTCACTTCTGTCCTTTCCATTTGTTCTTTTTAGTAGCTTCTATTTTTTGTTTGTTTTGTATTTTGAAAGTCACACCTGGCAATGCTCAGGGACTATAGTTGGCTCTTTGCTCAGGAGTCATGCCCAGTACCATATGGTCCCCTGAGCAATGCTGGGCATGATTCCTAAGTAAAGAACCTGGGTCTTCCACATGAAAAGCATGTGCTCTAACTCACTGAACTATCTCTCTAGCCATGTAGCTTCTATTTCTTGACTGAAATTTTATTTATTTATATTTATTTCAAGAGTTGTAACTTATAACTTTACATTGAGGTGTTATTTATTGCTCTAAAATCTCTTCTAATATCATCTCAGTATCATTCATCTCAGGGGCTTTTATTGATAGTCTTTTGCCACTTAAGTTGTGTTATTATTTTTTGTTTGGGGGCCATATCTGGTGGTATTTGGGGATTACTTCTGGCTTTGCACTCAGAAATTTCTCCTGTCAAGTTCAGGGAATCCTAGAGAATGCCAAAGATCGAACCTGGGTCAGTCACATGTAAGACAAATGCCCTACCTGCTATGCTATTGCTCTGTCCCCCTAAGTTGTGTTTTAATTAATTCTGGGTATGATGAGTATTTTCCATTGTCTCCTGGAATTTTTTTTTTTTTTTGGTTTTTTGGGCCACACCCGTTTGATGCTCAGAGGTTACTCCTGGCTAAGCGCTCAAAAATTGCCCCTGGCTTGGGGGGACCATATGGGATGCCGGGGGAACGAACCGCAGTCCTTCCTTGGCTAGCGCTTGCAAGGCAGACACCTTACCTCTAGCGCCACCTCACCGGCCCTTCTCCTGGAATTTTGGATAATGTTAAGAGACTGGAAGCTAGTTAGATCTCTGTTTTAGCAAGTTGCTACCCTATTTAGGTTTACTGCACATGTCCTGGTCTACTTTTGTGGAAAATGATAATTTAGTTTTTTTGCAGTGTTGTTCTGGACTACTTTGTGTGCTCTTTGAAGCAACCTTGAAAACAATAGGAAGTAGTACACATAGTAGTTGTGTTTTCATAGCCTCAGGTGTGTTTATTGAGATCTTTGTATATTTGGGTCAGTCCAGTGTCTTTCTAGAACTTCTCATGCAGATTTAACCTTTATTGATTGATTGATTGACTGATTGGTTTTAGGACCACACCCACCAGTGCTCAGGAGTCACTCCTGGTGCTGCATTCAGAAATCACCCCTGGCAGGCTCGGGGACCATATGGGATGCCAGGAATCGAACCAGGTCCCTCCTGGGTCAGCCGCATGCAAGGCAAACACCCTGCTGCTGTGCTATCTCTCCAGCCCCTCTCATGCAGATTTAAGGCTTCTCTGAGTGTACTGTAGAAAGGAATGTATGTGAAGGGAGCCTGGCACTCTAATAATGGGTATGTTATAGCAGCACTGTAATCAGTGCTCAGGCCTTAATACTGACTCTGTGCTCAGGGATCATTTCAGAGACTATATAGAGTATCAGGGATCAAACTCAAAACAGTGGTGTACAAGGCAAACACCCTACCCACTGTGCTATCACTCTAACCCCCCAAAATTTGATACACTTATTGTAAAAAAGAAATTAAAAGGAAAAATGAATAAAATAAAGGCTTCTTTTCTCTTCCTTCACTCTCAAATTGGGAGGGTGAGGGGCACCAGCTGCCACTGGCAGATGAGGGTGAAAGTCCAGACTCCTGATCTGTCTCCACTGGCATGGCAACAGTATGTAGGGAGAGAAATTCTCTAGTTCCTCTGCTGATGCCAGGTGGGAGGGGAGCAGCAGATGTCAAGACTCCCCCATGAGCTCTCAGCTGATACTACTGTCAGAAGAGTAAAAGTACCTCCCGAGCCACCTGCCACTTGGTGGGGTCAGGAGATCCAGTGCCTCCCAGGGGTTTTGAGAGATGCCTGGCCTACTGAAGCTGAAAATGCTTGTTCACCCTGGCTTTTTGTTTGTTTGTTTGTTTGTTTTTGTTTTGGGGCCACACCCAGCAGCACGCAGGGGTTATTCCTGGCTCTGTGCTCAGAAATCACTCCTGGCAGGCTCGGGGGGACCATATGGGTTGCCAGAAATCAAACCCGGATCTGCCCCTGGTCGGCTGCATGCAAGGCAAACGCCCTACTGCTGTGCTATCGCTGAGGCCCTCATCCTGGCTTTTCTACTGCCATGGGGTAACCACATAGTACTACCACTGCATGGTTTTCTGACCTGGTAGCAGCTTTGCCACCAACAAGGATTGAGCATGTTTTCCCTCAATGCCTGGTGATGAGGTTCCTGTAAAATTCTCAGCTGGGGCTGGAGGAAAGTGCCTGCTTAGGCTGCCTTGGTATTGCTGGGACTCCCACTCAATATAGGCTTGTGCTGCAGGCAGGAAAGAAAAGCTAAAATTGCTCCTGCCAGCCACCTGCTGCTACTGAATGGAGGACTAAAGTCTATAGTCCTAGCTCAGTCTGCTGACCCCATGTTTTGGCTGGAGAGTAGGGCGAGTGTTGTCAAAAAAGGTTTCTCTATTACTGGACTGATTAGAGAGAAGTGGACCTTTTTGTCATGTGCCTTTTGTTTGGGGCGTGCATGCATGGGTGTGTGCGTGTGTGTGTGCGTGTGTGTCTGTGTGTGAATGTGAATGTGAATGTATGTCTGCTCTGCAGATTCTAGGTTGCAGCTTTCTCCAGCACTATCCTTGGAGACAGAAAAACCAGGAAACTCAGGGTTCTTGTTTCTTTAAGTCCTGAGGTCTCTAGCCAGAAGGTGGACACTGCCCTCTTTATGAAACTATGTACAAGGATTGAGATTGTATTTAGGAAAGACTAAAAAGAAATGAGTCTGTGCCATCTTGTCTGTAACATGAAGTTACTTCACAATACAAAAATAAATTAATAAAAATGACCCCAAAGAGATTGTTTCTATTGAAATACAAAAATAATTTCAAGTCTGGAGTTCAGTGTGCACCCTTAAAGCTCCAATAATAATTCCTCTTCTCTAATGTGTGACATGGACCTGATGGTGCTTGGACTTTGGTGGAGAGCTACTTCCAGATAGCTCAGAGGACTGTACTTCTCTTTGTTCAAACTGGTTGATGAAACTTCATGTAAGATCTTTCTTTAAACTGCTTGTACTATTGTGTACACATTAGGGTGGTGCAACTTGCCCAAAATGGGCTCAGGGGACCAAATGTGGAAAAGGAGAGCATGCGCGTGCGAGAGAAGGGGGGGTACATGATCACTCTTGGCAAGATCTATTTTCCTTTTCTCTCTTAAATAGAACAACACATTTTACATGATAAAAATCACTAATGGGGGGCCGGAGAAGTTGCGCTAGAGGTAAGATGTCTGCCTTGCAAGCGCTAGCCAAGGAAGGACCACAGTTCAATCCCCCGGCATCCCATATGGTCCCCCCAAGCCAGGGGCAATTTCTGAGCGCTTAGCCAGGAGTAACCCCTGAGCATCAAACGGGTGTGGCCCGAAAAACCAAAAAAAAAAAATAATCACTAACGGGCCCCATTTTCCTTAGACAAGTAAAAGAATGACTTTCCATATTAAGTTCATTAATCTGTTAATTAACATATGTAAAGCTGTTTAAAAATGGCCTGGAAAAATACATGATCCCTTACTGCTGCAAACCATTTCTCAGACTCAATAAGACCATGGTGTGGGACAAAAATGTGCCCTGAATCTTATCCCCCCAAGACTAGATCAAAAGACTTAATGGGGATATTGATATTTTCTTGGTATGTTTATTTCCTTAAGAGTTATAACTTTTTTTTGGTTTTTGGGTCACACCTGGCAGCTCTTAGGGGTTATCCTGGCTCTACTCTCAGAAATCGTTCCTGGCAGGCTCGGGGGACCATATGGGATACCGGGATTCGAACCACCATCCTTCTGCATGCAAGGCAAACACCCTACCTCCATGCTATCTCTCTGGCCTCAATAGTTATAACTCTGTTTTTTTATATTTTTGGGTTACACCCAGCAGCGATCAGGGGCTACTCCTGGCTCTACACTCAGAAATCACTCCTAGCCGGCTCGGGGGACGACATGGGATGCTGGGATTCAAACCACCGTCCTTCTCCATGCAAGGCAAATGCCCTACCTTCATGCTATCTCTCTGGCCCCAAGAACCATAATTTTTATAATACAAGTGTGTCTTCCACTGGGAACATTTGTCATGGGGACTTGACTTAGATCTCATGATCAGACAGTGACTATTCATCCCAGAACCCTGGATCCCAACCTTAGAATTGGCACAATTCCCTGCAGCAGCAACAAGAATCAGACACCCCCCAGGGGATTCTGTAATACCGATCATTGTACCAGGGTAGGTTGATACGACACCCTAACGATGGGGAAACAGGAGCAACTTAATCTAAGGGCAGGTTGCCCTATATCATCACCTAAAGGTGAAATGAAATCAGAAGACCCTCCTTTCTAGGATCTGTGAAAAACAAAGATCACTTATTACAGAAGACTGAATACATCAACCATCACTGAGCAGAACTTTTCCCAGGACCATAAAGAAAGAAAGACTCTATCCTAAACTTTGTTCTAGGATCTGTGAAAAAAAACAAACAAACAAACAACAAGATCTCTAATTACAGAGGACTGACTTTGATAACCAGGACTGGCACCATAAAGAAGAATTGGAGGGCCCGGAGAGATAGCACAGTGGCGTTTGCCTCGCAAGCAGCCGATCCAGGACCAAAGGTGGTTGGTTCGAATCCCGATGTCCCATATGGTCCCCTGTGCCTGCCAGGAGCTAAGTTATTTCTGAGCAGACAGCCAGGAGTAACCCCTGAGCATTGCTGGGTGTGGCCCAAAAAACAAAACAAACAAAAAAACAACAACAACAAAAAAAGAAGAATTGGGTTTTTAAATTATTATTCTGAAGGCATAAAATTTAAATACTGATGTAAGACAAAGGGTGGGCCTGATCTGCAAGTCAGTTTATTAATCCTTTGTTGTTTTGGAAAAGCACCTCTATATTCGGGAATCACTCCTGGCGGGGCTCAGGGTGGGGTGCCAGAGATTAAAAAAAAAAAAAAACCTGTATTACAGCAAAGTGCCAGACAAGAACTCTACCCACTCTTCTATCTCTCCAGTACATAGTTTTCTTTTCTTTTCTTTTCTTTTTTTTTTTTTTGGTTTTTGGGCCACACCCGGTGGTGCTCAGGGGTTACTCCTGGCTGTCTGCTCAGAAATAGCTCCTGGCAGGCACAGGGGACCATATGGGACACCGGGATTGGAACCAACCACCTTTGGTCCTGGATCAGCTGCTTGCAAGGCAAACACCGCTGTGCTATCTCTCCGGGCCCAGTACATAGTTTTCTAATCTCCAATGAAACCATCTCGAAGCTTCTTTCCTTACTTTCCCTTTCTTTTGGTTTCCCTTGAAGTCAGCCATTTGCTCTCCTGTCCATTGCTTTCAACTTTGCATGAAATCTGCACTCACTACACTGGGTGATGGGGATGCCCCTGATGCTTCAGATCCAACCTGGGATCTACTTGTGAAGTATGTGTATTACAATTCTTTTTGACACTGCCCAACCCAACATTTTGAAAATAATAAAGTTTAAATATAGCTCAGCAATAGGGCACATGTGGGAAACACTTAAATGAATATTCAGCAATGCAAAAAGAGAAAAATTAGATGGGGCTGAAGAGATACAGTATAGCAGGTAGGGATCTTGCCTTACACACAACTGAGCCCTGGTTCTATACCCCAGGATCCTGTATAGTCTCTCTTGCACTGTCAAAGACTTGGAGTTTTGTACCCGCCTCCGTTTCTGCCCTTTAATGGGAGAGACTCCGGCCAGCAGCTTTCTCTCAACCAGGACAGAAGGTAGAAGGCGAATACAAATAATTCGCAAGTGTTAAGCTCTTTTGTGAACACCTAGAAAATTAAGCCATAGAAGTTAATAATAAAAAGCTCAAGCTGAATTCCTGTCAAGAGGTTTATTGAGAGAACAAGCAGAGTTTTTATAGCCTGCTTAGTGGGAGGAGCAAAAACATAGGATTGAAACTTAAACCAATCAGATTTGTACAGGTACAACGATTTTTAACCAATGGGAGTAGACACATTTTGATGGCGGGAAGGATAAGGAGAAACCTGGCAGGATGGGGGGAGGGGAAGCAAATCCTTAAACAAATAGTTAATAGATCTTTCTTTTGTGCAAGCAAATAAGGATTACAATTTAAACCTTACAAAAACCTATCTATAACTATGCTTGAGAGCAGTTACAAAAAACAGGTTCCATGGAAGGGTTTAAGGAATCTAGTTAGGCCAGATTCTCTGTGGTGAGCTAAATTTATTTGCAGGGTTCTTTTGGCTCAGGGCTATGCAAACTTTTGGCTTGAATCAGGCAGCAGTGAAAAATCCATTCAGAGTTCCATTAAACATGTGGGTGCTCGGTCGCTCACAGAGTTTGACAACGAACATGTCCAGAGCCTGTAGTCAGTCTCATGACAGTATGCTTCAAGAGTGAAGACACCCTGTATCTCTTAGGTCAAGGGAATATTCTTTCTAATTTCCCAATACTTACTGTGCCTATGCAAAACAAACAAACACACACACAAACCAAAACAAAACAAACGCCACATCAGCCCCCTTTTTCTCTTTTTCTTTTTTCTTCTTTTAAATTTATATTTATAGCTTCTAGACAGGGGCTCCCATCTGTTTTCTTTTTTTAACAGAACCATAGCACATGGATATCTTGTTCTGCTTTATATTTCTTTTTTTTACATATTTCTATGGATTCCTACAAATTGAGAAAAAAGTGGATGGTACCAGGGGCAAAGTGGTCTCATGAGGATTGAGTGGAAATAAAAAATGATCAGACTTAAATACCCAAACCAAAGGCAAAGACAATAGAATCAAGAGACTCAACTGACAAAAAAAGCTATACTTACAAAAGACCTATCACAGGCGCCGGAGAGATAGCACGGAGGTGGGGCGTTTGCCTTGCATGCAGAAGGACAGTGATTCGAATCCTGGTATCCCATATGGTCTCCCGAGCCTGCCAGGAGAAATTTCTCAGCTTAGATCCAGGAGTAATCCCTGAGCGCTGGCAGGGTGTGACCCCCCCCAAAAAAAAAGACCTATTACACTAGCAGTCCAGGAGGTTAAGGGTGGAGGTATGAGATGTATGCTGGGAAAAGTAGTGGAGGGAGGTCAAACCTGGTGGTGGGAATTAGACTAATTCACTACTGTCACTATACCTTAAATATAACTGTAAAAGAATTGTAATTCACATTGGTCTCGATAAAAATTATTTAAAAAATTAAATACATATTAAGTTGTATTTTTTGTCTTTTGGGCCACACCAGGCAGTGCTCAGGGCTTACTTTTGGCTAGATGCTTAGGAATCACTTCTGATAGTGCTCAGAGATCACAAAAATCTGGATCAGCTGTGCACAAAGCAAGCACCCTATCTGCTCAGGCCTGAAGACTAAATTGATAATGCCAATGAGGTAGTTGGGAATGAGAATGAAAGGATTTTAGATTTATTTCAATTTTTCCAGGGGAAGAAAATAAAATGGTTTTATTTGTATAATTAACATTTTATAATAAATATTACCATACAATGTATCTGCTATGCTCCATGAAAGTGCCAGATACGGAGAAAAGTTCCTTTCATTCCCATCTTGATGAGTTGTTTTTTTTTTTTTATCAAGAATGGGTATTGGACCTTATCAAATGCTTTCTCTGCATCCATTGATATGATCATATGGTTTTTATTTTTCTTTTTGTTGATATAATGTATTATGTTGATTTATTTACATATGTTAAACCATCCTTGCATTCCTGGAATGAAACCTACTTGGTCATGGTGTATGACCTTCCTGATGAGGCATTGAATCCTATTTGCTAGGACTTTGTTGGTGATCTTTGCATCTGTGCTGATCAGGGATATTAGTCTGTCTTTTTTTGCAGTGTCTTTGTCTGATTTTGGTACCAAAGTGATGTAAGCTTCATAAAAACTATTCAGGAGGGTTCCTGATTTTTCAATTTCACCAAAGAGTCTGAAAAGGATTGGTAGTAGTTCCTCTTGAAAGGTTTGAAAGAATTCATTAGTGAATCCATCTGGGCATGGGCTTTTGTTTTGGAGAAGACTTTTGATTACCATTTTAATTTCCTCAGTAGGGATGGGTCTGTTTAGATATGTTAGATCATCCTGTTTTAACTGTGGAAGATTTTGAGTCCAAGTATTTATCAATTTCTTCCAGGTTCTCATGTTTTGTCTCATAGAGTTTCTCAACATAGTCTCTGTTCTCTCTTTGAATATGTTCAGTATCTCTACTGATCTCCCCCTTTTCATTTTAAATCTGGTTTATTTAGTTCCTCTCTTCCCATTTCTTTGTGAGTTTTGCTAGTGGTTTATCAATCTTGTTTATTTTTTTTCAAAGAGCCAACATTTGGTTTGCTTTCATTGACCTTTCATATACTTTTATTGATTTCATTGATTTCTATCTATTTTGGGTTCCTTTTGTTGATCATTTTCCAATTTTATAAACAGTGTCATTAAGCTTTTTATATAGGCCCTTTCTTTCTGATATGTGCTTGCAAAGCAATAAATTTTCCTCTTATCACTGCTTTTGCTGTGTCCCATAAATTCTGGTAATTTGTGTCTTCATTGTCATTTGTTTCCAGGAATGTTTTGATTTTCTCTTTGATTTCATCTCTGACCCACTGGTTGTTCAGTAGTGAGCTGTTTAATTTCCAGTTGTTAGAGTTTTATTTTCTATGTTTGTAGTTCACTTCTAATTTCAGTGCCTTGTTATTTGATAAGGTTGTCCGTACAATTTCACAAATTAGTCAAGGCCCTCTACCACAAACCAATGGCAAATATTATTTTCAATGGAGATTATAGAAAGCCTTTCCTCTAAAATCTAGTACAAGACAAGTCTGCCATCTCTCACCACTCCTATTTAACATAGTACTGGAAGGAAGTTCTTGCCATAGCTATTAGGCAAGGAAAAGATATCAAGGGCACCCAAATAGGAAAGGAAGTAACCAAGCTCTCACTGCAGATGACATGATACTATATTTAGAAATTCCTAAAGCTTCTACCAAAAGGCTTCTTGAAACAAGAGAGTCATATAGCAAAGTGGCAGGCTACAAATTTAACACGCAAAAATCAATGGACTTCTTGTATACCAATACTGATAGAGAAGAAATGGACAATAAAAAACAAACCCATTCACATTAGTGTCACATAAACTCAAATATCTTGGAGTCAACTTAACTAAAGAGATGAAACACCTATACAAGGAAAACTACAAAACCCTGCTCCAAGAAATAAAAGAGGATACACAAAAATGGAGACACATACCTTACTCATGAATTGGTAAGATTAACATCATTAAAATGGCAATACTCCCCAAAGCATTGTACAGATTTAATGCAATCCCTCTAAAGATACCCACGACATTCTTCAAAGATGTGGATCAAATACTTCTGAAATTCATTTGGAAAAATAAACACCTGCGAATAGCTAGAGCAACTATTGGGAAAAGGAGTATGGGAGGCACCATTTTCTCAAAATTTAAATTGTATTGCAAAGCAATAGTCATTAAAACAGCATGGTATTAGAACAAAGACGAACCCTCAGATCAGTGGAATAGACTTGAGTGTTCAGAGAATGTGCTCCAGATATACAATAAATTAACTTTTGACAGAGAGGCAAGAAATTCAGAATGGAGCAAGGAAAGCCTCTTCAACAAGTGGTGTTGGCACAACTGGTCAGCCACTTGCAAAAAAGCGAACACAGACCTCCATCTAACACCATGCACAAAGGTCAAATCCAAATGGATTAAAGACCTTGATATTAGGCCTGAAACCATAAGGTATATGGTTTCATAAGGTATATATAGAACAACTTATAGGTAAAACACTCCATAACATTGAGACTAAAGGCATCTTGAAGGAGGAAACAGCACTCTCCAAACAAGTGGAAGCAGAAATAAACAAATGGGACTATATTAAACTGAGAAGCTTCTGCACCTCAATGGAAATAGTGCCTAAGATACAAAAGCCCTCACAGAATGGGATAAGCTATTCACTATCAGATAAGGGGTTAAGGGCCCGGAGAGATAGCACAGCGGTGTTTGCCTTGCAAGCAGCTGATCCAGGACCAAAGGTGGTTGGTTCCAATCCCGGTGTCCCATATGGTCCCCTGTGCCTGCCAGGAGCTATTTCTGAGCAGACAGCCAGGAGTAACCCCTGAGCACCACTGGGTGTGGCCCAAAAACCAAACCAAACCAAACCAAACCAAACAAAAAAAAACAGATAAGGGGTTAATATAAAAATATACAAGGTACTGACAGAATTTAACAAGAAAAAAATTTAACCCCATCAAAAATGGGGAAAAGAAATGAACAGACACTTCCTCAAAGAAGTGATTGGCACACATCACAAAGAATGAAAACAAACAGTGCTGGCAGGGATGTGGAGAGAAAGGAACTCTTATCCACTGCTGGTGGGAATGCCGTCTAGTCCAACCTTTATGAAAAGCAATATGGAGGAGATTTCTCCAAAAACTGGAAATTGAGATCCCATATGATCCAGCTATACCACTCCTAGGGATATACCCTAGGAACACAAAAATACAATACAAAAATCCCTTCCTCACACCTATATTCATTGCAGCACCATTTACAATAGCCACACTCTGGAAACAACCAAGATGCCCTTCAACAGATGAATTGCTAAAGAAACTATGGTACGGGGCTGGAGAGATAGCATGGAGGTAAGGCGTTTGCCTTTTATGCAGAAGGTCATCGGTTCGAATCCCGGCGTCCCATATGGTTCCTCGTGCCTGCCAGGAGCAATTTCTGAGCATGGAGCCAGGAGTAACCCCTGAGCACTGCTGGGTGTGACCCAAAAACCACACACACACAAAAAGAAACTATGGTACATATACATAATGGAATCTTATGTAGCCATCAGGAGAGATGAAGTCATGAAATTTTCCTATACATGGATGTACATGGAATTTATTATGCTGAGTGAAATAAGTCAGAGGAAGAGAGATAGATGCAGAATAGTCTCACTCATCTATGGGTTTTAAGAAAAATAAAAGATATTCTTGCAATAATTTTCAGAGACAAAAGAGAGGAGGGCTGGAAAATCCAGCTCACGACATGAAGCTCACCACAAGGAGTGATGAGTGCAGTTAGAGAAATAACTACATTGAGAACTATGTGAACAATGTGAATGAATGAGGGAAGTAGAAAGCCTGTGCATAGTACAGGCAGGGGGGTGGGGAGGAGGAAGATTTGCAGCATTGGTGATGGGAATGTTGCACTGGTGAATGTGGTGTTCTTTACATGACTGAAACCCAACCACAATCATGTTTGTAATCAAGGCATTTAAATAAAAATATTTTTTAAAAAAAGACTTGTCTCCTCTGGCTGACATCCCTGGGTGAATTCCAGAATGGGTGGCAAAGTCCCTCCTTGCTGGGTGGATCTCAGAAGTTTGCACATCTGACCTGTGCCATATTAAGGGCCACACCACAGCTTCTGAAGTATGTGGAAAGATAAGCAGCTATGTGGCAGATCTACCTCAAGAAATTACACATTGCTCACAATTATGCTTCCAGTATTCATTCTGTGAGAACAGGCAGAGAAGAAAGCAACCCTCAGCTTATTCCCTCCGCTCTTCTAGGGTGGTTAATTACAAAGAGTAAACTACAACATAGCAAGAACACCAGAAAACCAAAGGGAAAACACATTGAATCCCACTATGTTTAATGAGTGAAAACAAAATCACTGATGACAGACACAACAGTAAATCCTCAGACAATGTATTTAGTGACATCATGATGAGGATAATCAATGAGTTCAAAGTAAGTTAGCACAGGTAATCAGCAAAGTACAAGAACACACAAGAGTTGAAATGAAAACGACAACAACTACAATCAGAAATTACAGAATTATTTCTGTCATGGTATGACATGGGGCAGGAAACTTCTCGGCTAGTTGGCTTCCTGGGAGTGTCTGCAGTTCACATTACTCACCGTGTTCATGTTGGTGCCTACCTTGGTATGGATTGAACGGTTTGGCAGCAAAGGGTAGTTTATGAGAAAGAAATAGACTGAGTTACAAAAGAGGGTACAAAAAAGGCCCAGGGGCAGAGCAACTTCTAGATCTTGTTATCTTGCAGTTGTATTTGCTGTTTCTCCATGCTGTTCTGTTCTTACTCTGATTCTTCCCAAGCCAGAATTTAACATAAATCACCTGAGAGGCAGGGTTAACATAATTAAGGTTATTTGTGCTAATTAACTCAGAAACGGTAAAAGTAAAAAGTGATGTTACAGGCGTCTATAATTTTACAGATGACAACACATGGTAGGTATATAGAAAAGTGTCAATAGAATCTCTGCATAGCAGAATAACAGCAGCTGAGCAAAAGATCAAGGAGCTTTGAGATGATGATGAAACTGCTAGGAAACAGCAGGAAGTGGAAAATTGTTGAAAAGAAATGAACTGCATTCCAAAGAACTATGGGAGGAACAATATAAGAATCATTGGAATTCTTGAAGAATAGCAGGCATATCTGATGAAGAAACAATGCCAAAGAAATTATTGAGGGGCTGGAATGACAGTACAGTGGGTAGGGCATTTGCCTTGCACACAGCTGCCCCAGGTTCAGTCCTAAGCACCCCATATTGTCTTCAACAATAGCAACAAAATGGTATTTGTGAAATGAAAAGGCAGTATAAGGAATGGGGAAAATATTTGCAAATCATATGCCTGATAAAGAAGGGATTAATATCTAATGCATATAAAGAATGTATACAGGGCCCGGAGAGATAGCACAGCGGCATTTGCCTCGCAAGCAGCCGATCCAGGACCTAAGGTGGTTGGTTCCAATCCCGGTGTCCCATATGATCCCCCGTGCCTGCCAGGAGCTAAGCTATTTCTGAGCAGACAGCCAGGAGTAACCCCTGAGCATAGCTGGGTGTGGCCCCCCCAAAAAAACAAAAAACAAAACAAAACAAAAGAATGTATACAACTTAACAACATGCCAACAAAACAAAACAAAACACCTAACAAAGAATCCAATTTTAAAATAAGCAAAACATGGGGCTTGAGAGATAATACAGGGAGTAAGGTGCTTACCAGCATGGTCAACCTGGGTTTATTCTCTAGTACTGCATATTGTCCCCTAAACAAAGCCAGGAACGATTTCTGAGTATAAAACCAAGAATAATCACTGAGCACAGTTGGTAATGCCAAATAAAGAGACCAAAGATAACAGGTTGAGCATGCTTTTTTTTTCAGGTCACACCCGGCGGCGCTCAGGGGACACTCCTGGCTCTGTGCTCAGAATTGCCCCTGGCTTGGGGGACCATATAGGATACCGAGGATCGAACTTGCCTCTGTCCTGGGTCAGCCATGTCCTGCCACTGTGCTACCGCTCCGACCCACAGGCTGGGCATGGTTTGCATGAGGAAGGCCAAGTTTCAATATCAGGCATAGTATGGTCCCCAAAACACTGCCAGAAGTGACCTCCAGACATAGAGGTGGAAGTAGCCCCTAAGCACCACTGAGTGTGGAACCAAAACAAGTACAAATGGACAAAGGACCTGATAAACATCTTTCTTTTTTTTCTTTTTGGTTTTTGGTTTTGGGGTCACACCCAGAGCCGCTCAGGGATTACTCCTGGCTCTGTGCTCAGAAATCGCTCCTTGCAGGCATGGGGGACCATATGGGATGCCGGAATTTGAACCAACATCGGTCCTGGGTCAGCAGCATCCAAGGTAAATGCCCTACCGCAGTGCTATCTCTTTGGCCCCATTTATTTCTAAAGAAAATATACAGGTTTCCAATAGGTAAATGAAAATATACTCAATATTACTAGTCCATGGAAAAATACAAATCAAAATTCACAATGATATTACATCAGAACTGCTAACATGAAAAAGACAAGAGAGGCATCACCTAACGGTGAGGTGAAATCAGAAGAACCGCCATTAGGATTTGTGGCAAAAATCTTGATCACTAATTACAGAAGACTGACTACAACAATCGTGACTGAGCAGAACTTTTCCTGGGACCATAAAGACTTTATCCGAGGCATCATCCTAGGATCTGTGCAAAAAACCAAGATCTCAAATTACAAAGGACTTGACAACCACTGCTGAGGATCCTCAAAGAGCTCCCAGAATGAGGAATTCATTCCCATTCCCCTATCCCCTTGGAGGGGAAAGAGATCTTGGTGATATTTATCCGCGGCAAATAATCCACACATTCAGGAGGGTAAAAGGGGCAAAAAGGTCCTATGTAAAGTTCTTTGTCAGCCGACTATCAGCTCCAAAAAAATCTCGAGCCAGCCAGTAAACTGCTCCAAAAGACCCCGAGCACCTCGCTTCCGAACTATTTATTCCGCTCTCCACAGCGCCCCCCACCTGGCAGGACGAAAGTGGGAAAACAGGAAGAGATACTAATATTTTTTTTATTTTTTATTGTGGCTGAAATCTTTCACAAATCTTTTACAAATCTTTCACAGTAATATTTAAGGTACATAGTGACAGAAGAGATAATAATCTTAAGAAATGCTTTCATATATAACAATTCCCCCTTCTTTAGTAAAGATACAAAAAGTAGTAAAGATACAAAAGTAGGTAACATATCCTATACTTATAAAAGGGACAACTAAGCAATAATAAAAGGGTAGCTGTTTGCATAAGCAAACACAGGGAAATCACAGGGAAAAGTAAAGAAAAATTTCTAACCTAAATACAGGGTGTCCAAAAGGAATCAACTATAAGCTTCAGAGATGACAGATCTACGACGTAACAAATCGTGACTGAGCAGAACATTTTCTGACAGCATAAAGAAAGACCTTGGGGTTTGACAACTAACATATACGGAGCCTGTAGTCGGTCTCATGACAGTATGATTCAAGGGTAGAGACAGCCTGTATCTCTTAGGCCAAGGGAATTTTCTTTCTAATTTCCCCAATATTTACTGTGCCTATGCAAAAACAAACAAACAAACAAAACCAAAATACAACAGCAACAACAACAACCAAATTTGCCACATCTGTCCTTCATTTTTAAATTTTTTTTCTATTTTTTCTTCTTTCTTTTTATTTTTTCTTCTTTCAATTTTTTTTTTGGTTTTTGGGCCACACCTGGCAGCGCTCGGGTTACTCCTGGCTGTCTACTCAGAAATAGCTCCTGGCAGGCACGGGGGACCATATGGGACACCGGGATTGGAACCAACCACCTTAGGTCCTGGATCGGCTGATTGCTAGGCAAACACCGCTGTGCTATCTCTCAGGGCCCTATGCCTCATATTTCTATGCTTTCCTACAAACTGAAAAAAAAAGTGTATGGGACCCAAGGGGCCAAGCGGTCTCAGGAGCATTGAGTGGAAATAAAAAATGGTCAAACCTAAATACCCAAACCAAAATCAATGACAATAGAATCAAGAGACCCAAACTATGACAAGCTATACACAAAAGGTACTTGTTACGCGTCCAGAGGGCTATGGGTGGAGGTATGGGATGCATACTGGGAACTATGATGGTGGGAGGTCAACATTAGTTGTGGGAATGACCCTGATTCACTGTCACTGTGTACCTAAAATACAACTGTGAAAGACTTGTAATTCACATTAGTCTCAATAAAAATTATTTAAAAAAGACTAGAGAGGGGGCAGGAGAGATAGCATGGAGGTAAGGCATTTGTCTTTCATGCAGAAGGACAGTGGTTCGAATCCTGGCATCCCATATGGTCCCCCAAGCCTGCCAGGAGCTATTTCTGAGCATAGAGCCAGGAGTGACCCCTGAGCACTGCCGGGTGTGACCCAAAAACCAAAAAAAAAAAAAAGACTAGAGAGATAAATGCTGATATGGATATAGAGAAAGGGGAACCATTATATAGTATTGGTGAGATTAAAGATTTGTATATCCACTATGGAAAACAACATGTCAGTTCCTCAAAAAATTAAAACAATACCATTTCTGGGACTATATTTGAAAAAAAATGAAGACATTTAACCCCATCCAAAAATGGGGAGAAGAAATGAACAGACATTTACTCAAAGAAGAAACACAGATGGCCAAAAGACACATGAAAAATGCTTCACAGGGCTGGAGCTATAGCACAGAATGTTGATTCCACCCAGGATCAACCCAGGTTTGATCTCCAGCATCCCATATGGTCTTTGGACCTTGCCAGGAGCACTTTCTGAATGCAGAGCCAGGAGTATCATGAGTGCCACAAGGTGTGGCCAAAAAAACAAACCCAAACAAATGTAAAAGCTCCACATCACTAATCATCTGGGAGATGAAATCAAAGCAACAATGAAATACCATCTCACACCACAGAGACTGGCACACATCAAAAAGAACAAAAACAACTAGCTAGCATTAATGCAGGCAGATAGGGACTCTCATTCACTGTTGGAGGGAATGCAGACTGATCCAACATTTTTAGAAAACAATATGGATATTCCTCAAAAAAAAAACCCTGGAAATTGAGTTCCCATAAGATCCAGCAATACCACTCCTAAGGATATACCCTAGGAACCCAAAAAACACCATGCAGGAAAGTCCTCTGCATTCCTATGTTCATCGCAGCACTATTTACAATAGTCAGTATCTGGAAACAACCCAAGAGCCAGAGAACAGATGAGTGACTAAAGAAAATGTGGTACAGCTACACAATGGAATACTATGCAGCCATTAGGAAAATGAAATCATGAAATTTGCTTATTTACATATATATGGATATGGAGAGTATTATGCTAAGTGAAATGAGTCAGAGTCAGAGGGTGAGGGGGTAGACATAGAATAATATCACTCATTTGAGGAATATAAGAAAATAAAAGGCAGTATGGTAATACTATCCAGAAAATAGAGATGTGTGAGAGGAGGACCAGGCTATGGTAGGAAGCTTGCCACAAAGAGTGGTGAGTGCAGTTAGAGTAGAGAAAGGTCCACTGTGATAATGATAGTTGGAACTGATCACTCTGCAGAAGGACTGAGGGCTGAAAGGGGATAAAGTATGCATGGTACCCCTTCATTAACAATAGTGCAAACCACAGTGTCAAAAAAGAGAGAAAGAGAGAGAGAAGTAAAATTTCTGTTCCAGAGGCAGGCAAGGGGGAATGTGGGGGGGGGGGAAACTGGGGACATTAGTGGCAGGAATTGTGCACTGGTGAAAGGTGGTGTACAATGTATGACTCAAACTCAATCATGAACAATTTGATAATTAGTGTATAAATCAAGTAATCAAATTAAAATAAAGATTATAGCAGTTAAAAATGAAGATACTATATCAAAGAGATGTTGTCACCTCCACTTTTTTTTGGGGGGGGCCACACCCGGCGGTGCTCAGGGGTTACTCCTGGCTGTCTGCTCAGAAATAGCTCCTGGCAGGCACGGGGGACCATATGGGACACTGGGATTCGAACCAACCACCTCAGGTCCTGGATCGGCTGCTGGCAAGGCAAACACCACTGTGCTATCTCTCCGGGCCCCACCTCCACATTCTTAACAGCATTATTTACAAGAGCCAAGGCATGGAAGTAATTTAAGCAGATGAATGGATATATATGTGATATAGGAAAATCTGTATATATAAATGTACATAAACAATGATATTATTGAACCACAAAACAACTTGCATTGGGCCAGAGAAATTCTAAAGAAGGTATGGTGCTTACCTTGCATGCTGCTGACTGCTGATCCATTTCAGGCACTGAATGTGAACCCAGAGCAACACCAAGAATAATTCCTGAGCACAGAGCTAGGAGTGAGCTTTGAGCACTTCTGGGTTTTTACCCAAACACAAAACCCAACTAGATAAGCTTTGATGGTATTATAAGTGAAAGAAAGAAAACAAATTCTTTATGATCTCACATATATGTGGACTCTACAAAACAAATTTAAGGGGCTGTAGCAATAGCCAATGGGTATGGTGCTTGCCTTCCATGTGGCCAACCCGGGTTCAATCCCCAGCATCCCATATGTTCCCCTGAGCCCACCAGGAGTGATTCCTGAGCACAGAGCCAGGAGGAATCCCTGAGCATTGCCAGGTTTGGCCCAAAATAAAAAAATAAAAAACAAAGAAAATAAAAAAACTAATAGGTTTGGGCTGGAGCAATAGCACAGAGGATAAGGTGATTGTCTTGCACAGGGCTGAGCTCATCCATATGGTCATTCCAAGCCTGCCAGCAGTAATTTTTGAGCAAAGAGTCAGAAATAATCCTTGAACACCACCAGGTGTAGGCCTTCTCACTCCCTGAAAAAACCTAATAAGTTTTACTGAATTTATGGTTACTTACAGGTGGGGTAGAGGAATGGAAACTGGATGGAAGTGGTCAAAAGGCACAAACTACCACTTGTAAGAAAAATGCAATGTATAACATGACTACAGTTAACGCTGTTATATGTAATATGAAAGCTATTGGAGTAAATCCTGAGTTGTAGAGATAGTACAGCGGTTACAGCACAAGCCTTGCAAGCTGGGTTCAATCCCTGGCATGCCATATGGTTCTCTGAACTGACCAGGAGTGATTCCTCAGCACAGAGGCATAACATATCCTGAGCATTGCCAATGTGATCCAAATTTTTTAAAAAAAGTGTAAATCCATAGATCTCTTAGTAAAAGGAATATAGCACATTTTTCTTTTCTTTTTAAATTTCCTTTTAATTTTTAAAAATTGAGTATCATGGGGCCGGAGAGGTGGCGCTAGACGTAAGGTGTCTGCCTTGCAAGCACTAGCCAAGGAAGGACAGCGGTTCGATCCCCTGGCATCCCATATGGTCCCCCCAAGCCAGGGGCAATTTCTGAGCGCTTAGCCAGGAGTAACCCCTGAGCATCAAAAATTTTTTTTGAGTATAATGGGGTTGGAGAGATAGCATGGAGGTAAGGCATTTGCCTTTCATGCAGAAGGTTGTTGGTTCAAATCCCAGCATCCCATACTGTCCCCCGAGCCTGCCAGGAGCGATTTCTGAGCATAGAGCCAGGAGTAACCCCTGAGCGCTGCTGGGTGTGACCCAAAAATCAAAAAAAAAATTGAGTATCATGCTAACTGAAATGTATCAGAGAGAGACATAGAAGTATTGTTCTTTTTCTCATATTTCTATGAAATGATGGATGTTTACTAAATTTATTGTCTTAATCATAATATATGTGTAATTCATGCTGTATATCTTAAATATAGAGATGAATGTCAATTATATCTCAAAAAACTAAAAATGGGCTAAGCCAATCTAATTTAAATAGCATTTATTACCAATCACATTTTATAAACACTAGGTATATTACATACAAAAACTAAACATAC
Source organism: Suncus etruscus (assembly GCF_024139225.1). Lineage (NCBI taxonomy): Eukaryota > Metazoa > Chordata > Mammalia > Eulipotyphla > Soricidae > Suncus > Suncus etruscus. The sequence continues at coordinate 49,452,093 of NC_064868.1, read as the reverse complement.
AGAAGTAAAAAGAACAGTAGTATTAAGAAAAGCTAATATAATGTTTAAACATGATTAACTTAATAAAATTACTAACAGTTCATTGATGATGATTTTTATAAAGTCAAAAGCTATTCAGAAATAAAATGTACCATAAATGAAAAATAATTCTACAATTACATAGCTTAGAATTATAGCGACAATTACCATAGAATGACTTACTTTAAAAATCTTTTCAGACATGCAGAAGTCAAATCAGTGTCCTTAGAAACAATAAAATTGGACAAAAGCTCTCCTTTTAATTTCATTTGTATTTTATTCTGCACCTTAAACCAGGGTCCTGTACATGTGAAGCATGTATATATTCTACCACTGTACTTCAACCAAAAGCTCTCATCTAACTAAGTATATAAAACTTTAGACTTTGGTTAATAGACACTAAACTTAGTTGAAATTTAAAAATTATTGTCTTCTCTTACACATTCCTGAGTTTTGTTAAAACATTATAGACAAGATCAAGAACTCAATGTATAGTTTTTCTTTTTTGAAAAGCACAGTACTTCGATAATTTTAAACATGAATAATAAGGTTTACAATATAATCATATTAGAAGCAATGTTTAGCTTAACAATGGTTAAAAGGACTTCTGATCATTACTTGCAAAGTTAATTTGTAAATTAAAATCAAAATTATAACAAACTTGTTGCCAGTTTTCATTTGCATTTTAGAAATCATTCTGATTTAAAGAAGAGGCTAGGGGCTGGCAAGGTGGCGCTAGAGGTAAGGTGTCTGCCTTGCAAGTGCTAGCCAAGGATCAGGACCACGGTTCGATCCCCTGGCGTCCCATATGGTCAGGGGCAATTTCTGAGCGCTTAGCCAGGAGTAACCCCTGAGCATCAAACGGGTGTGGCCAAAAAACAAACAAAAAAAAATAAAGAAGAGGCTAATAATGTAGTACAGAATGACTTTGTCAAAAGACCAAAGTGATACAATGCTTGTGGTTAGCACAAGACTGGGCACACAGGGTATATGGTCAGTATTACTAATTCTAAGTGAAAAGTCTTTTAATATATTACTTTAGAACATCAAGACATATTTCAATGTAGTACTTATGAATGTATAAGAAAATATCGCTAAGACAGTTTAAACATGAAAATACATTTCAGTAACAATCATAAGAGGAATTTTTACAAGTGGCTATTTTCAGACTTGGTTTATCAAAATAGAATTAAATTTAAAGTTCCTTTAAAAAATAGTCATATGAAAGCTGGTTTCCTTCTAGCTCCTAAATGTTATATAGATGCAAGTTCTATCTCTTCTTAGAAGATCAGCCTATCCACATATTCTGAATGGATTACTATAATAACAAACCCATCAAAATAAAGCCTACCCTGTAGGGTCAGGGTAGAGAAAATTCCATGCATTACTGGAGACTCCTAGCAGCACCCTGGGTCCCTAAGCATTGCTGGAGAGGCCTTCCTTCAAATAGTTTTCCTTAGAGGCTTGATCTGGTCATTGGGTTCCAAAATGTAATTATTAATTGTAGTTAATTTTAGGGGCTACCCTGTGATACTTGACCTACTGGGCTAGATTGTTCAATGCTTGGGGCCCAGTGATAAACATCAAAAAGGTCACACTCTGATAGAGCATTGAGGGTCAACAGAGCCATACTCAGCCATACTTGGGGGCCACACAATATATGGGATCTAAATTTTTTTCCTGGCCTTGAGCTATCTCATTAACCTTGGGGGATTTTTATATAAATCTCTTCCTTCTTAGGAAATTATGCTTAGGTAGATTTGGAAATTGTGCCTTAATCAAGCAAAATATTTTTTTTATCATACTTGAACATTACTTAAATTGGATAAAATAGTTCTCTAATTCATGGTAAATTATTATGGCCAGATTTAGTTGGAAAATAATGTTTTAAAGCAGTCAAAATAATTTTATTAGGGAGCCGAAGCAGTGGCGCAGCTGTAGGGTGTTTGCCTTGCACATGGCTGACCTGGGACAGACCGTGGTTCAATCTCCTGGCATCCATATGTACCCCCAAGCCAGGAGTGATTTCTGAGTGCATAGCCAGGAGTAAACCCTGAGCGTCACCAGGTGTGGCCCCAAACCCCACCCCCAAATTGACTGCTACTTGATTATAAAAGCATATCTAATGAAAATCGAATATATCTAGCTTTTGAATAATCTGTATAGTTTATCATCATGCCTAAGTGTATTTTATCTAAATGTCATATGAGTTTATTTTAATTCTCCTAGGTACCACAGGGTGGAAAACAATCATAACCTTTTTGGGAAACAGCCACTGATTAGGTATAACCAGTGATTGGGTTCCATAATTTTACTGCTGCATATATCTTTACTTACCATGAAGTGGCAAAATCATCTAGAAGTTGTTTTATTTGATCTAAACACCATGATTTACTAAGTTGTTTACAATATAACTGTTTCAAGAATTCAGTGTTCCAACAAAAATTCTACCAGTGTGAACTTCCCTCCATCAATGTCTCCAATTTTTTCTTGGTTTTTGGGCCACACTCGGCAGCACTCAGGGGTTACTCCTGGCTCCATGCTCAGAAATCACTCCTGGCAGGCACAGGGGACCATGTGGGATGCTGGGATTCGAACCAGTGACTTGCATGAAAGGCAAATGCCTTACCTCCATGCTATCTCTTTGGCCCCTATGTCTCTAATTTTCTACCCACTCCAAAGCCTGCCCCTCAGGAGGCAAAAACAAACTGACTTTATATTGCTTGTTACAGATGATGGCAAATGAAATTATCAAAATGTAGGTTAATATAAAAGAAGTTGTGACAACTGCTATATATCTAAAAGTTGTTTTTTTAAAACTAAACTATGTGAAATTTGTTCAAATAATCATACTACTTACAAGTAGTTTTTAAACAGTTATACCAACATTAGTAGTTACTTGAAAAACTGATTACCAAACATTATTAATTAAAAAACTCATCTTACAAAGTTTTATGCCAATTTTGTATACAAAATCTTATTTTCCACATTATACATCTAGAAAGCCATTATTTTATAGATTTGTACACATACATCCCTCTAAATTGAGAAAAATAAGCAATGAAATATATTCTCATCATATACCATATGCACTGAGAAAAACTGTAATTATTAGCGACTTGAAGGAACATTTGATTAGGCTTAAAATTACTAACTTAGCTACTTTCATTTTATGCAGAGAAACAAACTACAAGCTTATTGATGTGGCTGGTTTTATATAGATTAAAATGACCTGAATTTGAAATCCAATGATGTATGCGGTATTTAGCCCATTTATTATAAAGTGATCTTCAGTCATCTTAGCATTAAAACCTATTGTAAATTCACATGATGGAAGAGACTTAATATCACGTCCTCGGTTCTGCACTGCTCTTCATATTGCCATCTGTATATCAGCAAAGTTATAGAAGCTGTCTACATCTCTCTGTGCCGTTTCTTTGCTTTCGGATACAAACATCTATTTTAAAGAAAAAAGAAAAAAAAGACTGGTAATCCTCAAATTCCAACATACATAGAGAAAAGTCATGTTACCCATCTAAAATTAATTTAAATGTATCTTTCATAATGTTTAATTTGTAGATATTTTGTAGAGTCTATGCAATATAGTTTCAAAGCCATAAAATAGAGCTCTTTTAAAAGCACTTACTTTATACTTAATGTATTTGCTTTCATAATGCTTCCATCTATTACACTATACTTGGGACTTTACTTTAAAAAAATAACATCAATATTGTGAAATCCATTGAACAAAGGTTGATTTGATTACCTCTTAGTTTCTTCTTTTTTTATATAGGGTGAAAAACAAAATTTGAGATTATGTTCTTTTTTTTTTGTTTGTTTGTTTTGTTTTTGGGTCACACCCGGCAGCGCTCAGGGGTTACTCCTGGCTCCATGCTCAGAAATTGCTCCTGGCAGGCTTGGGGGACCATATGGCATGCCAGGATTCGAATCAATGACCTTCTGCATGAAAGGCAAATGTTTTACCTCCATGCTATCTCTCCAGCCCCGAGATTATGCTCTTAAAAGCTGCTAAAATATATATGTTTATAAACAAAATATTTTTGTAGAAAAATATATGTCAATAAAGCAGTACTCAACAGAAACCTGCAAAATAATCTTTTCATATGTTAGCAAGGAATTATAGAAAAATATGGGTTCTATTCTCCTTATCATAAATTAACTGCTGATAAAGCTAGATGCTTTATATAATTCTTAAAATTTACAAACTTCTCAGGGTTCAATTTCCACACTTATATAATGAAGCTTTTTTTTTTTTTTTTTTTGGTTTTTGGGTCACACCCGGTGAAACTCAGGGCTTACTCCTGGCTCTGTACTCAGAAATTGCTCCTGGCTTGGGGGACCATATGAGGTGCCAGGGGATTGAACTGTGGTCTATTCTAGGTTAGCAACGTGCAAGGCAAAAGCCCTACCACTGCGCCACCACTATGGCCCCTAAAATGAAGAATATTGATTAGGTAATCTTAAATTCTTTCAACTCTAAAATTCAACCATATAGCTGGAGTTATTTTTGTTTATTTTTTGTTCAATCTGATTATATTTTTCCTCTCCCTTAGTAGTGTAAAAAAATCAGACAGAAGACAAAGTACTTTAAAATGATGTCAAGTCAAGAATCCATAGCTAAGTCAAAGTAGAAAACTAATTTTCTTTCATCTACCTCTCTTTGTTTTGGGGCAACACCTGGATGTGCTTGGGGCTAATGTTCAGAGATCACTCCTCTCATGGCCTGAAGGACTATAATTGCATATATATATGGTTTGTCAGGGATCAAACTGGGAGTTGGTCTTTAATCTATTTACCTAAAATAATTAAGTATTAGCTTATTTAATATTCTTATATATTTATAAGCCTGAAGTTCTTAGCTATAGTAATCTCTTTAACAAATTTAGAAAATACTTTTATATAATCACTTCTAGATATAGCTGAAGTTTCATTTTTTAAACTTTATTTATTGATTGATGGATTTTTTGGTTTTGGGCCCACACCCAGTGGTGCTCAGGGGCCACTTCTGGCTCTGCACTCAGAAATCATCCCTGGCAGGCTGGGGAAGCATATGGAATGCTGAGAATCAAACAGGGTCCCTCCCGGATCAGCCGCATGCAAGGCAAATGCCCTACCACTGTGCTATCTCTCTGGCCCTGAAGTTCCATTTTTGGTGAAGCATTAAACACTGGGAAGCAGGATCATCTAAAGTATTTAAACTTAGAAATATAACATTTTCGGGGCCCGGAGAGATAGCACAGTAGCGTTTGCCTTGCAAGCAGCCGATCCAGGACCAAAGATGGTTGGTTCGAATCCCGGTGTCCCATATGGTCCCCAGTGCCTGCCAGGAGCTATTTCTGAGCAGACAGCCAGGAGTAACCCCTGAGCACCACCAGGTGTGGCCCAAAAACCAAAAACCAAAAAAAAAAAAAAGAAAATATAACATTTTCTAACATCTTTTAAAAAAACAGAACATATTTGGGGCCGGAGTGGTGGCACAAGCAGGAAGGCATCTGCCTTGCACAAGATAGCCTAGGATGGACCTCTGTTTGATCTCCCAGTGTCCCATATGGTTCCCTAATCCAGGAATAATTTCTGAGCGCATAGTCAGGAGCAACCCCTGAGCGTCACTGGGTGTGCCCCCCCCCAAAAAAAAAAAACAAAACCAGGACATATTTGAAAACACTTTTGACAGAAAGTGTACTTTGGAAACATATATTAATGAAGGTTAAAATTTTTTTTTGTTTGGTGGCCACACCCAGTGGTAATCAGGGCAATTCTGGCTCTTTGCTCAGGGATCACTACTGGCAGGTTTAACGGTGACCGTCTGGGGTTCTGTAAATTGAATTCAGGTCAGCTACATGTAATGCAAGCTCTTATTCACTGTACTATTTATCTGGTCCCTATTGAAAGTTTTAAATAAGCATATTCTTATTTTGTAAAGTTATAAGCAATTAAAATTAGTTTGTCATGGAAAAAATAAAGTGTAGGGGCCGGAGAGATAGCACAGTGGTAAGGTGTTTGCCTTGCATGCAGAAGGACGGTAGTTCGAATCCCTGCATCTCATATGGTCCCCCAAGCCTTCCAGGGGCAATTTCTGAGCATAGAGCCAGGAGTAGCCCCTGAGCGCTGCTGGGTGTAATCCAAAAACAAAAAAATAAAAAAATTAAAAAAAGTTTAGTTACCAATTATTTACCAAGGACTAAAGATCATGATCTGCTAAGTTTTTTTTTATTCCAAGTAACACAAAGCATAAACATACTATTTGATTTTAAGAAAAAGGAAATAAAATTAAGAAGTCTAATTGAAATATAATTAATAAAATCTTGTACCTTGGTCCCGTTGAATAGCTGGTTGACAATATTTTGACATCCTTCTACAGCATTATCTCCATTAAATTCCAAAGCAATAACAGAACCTAGAAAAAAACCCAAGAAGTGTTATCTGTACATGAATATAAATCTATTCTAAAATTAATCTTTTTACTCATACCTGAAGAATCTCTAGCATATTTTTAGGATAAAATAAAGAAAACAGACAAATGGAATACGTCATTTCAGCTACTTCTTACTCTAAATCATAAAACAAATTAACATAGAGTCTCATTACACGAAGATTAGCTTGAGGGCAATTATAGGACTAGTGTCTGGCTTTTTTGGTTTTGCTTGTGTATGAAAACCACAATAGTCTATACCCATTGATCAGTACAATAATAGTTGATAAAATAACAAGATAAAATCAATTCAAAGTTTTGTCAGCCTTTTTCCACATCTCCTTCCTGCCAGCTATGTCCTTAGTCAAGAAGCTAAGCTAAGCTTCCATCTTAGAGCACCTAAAGCAGTAAGAGTTACTTTTTGTCTGTTTTGGGGCCACATCAGTGGTTCTGGTGGGAGTGGCTACTTTTGGCTCAATGTCCAGGGGTCAGGTTCAGAAGTGCTCAGGGGATCAGGGGGTTTTGGGGGTGTCTAACTAAGGGCTCCCATATGCAAGGTATATATTTTCCATTGCACTGAATTATCTCACTGATATAAAGATTTACATTTTATTTATTTATTTATTTATTTTGCTTTGACCACACCCAGTAGTACTCAGGCTTATTTATGTCTCTGTGCTCAAGAACTTCTGACTTGGAGAACCATATGGAATGCCAGGGATTAAGCCTGGGCCAGCCATGTGTAAGGCATGTACAATAATACCTTCTGTAAAATCTCTCCACCTCACCCTAAAAGTTTATTCTTTTTATTTATTTTTTAAAAATAAAATTTTCTTAAATTTACGACAATTCAGGTACATAGAAAAGTTGCAAAGTTAGTAAAGTTCAAGTTACTCGACACTCCATGTTTCCAATTGCTGGCATTTAATATTTTCAAAATTTTAAATTATTTTTAATTTTTTTGGCTTATAATACTATTAATAATGGTTTCTGATGAACACAATCCAAATACCATACCCACCACCAGTATACCTGCCTCTTTTTTCCAAAAATCCCAGTCCTCCTCCTTTCCCCACCAACTCCATTGTGTACGTCACTTTCCCTATTATGTTCCCTTTGGATTTTTGCTGCTACCTTATTGTGTATCATTAAATCCCACATATGAGAGAGACCATTCTGTATCTGTCCCTTTCATTCTGACTTAATTCACTCAGCATAATATGGGCATCTGTACCCAAAACACAAAGGCATTGATTCAAAAGGATATATGACACCTATGTTCATTGTTGAACTTAGTCAAAATATGGAAACCATCCAAATGCCCAAGGTTCAATCCCCAGAACTACATATGGGTTCCTCAAATCTCCCAGGAGTAATCTCTGAGCATAGATAGAATTAAATCCTTGCACTGCCAGGTGTGGCCCCAAAACCAAAAATATAAAATAATAATAAAGATTCCAAGGATATAGTTCAGAGGGTTTTTGTTGTATTTTGGGTTGGGTGATGGAGTAGAGATGGTCTGGGTCACAACTGATGATGCTCAGGGCTTTGTCTGGCTCTTTGTTCAAGGGATCATATACAGTATAAGGAACAGAACTAGAGTCAATAGCATGCAAAGCAAGCAGCTAAACCCCTGTACTATCTCTCAGCCCAAACTCAGATTTTTTTCTTTTTATTTAAATACCCTGATTATAAAATTGTTCATGACTGAATTTCAGGCTTACAATGTACATCACCTTTCATTATTAACATTTCCCACCACCAATGTCCCCGGTTTCCCCCTAGGGAAATTTAACTTCTCTCTCTCTCTCCTCTCTCTCTCTCTCTCTCTCTCTCTCTCTGTCTCTCTCTCTGTCTCTCTCTCTGTCTCTCTCTCTCTGTCTCTCTCTGTCTCCTCTCTCTCCTTCCTTATTTTTCTTTTTGATGCTGTGGTTTGCACTATTGTTAATAGAGGCGATACCGTGCATATCACATTATCTTCATCCAACACCCAGTTATTATCCAGTGAAACTAAGAATTTTTCAAGTCAGTCTTTCTGAGATGGAGTTTGAAAATTTACATTGTAAAAAGCATCCTAGATAGTTCACATAATTAGTAAAATTTGGAAAAGTCTCAAGATAATAAATACAATAAATTCTCTAGGTAATCAAGCAGCTTTATTTATTTAAAGCAAATACTTTTGGATTTAACTGAAGAGGAAAATTTAGAGTCTGAAGTGAAAACTATTTGAAACAAAGTGAATTTTCCAAAGAATAAATCCACCTTAAACTCTGAATAGTGGTTTTCAACTGTGAGCAATTTGTTCTCCAGGGACAACTGGCAAAATCTGTAAAAAATTTTTGGTTGCCACAATGTTAGCATGGTATATTTTACTGGCTCTAGTGGGCAAAGACCAAGAATGCTGCTAAACAACTACACATGCATTTTCTACATAAACATAATACTTAAAGTCTATTAACAATAATTTCATCTTCAAATCCCTTTTGTCTCCAAATGAATTTTATATTTTATAACTCACCCTAACCCAACACTATATCTATTTAAGGTTAATTCATTGCACTATGCTTTTTTTATTTTGTTTTGTTTTTGTCACACCCAGTAGCGCTCAGGGGTTACTCCTGGCTCTATGCTCAGAATTCGCTCCTGGCAGGCTTGGAGGACCATATGGGTTGCTGGGGTTTGAACCACCGACCTTCTGCATGCAAGGCAAATTCCTTACCTCTATGCTATCTCTCCGGCCCCACTATGCTTCTTTTAATCCAGAAAGTCATCCATTTTTATTTCTGCATTTGAAATGATCTCCAGTGGGTTTAGATATTGTTGAAAGCAGCCACATCCATGGACTGCACATAGTTGTCAAAACTAGTAATCTTCTTCAGCATGTCTGTCCCAACTTTATTGTCCTAAACCACGCACTGTAATTGAAATTTCTTAATTCCATATCTCACTGGTGCCAGTTTCAAAGAGCCCCAAACCAAGCCTATTGCTTGAATGCTTCTGACACATTCCTCCAATTTTGCCATATATGTCTCATCGTCCCAAGATTTCACCTCTAGTAAGATGAAAGACTTGGCAGCTTTTGGTTTTCTTTGATTCATACTGTACAAGGTGTTCTTCTCTTAGCTTTTGGGCTTCCTCACTATTCTCCTTCTCATCTGATCCAAAGAGATCAATGTCACATCATCTTTACTGTCACCAACTCTAAATTCAGTGGTTTCTTCCATGTTAGCAGCGACATACTTGCCCAGAGCTTTCTTCGCCCTTAGCAGATTAGTCTTTTCCTTTTCAAAGGACTTGATATGATTATACCAACAGAAAGCATGACACAAATTGGCAGGAGGTGGGCTGGCTTCTAATATGACCATATCTGCTTGGGAAGGAACATAGCCCTCGATGTAGCTTTTATCTGCCAGGTAATCATTGAGCACCTGGAGGCCAATGGCACTCTTGCGATCTCCAAAATCCATAGTGCACACTGGCTCAGACCCACCTGGGTGGCTTGGATGTGAAGGTGCCTGAGGAACATGGTCCAGGGGTGCCAGGTGCAAAGAGGGAAAAGGACAGTCATTCATTGCTTTGCTTGCTTTACAGGCCATTGCCTTAAGACAATGTTTTCTTGTAGAAAACAACTATTTTGTATTTGTCTCATTATCTTCTCATGTTATCATTTAACATATCCTTTTTTCACTTGTCCCATTCTTTTCTATAAGTGAAGCCTTTACTTGATTAGATTTGGATTAGATAAGTTAAGCACAGTTATTTCATCCGAGGCTTGTTTCCTTTGGGGATGGTGGGGGAAGCACACATGGCAGTGTTCAGGTCTTACTCCTGGCTTCGTGCTTAAGATAACTGCAGGAAGTGCTCTTAAGATCCATTTGGGGATTGAAACAGGATTGGTCACATGCAAGACAAGTGTTCTACACTCAACTATCTTTCTGGCTCACAATGGCAACATCAAGAGAAATACAATGTCAGGTTATATAGCTATCAGTGATGTTAACTTTGATCATCAGGTAATCTGTGGTAATCACAAAATCTTTGTTGTAAAGGTACAATTCTCCCTGATGAATCAAAACATATAAAATGTGCTATTTTTATTTCCTTTATCCTTTTTCATATTCCTGCCCTTAACTGTTGTTGTGATGACTGGAATTTTCTTACATGCTCCAGCTTGCACCTGTGCAGTTGTGGCATTCACTGAGTATTGCACCTCAGGTGCTCTGTTTGCATATTAACATTTACTTGCCAAGATTTGTACTCCTTTAGTTGCAGTGCTTGTGCCTATGCTTGCTGGGTTTTGCATTCTTAGTTGAAGTGTACAAGTTATAGTTCGAGTGCTCAAGGGGCATGGCTGCAGCACTCAAGTTCTCACCAGATGTTGCACTTCCTGATCATCATATTCTCACACCTTTTTAGCTGTGGTTCTTGCTGGCAGTGGCAGACTGGCACACATTTTTTGCAGTGCTTACACACACATGACTGCAGCATGGCCAGGAATCTCTTACAGTGAAAGGGATGATCTCAGATAGGGATCCCACTTCAAATATTAGAGCTTCCAGAATCTCATCTGCTTAGGTAGCTAACTGGGGTTTTGAACTAGTGACATATGCTTGCAAGGCAGATTATTTCTCTAGGGCCAATATCCTATTTCTTAACATCTTTTGTACCAAGGGCTTTAGCATCTACAGATATTCTTTGTCTGAAATACACTGAGCATCAGAAAATAGTGACTTCCAAAGTCTCCTTCTACATTTATTAGCTCACAGTTCTAAAACAGAAGAGCTTTTCTTTAATTCTTTTGCACCCTTTTCATGATCACTAAGAATGCATGAATTTTTATTACAATTATACCAAATCTCCTTATTATTCTTTTTGATATTCAAATTATCCAAAATTTGGCCAGTGGAAACTTCTTCAAGTTAGCTCATATAACTTTTTGACATGACAATTAAAGTCATTGTACTTGAGTACATCTATGACTATTTCTGGTTTTAAAATTCTTTATATTGGTGTTAAAGTAATAGTACAATGGGTAGGGCATTTCCCTAGCACTTTGAGCTTTCCAGGAATTGTCCCTGAGTACAGAACCAGGAGTAAGTTCTGAGTACTGCCATATATGTCCTAAAAAAACACCAAAACATCTTTTAATGTAAATTAAAAGTAAACTTTTTTATATGTTGAAATTGTATGCATCAAAGACTCAGGGTGGGAGAATGAAAGGAATCTGGGGTCACTGGTAGAGAAATAGGTCATCACATGGTAATGGAATTAGAAATTAAATATTATATTATATGGAATATTACACACATATATAATATTGATATATATTGATATATATAATATATTAGATGTATTGATAGACATATGGAGAGATATAGGTATATATATTGATATATATAATATTGATAGATATTGATATAATATTAATAGACCTATTGTAAACAATTTTGTAATACCTAATTACTAGATCCAGTAATACCCAGTCTAGGACCCAAACTATAACAACTAAACATACAGTATCCTGAGCACCGTTGGGAATAATCTCTGAGAACAGAGTCCAATCACTGAACCAGGCGTAACCACTGGATATAGCTCCAAACCCCTAAAACATGTATCTGAGAAGGATTTAGGTCAGAGAATGGGAGGGAATCTGGGGTCAGTGGTCGAGGGAGGTAGTAGTGTTAGAGGTCAAAACACTGTATGCTTCAAATTTTATTGTAAACAACTCTGTAAAACATGGTGTCTAAATTTTAAAATATTTTGGTTTAAATTTTAAAAAAGTAAAATATATTAAAATGTTTATAAGACGTTTACTGATGAAATCCTGTAACATCTTGATTTGAGTTCTACTTTTTTCAGTAACAACATTTTACTACTTCCATATAGAATGTTGTTAGTTACAGATAATATGTATTTGCAGTGAAGAAAGCCTATGAAATCATTTCGAAGACATTGCAAGAGTAGATAAATTGTTAATATAAACCTCAAATAATCTCAGTTCAACCATAATCCTCACACTTTCAAGGGTACCTACTATACTTATTCATTGATTTAATTTTTGAAGTCTGTTGAGAGTTTAAAGGTTTGTTTATAAGGTTTCATTGGAATCTTTTCATACATACCATAGTGGTTATATGAAAGGAATCAAGTAACAATTTCCTATACATAATATGAGTTATATTCATGTACAGGACTTGAGTAAGTCATTAGCAGCATTAGTTACTGCAATTATCCCAACCATTTTCTAACATTTTTATAAAAGTGTTTTCAGTTGATCATAACTTATACATATATGTAAGTAAATGCCAATAGGCCTTCTTTCCAGGGTACACCAAATCAGTACTGAAAAGTTGACATTTATTTTCTCAGGTCAGTCAAATCCTGATGAGCCTTAAAATAAAGATTTTTCCCCCCACTGTGACATTTAAGTAGTCCTCTTTAGTAGAATCAGCATACAGCACTACTTCAGGAAGGCATATGAATTCCAGTTCTTCCACTTAATTTGTTTTTGTTTTGGCCATACCCAGTGATGCTCAAGGGTGACTCCTGGATCTGTACTCAGGGTGCCAGGGATCAAACCAGGGTCAGCAATGTGCAAGGCAAGACTCTTTCCTACTGTACTATCTTTCTATGCCCTTGCCCATTTCCTCCATTGGCAGACATATTTCAGTATCTGAAGTTTATTAATTAAATTAGTCCACAAGGAAAAACATTTAATTATGCATGGAATTTATTCAACCATAAAATATATAAAACAGTATTTTTATTTATATGTCTTATTATTATTCTAGTATGGCCAACGCACACAGAAGACAGAAAGAATCCTTTTCAAGTATGCTTTTGTTTATTTTTGGTTATATCCAGCAGTGCTCAGGGCTTACTCCTGGCTCTGTGATCAGGATCACTCCTATCATGGCTCTGGAGACCCCCAGGGTGCTGGGGATTGAATCAGTGTTGGCCATGTGCAAGGCAAGTGCCCTATCCACTGTACTATCTCACTAGGTCCCTTATAAAGTGTTTTGTAACTCTGAAAAGAGAAAATCAAATGGTCTCATTATAATTCAATAATATAACAATAATAAAATGCATATAACAAAATGTGACTTCCAAGTGCTAAGAAGAGAATATGAAAAAACTCTCACTGCCTACTTTCTAGTTAGTTATATAGGGCTATCTAAATGATGTGAATGTTTGACATTTCTGAATAGTAACAGAAAAACAAAACAAAATAATTGAGGTAGAGAAATACTAACAAGTAAGTATAAAGTAAGTCTGCATATGAATAGAATAACTGCAAAGAAGTTACCTTTGTTTAGAAGAGGAAAGAAATTAGCAGCTTTTTCCTGAAAAACCCTTTGAGCATCCTCAGATTTCATTGTCACTTCCTTTGTCTGGACCAGAGAAAAGCCTTTACCAATCATCTGTGGAAATAAAATTTCATTCAGATATTAAAAAAGAGCTTCGGAGACTAAAAATGGTATTTTCCTATTTAAGTATTTATCTTTATAAAATGTGATACAGTACCCTGAGTTGTTTTCATTATTACTCTAATAAGGACATTTGCAGTAACAGGATCTCACATTTATAAAATTTTTCCAAATGTGTAGTTCTGGTTAAGAATGAGTGGTTCAAGGACTATTGTTAATATTAAGCATGAAGTAAGTGTAAAAAAATCCCCAAGAGGCTGGAGAAATCACATAGTAGGTAGGGCATCTGCCTTGCACGTGGCCAGCCTGGGTTCAATTCCTGGCATCCTACATGGTCTGCCAAACCTGCCAGGAGTACCCCTGGGTACTGCAGTGTGGCCCAAAAACTAAAAACAAAACAAAAATCGCCGAAATTCCCGAAAGCAAAAAAAAAAAAAATTCAGATCAAAACTTACAGATGAGGGACTAGAGACATAGCACAGAAAAAGGGCATTTGCCTTGCATGCGGCCGACACAGGACTGATGGTGGTTCGATTCCTGGCATCCCATATGGTCCCCCAAGCCTGCCAGGAGTGATTTCTGAGCGCTGAGCCAGGAGAAAGCCCTGAGCACTGCTGGGTGTGAACCAAAACCCAAAAACAACTACAACAAAAACAAACCCTTACAGATGATATTGAAATATCCAGTGAGAAGGAATTATTAAGAAAACTATCATATATTCAATAATTAAATACTGTAGTTTACTACATATATAATATATAATATTACATATGAAGTATTATAATAAAAACAGCAATATACTTAAATAATATTAGCTTAATGTTTTTAATTTGTGGGGGTTGTTTGTGCTTCTGGGTTTCTTTCATAGACAGTGAAGTGAGACAGATCAAATCTGACTCTTGCAATGAAAAGTATGTGCTGAGCCTATTGAGATCTCTCTTCAGCAATAATAATATAAAAAGCATTATTCAGGTACACATGTACACATTTATATATAATATGTATTTTAATGTTAAGTTATAGTCATGGGAACACCTATGTGCCAGGCAGTTAAATGCACTTTACATTTATAATACACATAATTCTTTCATGATATAGGTACTGTACTGTCCTCACTGTTGTCATACATCTGTCATATATACATTTATTTTTTCTTTCACCTCTTCTGAGTTAATTAGCACAAGTACCCTTAATTACATCAACCCTGACCCTCAGGTGATTTATGTTAAACTGTGGCTAATAAAAGTGGCAGGGAGGGGGCTGGAGAGATATCATGGAGGTAAAGTGTTTGCCTTGCATGCAGAAGGACGGTGGTTCGAATTCCGGCATCCCATATGGTCCCCCAAGCCTGCCAGGAGCGATTTCTGAGCGTAGAGCCACGAGTAATTCCTGAGTGCTGCCGGGTGGGACCCAAAAAACAAAACAAAACAAAACAAAACAAAACAAAACAAAACAAAAAAGTGGCAGGGAAAGCAGCAGAGAGTTAGAAGCTTGGTTGGCTCAGTAAAATCCAAGGTGCTAGCTGATACCTCCTGGCCAAAATAAACTTTTCCTCAAGACTGTCTGATTTCTTGTGCTGAGACCCCCACAGTTTGGCTCCTAAACAGGAACTTGAAAACTTTAGGGGCCGGGAAGGTGGCGCTAGAGGTAAGGTGTCTGCCTTGCAAGTGCTAGTGTAGGACAGACCGCGGTTAGATCCCCCCCCCCCCGGCGTCCCATATGGTCCCCCCAAGCCAGTGGCGATTTCTGAGCGCATAGCCAGGAGTAACCCCTGAGCGTCAAATGGGTGTGGCCCAAAAACCAAAAAAAAAAAAAAGCATTATAGAAATGCAAAATAGTCTTTTGGGCCCGGAGAGATAGCACAGCAGCGTTTGCCTTGCAAGCAGCCGATCCAGGACCAAAGGTGGTTGGTTTGAATTCCGGTGTCTCATATGGTCCCCCGTGCCTGCCAGGAGCTATTTCTGAGCAGACAGCCAGGAGTAACCCCTGAGCACCGCCGGGTGTGGCCCAAAAACCAAAAAAAAAAAAAAAAAAAAAAAAAAAAGAAAACATTAAAACAAATTTCTTGGGGTACTGAATAACGAAACTGGTATCACCATGTCAGCCCCCTCTTGCTGTGCTGAATGTGCTATAATATCCTCTACTGGAGAACAGCTTAATCCCTCCAACCCCCGCCCTGAGTTGCCTCATGCTGCTCTGGATTATTTACGAACATTTTTTCAAGACAAATTGAACGTGGTATATTCATCAAAAATTCTCTCATGCACATTTCCCAAGAAGTGAAGAGTCCTTACTCAAGACTTTTCCTAAGGCTGGTACTGGACCCAGCCGGATAAGTGAAATGGCATTAAAGATGTCTGACAGATGTGTATAGGATACAGGAATAAAGAATTCTTACTCAAAAGAGTTTTTCAGGGCTGGAGCATTAGCACAATGGGGAGGGCACTTGCCTTGCACACGGCTGACCCCATTTCAATTCCTGGCGTTCTATATGATCCCCCGTGCCTACCAGGAGTGATTTCTGAGAGCAGAACAAGGTGTAACCCCATGAGTACTGCCGGGTGTGGCCCCAAAGCAAGCAAGCAAACAAACAAACCAAAAAGCAAACCAAAAGACTTTTTCAGGGTCAGTACAGGACCCTGCAGGATGAGCTACGCAGAGACGGATAAGGCAGTGCTGGCAATCCAACTCTTAGGTACCGTTAAATGGTTCAACCTTCAAAATGGCTATGAATTTATTAGCAGAAATGACGCTAAACAGAATGTCTTTGTTCACTAAACAGCTATTAAGAGAAACCATCTCAGAAGTCTGTGCAGAATTGGAGGAGGGGGGATTGTAGTTTGATATCGTGAAAGGACAGAAAAATCCAGAAGCTTTTAACGTAACTGGGCCAGGGAGAATACCAGTGCACGGCAGCAGTTTTTCTCTCTATTGATGAAGGTTCCACTGATTTAACCTTTGGCTTTGCCCAGCTGAGGTCCCTCAGGCAGGACAGAACCAGGCAGTGAAGGGGAGCAAGCTGAAGACTCAGAACAGTGTCCCAGATGCTAGTGCCCATCACTATTCTGCAGAAGGCACTTTGTGAGAGGCCCGATGCCCCTCAACCAGCAGCAGCCAGTCGAGGGCACTGATCAACTGCGGATGTGTGAATATGTGTATCTCTATGTTGTAAGCAAAACCTTTTCTCTATCCCTCTAACACCTCCTATTTTTTTTTGGGGGGGGGGGAGGCCACACCCGGTGGTGTTCAGGGGTTACTCCTGGCTGTCTGCTCAGAAATAGCTCCTGGCAGGCACGGGGACCATATGGGATTCGAACCAACCCCCTTAGGTCCTGGATCAGCTGCTTGCAAGGCAAACGCTGCTGTGCTATCTCTCTGGCCCCAACACCTCCTATTTTGGCCTTGGAGTGTTTCCTTCGGTATCTTTTCAGAGGAGAGAGAGGAGAGAGAGGAGAGAGAGGAGAGAGAGGAGAGAGAGAGAGCGAGAGCGAGAGAGAGAGAGAGAGAGAGAGAGAGAAAGAGAGAGAGAAAGAGAGAGAGAGAGACTGATCTGACCACATGGATCAGCTTCTTCCAGTGGATCTTTGACCAATCATTCCGATCAGACGGTGCAAGAGATCATCACCCTGACTGCTCGTCACTGACAAATTACTTCGTCAGCTAATCACTGTATGACATTTTCCCTAGCCATGTGTCTTCAACACAGAGAAGTGGGGGAATTGTTATCATACATCTGTAAAATCACTTTAATTTTTCCCACCTTTTTCTGAGTTAATTAGCACAAGTACCCTTAATTATGTCAACCCTGATCATCAAGTGATTTATGTTAAACTCAAATTAATAAAAGTGGCAGGGAAAGCACCAGACTTAGAATCCTGGCTGGCTCAGTAAGATCCAAGATGCTGCCCCAACTCTGCCCGCTACCTCCTGGCCAAAATGAACTTCTCCCCATGACTGTCTGATTTCTTGTGCAAAACTGCAAGCTGAGACCTTTATAGATAAGAAAACTAAGACACAGCAGTTAAGAGATTTGCCTAGGGCCAGAGAGATAGCACAAAGGTAAAGCATTTGCCTTGCAAGTGGCCAACCTAGGACCAATAGTGGTTCAAATCCCGGCAACCCATATGGCCCCCGTGCCTGTCAGGAGCAATCTTTGCCCCAAAACCAAAAACCAAAAAAAAGAGAGCTTTGCCCAAGATCATACAATTATCATGTAAAAGAGTTGGGATTCAAACCCAACTAAACAAATTATACATTAAAATTAAAAATTGTTCCTAAACAGGCAATTCAAGTAGGAGTATATTACAGGTAATTTGAAAAAAATTTTTTTTGGCTTTTGGGTCACATCTGGCAGTGCTCAGGTTCTATTCTCTGACTCAAGGGACCATGTGGCTTAATGCAGCATGTGATGCTGGGGACTGAAGGTAGGACTCCTGCACACAAAGTATGTGCTTTAGCCCTTTGACTCATCTACACATCTCTAAACCAGTTTAAGTGCTGATAGAATTTCCTTCTAAGTTTCATTATTCCATACTATCCTGTCCAGTTGGATTCAAACTCAGCTCTTACTTCAGAACTCTTGATGCCTTGGGAAAAAAAACAAAGTAGCAGACAACTACATGGGGAACACTGCAGGGTTATTTAAATTATCAAAAACGATCCTCAATGTGTTTCTAATTTTCTAGACTGCTCAGCACCTCTCATTTTACATTCAAACACAAATTCACAAAAGTAGATGATTAATTAAAAATAGTCTTATCAAAAGCTAATGAACTATGAAGCAATATCTATTTTGGCATTTCACTGAGGGAAATCTTTGAAGACTATTTTTGGTGAAAATCTACTTTTAAAAGCTTGATAATTGTGAGAAATATGCAAATATAATCAATAATTTCCTTCCAAACAACTCATATTACTTTTACTCTAACCTATGCCTATCTGTGACATGATAAGAGGAAGAAAGAAATCTAATTTTTAGGTGAGAAAAACTGAGGTCCAGGTACTTCTCCTAACTTCCCCCTATATAATGTGCTTTTGCTTTATCTAGTTCTTCTAGACTTTCTTCCCTCTCAAGTTTATGCTTAATAACTCCCAAATCCATTATTTGTATTTTATTTATAAAACTAGTTAAAAATTCTGTGATATTAGATAGAAAGCATCACTTTTCTAATTTCAAACTATACAACAAAACAGTAGTCATTAAAACAATATGGTATTGGAATAAAGACAGACCCTCAGATCAATGTCATAGACTTAAAGATTACAGAAATAACCCTCAGGTATCTGATCAATTAATCTTTGAAAATAAGCAAGAAAAATGAAGTCGAGCAAGGAACATCAACAAGTGGTGCTGGGAAAACTGGTCAACTACTACATGTATAAAAGTGAACTCAGACCTCTTTCTAACACCATGTACAAAAGTAAAATCAAAATTGATTAAAAACCATTTCAGACCTGAAACCATAAGGTACATAGAGGAAAGCATAGGCTGAATACTCCATGGCATTGAAACTAGAGGCATCTTCAAGTATGAAACACCATTGGCCAAGCAAATGGAAGCAAAGATAAACACTAAACTAAGAAGCTGCTGCACCCCAAAGGAAATGGTGACTAGGATACAAAGACAATCCATGGAATGGGAGAAACTATTAACCCATATCCATCAGATAAAGGGTTAGTATCTAAGATATACAAGGCACTGGTGGTGCTTAGCAAGAAAAAAACAAGCAACCCCATCCAAAATTGGGAAGAAGAAATGAGCAGACATTTCATCAAAGAAGAAATACACATGGCCAAAGGCACATGAAAAAAATGCTCCACATCACTAATCATCAGGAAGATGCAAATCAAAACAACAATGCTATACCATCTCATACCATGGAGACTGACACACATTGCAAAGAACAAGAACATCCAGTGCTGGCACAGATATAGGGAGAAAGAGACCCTTTTTCAGTGATGATGGTATGTCTAATCCAGCCTTTTTGTAAAACAATATAGGTATTCCTGATAAAACTAAAAAATATTGGGGCCGGGTAGGTGGCGCTGGAGGTAAGGTGTCTGCCTTGCCAGCGCTAGCCAAGGAAGGACCGCGGTTCGATCCCCCGGCGTCCCATATGGTCCCCCCAAGCCAGGGGCGATTTCTGAGCACATAGCCAGGAGTAACCCCTGAGCGTCAAACGGGTGTGGCCCAAAAACCAAAAAAAAAAAAAAAAAAAAAAAAAAAAAAACTAAAAAATATTGAGCTTCCATATGATCCATCAATATCCCTCCTAGGGATGGACCCTAAGAGCCCAAGAACACAGTGCAGAAAAGTTCTCTGTACTCTTATGTTCATTACTCGTACACTTATTCTTTAATTACTTCTACACTTATTCTCTGTACCCTTATGTTCATTGTATTACTAGTCACAATAGCCAGAATCTAGAAATAAACCAGTGCCTAAGAACAGATAAGTGGATAAAGAATCTATGGCATTTTTACACATGGAATACTAAGGGGCTGTTAAGGAAAAAAATAGAGTCATGAAATTTGCTTATACATGAATGGATATAGAGTATTATCCTGAGCAAAATGAGTCAGACAGTGAAGGATAAACAAAGAATAATCTCACTTATTTGTGGGATAAAAGATAGTATAGTAATAATGTCCAGAGACAATAGAGACAAGGGCCAGGAGGATCAGTCCTTAGTAGGAAGCTTGCCACAAACAATGCAGTTAGGGTACCACTATAAAAATGATAGTTGGAACTGATCACTCTGAGCATGAACTCGGTACAGAAAGGAGATAAGTTAATATGAATGATAGCCCTTCACTAATAATATTGAAAATCATAGTGCCTTAAAAGGAAAAAGAAGGAAGATAGAAGAAAACTGCCACAGAAGCAGGCAGGGAGAGGGCATGTGGGGTGGGGGCACAGGACAGATACTGGCAAAGGGAAATGCGCACTGGTGAAAGTTCATACACTATATGACTGAAACTCAGTAATAAATAACAACTGTAAAACTATGAAAAAATACCAACTGTATTATGAATGACCTTGTAAACCAAGGTGTTTAAATTAATTAAAAAAAACTAAACACAGTCCTACTCTAACTTGTCCAAAGATATTTTTGTTATAATACAAGAAAGATTCATGCTTTTGAAAAATATGATTATTTTCTTTGGATTTTGATTTAGGATCACTCCTGAAAAACTCAAGTGACATGTGTAATGCCAGGGATAGAACCTGGGTTAGCTACATGCAAGGTAAGTGTTACTGTACTATTTCCCAGGCCCCATAGAGTTCATAATTAGATAGCTGTTATATATTTTAGGGAATCTTAGCTCATTTATATATATTATGTAATTTTTATTTTAATAGGTAAATATATAAACAACTGATCTTTCAGCACATATCATTACTTGCCTTACATCTCTTTTCACTCCTTAATTTCCATGCTTCAGAATTAATTACCTCTACACACATACAAAAACAGGGTTTACTTTCAAGCTAAAAGGTAGCATCTGAATTTATTCACTGTGTTTTTGTTCACATGCCTGCTCCATCAGGCATTTGTCAATGTTCTCTTATCACAGGGGCAGCACAGTAATGTCATGCTTAAAGATTAAGATGGGTTTACAAAACCAGAGAGCCTGGATTTAAATCAAGGCTCTGCTGTTTACTAGCTGAATCACCTTTCCAAAAATACTAATCCTCTCTATGGCTCATTTTTCTTATCTATTAAAGGGCATCTGTTTCAAAGCAATTCAGAATCAAGTAAGTTAATTCAGTTAAATTCCTTGCAACAGTGCCTGGTATATAGCCTAGCTTCTTAAACGGTGGATTGTGGCTCTGCATGGAGTTGTATAATTTAATGTGGATGAACTTAAAATAAATTTATGATTTATCAGCAAATGTTTTGTTTGTATACCTATTTTGGAGGGGATTTTGGGCCACACCCGGTGATGGTCAAGGGTTACTCCTGGCTATGCGCTCTGAAATTGGCCCTGATTTGGGGATCATGTGAGGCGCCAGGGGATCGAACCATGTCTGTCCTAGGCTAGGGCACACAAGGCAGATACCTTACACCCTGTGCCACGGCTCCAGCCCCTTGTATACCTATTTTCATATTCATATTTACCAAAGGTCATGTAAAAGATTATCAGGCAAAATTGGGCCATGAAAGGAAAAGGTTTAATAAGTCTTAGTATATAGGAAATAATTGTCAACAATTTTTGCTGTTTGCTATAGTTGGCTTTCTGGGTTTTTGTTTGTTTGTTTTTGCTTTTGGGCCACACCTGGTGATACTCAAGGGTTACTCCTGGCTGTGTGCTCAGAAATTGCTCCTGGCTTGGGGGACCATATGGGATGCTGGGGATCGAACCGAGGTCTGTCCTGGGTCAGCCACATTCAAGGCAAGTGCCATACCGCTGCAGTACTGCTCCGGCCCCTGGCTTTCTGTATTTTATAAATTGTTTTGTAAGTCAGGAATACATCTAAGAAACATCACTCTTCTTTGTCAAATTACTTTCAAAATTAGAAACCAGCAGTTTGAAAGGTTCAGAACATCTGGTGATGACTCAGGAAAAAGACAGTGTTTGTAGCATGCTCATTTGAAACTCTATTATTATTGTTGTTGTTTGGGGCCACACCCTGGCCATGCTCAGTTGTCACTCCTAGCTCTGATCTCAGAAATCAGTCCTGGTGGGCTCAGGGGACCATATGAGATGCCAGAGACTGAACCTGGGATGGTTGAGTGCAAGATAAATGCCTTACCCTCTGTGTTATCACTCCAGCCCCCTGGACTCTATTATTAACAGTTTTGTAAATCACTGTACTTAAGTAAAAACTGAAAGAAAAGGAAATGTTTTCCTTTCAGTGCTTCTTTATGCCCATTCCTCATTACTTAATCAACAAGTAGTTTAACCTGAAAACTGTATCTAGATTTTTAAAAGTACCATACACACTAATACAAATTATACCTCTAAGATGTAACATTACATGTGTTTAGATAGCTCAAAGTACTTTTTTTCTATCTTACCACATTAATAGCATATAATTTTTTTCTGGTTTTTGGGCCACGCCCGGTGATGCTCAGGAGTTACTCCTGGTTGTGCCCTCAGAAACTGCTCCTGGCTTGGGGGACCATGTGGGATGCCTGGGATCAAACCGAGGTCCATCCTAGGTCAGCCGTGTGCAAGGCAAATGCCCTACTGCTGTGCCACCTCTCTGGCCCCAATAGCATATACTTTTTAAGCATAGATTGACATAACTAAAAAATAAGTTGTAATTATCTTCTATCTATACTTGGGCTTCTGTTGTTTTAAAGACTAGATCTCAGGTATACTTTGTTGATTTCAGACATAGGTTTTCTTAATTGTAGAATGTATAGCTACAGAAATCATTTCCCCCTAAAATCATTACTTTTTCTGTTTTGTTGTTTAAAAGAATTTCTGTTTTTTGGGGGGTGCACACCCAACAGTGCTCAAAGGACTAAGCGAGGTGCTGGGGGATTGATTTCAGGTTTCCTGCCTGCAAAGCAAATACTATAGCTCAATGAGCTATATTTAAGGTCCCCAGAGTTGCTGTGGCTTTAAGAAATACACTTGAAAAGAGACTTGATACATTTCCATATACATCTGTTTCTAGATTTTGGCTTTATAAACTCAAACAGACTCCTCCTGAAGAATGAATGAATAGTCAATATATCCTATTGCTGTTTTCTCCCTGAAGCACCCATCAACATAGGCACTGCTGCTTCTGGATCTTCTAATCTCTTATCCTAGATTATTTTTCAAGTGGAAACTGATTATTAAAGAAACCTCTTTACTGGTCCAGAGCAATAGTATAGTGGATAGGATGCTTGGTTTTCACATAACCAACCAGGGTTCTATCCACGGCACAGCTAGGAGTTATCTTTTAGCACCAGCAAGTAGTAAAAAGAATCCTCTTTACTAAGGAACTTTAGTAACAGGCCCTGTTCATGAGCCCACAGCCTTTGTCCTGCCAGCATTCACTCATCTCTTCCACTCTACCTCCTTTCCAGGGAGGTAGGGTAATGGGGAAAAGGAAAATAATGTGGAATTTGTTCTTATAATCATAAGAGCCTAACACTGTATTCTAAAATGTTTTTCCACCCTCTAGCCAATTAAAACTCCAATAAACTTTCCCACTAATTAGCCATAAAACATGCCTTTAATAGGTTGTATGACTTTTGTGAGCTTCCACTGAATATATTAAAAAGAATGGAAATTCTCTGAAAACAGATAATTTTGTCTGTGCCTCTTGACATCCAGAAATATTAATATACTTCATTAGCTCTAAATTGCCATCAATTATAAGATACATTTAAGATAGACAAAAATGTGAAAGCAAATGTGCTTCTTGTAACAATGAAATGGCTTTAGAGAGTAACTTGTATATAATAAGTGCTTAGGAGCTTGAGTGACAATACAGCAAACAGGGAATCTGCCTTGCATGTGGCCAACCTGGGTTCAATCTTCAATGCCCCATATGGTTCCCAAAACCTGTCAAGAGTGATCCTGCAGCACAGGGCAAGGATTAAACCCCAAACACTACTAGGTGTGGCCCCAAAACAAAAAAATGCTTAAGTGTTTACTGAATTCTATTATTTTATTTTATATATACATATATTTGTATATGTTTTGGAGTCATGCCTGATGATGCTCAAGGGCTACTTCCTGGTGCTGCGCTAAGGGATCACTACTCCTGGTGGCATCCATAGAACCATATGGCAAAAACCTTAGTCCTTAAAATATCTGTCATCCCACGAATTATATTTTAAAGTTTCTCCTTATTGTATTTTTAGATAACAACATTTATGGATTTTTTGTACAAGATTACTATACCTTTCACCACCACCAAAATACCCAAGACCTATGGCTGGAGTGATTGCACAGCAGATAGGGCATTTGTCTTGTACGTGGCTGACCTGGGACTGACCCAGGCTTGATACTCAGCATTCAATATGGTCCCTTGCACCTGCCAGGAGTGATTTCTAAGTGCAGAGCCATAAGTAAACTCCTGAGTGTAGCTTGGTGTGGCCCAAACCCCCTTAGGTAAAAAATACCTAAGACCCTCTACCACTGCCATTTTAAAAGTTTCTTTGAGAAAGTATTTTAGGGCTTAAGCAGTTATAAGTAAGTTTGTAGGGCAAATAGGATGATGACTTAATGATTATCTGTATTTTGTTTTGCTTTGATTTGGAGGCCACACCTGGTGATGCTCAGGAATTTCCCTGATGATGCCTGGGGGACCATTTGTGATACTAGGGATCTACTTGTGGTTGGCTACATGCAAAGCAATGTAATCTTGCCCAATCTCTCTTGTCTCTTGCCTATATTTTTAATAGCCCATGTTCTTGGGTTACACTGTCATAAAAAGGGTTTGTCCCCTTAAGGGCAGAGAAATCTGTTAAAAAGGACCCTCTGGTAACTGTCATTTATAGGCAGCTATTGAGGGTATAAAAAAACCCCAACTGAGTGTGGGGTGCTACTTTCTTACTGGCTGCATTTCCTGGACAGCATCACTGAAAAACTGTTGGTTGGACTACCTCTATCTGCTACCTTGTGGTGCCTGCTTTCATCTCCTCTTTAGTCCTCTCTCTCTGATTGAAACCTTGCTCTGGTCCCAAACCCAGCTCTCTCTCTATCCCTCTCTCTGTTCAGGGGTTGATTGTAAGGCCTCTGGCTTCCCTACCTTGCCTGTTCCCCCATTAAACCCAGTCTCTAGAAAAACCCTTTATTGTCTCTTTCTCTGCTTTCTTTCCTTACCTCATCAATAAGTTTTCTAGCATTTGCGATGGTATAATCACCAGCAAACAATACCACTAAACATGACTCATCACTACTCTTTGGTCTCTGACCCCGAGATACTGGAATGATACTCCTGTTGGCTTCTGTGGATACGCGGACAGTTTGGAGCTCTTCTGTAGATGGTAGAGGGACATGATCTTGAATGACAGCATCTTCTGGAAGAAGGCTCCAGTTCAGTTCTCCTGATACAGGTGTAAAGTCATGAATGTTACTCCAGTTGTTGTTGAAGATACTTAACCCTGCATCTTTAAACTGGAAAGCTAATTCAGGGTAGTACCACTGAAAACATCCAAACTTGATATTTGTGGAAGACTCAATAATGGGTTGAGTTGCACAGCACAAAAAGACTTCCAGTTTTCTACAGTCCCGCAAACGAAACTGTTGGCAGGCTAATGTACACTTACAGTCTCTGCAATTCCGAAGAAACACACTGCCTTTTACAGGTCCCAGGAAAATAATGCAGTTAGTACAATCATCAATAGTAATTGTAGCAGAGTGATCAAAAATATAGATATTACAGTTCACACAGTCTTGGATAAGGAATTGCTGTCCTGCAACTTTCCCAGGTAAGCGACCTACTGTTTCATCTTTTAGTCCACTGAACATGAAATCTTTTGGATCAACCTGTAGCAAAACAAAACAAAACAAAACACAGACAATAAGTGTCTATTGAATGGCAGGAACAATTACTAGTTCAAAAATATACATTCCGTGTCTCACTGACTGCAAGAAGTCAGTGACTATAGTAAGAAAATATATGGAGTTCCCACATTTCATCCAATACATAACTGAGAGGGAATTATAGATTTAACACAGGGAACCTATAGATTTAAAAAAGACATATCAACCAAATACAATGTGGACAATGTCTGGGTGCTATTTCAAACTATAACATATGAAAACATTTTTTTTTTTTGGTTTTTGGGCTACACTTGGTGATGCTCAAAACCCTGGTGACTTGGGACCGGAGAGATAGCATGGAGGAAAGGCATTTGCCTTTCATGCAGAAGGACAGTGGTTCGAATCCTGGCATCCCATATGGTCCCCCCTGTGCCTGCTGGGGCAATTTCTGAGCATAGAGCCAGGAGTAACCCCTGAGCGCTGCTGGGTGTGACACAAAAAACAATCAAACAAACAAACAAAAACTCTGGTGACGTAGGTTACTTCTGGCTCTGTGTTCAGAAATCACTCCTGGCTCGGGGGAATATATGGGATGCAAAGGATCAAACCCAGTTCCGTTTTGGGTCAGCAACATCTAAGGCAAATGACCTACCGCTGTGTTATTGCTCTGGATCTTGAAAACATTGTTTTTTTTTTTTTTTTTTTTTTTTTTTTGGTGGGAGGTCACACACTGCAGTTCTCAGGGCTTACTACTAGCTCTGTGCTCAGAAACTACTCTTGGCAGGCTAAGTGAACAATGAGATGCTATGGATCCAACTCAGGTTGGCTGTGTGTAAGACAAAACCATACACACTGTGCTATTGCTCCGGCACTGAAAACATATTTTTTAAGATTTTATTTTATTGAAACCATTGTGATTTACAAAGTCCTTCATAGTTATATTTCAGACATACAATGAGTAAGGCCAATCCCACCACCAGTGTTGACCTCCCTCCACCAAGGCTCCCAGTGTGCATCTTATCTCACCACTCTTTGACCCCTGGCCTGCCAGTGTGCAGGCTCATTTTAAGTTTAGATTGTTAAAGTTAGGGTTTTTTTTGGTCACACCCGGCAGGGCTCAGGGGTCACTCCTGGCTTCATGCTCAGAAATCGCTCCTCGCAGGCTTGGGGGATCATATGGGATGGCGGGATTCGAACTACCAACCTTCTGCATGCAAGGCAAATGCCTTACATCCATGCTATCTCTCCAGGCCCTAAAGTTAGGTTTCTTGATTCCATTGTTGTTGAATTAGGCTGGGATCTTTAGTTTTGTCCCCCTTTTTTGGTTTTAATGTTTCAGTATGATATATTTTATTTCTACTAATTTTCATACAACTGTTTGGTCTTGGTATCCTACATTCCATTCCTCCAATTTGTGAGGCAGAACAAGATGGATCAAGTTAGGTGGCTCTGTTTGGAGGGAAGAAAAAAGAAAGAAAGGGAGGGCAAAAATCAAACAAGCAAGAAATGGGAGGAGTCCTTCTAGAGGCTATAAATATCAATTTAAGAGAAGAAAGGGAGGGGCTGGCGAGGTGGTGCTAGAGTTAAGGTGTCTGCCTTGCAAGCACTAGCTAAGGAAGGACTGCGGTGTCCCATATGGTCCCCCAAGTCAGGGGCAGTTTCTGAGCACTTAGCCAGGAGTAAACCCTTAGCATCAAATGGGTGTGGCCAAAAAAACAAGAAAAAAAAGAGAGAGAGAAGAAAGGGAAAGAGAAAGAAAAACATAAAAACAATACAAAAAATCAAACAAAAGAACCCAAAAAGCACCACAGCAATAAAGACAACAATCAAATAATAACCACAGTCCCAAAATAAACAAAACAAAACAAAACAAAACAAAGCGGGGATGGAGAGAGACCATGGAGGTAGGGTGTTTGCCTTGCATGCAGAAGGATGGTGGTTCGAATCTCGGCATCCCATATGGTCCCCCAAGCCTGCCAGGAGCAATTTCTTTTTGGGGGAGGGGTCACACTAGGCAGCGCTCATGAGCCACTCCTGGCTCTACGCTCAGAAATCACCCCCGGCAGGCTCGGGAGACCATCTGGGATGCCAGGATTCGAACCACCGTCCTTTCGCATGCAAGGTAAATGCCTTACCTCCATGCTATTTCTCCAGCCCGGCCAGGAGCAATTTCTGAGCGTAGAACCAGGAGTAACTCCTGAGTGCTGCAGGGTGTGACCCAAAAACCAAAACAAAACAAAACAAAAAAAATGAGTTGTTTGCTAAGATTTTGTTGAGGATTTTTGCTTCTATGTTCATTAGTGAGATTGGTTTGTAGTTTTCTTTCTTGGTGGTGTCTTTGCCATCTTTGGGAATGAGTGTAATGTTAGCCTCATAAAAGATATTAAGAAGGATTCCTGTCTTTTCAATAATTTGAAAAAGCCTCTGGATCACTGGTAGTAATTCTTCTCAGAATGTTTGGTAGAATTCACATGTAGAACCATCTGGACCTGGACTTTTGTTCTTGGGGAGTTTCTTTCTTTTTTTTTTAATTTATTTAAACACCTTAATTACATACATGATTGTGTTTGGGTTTCAGTCATGTAAAGAACACCACCCATCACCAGTGCAACATTCCCATCACCAATGTCCCAAGTCTCCCTTCGCCCCACCCGACCCCCGCCTGTACTCTAGACAGGCTCTCCATTTTCCTCATACATTCTCATTATTAGGACAGTTCAAAATGTAGTTATTTCCCTAACTAAACTCATCACTCTTTGTGGTGAGCTTCCTGAGGTGAGCTGGAACTTCCAGCTCTTTTCTCTTTTGTGTCTGAAAATTATTATTACAAGGGTGTCTTTCAATTTTCTTAAAACCCATAGATGAGTGAGACCATTCTGCGTTTTTCTCTCTCTCTCTGACTTATTTCACTCAGCATAATAGATTCCGTGTACATCCATGTATAGGAAAATTTCATGACTTCATGTCTCCTGACAGCTGCATAATATTCCATTGTGTATATGTACCACAGTTTCTTTAGCCATTTGTCTGTTGAAGGGCATCTTGGTTGTTTCCAGAGTCTTGCTATGGTAAATAGTGCTGCAATGAATATAGGTGTAAGGAAGGGGTTTTTGTATTGTATTTTTGTGTTCCTAGGGTATATTCCTAGGAGTGGTATAGCTGGATCGTATGGGAGCTCGATTTCCAGTTTTTGGAGGAATCTCCATATCGCTTTCCATAAAGGTTGAACTAGACGGCATTTCCACCAGCAGTGGATAAGAGTTCCTTTCTCTCCACATCCCTCTTGGGGAGTTTCTTAATTTCTGAATCAATTTCCTCAGATGTGATTCACCTGTTTAGGCTTTCTACATCCTCCTATCCAGTCCTGGAAGATGATATTTTCCCAGAAATCTGTCTGTTTCTTCTGGGTTCTCTATCCTGACTGAGTATAGTTGTTCATAATAAGCCTTCATGATATGTTGGATTTCTTGGAATTCTGTTATCTCTCCCCATTCATTTGTGATCATACCTATTTGTGTGTTTTCCCTCTTTTTTTTTTTTGGTGCATCTTACCAGTAGTTTGTCTATCTTATTTATTCTTTCAAAAAAATAAAACAACTCCTGTTCTCATTGATTTTTGTATTGTTTTTCTTAGTTTTTATGTTGTTTATTTTTGCTCTGGTTTTTATTATTTCTTGTTTCCTGGTTGTGTTTGGGTTTCTTTGCTGCTGTTGTTCCAGCTCCTTAAGGTGTCCCTTTAAACTGTTGCTTTTGTCATTTTTCTCTTTCTTGACATAGGCCTGTATTGTTATGTGTTTCTCCCCAATTACTGCTTTTTCTGTGTCCCACAGATTTTAACAATTTCTCTCTTCATTATCATTTGTCTCAAGGAATCTTTTTATTTCTTCCTTGAGTTCCTCTTTGATCCAGCTGTTGTTGAGCATCATATTGTTTATTAGGGACTCTTTTCACCTCTTAGATTCGTATGAGAGCCTCTTTCCTTTGTTTACCATTATAACTTTGCATTTGGTGGCTCAGAGCGTTCTGCCTTCAGGTTTCAGCTATACTTTGTCTTCTGTGGTGTGGAACTTGGTTCCTTCTTTGGAGTGCCCCCCTAAGCAGGGATTATGATGACGGTTGCTGAGGTTTGGCCCCGTCCTCCAGTCTCTTTCTTCCCGATACCTATGAGAAAGAGCAGGGTTGCCCTCCACCAGCAATCTCCAAGTGCCCACAATGGCAGCCTCTGTGCTGGTAGCCCGCCCTCACATATCCTTCTGATACCTGTGAGGAGGTGCAGAATTGCCCTCCAAGCCGTAGCCCACA
Organism: Suncus etruscus; assembly: GCF_024139225.1. Taxonomy (NCBI): domain Eukaryota; kingdom Metazoa; phylum Chordata; class Mammalia; order Eulipotyphla; family Soricidae; genus Suncus; species Suncus etruscus. The sequence goes on along the minus strand of NC_064868.1, from coordinate 49,421,475 downwards.
AGCACCCACAATGGTGGCCTCTGTGCTAGTAGTCCGCCCTCACTTTTCTTTTCTATACCCGTGAGGAGGTGCAGAATCATCCTCCAAGCTGCAGCCCACTAGTGCCCACAATGGAGGCCTCCATGCTGATAGTCTGCCCTCACTTCTTCCTATACCTGTGAAGAGGTGCAGAATCACCCTCCATTCCGCAGCCCACAAGCGCCCACAATTGCGGCTCCGTGCTGGTAATCTGCCCTCACTTCTCCTTCCTATACCTGTGAGGTGGTAGTTGTGTCCCATTTTATCTCCAACAATAGACCTGGGACTACTTGGCCCCTGGTCCCCATCCTTTCTCCCCTTCTTATTAATTCTATAGAAAAAAAATGCAGAAATATGAGTTTTACCTAAAAATAAAAAAAAAAACAAAGTAATTCATGCCCCAAGGTTCTATAAAAAGGTAGGAGCCCCTATCTTAAAGATAAAAAGGGGCGGCAGTTTTTGCACAGGCACCGGAAAATTTGGGGAAAATAGAAAAAACCTTTGGCCTAAAAACAGGGTGTCCCTACTCATGAAGCATTCTGCCTTAAGGCCAACTACAGGCTCCAGGCATATTAAATTATCTAAGCCCAAATTCTTACTTCACAGTCTCAGGAAAAGTTCTTCTCAATCATGGTTGTCATAGTCAGTAATTAGATATCTTGGTTTTTGCACAGAACCTATGTTGAAGTCAGGGTGTCACGAAAGACCTCTTGGCTTCATCTCACTCTTAGGTGGCTAGGCAGGGAAACCTGCCCTGAAAGCAAGCTGTTTCTGCCTCCAAGTTGTCAGGGTGTCAAACGAACCCACTCTGGAGCAAGTCAGTGCAGGGTAGCATTAGGGCCTTTCCCAGTAGAAATTTGATTCCTGGTGCTTGTGCAGAAAAGCATGCCAGTTTCAGGATGGGAATCCAAGGTTCGGTGGTGAATGGCTGATGTCTAATTGACTGAAACCTAAATAAAGTCACTATGACAAGTGTTCAGAGTGAAAGCCCACCCCTGCAATAAAAAATTTAGGAGTTCCTAACCCTATTATATATGAACTTCCTATAGATAAGATTTCTCCATTTAAAAAAAAATTTAAAATAATTTTATTATGACCAAAAGTGAATAACAAATCTTTCACAGTAATATTTGAGGTACATAGTGACAATTGATCAGAGCCATTACCACCGCCAGGGTTGTCCTCCCTCCACCCCTTTTCCCAGCATATGTCCCATATCTCCCTCCTTTGCCCTCCAGAGTGCTAGTGTAACTGTTTCCCTCTGTGTATAGCTTGTTGTAGATAGATAATACGATTCTGTTGTTCTCCACATTAATGTGCCTATGCAAAAAGAAACAATGCCACAAGATACTATTGATGCATTTGGGGTAAAAATATGAACACATATTTTTTGAAACCAGAAAGTCTCACATTCACTGAACATAGGATTGATATTAAGGAATATTTTTGTTTTGATCCTTTGTTTCTTTTCCTTTTGGGGCGGGGATTTGAGACCATGCATGATTGTGCTTACTCCTGGCTCTATATTCAGGAATCAATCCTGGAGTGTTCAGGGGACCTCATGAGATGCCAGGGATAAAACATAGTCGGCCACCTGCAAGGAAAGCATCCTACCTGCTGTAGCATCTAGCTCCTGATGTTTTACCTGTTGTTGGTTTGGGGGCCAAATCTGGCAGTAATCCGAATTACTCAGCTCTCTGTCCAGAAATTAGTCCTGGATGGCTCAAAAGACCACATAAAGTTCTGGGGACTGAACCCAGGTCAGCTATGTGCAAAGCAAATGTCCTATCTGCTGTACTGCTCCAACCACTGGTACTTTACTTTAGTAGTTGTTATTTAAGGGCCATACCCAGGGGCAGTCAGGGTTTTCTCCTGGCATGTTCAGGGAGCCTTATGGGATGCTGGGGATCTAACCCAGATTGGCCATGTGCAAAACAAATCCCCCACCCACTATGCTATTATTTGGGCCCCTGATCTTTAACTTTTAAAGCAACTTTTAGGCTAAGAAGATTGTATAAAGGAGTTAAGGTGATTGCCTTGCAGGCTGTTTACCCTGCTTCAATGCTAGGCACCTCATGGAGGTACCTCCAGGAGCAACCCTCAGCACAGACCTATAATTTTTTAAATTTTTAACTTATTTTTGAAAATACAGTATCTGAAAGACCATTTTGAAAATGATATTTCTAATCTACTTACACTGTTTTTAGCTCTTTGGGACTATAAAATCTCATGAAAAACTATTCATGCATCAGAAACAGTATCTCATCAATATAGTATGCAAAAATATAGTTGTTTATAGTTTAGTTTTGTTTTGTTTTTGTTTTTGTTTTTGGGTCATACCCGGCGGTGCCCAGGGGATACTCCTGGCTGTCTGCTCAGAAATAGCTCCTGGCAGGCACGGGGGACCATATGGGACACTGGGATTCGAACCAATCACCTTTGGTCCTGGATCGGCTGCTTGCAAGGCAAACGCCGCTGTGCTATCTCTCCGGGCCCTAGTTGTTTATAGTTTAAAGTGACTTATTCAGCACTGCATAATAAATAAGCAGCCTGACATAATGTACTAGGAATTTTGACTAGTAGAGACAATAAAAGCACTCATCTTTTTATTTTAATGAAGTAAAATAGATTTAGATAAATTTAGAGAAATATGAGAGGAGAGAGATATGTGATTGAAAGAGAAAATAGCTTTCTTCAGAGATAAAAGTCAAGAGCACGCATCTTGGGTCAAGAAGAAGGTATATTTTATTTTTAGTCTCAATTCTTTCACCTATGAGCAACAGGATCTTGAAAAGGGGACTTTACTATTCTGAATTTTCAGTTATTCAGCCAATATTTTAACCCCCCAATAAGAGCCAGATATCGCTTCAGGCATTAAAATATGTATATCTTAACTTAATAGAAGTAAACTGACAATTAAAAAAGCAAAACAGACAATTTTGCAAAACTCTGTATAATGAAAAATGTTCAGAATAGTCTAGAAAACACAAAATAGGGACACCTGGGGCAAGGGAAAACAGGGAGTAAAACTTGTACAAAGAGAGAGCAAATAAACTGGAGTTTTTCTGGTGAAAGTGATGGGAGGAAATGGTTCCTGCTTTCTACACACAGCAAAAGTGAAAGAATAAATTAAATTTATTTAAAATAGGAGGCCTCCTAATCAATGCTCAGGGGCCTCCACATATGCTGTAATACTCAGCCAACTAGGTCAGAATATTTAATGCTCAGACTTGAGTATGTAATGCTATCTGAGTCCTGAAGTGCTGGGGATCACCAGGACCACCCTCATAATACTTGTAGGAGCCTTCTGGCCTCAAGAATTAAATTAAGATCCCATGCATGCAAAGTATGAGCCCCTGACCTCTGTGCTATCTTTGTAATGCCAATAAAATATTTTTCCCATGGGTTGGGGCAGCTAGAATGACCTAAGCATACTTAGTACCAGGGGTTAAGGTCAGGAACTCATTCTACATATTCTAAGTCTCAGGGCCAGCTTCTGGGCTTTTTCTCACTAAGGATAATGGGGCTGACAGGATCACCTTAGTGCATGTGTGTGGCACTGAACTTTGAACTCACTGACTTGTGCTTTTTGAGTAAGTCTTTAAGTCACTCAGACATCTGCTGGGTTCTTTCTAAATAGGTATGTCCTGATCACCTCAGCATATGCAGGAGACAACAAGGATTAAACACATGACCATGTGTTTGTTGTAAGTCCTTGAGTCAAATTCCAGGTTCCTAAAGTAAAATCTTTAGGGATTATGGGGGAAAACTAAAAATTTGGTATTATCAATCCTAGAATGGAAGCAGGTGAAGCTAGAGAGGGAAGCAGGAGACATATTGTAAAGTTTAGAAATTAACCATAGGCAATAAGGTGTCACAGAGAATTTAAATAAACAAGATTTATTTCAGAAATATTACTCAAATAAGAATAAGAAAAAAGGAAAATATCAAACATGAATCTAAGATGTTATTACAATTGTCCAGAAATGGCTGATCTAGCGTAGTTGCTAGTAGGAACGAAGAAGTATATAAATTTGAGTCATAGTGAGGAAGTAGACTCAGCCAATTTGGCTACTCAATGAAGGGTTGAAAATGATTCCTAATTCTCTAGCCCAGCTTTCTTAACATTTTGGGGTCATAATCCACATTTGTATATTCTCCTTTTTTTATTTTTGGGCCAGAGGAATGATGCTCAGAGTTTATTACCTACTCTGTGTTCAGGGATCATTCCTGGTGATTCTAGAGGACTATATGGGATACAAGGGATTGGACCCAACAGACCATGTGCAAGGCAAACATCCTATCTGCTGTACTGTCTTTCCAACCATGATATGTTTTGTTTAGTTTTGTCTGGAGGCCACATCAAGCAGTGCTCAGGGCTTATTTTTGGCTCTGAGCTCAGGAATCCCTTCTGGTGGCATTTAGGGTACTGGGGAAATGTCATAGGTAACTAAGACTTACAGTTATATACTTATCTACACACAATTCTCAATACCATCTTCAAAAGAGGCTCAACATTGTTCAGGACTAAAATAGTATTCTCAAAGACATGCAATTTGGTCACTATTCAAGATGGTCACTTTTTGAGTAGGAAGATAAAATACTTTAAACATAAAGTTAGACAGAGATACTTCTTTTGATACTAAACCAGATTCTCTCCTGTCTACATTATTTTCTTGCCCATACTCACTGTAAAATGAAGTTGAAGTTGCCTTCCACTGGGGAGAGCCTATGGAAGGGGATGGAAATGTGACCATAGAAGGCTAAAAGGAACGTGATTAGTTTAGGTCTTAAAGTAAGAAACAGAAACATGCAAAAGTAGTTTAAGTCAGTTCTGCTTTAGGTCTTAAGGAGAATAAAATAATTTTTTCCTCAGCTTGCCTTGGCAGCAATCCACTGCCCACAATAAAGGTGGGAAAATCAAAAGTGCCTTGAATAGATGTAGGAAAAAGGAGTCTAAAAGTTTGTGTCTCTATCAAAACATTAAACTCAGAGAAATCGTTTGAGCCCTAGCAATTGTTTAGTGGGTATATTGCAGCCAACCAGGTTTGATCTCTGGCATCCCATATGGTCCTCTCAGTGCATTAAGTGTAATTCCCTGAGTGCAGAGATAGGGGTTAGTCCTGTGCATAGCCTGGTATGAGCCAAACCCATCTCCTCCAAAAAAGAAAAGAAGAATCTTCAATCTTCAGGATTTGTCTCACTACCTGAAGGAAACACCTTAAAATATATATAAATTTGGACTGAGAGATACTACAGTGGGAAGGGCACTTACCTTGCACACATATAACCCAAGTTCAATCTCTAGCATCCCATATGGTTCCCTGAACACTGACAGGGAGTAATTCCCGACTACAGAGTCAGGAGTGTACCTAAGAATTACTGGGAATGACCAAAACAACAGCAACAACAATAAAAGTAGTAATAATAATAAAATAATAATAAAAACTGTGTAAGTAGCCTTCTCCTTAAGTCTGTTTTTTTTTTTTTTTTGGTTTTGGTTGTTCGGCCACACCAGATGACGCTCAGGGGTTACTCCTGGCTATGCGCTCAGAAATCGCTCCTCGATTGTGGGGCCATATGGGATGCCAGGGAATCAAACTGTGATCTGTCCTAGACTAGTGTGCGCAAGGCAGCCACTGCTTCAGCTCCTTCAAGTCTGTTCTACTTGGAGTATGTATCTCATTTCCTTTTCTCTATGTCTCTTTACTTGCCTATTTCTACTCTGGAGAAGCCTGTATTTCTCTTGAACACACATTTCTCCCATTCTCTCCCTTCACATATTTCTAAATAGATTTCAACAAAACTGTTATCTTTCGGGGCCGGCGAGGTGGCACTAAAGGTAAGGTGTCTGCCTTGCAAGCGCTAGCCAAGGAAGGACCGCGGTTTGATCCCCCGGTGTCCCATATGGTCCCCCCCAAGCCAGGGGCAATTTCTGACCGCTTAGCAAGGAGTAACCCCTGAGCATCAAACAGGTGTGGACCGAAAAAAAAAAACTGTTGTCTTTCTCTACCCAAAAATATTGTGTGTATTTTCCAGGGGGTACAAGATTCTGCCAAATGTCTTTGCCAAAGAGATAAATAGCAAGTTCAAATATTAGTAAGCTTTTTTATTATCTGAGAAGTAGATAAGTTTGTATAAGATTGAAAAGCAACACTGCTAATATTTATTACTTAAAAGATTGACTATTTTTGCTTGGAAATAATATCTTATATATAGCATTTACAGATTATCAACTATATAATTATTGCTATGTTACTATAGTTAAGACTCATAAATACAGACAAAATAGTCTTAATTTTTAAATTACAGAGTTTCTATCTTTGTTTTGGCTGTGTTATGAACTAAGTGTTTGTGTTCTTCCAAAATACATAGACTGAAGCTCTGATTCCCAATAAGATGGTATTTGGAAGTAATTACATATGAATGAACTCATGATTATGGGGCCTTCATAAAAGGAAATCAATCTCTGGGGCCCAAGTAGTAATACACAGGGTAGGACATTTATCTTGCATGTGGCCATCCTGGGTTCAATCCTGACACTGCATATGGTCCCTTGAGCACTACCAAGAGTGATTCCTGAGCACAGAAACAGGATTAAGCCCTGAATATCACCACGTATGGCTTCAAAAAAACCACATCTCTCTTGCTGTCTCATCTCTGTTTCCTTTCCTTCTCCCCTCCTCTACATGCACACCAAGGGAACACTATGTGACAAAAAGCAAGAACAAAAACTAGGAAGTGCAATTTTCCCATAATAAGGGTGAAACCATCCTTACCTTAAAACTGCAGAGCTCTAGGTATATTGCAACCACTTACATCCAAATTTCTACACTAAGAGATGACCAAACTCTAGTATGGCATCTAGGAGTAAAAGGTCATATACTTAGGAAAGCATGCTTCAGCCTTTCCTAATTGAAATGCTTGCCTGTGAAACCTACAGAAAAGTTTAATATTTGTTTTAGTAAATGCCTATTGATAAAACTCTGACATCCCTTTCTTAAGCCTTTTAAGAGAATGTATGGCTACAAATATATTATCTCTTACAACTCAGAATTATCTTTCTTTAGGATACGATCCAATACTTTGAAATATAATTATCAAGAAGGATAGATCTCACATTCTCTGTGGGGAAATAGAATCGTATCAGCAATAACTGGCAACTGACAAACACAACTAGTCTAATGTCTTGTATACATATCAACTTTGCAATTTCGTCATGTTTTGTTTTCTTTTCGAGTTTTCTCTCCGGCAGTGTTCAGAATTTACTCCTGGCTATGCTCTGGGGTCCATATGTGGTGCCATGCACCCTTTCAAATCAGGGTCAGCAGTGCAAGGCAAGGACCTTACCACATTCCCCTACTATCTTTCTGGCTCTGAGGATTTTTTGGCTTGTTTTGGGACCATACTTGTATGTGCTCAGTGCTCATTCCTGGTGGATTTAGGGGACCATATGGGATGTCAGTTATAGAATCCAGGATGTCTATGTGTAAGGCAAGGCAACTACCCACTGTACTATCACTCTAGCTTTTGGCCCCAAGACTTTTATCTATCGCACTACTAAGTCCCTTCTCACCCCTCTCCTTCATTTCTCTTTAAATAATCCAATTCACTTTGCAGAGATTGGAATAAAATTTAGCTCTTTTTCCTATTGTCAGTAGTTACTGAATAAAATTTATTCTCACTGCTTAATGTCTCGCTATATTTATCTTTGTCATCAGAGGCTTGATATGCTGGTACCTTGATCTTAGGCTTCCCCATATGCTGTTCTGTTATATTAACCATCTTAGTCTGCTCAAACTGCTGTAATACTATAGAATGGATGACTTAAACAACAGAAATTTATTTCTCACAGTTTTGGAGATTGGAAAGTTCATGGTCACAATGCCATTGTGAATTGGTTTCTAAAAGATATCTTTTTAGCTTTGGTTAGCTGCCCTTTCACTATGTTCTTGTCTGTCTGTCTGTCTGTCTGTCTGTCTGTCTATCTATCTATCTATCTATCTATCTATCTATCTATCTATCTATCTATCTATCTATCTATCTATAATCTATCTCACACCTAGTGGTGCTCAGGGGTTACTCCTGGCTCTGTACTCATTAAGTACTCTTTCTGGTGCTGGAGGACCATATGGAATGCCAGAGATGGAACACAGGCTGGTTGCATGCAAGTCAAGCACCCTCCTTACACTACTATCACTCCAGCTCCTAATGACCCTTCTTATAAGAGCTCTAATCATCTGAGACCATGACCCTACTCTCATGAACTCATTTAATTTTAATTACAGATTTATCTCTTAATCTCAAAATAGAACATTCCTATTTAATATAATCTTACTGAGAATACTAAAATGTTTTCTATAAGCATTGTTAGAAAATTTTAGATCCAAAAAATAATCTATTAAATCATACCAATTTGGACTATTTAGTTTTGGGGTACTGAGGAAAACCTGAACTTAAATAAAGATCTCATCACTAAATACAACCTCACTGAGAGTTAGGACTTTGATTTATTAATTTGAAAGGGCAGGTAAATTTGGTAATTAATTTGAGTGTAATTCACTATTTTTAAGTATTTTATATGGATGCCTCCATTCTCATAGTTCATAGAGAAGAGTCAAATAATTCTATAATAATAAATGGTTTTGACTGTCAAACCTTAGAAGGGTTTTTGGATTTATGTTGCTGTGCTTTTTCAAAAAATCCTGAAAGTTCTTTGATTCAAAAAGTAAGAATAAACTGAAGCTTAATATGATAGTTTTTGAAAATTTGCTAGTTCTCAAAGAAAATGCCTAAATGAAAAACATGGAAAGGTGATGTGTCAAATTAATTTCTTATAAGAGGTATTTATGGACTAGGCTTAGTTTATATTTCCTTCTACAACCCTAAAAAGATGGTGAATATTCAAAAATAAAGAAATATTTCTTGAGATGAAATTCAACTGGCACAGCTGTTAAGAATTATTTTCCAATGGGAAACAAAAAAAACTCTTACTGATCAGTGATGCAATTTTTTTCATTAAAATTTGTCTTGGGCTACAGAGAAAGTACAGGAGGTAGGTACTTGCCTTGCATGCTGACCTGGCTCGATTCCCAGCACAGTAAATCGTTTCCCAAGCTTCGTCAAGATTGACCCTTTAGTTCAGAGTTAAATGTAAGCCCTTAGCACTGCCAGGTATGGCCTAAAAACAAATAAAATAGTCTCTAAAATTAAATCTCCATAATAGCAACTTGATATGAAATGAGGAATTTATTAATTCTGACAGAAATCCATGAAAACATAGTCAAAAAAGATTTGGCACTACTGGCAGTACTAAGCACCTTATAATCACTGACTCCTCATAAAAATCCCCTTGAGGACTTGACACTATAATTTTCTCTATTTAATCAAAGAGAAAAATCAAAGCACCTAGAGGCTAACTTGCTTAGGCCACACTATTCTAAATGCTTGAGCTGAGTCCAAACCAGGCAGTCTGGTTCCTAAATATATTAACTTGGCTGCTTCTTTATAGTTATCCCCATTTAAATAGAAACAAATGTTTACTATCCACATAAATAAACAAAATAAAACAGAGATAAAAAAACACATATATATTGACAAAGGTACAATTCAAAAGAGAGAAAGGACAAAAAAAGAGAGAAAGGACAGTCTTTCAACCAGTGGTTATAGAATAATTGAACATCTCCATGTGAAAAAATAGAAAAGAACCACTTACACCTTGCACTACAACTCAAGATGAGTCATAAAAATTAAACATGAAATATAAAACCCTTAAACTTCAATAACAAAATAAGATAACTCTTTGTAATCATAGTTATTCAAAGTTTTCACAGATGTAAAGCCAAAATCACAATCCATAAAAGAAAAACTGAAAACTGGACTTTTAGTAAAATTGAAAGAAAAATGTTTGCTCTCTAAAAAAAGAGTTAAGAGAAGAAAAGGTAAAAATGCAATAATCATGAGAGTGAGGTCTTTGTAAAGGGAAAGATTTCTACCAATGGAACACAACAGATTCTAGAGATATATTGGGGGGGGGGGGTCACACCCGGTGGCACTCAGGGTTACTCCTGGCTCTGAGTTCAGAAGTCACTCCTGGCAGTCTGTGGGGACCATATGGGATGCTGAAATTTGAACTGGGGTTCGTCCTGTATTGGCTACGTGCAAAGCAAATGCCTTACTGATGTGCTATTGCTTGGCTCCTAGAGATATACTTTCATATAAAGTCAGATTCTTTTGAATAAAGATGCAAAGGCAATTTAATAAAAAATAGTATTCAAAAAATAACAAACAATGAAAAGAAAATACAATTCATAAATTGGAAAAATATTAAGAAAGCACACATGACAAAATACTTTTAGCTGGGATATGTAAAGAACCCAATAATAACACATTAGAAAATAAATAACCTGAACTCTTTAAGGTTGTGTTCTCCCTTGGACATGCATCTCATTTGTTTGTCTCTGTTTCTTTGCTTATTTCTACTCTGAAGCAGCTAATGTTTTCTCTTGAACACCATGTCCTCTTTTTCTCTCTTTTCACATCTCTGTTTGTTTGTTTGTTTGCTTTTGGGCTACACCCGTTGGTTCTCAGGGGCTACTCCTGGCTATGCTCTCAGAAATCACTCTGGCTTGGGGGACCACATGGGATGCCAGGGGATCAAACCGTGGTCCATCCTAGACTAGTGCGGGCAAGGCAGACGCCTTACTGCTTGTGCCACTACTCGGCCCTGCTCTCACATCTTTTGTTTGCTTGTTTCTCGACCACACACAAAGATTTTTTGTCAAACTCTCACCCAAGGCTGATTAAAATGGTTATATATTCCTTGTCCCTGGAATCTCTCTGCTTGGCTGTGGGCCTACAAATGTATGGGCAAATGAATAATAGGACAGTAGGAGGTTAATGCTTTGGAGCTTCCACCAAAATGAATAAAATATTTGAATACTTCCCCAAAGAAAATATATGACAGAAAAATAAGAAGATGAAAATATAACCAAATTAGTTATTAGTGAATGGTTAGTTTTTAAAAATCTGAACATGAAAAGTGCTGGTGGGAATGCAGAGTAATAATATCTCTAACATATTGCTGATGGTAAAGCAAAATAGCACATTTATTGGATCTTATAAAGTTTAATATATCATTTCTATATTAGTTAATAATTCCACAACCAGGTATTTAGAGGAGTGAAATGAAAAATTATGTTCAATAAACAATCTATATGCAAGTGTTTTGTAGCTTATTTATTGATTAAAATTAGAAAATATCTAAATGTCCTTCAATCTGTAAGTGGGCATATTTCTTTGATATACCATATAATAGTATGGTATACTATATATATAGTATGGTATACTCAACAAAAAAGAAGCTCCTTGGGGCTGGATAGATGATATAGAGGGTACTATGTATGCCTTGTGAGAAGTCAACACAGATTCAATCCCTGGCATCTCATACTGTCCCTGGGCCCTGCCAGGAGTAATTATTGAGAGCAGAGCCAAGAGTAATCCCAAGTATTACCACGTGTAGCTCAAGAACAAATAAAAAATTCCTTATAATGTAACTGCATGTGTGAATCTTACTGAGTGCAAGAAGCCAAACATAGAAGATTACATACTATAGGATTCCATATTTCATATTTTCAAAAGATAAAATTGTATGGATAAAAAATAATCAGATGATAAAATTGTATGGATAAAAAATAATCAGATGCTGGAGACAGATTTTACTACAAAGGGACACAGTAGAGGATATACAGAGCACAGTAGTTAGAATATTTGCTTTGAATATAGCTGACCTGGGTTTGAGCCCCAAGATCCCATATATCCCTGAGCACCACCAGGAGAGAATCATGAGTGCAGAATTTGACGTAACAAAATTGCCAAGTGTGACCCCCCAAAAAAACAAAACAATAAAAAGGATTATGAAGGGCCAAAGTGATAGTGCTGATTGCTTTGCACACAGCTGATTCAGGTTCAGTCTCTAAGATCCTATGTGGGGACCGGAGAGATAGCACAGCGGTAGGGCATTTGCCTTACATGCGGCCAACCTGGAAGGGACCCAGTTTGATTCCCGGCATCCCATATGGTCCCCCAGTTTGCCAGGGGTTATTTCTGAGTGCAGAGCCAGGAGTGACCCCTGAACACTGCTGTCTGTGGCCCCAAAATCAATCAATAAAAACAAAGTTAAAAAAAAATAAGATCCTATGTGGTTCCAGGAGTACCAGCAGGACTAATTCCTGAGCTCAGAGCCAGGAATAACCCCTGAGTACCACTGGATACACACAAAAAAGGGGGGGGGAAGGGCATAAGGAAATTGAGGAAGTGTTCTTATCTTGATTTTAGTGATAAATTTATAACTGTATTCTTTTTATCAAAACTCTATACCTAAATAAAAATAATTTTTCTGTATATAAATAACTTTTTTTTTGTTTTTTTTTGGGCCACACCCGATGGTGCTCAGGAGTTACTCCTGGCTGTCTGCTCAGAAATAGCTCCTGGTAGGCACGGGGGACCATATGGGACACTGGATTCGAACCAACCACCTTTGGTCCTGGATCGGCTGCTTGCAACGCAAACGCCGCTGTGCTATCTCCCCGGGCCTTATATAAATAACTTTTAAGGGGCCAGAGCGATGGTGCAGCGGTAATGCATTTGCCTTGCACGCAGCTAATCTAGGACGGACCACAGTTTGGTCCCTAGGCATCTCATATGGTCCTCCAAGCCAGGAGCGATTTCTGAGCACATAGCTATAAATAACCCTGAGCCTGAGCATCACTGGGTGTGGTCCCAAACAAACAAACAAAAAACATTTAAATACAATTTTTTTTTTGGTTTTTGGGTCACACCCGGCAGTGCTCAGGGGTTACTCCTGGCTCTATGCTCAGAAATAGCTCCTGGCAGGCTTGGGGGATCATATGGGATGCCGGGATTAGAACCACCATCCTTCTACATGCAAGGCAAACACCCTACCTCCATGCTATCTCTCCGGCCCCTTTTAAGTACAATTTAAGGTTTAAAATGTAAAGTTTAAGGTTTCAAAGCTACATAGCTACTATAGCAGAAAGTTTATTTTATGCATGAACATGGCAGTTCTATGTAATTATAGAAATAGTAGGATCAAGGAGATGGTACAGTGGGTAAGGCACTTACCTTGCATGTACCATACTCAATTTTGATCACTGGAGCCCCTTACGGTTCTCCTAAACTCAGCCTATACAGGAGTGATTCCTGTGCACAGAGCTGGGAGTAGCCCTGAGCATCACTGAGTATGGCTCAAACACCAAAAGAAAAATATGTAAGCACTTTGATCTTGTACAGACAAATGAGAGAAGGTAAAGTATGTATATATTTATATTAGTTCACTATATTGCTATAAAATCACAAAACAGTATTATGAGGGACCATGGAGATAACTCAATAGGCTAGAGCATGTGCTTATATATATGTATATAATATATCTTTATTTAAACAGCTTGATTACAAATATGATTGTAGTTGGGTTTCAGTCATGTAAAGAACACCCACCTTCACCAGTGCAACATTAATATCATCAATGTCCCAGATCTCCTTCCTTCCCACCCCACCCCCGCCTGTACTCTAGACAGGCTTCTACTTCCCTCATTCATTCGCATTGTTATGATAGTTCTCAATGTAGTTATTTCTCTAACTGCACTCATCACTCTTTGTGGTGAGCTTCATGTCATGAGATGGACATGCCAGACCTCCTCTCTTTTATCTCTGAGAATTATTGCAAGAATGTCTTTTATTTTTTCTTAACACCCATAGATGAGTGAGACTATTCTGTGTCTATCTCCCTCCCTCTGACTTATTTCTCCTATACATTCATGTATAGGAGAATTTCATGACTTCATCTCCCCTGACGGCTGCATAATATTCCATTGTATATATGTACTACAGTTTCTTTAGCCATTCATCTGTTGAAGGGCATCTTGGCTGTTTTCAGAGTCTGGCTATTGTAACTAGTGCTGCAATGAATATAGGTGTAAGGAAGGGATTTTTGTATTGTGTTTTTGTGTTCCTAGGTATATCCCTAGGAGTGGTATAGCTGGATCATATGGTAGCTCAATTTCCAATTTCTGGAGGAATCTCCATATTGCTTTCCATGAAGGTTGGACTAGACAGCATTCCCACCAGCAATGAATAAGAATTCCTTTCTCTCCACATCCCTGCCAGCACTGCTTATTGCCATCCTTTGTGATGTGTGCCAATCTCTGTGGCATGAGATGATACCTCATAGTTGTTTTGATTTGCATCTCCCTGATGATTACTGATGTGGAGCATTTTTTCATATGCCTATTTGTCATTTGTATTTCTTCTTTGACAAAGTGTCTGTACTTTGCATGCTGTAGTCCTGTTTTAAGCCCTGGTCCCTCAAGTACCACTGGGTATGGCAACAAACGACAAAAATAAAACTATGAAATTTCAAATTCTAAAAGGAGTTTTCATCATCTAATCCAATATTAATCTGATTTTTATGTTTTATCATATATATCAATCATATTTTCTTGTACTTGTGAGATGCACAAAGATTTAAGGAACTGGAAGAGTTCTTTGGAAAATGAGGATTAGAAAGTTTAATTACTCTACCACTGATATGTACCTTGGTGCAGAATATAAATTAAAACCCCACTTATACACAATTTCCACTCTCTATGTTTTTCCTTTATCAAAACCTTGAACTACAGCAATAGTACAGCAAGTTGGGTGCTTGCCTTACACATAGTAACTCCAGTTTGTTCCCAGCATCCCATATGGACCCCAAGCTCCTGAGTGTAGAACCAGGAATAACCTCTGAGTATTGCCAGGTATGAGCCAGAAAAGAAAACAACAACAACAACAACAACAACAAAACCTCTTTTATTTGTGAGGGACTGCTAACCATGGAAATATAAAACATGGAAATGTAAAACACTTTTAGTAAGTTTGTCAGATTCCAAAAAAATAATCGTAGGTACTATATTATAGTGTGTGACCCAGGATTTCTACTCTAAGGTTTATACCCTAGAGAAAAAACATAGTTATAAAAAACTTGTACATAGGGGCCAGAGAGATAGAACAGTGGCGTTTGCCTTGCAAGCAGCCAATCCAGGACCAAAGGTGGCTGGTTCCAATCCTGGTGTTCCATATGGTCCCCCGTGCCTGCCAGGAGCTATTTCTGAGCAGACAGCCAGGAGTAACCCCTGAGCAACGCGGGTGTGGCCCAAAAACCAAAAAAAAAAAAAAAGACTATTCGTAATAGCCAAAAAGTGAAAATAACTGAAATTGTCATAGACAAATAAAATGTGTAAATAAAAAGTATAAATACATGAGATAAAAGATTTAAGGAATCTTTTATCAACATTTTAAGAAACGTTGCTCAGTAACAAAAAGTGATAGAATATCAACATATGCTTCAGTATGAATGTATTTCAAATTCATGTTAAGTGAAAGAAGTCATTAACGAAAGACCACATATTGTGTTATTCCATAAACAGAAAATGCCCCAGATAGACACATCTATAATAAGTAGAATTGTATTTCTATAGAGTAGGAAGAAACACTAAAAAATAACTACCAAAATAAAGTTTCTTTTGTGGAAATGTGGAACAGTGCAATTAGAGTAGAGAAGGGACCACCACGACAATGTTAGTTGGAATTGATCACTCTGGACAATAACTGTGGATTGAACAAAGATAATGTGATATGCACAGTACCCATTCATTAACAGTAGTGCAAACCATAGTGTCTAAAATGAAAAAAAGGAAGAGGGAGGATGGGAGTAAAATGCCTACCCCAGAAGCATGCAGGGGGGAGGGGGAAAAGAAACTGGGGACATTGGTGGTGGGAAATGTTCATGGATGAAGGGTGTTGTACAGTGTAAGACTGACACTCAAGCATGAACAACTTTGAAATCATGTTGTTTAAATAAAAGGAAAAAAAGTCAATCAGTAACTATGATTAATGGGAGATTCTTCCTTTCTCTACCCATAGTTAATTATTATACTTGTCAGTAATGACCTGAGTTAACATTTTAAATCTTGAAATTAAAGTTATTAGAAGTAGCGGCCGGAGATCAAGCAGCTGATCCAGGAACCAAGGTGGTTGGTTCAAATCCCAGCGTCCCATATGGTCCCCTGTGCCTGCCAGGAGCTATTTCTGAGCAGATAACCAGGAGTAACCCCTGAGCACCGCTGGGTGTGGCCCAAAAAACAAAAAAAAATTATTAGAAGTAAAAATATTAGTGATTAGTGAAGTACTAAGATGTGGAAGAGATAGATTGATCCAGATGTGTTTGCCTTTTACTGACGTGATATATCAATATAATATCACAAAAATTAAATTTTAACATCTGGACAAATAATACAATGGTTAGGGCATGTGCCTTGCACATGATTGACCCACACTGGATCCTGGTATGGCACATTGTTCTCTGAACTTTGCCAGGAATGACCCATGAACACAGAGCCAGGAATTAGCTCTACAAATAGTTAGATGTGGCCAACACAAACAAAATTAGCAACAACAAAATTAAATTTCAGCCTTCTCTGAATTTATAACACATTAAAATACATTTTTATGTGTTTTGCTCAAATTTGCTCATCTTTGCTCATCTTGAACGTATGGTAAATTTTACTGATTGCTAAGTTCATTGTTAAGTCTTGTGAACAGAAGGTGTGGCCAACACAAACAAAATTAGCAACAACAAAATTAAATTTCAGCCTTCTCTAAATTTATAATACATTAAAATAAATTTTTTATGTGTTTTGCTCCAGTTTGCTCATCTTTGCTCATCTTGAACGTATGGTAAATTTTACTAAGATTGCTAAGTTCATTGTTAAGTCTTGGCAACAGGTCACGTGATTATGATGACTGTTTTCAAGAGCAGTATAATGACTCAGGAGAATTGTAAAATGGAAAAAAAAATGTTAGAAGAAAATGCTTTCAAAAGACCAGGATGAAAATAAAACAGTAGTTTTTATGAGAGAGAACAGTAGGTTTACTAAGTGGAAACAAGACCAAATGGATTCCATGCTTCAGAGGTTATTCTGAAGGTACATACTGTCAACACTCTTTCTGAAAACACATGTAATTTCCATGCATGTATTATTTTTGGTATTTTTGTTGTTGTTTTTGTGTTTGTGTGCCCCCCATTTTTGGTATTTCTTTTTTTGTTTGTTTGTTTTGTTTTTGGGTCACACCTGCATTGCTCAGGGGTTACTCCTGGCTGTCTGCTCAGAAATAGCTCCTGGCAGGCACGGGGGACCATATGGGACACTGGGATTCAAACCAAGCACCTTTGGTCCTGGATCGGCTGCTTGCAAGGCAAACACAGCTGTGCTAACTCTCCGGGCCCCATTTTTGGTATTTCTTAAAGATGTTTCACTTATATTACTTTAATCCCCTTAAGTAAACCACTTAACCTGGTATTAGCATTCAGTTCATAGAGTAGTTCAAGGCGAGATGAGACACAGTGCCACCAAACGGATTTCAATCTAGTGTTCTAGAGCAGTTCTTTTCAAAGTTAAAGATTTGTGCAAACACAAATTTAGTATGTAAAGACATAGATGTATTCATGAAGTCAGTTCCCAGGCAATTTCCTCACTGCTGCAACATGTGACTCTCATCAACAAAGCTTCATCCTGGAGCTCTTTTATGACTTAGCATGCTCCCTGCTTCTCATAAATAGCTGACTTGTACCAAGCATTTTATTGCTTAAATATGTAATGTTTTCTCTATATTAAATGTTTCTGTTTCCTCATGTATAAAAATCACTCTTCAATACAAAATCTAGAATTTTTAATTAATAAACAAACTATTTTTAAAATTAAGGGCATAAATAATATGAATCTTTGCCTTATAATATAAAATATATTAAATCTAAAAATAGAAGTGAAAACTTTAAAAATAAAAATAGAAGTACAAAAAAGTCATATCAAAAATAAAGTTATATCATAGGAACTTTAAAGAGAGTAAAGGGGTTAAAGAACTTGCCTTACATGTAGCCTAACCGAATTCAATTCTTGGCACTGTATATTGTCTCCTAAACCCCACCAAAATGACTCTGGAACACAGAGGTAGGAGTCAGCCTTGAATATTGCTGAGTATGGCCACGAAGACACAAAAATTATATCCCAGTGATAACATAATCCTACAAGCTTATTAAACTTATATGAGTCATTAACACAGGCTATAAATGATATCTCAGAAAGACAATGTTTATTAAATTTTATTTGGGGGGGGTTGTTTTGTCTGTAACCAGGCTTACTCCTGACTCTGCACTTAGGGATCACTCCTGAGGCTTGGGGGGACCATATGGAATGTGGGGAATCAAAGCCAGGTGATGATGCAAAGAAATTACCCCACCCATTGTACTATTGCTTTAGCAACAGCAACTCTTTCTAAATGACTTTAGAATTGTTACTTCCCTTTAAATAACAACTTTGTGTAAAAGATTTAGAACATGTCAACACACATTTTTGACATTTCTGCCACCAAGAGGTCGGTCCTTTCCCCCTTGGACCTGAGTGGAAATTTGTGATGCCAAATAGTGGCTCTTGGAACTCAATCATGCTGTTGTAGCTTGGGCTACAAAAGAGAGATGTATGGCCTTTAGCTATAGCTGAGATGCCTACTGAAAGTCAGCATCGACTTGCTAGCCTCTGTGATTAAGCCATATTGAAGGCAATTCTTCAAACTCCAAGTTAGGCTGCCATAGAGAACAGATACAACCTAGTTAAAGCCCTACACAAATAGAGTTTTTAACAAAATAAGTACATACTTATTAGGGTTGGGGGGTGGTTTGGTATGTAGCAATGGATAACCATACATATTTAAAAGGCTAAGAACAGTATCTGGGGCCAGAGAGATACCATGGAGATAAGGTGTTTGCCTTGCATGCAGAAGGTCGGTGGTTTGAATCCTGGCATCCCATATGGTCCCCCGAGCCTGCCAGGAGCAATTTTTGAGCCTGGAGCCAGGAGTGGCCCCTGAACGCTACTGGGTATGACTCAAAAACCAAAACCAAACCAAAACAAACAAACAAACAAAAACAAAAAACAAAAAAAGAACAGTACTATCTCCTTACTTAATACAGACACCTTTTTTCTAATAGGCTTCCATCTAACCTCTCTACAAATGTTTTGACTAACAAGGAGATCAACTTTTGACATAGCCACTCCTACTGGTGAATAATCCTGGAATTGTACTGACCTTAAGTTAAGACCCATTTTGTCACGCCCAAGTTATGGTACATGGTCTGTCATCAGAGATGACAATTACTGTCTAATCCTCTTTTCCTGATGAGAGACCATAGTAAACAGCAGAGAAATCTGTAGTACTATCTTGTTTATAGCAAGGAACCGAAATGCACAAATTGTTTTATCCAAAATTATACAACAGACACTGGATAAAATGAATCTTGAATCTTACATTACATCCATCTTACATGAAACAAACACACTGGATACAAGATGTGTTGTTTATATTAAAAAATCACAATCTTCACATTTATGCCATCATTGGTACAGTGGTGTTTCTCAAAGTGGACAATACTGCCCCCTGGGGGACAATGGGATTACCAATAGGACCTTTGTTTTCTGCTTTCACTTAAAGTTGGTGCTAAATGATATTTTTCCCTGAAAATGAAGGTTAAACAATTTAAAAAGTTTGTTTATCTCATTTCTATCCTTTAAGAGTATTGGTATAAAATTGAAAAATGGAAACTACATTTCTGTACCACTCATCTTCCTTTTATTTGTTACCCTTTAATTATTTTGTTTTAATACAGTAAACCAGTCAGCTCTTGGAGGACAGGAAAATATTTATGATTTTGAGTCTTCCTTGACATTTGAGTACATAGATATTGAGTACTATGGTAGGAAACATACCAAGGATAAAATGATTTTTCTAAATTATTTAAATACAGATCTTACAATCCAAAATTTTATCTCATCATGTTTTTGTTGTTGTTGTTGTTCTTGTTCTTGTTTTGGGTTACACCCAGAACTGCTCAGGGGTTACTCCTGGCTCTGCTCTCAGAAGTCATTCCTGGCAGGTTGGGGGAACCAGATCGGATGCCGGGATTCAAACAGGGTCCATCATGTGTTGGCCGCGTGCAAGGCAAATGCCTTACCGCTGGGCTATAGCTCAGGCCCCTCTCATCATGTTACATAGTATTTATTTTCCTTTTTTTTGGTTTTTGGGCCACACCTGTTTGACTCTCAGGGGTTACTCCTGGCTATGCGCTCAGAAATCGCCCCTGGCTTGGAGGGACCATATGGGACTCCGGGAATCGAACTGCTGTCTGGTCCGTCCTACGCTAGCGCTTGCAAGGCAGACACCTTACTTCTAGCGCCACCTTCCAGGCCCCACATAGTATTTATATAGTAAACTTTTTTCTTTTACAAAGTCAGCCGCAATAGAAACATTGTTACCGCTGGGCTATAGCTCATGTTACATAGTATCTATATAGTAAACTTTTTTCTTTTACAAAGTCAGCAGCAATAGAAACATTGTTAATTACAGTGCATCAGTTGCCATAGCAACACTTAGACAAACATTTTTTCTAATTGAGACAATTTCCCTTAAGACTTGACCCAATTATAAAACTCAGTATCTAAAACTCAGAGGATGCCTCTCAAGATATTCTGATTACCCAACCTAGGAAAAATTTAAACACCACTTTTCCAAGTTGCAAGGAAATCTTTAAAGCAACACGTTTTGTTTTTACATTCAAGGTCATCTAAATTGACTAGTTTATCTAAATTGGTTTATGTTTTACCTAACATGAAACTTTAAAACGACATATGTTATACCCCATGACCACATTACAGAAGCTAAAACATTACATTAGCCACTGTGTTAATGTATATGTAATATATATCTTTTATGCTTTCTAGGATGATTTGCATTTGATTCATCTAAAGCAGTGGTCCTCACACTTTTTAAACAGGGGACCAGTTCACTGTCCCTCAGACCTTTGGAGGGCTGGGCTATAGTAAAAACAAAAACTATGAACAAATTCCTATACACACTGCCTATATCTTATTTTGAAATAAAGAAACAAAATGGGGGGGGGGGCGGCGAGGTGGCGCTACAGGTAAGGTGTCTGCCTTGCAAGCGCTAGCCAAGGAAGGACCGTGGTTCGATCCCCCGGCATCCCATATGGTCCCCCCAAGCCAGGGGCGATTTCTGAGCACATAGCCAGGAGTAACCCCTGAGTGTCAAACGGGTGTGGCCCCAAAACAAAACAAAACAAAACAAAAAGAAACAAAATGGGAACAAATACAATATGTGGCCCACAGGCCGTAGTTTGAGGACCATTGCTCAAGTTACAATTAAATTCTTATAGGTATAAGTAAGAACATGCTACAGTCAGACTATTGAGTAACATTGGATTAACCAAACATTTGTAGATTTATCCAAACACTTTGAGAATCAAGGAAATATAAATAAACTATCTATGGAGATTATTATGCTGAGTGAAATGAGTCAGAGGGAGAAAGGTGGACATAGAATAATCTCACTCATTTGTGTGATATAAGATAAATAAAAGATAGTATGATAATAATATCCAGAGACAAAACAGAGATGAGGGCCAGAAAGAACATGGTAGGAAGCTTGCCACAAATATTGGTGAGTGCAATCAGAGTAGAGGAAGGGTCTACTCTGATAATGATAGTTGGAATTGATTACTTTGGATAAGAACTGGGTGCTGAAAGGAGATAAAATGATATGCATGTTATCCCTTCATTAACCAAAGTTCAAACCACAATCTCAAAAAGGAACAGGGGGATGGAGGGAGGAAGGGAGAGAGACAAAGAGAAAGAGAAGTAAAATGACTGCCCCACAGGCAGGCAGGGTGGATGTGTGGAAAGGAAACTGGGGACATTGGTGGCAGGAAAAGTGCACTTTCCCCACCATGACTGACAGAAAATTATGAACATTTTTGTAACCACAGTACTTAAATAAAAAGTAATTATATAAAAATAAATTCACCTTCAACTTAGGAAGTTATCATAAATGAAGCAACATCTAGAGTGAAATCCTAGTAATTCTAACAGAAAAAGGGAAATCCCAAAACAAAAAAAGTAGTACTGGGAAATCAGGACCTCATGGGAGGTTGAGACCAAAGAAAGAAGGGGCTGAAAAGTCTCACACTGTAAGCATTTACCTGGTGATGCTCGGTATTTATTCCTAGCTCACGGTTCATACCTGGCGATGTTCAGGCTCTAAACAATATCTGCAGCATGCAAGGCTTAAGTTTGCATTCAGCCTCTCTCTGCCTCAAGCAGATGCTCTTTAATAGAACAAGCTTTTTTTTTTAAGAAGAAGATGGTTTGGATCATACCCTGAGATACTCAGTGCTTACATCTGGCTATCCACTTAGGGATGACTCCTGGTGGGCTCAGGGGACCACTCTGGGTGCCAGGGATTAAACTGAGGTAAGTGCCTTAACCAATGTATTACTTGTTGACCTCCAAAAGATTTTGTTTTGTTTTGTTTTTGTTTCTGTTTTTTTTGGGGGCCACACCCGTTTGACGCTCAGGGATTACTCCTGGCTATGCGCTCAGAAATTGCCCCTGGCTTGGGGGACCATATGTATGGGACACCGGGGGATCGAACCGCAGTCCGTCCTACGCTAGCGCTTGCAAGGCAGACACCTTACCTTTAGCGCCACCTTCCCGGCCCCTCCAAAAGATTTTTTAAATGTGTTATTTTCAGAGTATACTGCTCATTAATATAGAATTTTTGATTAGTTGAGTTAATCAATAATTTAAGTTTTATTACATAAAACTTAAGGAAATTTTATATAATAAAGTTTCTCCACCAGAAGTATGAGCTTACTCTACAAATTTCTCTTACAGCTGTACAACTGGTGTATTTAACTACCTACATTAAGGCATTTGACAGATTTTTTTGGCCTTTGGGACACACCCTGCTGTGCCCAGCTAACTACTGGCTCTGTGCTCAGGGATCACTCCTGGTGTGCTCAGGATAGAATTCAAAACATGTTGGCAGTGGCAAGGTGAACACCCTAACAGCTGTATTATTGTTCCAACCCCAGCATTTAAATATTAATGCTACATGATTAAAAAGCAAAAACTCACTTTGTGTGGAATAGAAAAATAAGGCTATGTAAGTATTGTCCTAAACAAAAATGGAGAACTATACAGAAAAAGGAAGCATTGTGAAATTTATGACTAAGTGTTTTATAAAGACTGAAGGACATGTTCAGAGCTTTTTAGTTGGGGGTATATGTACAAGTGAAAATAAGGGTTTCTTCATTCATGTAAAGCGACAGTAAACTTTTGGTTTAAACTAGTTATTTGCACTTGGTTATTAAGACAATGAATGTCTTCACACTCATTCTGAAAATGGCTTGATTTTCATTACTTCTTTAGGGACCTGAAAGAAGAGGGAAAGTAGAGGAGTGCGCTCAAGAGTATACTGAAAAAGAAATCGCAGTGTTCATTGAAAAAGATATTTCCGACTAGTATGGTCAAAAGAAGAGTCACAGAAAGAACTTAAGCCACAAAACAGAAAACAAGCAATACCATATGTAACTCAAAAGACTGAGTTATTACAGCGCTGTTGCTGTAATAAGCAAATCTAAGATTCGGGCCATTCCAAGCTCTTTTCCTTCTCTCTACTGAGTTTAAACTGAGATTAGAGGTCAGGTCAAGTCATGGTACGAATTTAGGGAGCCCCACAGGGATCAATCTACCTGGACAATGAATCTAAGGCCCCTCCCTAGTGCTCCACGACAGTAGCTCTGCGCGGAGCCCCCTCTAGCGCCGATTTCAGGGCTTCTCCCAAATTCTTCCAGACTTCAACTTTTATAGAAAGAGACAGCCAAGAGGTGGGGGAAGAAGGGGGAGAGGAAGGCAGGTTGGGGTCGCCGCCAAACACTCTCTCTCTCCTCTCTCTCCTCTCCTTTCTCTCTTTCACTCTCCTCTCTCTCCTCTCCTTTCTCTCTTTCACTCTCCTCTCTCTCCTCTCTCTTTCCTCTCTCTCCTCTCTCTCTCACTCTCCTCTTTCTCTCCTTTCTCTCCTCTCTCCCCTCTCCTCTCTCACTCTCCTCTCTCTCACTCTCCTCTCTCTTCTCTCTCCTCTCTCTCTCCTCTTTCTCTCCTCTCTCACTCTCCTCTCTCTCACTCTCTCTCTTTCTCTCCTCTCTCCTCCTCTTTCTCTCCTCTCTCACTCTCTCTTCTCTCTCTCTTCTCTTCTCTCCTCTTTCCTCTCTCTCCTCCTCTCTCCTCCTCCTCCTTCTTCTTTCTCTCTCTCTCTCTCCTCTCTCCTCTCTCTCTCTCCTCTTCTCTTCTTCTCTCTCTCTTCTCTCTCTCTCTTCTCTCTCTCTCTCTCTCTCTCTCCTCTCTCCTCTCTCCTCTCTCTCTTTCTCTCCTCTTCTCTTCTTCTTCTCTCTCTTCTCTCTCTCTCTCTCTCTCTCTCTCTCTCTCTCTCTCTCTCTCTCTCTCTCTCTCTCTCTCTCTCTCTCTCTCTCTCCCCCTCCCTCCCTCCCTCCCTCCCTCCTCTCTCTCTCTCTCATATCCCGCCTTCCGGGTAGGGACTCGCCCACCGGGGCCCGGTCAGGCTTAGCTCAGTGACCAGGGGCTGTTGTTACCTTCTCGCGCTGATCCCAGCTGTACTGCTTTGGTGGTTGGCTCTCGCTTTCGGGGGGCGAGTCCCTCTCATTCTTCAGCCTCTTGGAAAAGAGGCAGCCCATGGTCTGGCCTGCGGGGTTCAATTGCCACCGCTCCCGGTCCGTGCGTCAACGCAGGCACCTCCTGGCGAGTGAAGCTGGAAGCCACAGGCCCCGCAGCTCTCCGGAACCGCACAAAACGTGCAGCTTCGGGTCGCCAGCCCGCCAGGCCCAAACACCCTTCTCTTTTTCCTCTCAGTCTCCCTGACTACCCATGGCAGCCAATGACCGCTTCAGCGTCGCTAAGCCAATCACAGCCTCACGAACAACTATGCGTCCTATGAGGAGGGGTTGATTTACGCACAGAACCAATCCTCGCCGCGCTCCTCCTTCAGTCACCGGCTGACCGGGTGGGCTCTGGTGCTGACATTGCTGACTCGCCCCTGGCTCAGCTCAAGGCATGCAAGCTAGGACTTAAGAGTTTTCTAGCTTGTGAGAGTCAGAGGCCAGCGTCTCTTGGTGTGCAGCAAACTAGTTCCAGACCTGGAACGTATGACTCTGCAATAGAACCTTAGGCTTCAATTTTATGATGTAAGCGGTGAGTGAACTGTAATTCCTGCTGGCTGACGCAGGAAGGGCTTGATGTTTCTTTCCTCCTGTCTCCATCATCCAACTTGGGTCCCACATTATCTGGCCTGTACGTGTCAGGAAACTTTCCCCACCCTCCTTGCTCTCTTTGTGATTTCTTAATATTATGAACGTCCATTCTGAAAAGTGCAGAAGTATGTGGCAAAGTAGTTATTCGTGCGCTGTCTTTTTTATTGGAACTGTACATATTTTTTTCTCGTTAAAGACCTATTGTAAAAGGTATGCACATCTGCATCCCTAGGCCTGACATAACCTTATAATATATGCATAAAATATTAGCACAATGAGTGCTTGAAAGCTCGAGAAGAAAACATTGATTTTGCCCACGGTTCTTCCTAAAATTACCCAACTACCCAACAAGTAAATGTGTGGGTGGAGTGAGAAAGGAAGGAGTTATGATAAGGGAATTCCCATGGAGTTTATTTATAGCCTACTTGAGAATATAAGAATTGTCATTCAAACATACAGAACTGTTTTAAGCAAATGCACAGGCTTTGATGATATTTAAAAATACTCTTCAGGGGCCAGAGTGGTGGCACAGCAATAAGGCATTTTCCTTGGCCCCCCCAAGCCAAGAGTGATTTCTGAGTGCATAGATAGACAGGAGTAACCCCTGAGCGTCACCGGGTGTGCCCCCCAAATAAAAAATACTATTAAAAGGGTGGCCGGAGCAGTGGCGGTAGAAGTAAGGCTTCTGCCTTGCAAGCGCAAGCCTAGGTTTGATCCGCAGGCATCCACTATGGTCCTCCAAAGCCAGGAGAGACTTTTGAGCGCACAGCCAGGAGTAACTGCTGATCATCAACGGGTGTGGCCCTCCCCAAAATAAAAAAATTACTATTAAAAGGGGGGCCGGAGCTGTGGCACTAGAGATAAAGCCTCTGTCTTGCATGCCCAAGCCTAGGATGGATAGCGGTTCAATATCCCGGCATCCCCGATGGTCCGCCCAAGTCGGGAGAGACTTCTAAGTGAATAAGAGTAATTCCTGAGTGTCAACGGCTGTGGCACAAAAAAACAAAAACAAAAACATACTATTAAAAGGAAATAAGAAAGAAAAAACAAAAAGCATACTATTTACATTTATAATACAATGTTATAATTGAGTCAAACTTTACTACACCTATTTTGCTTATGTAGTAGAAAAGTAAGGCAAGTCGTCTTTCTTTGAGCCCAAAATTTTGACGTTTTGGAAGGACATAAAAATGCCTAGTTAGTCGGGTTCAAATTTAGTTATCTATATGCTTTCCAACATTTACTCACATTTAGTACATGAGCCCTTGATGTAATTTGAGCATTTAAAACATGTTCCTCTTTTCACTTCCTGTTCTTTACCACACAATCAGGCAGAAAAATGTATGTGCTTAAGTATTAGAAATGACTGTTAATTGAAGCTCCAGAGCTTAGACAATAATCTTTACCCAGTATAAACATTTTCTTGCTCAGAATGAGAGAAAGGTCTCAGTGAGGAGATTTTGGATAAGACCTGAGAAGTATTTTATAGTAAAAAAATATGTTAAAATTGTGACCATACAGAGCACAGTAGAAGTAATACACGCACACCGAGGTGAAGTGAATGTGGTCACAGCAGGGTGACTGAGCAGGAGCTAGAAAAACTCAGAAATGAGGTTTTCCAGTGCTCCCACCTATCCAAAGTTTATCCCTCTCTGATTTATCTAAAATAGAGACTAAAAATTTAGGCTTATTGATACCTAAGGGAGTTCTGTTTCACAGAGATACAGTTTCTCTTAAAAAGCAAGCAATGAAACTAATTTTTCTTTCTTTTTGGTTTTTGGGCCACACCCAGTTGACGCTCAGGGGTTACTCTTGGCTATGCGCTCAGAAATGCTCCTGGCTTGGGGGATCATATGGTATGCTGGAAGATCGAACGACAGTCTGTCCTAGGTTAATGCATGCAAGGCAGGCACTCTACTGCTTGCGCTACCACTCCAGCCCCCAAAGAAACTGATTTTTTCCTTTGATTACTTTTTTTTTTTTGGGCCACGCCTGGCGATGCTCAGGGGTTACTCCTGGCTGTCTGCTCAGAAATAGCTCCTGGTCAGCACGGGGGACCATATGGGACACCGGATTCGAACCAACCACCTTTGGTCCTGGATCGGCTGCTTGCAAGGCAAATGCAGCTGTGCTATCTCTCCGGGCCCTTAATTACTTTTTTTTTTATTTAAAGAAAATACATCACATAGTTGACACAATTGATCATAATACGTTTCTTTCAGGTAGAACAAAGGCAAAGTTATTAAAAAATAGAAAGAAAAACTAAAGAGATAAAAGAGAAAGGAAAGAAGAAAAAAGTTCAGTAGCAAGTACATTTTTGAAAATTATTGAATCACCGATGAACTCATTAAAGCCCTAGCTGAAGGTTTAGAAAGCTCTTCTTTTTTTTTTTAAAGGATAAGAGTTAAAGAAATACAGTAGAATTGGTGTTAGAATGGGAATTGTTGTTGTTTGCATAGCAAAATATGGGGGAAATGGAAAGGAAAAGCCTTGGCCTAAATACGAGGAGACCTTACCCCTGAAGTTTTCTGGCATGAGACCAGCTCTGCGCTCCAGGCTTACTAGGTTGTCCAATCCCTGAGTCATTCTCTATGGTCCCAGTAAAAAAATTTTTCACACAATTGTTGTTGTTGGTGTTAGGTTGAAAGAAACTAATTTTAAAGAAATTATCATTGAACTTCTCATAGTTTAAATATATTTGCTAATGCAAAATCCCAACTTAACACGAACTCCATATCTGGTCTTCTCATGGAGATTGTTTTCTTTTCATTATACCATACCCCTTGGGAAAAAAGAGGTAAATGAAAATAGAAAAAAAAAATCTGAGCACCTAGAAGCCAATGACCAGAGCTAGTGCTATAACTCTCTCATGTTCTTTGTATTTTTGCTTCCCTTTTGTTCTGCCTCCATCAACACTCTTAGTTTTATTTTTCCTTATACACCAGCAATCTTTTTTTTTTTTTTTGGTTTTTGGGCCATATCCGCTCAGGGGTTACTCCTGGGTATGAGCTCAGAAATTGCTCCTGGCTTGAGGGGACCATATGGGATGCCGAGGATAGAACCACGGTCTGTCCTATGCTAGCGCTTGCAAGGCAGACACCTTACCTCTAGCACCACCTTCCCAGCCCCGACACCAGCTATCTTAATTCATCAGCATAGATATGGTGTCATGAGAACCCATCTTAGTGGCCTCCTGTACATGTGGATGCTGCAGTTTCTTTTACCTTAGTTAATTTCTAAGGAGATATTTAAAGAAGTGTTGGCCTCTCAATAATTGAATGGTAGTGCTTGAGGGATTAAAACAAAACATTGTTTCTAGTGTAATTTAAAATTTCTAAATAGTTAATACATTTTGGAAAAGGAACAAATTCTGACAAAACTAACACCAACAAAATTAGAGTGTTTTAGATAAACTGGTTCTTCCTTAGGACTTTATTAATGAAAGATTTTTTTCCCTGTTTTTGGGCCACACCTGGTGGTGCTCAGGAATTACTCCTAGCTCTGTGCTCAGAAATCACTCCTAGCAGGCTCGGGGGACCATATGGGATGCCTGGAATAGAACCAGGGTCCGTCCAGGGTTGGCTCTGTGCAAGGCAAATGCCCTACCACTGTGCTATTGCTTTAGTCCCCAACAAAAGCATTTTAGTTAAGGTAATGTAATAGAGATGTTTCCTGGTTTCTTCTGTTCATATACATGTAAAATAAACTTTCAATTTGATATCTAAAAGATCTCAAACCACATAATTGCTACCCATCAGTATTTGTATAGTATAAAATGAATTCTGGGGGCATAGTGATAAAACAGAGGGTGGGGCACTTGCTTTGCATTAACTGGCTTTGGAGCCTGGCATTCCATATGGCTCCCTGAGCCCCACCAAGAGTAATCCCTAAGCACAGAGTAAGAAATAAGTTTTGAGCACTGCAGGGTGGCCTAAAAACAAATTAGCTTAAAATAATATAAAAGAAAGATTTGGGAAAGTTAATGGATGTCAGAAAGCAAACATTTTTCTTTTTTTTTTTTTTTTTTTTTTTTTTTGGTTTTTGGGCCACACCCGGTGGTGCTCAGGGGTTACTCCTGGCTGTCTGCTCAGAAATAGCTCCTGGCAGGCACGAGGGACCATATGGGACACTGGGATTCGAACCAACCACCTTAGGTCCTGGATCGGCTGCTTGCAAGGCAAACACCGCTGTGCTATCTCTCCGGGCCCCCAGAAAGCAAACATTTTAGTAAGATATTTTAATAACATTTTCTAAATAATACACAAGTAAAATCTTAATTTTCTTCATTTTTATTTTTATTTTAATCAAAGTGGATTACAAATCTTTCACAGTAATATTTTAGGTACATAGTGACAGTGAATCAGGGGTGTTCCCTCCACCAATATTGTTCTCCCTCCACCCCTGTTACCAGCATGCATCTCATACCCCCTCTTTTAACCCCCAGGCTGCTAGTATAGGTGGTCCTCTCTGTGTCTAGCATGTTGTCAATTGGGTATCAATTCTGTTGTCATTGTCTTTGGATTTGGTGCTTAAGTTTGAACCTTTTTTTTTTATTTCTACTTAATATTCATATGACTGTTTGGTCTTGGTAACCTCCATTATTTTCCCCTTTATTTGTGAGGCGGAACAAGATGGTTCAAGTTATGTGGTTCTGTTTGAAGGAAAGAGAAAAAAAATAATGATAAAATAAAATGGGGCAAAAATCGAACAAGCAAAAATTGAGAGGAGTCCTTTTAGAGGCTATATCTATCAGTTTAAGAGCAGAGAGGGAAAAGGAAGAAAACCATAACAACAGGATAAGAAAATTAAAAATAAAATAAAATAAAAGATAAGAACTATCAAACAAAAAACTCGAAAAGCACCAGAGCAATATAGACAGTAGCCATACAATAACCACAGTCCTGAAATAGAAAACAAAATAAAGCCCAAAAGAGAAAAAAAAGCGACAACAAAATAACAAAACAAAAAAAAATTTTTTTTGATTTGTGCTTCTCTTTTTTTTCTTGCATAGGCACAGTAAATATTGGGGAGATTAGAAAGGGAATTCCCTTGGCCTAAAGAGTTACAGGGGTTCTCCACCTTTGAAGTATACTATCATGGGAATAACTACAGGCTTCGTACATGCTCTTTTACTCTCCCCTAGGTCCTTCTGTGGTGTCTGGAAACTTTCTGCTCTGTCGTGGGTGATAAAATCGTGCCTCTGTAGCTAGAGATCTTGATATTTGCACAGGTCAAAGGATTTAAAATCTTAATTTTCTTATAGATGACTATTAACACCTAAGCAAACCTAAAAGTCCCTAGGAATTTCAAGATTAACATTTATTTTCTGCCAGAGTTCATGGGACCTTTCATCTGCCAGAGGCCGATCAGTCAAGACTGACAAGATGCTTTTCTTTAAGCCTAATTTAATAAACAGGGAAGATAGAGAGTTGGTCAGTTCAGTAAGGTGATCTGGAGGATGGCCATGGG
The DNA here is from genome assembly GCF_024139225.1 of Suncus etruscus. Classification (NCBI taxonomy): domain Eukaryota; kingdom Metazoa; phylum Chordata; class Mammalia; order Eulipotyphla; family Soricidae; genus Suncus; species Suncus etruscus. The sequence continues at coordinate 49,390,697 of NC_064868.1, read as the reverse complement.
CATCTCACTCTCTGCAGCATTTCTCTAGAGGTTGCCTGTCTCCTCTTCAGGGTTGAAAGAGACTTTGACCTTGAACCCACTTTTCCTTTTCTTGAGACTGAGGGTGGAGGGTGAGAGTAGGGTCCAGGCTGTGTCCAGTCAGTGCAGGTCCAGAAACTCCTAGACAATCTCCAATTTTCACCTGGTATCTTCCCAGTCTTGTCAGCCAAATGCTTAAAGGTGCCTGCTTTTCACACCACCTCAACCCTGGTTAACTCTGTTTCCATGAAAGAGGGCTCTAGGGTCCCCTCATTGATTTCCTCTCTTTTCCATTATATTTATGCAAATCAATATGACACTGTGAAACACATACAGTACTGAAAGGTTCTAAGGAGAGAGAGAAAAAAGCAAATGTTTCTCAAATTTACACAGAAAATCCTAAAATAATTTGATTATTGTTCCCATATTAATTCTTAAATCATGACCATATTCATAAATATCATGTTCACATATTCACATATATCACTCCTTGTGATAGTTATTAATATCCGCAAATGTAGGGTTCCATAGTAGAAGGAAGAGACCACACAACTGGAATAACATTTAATACTTTAATCCATATGCCAACAAGACCCCCAGCCTGGCCAGCCAGGGCCATCCCCCAAAGGAGATGAGCCCCATCCAAGGTCATGAGGAAGTTATATAGGGAAGGGATATCTAATGATCCTAAAATATGATTGGCTCTTCTCTAGGGGTACCTTCCTACTGCTCGCTTGTTCTTCCCTGATAGGCAACTTGGTGTAGTCAGGTAGCTTGGGGTAGGACCTATGGAAATAGGCTTGTGAAGACCTAACATTTGGTTTGCACCATGTGGTCCTTACAAAATGGCTTCTTCCTGCTTAGAACCTGAGAAGAATCCAGCCATGTGGCCTTTACAAAATGGCGTCCCTTCTTGTTCAGAATTCAGGTCCCAACATTATACCAAGAAGAATGCTCACTATGCTCCCAGACTTTAAAATAATATATAATTAACAATCAACAATTTTTCAAAAACTTTTTAAACGGAACTTTAATGACTTTTCTTAAATTCTCAATTATTTCCTTTAAAACCTTTATCTTTTAGATGCTTATAAGACCTCATTATTAACCCCATTTTCACCCAATAACATGAGAACACTGTAACATGTTTTAAAATATTCAAACTCGTTTTATGCAAAACATTAGCTAACACATATAATAATCATCCAGTTTGATTATGCAGTTTCTTCTCTTGTACACATTTCCAATCCCTTTTGCACATTCTTAAACTTTCTGCACTCACTTACTTTCCTTTTTCTTTTTTAACTTTCACTTTCATCACATCTTTAAATTCACTTTACAAAATTTCTTCAGTCCTATTTGTAACGAACTGGCTACGCTTTCTCAGGATTCCCTTCCTTTATCCCCAGTATTAAATCCATATTTTACTCTTATTGCATAACCACATGTCCTTCTACATAAATAATATTTGATAAGGCTTTGAATTAAAACCTTTTTTTTTTGGTTCTGGGCCACACCCAGCGGTGCTCAGGGGTTACTCCTGGCTGGCTTCTCAGAAATAGCTCCTGGCAGGCACGGGGGACCATATGGGACACTGGGATTCGAACCAACCACCTTTGGTCCTGGATTGGCTGTTTGCAAGGCAAACGCCGCTGTGCTATCTCTCCGGGCCCCTGAATTAAAACCTTTAACCAAAATTAAATAAATCTTAAAGCTATGGTTTTAGCTCGTGCTTATAAGTATTTTATGTTAAAATTTTTATAGGCCAGACTAACAAAATTCTTAGACCATTATAAAATATAAATTCTCTTAAAAGATTTTCAAATTTTCAATCTAGAGAAATTACCACACACATTTTATTAATTGCTTTGTCCTTCTTAATAACTTAGAACACTATTCAAAATAGCTCTTTTTCTGTAACTATTTCAGGCATATCATTTAGCAGTTTCTAAAAATTTGTCTTGTAATTTCTTACTGCTCTATTGCTAATCATAGGTCAAGACAAGTTTACTACAAAACAACTCTGTTGATTTTCTATATTTTTCCCAATTAGAAAACAAATTGCTAGACTTACTTTCATCTGATAGGACCAAGTTGTCCTCTATCATACTTAGTAAAGACATTTTAAGCATTTTCACATTTAGATCTTAAGATCACATTAAATTTCGTATAGTTATCTAGATTTAGTTATCTCAACAATATTGAGCACTCACAAAATTAACAAAATTATAAAAATGCTAACCACAACATTTTCTACACATTTTTTCATCTTTAGATACCTTTCCCAATAGAAATATAAAGATCCAAATTTCTTTGAACACTTTGTGCCTATTTAAATTTTTAAATGCCAATTTTTTTTCCAAGAGTGAGTGACAGTTTGCACTGTCTGTATTAGAACCTTATTTCTTGGGGGGGGCTATCCAGTTTATTTCTTTTAATTTTTATTGTGGCCAAAGTGAGTTACAAATCTTTCACAGTAATAATTAAGGTACATAGTGATAATGAATAAGGGGAACTCCCACTACCAGTGTTGTCCTCCATCCATCCCTTTTCCCAGCATGCATCCCACTTCTCCCTCCTTTACCCCCCAGGATGCTAGTGTAACTAGTCCCCACTCGTACAGCTTGTTGTAGATTGGATATCTATTCTGTTGTCATTGACTTTGGATTTGGTGTTCAAGTCTGATATTTTTTATTTCCACTAAATGTTCATATGACTGTCTAGTCCTGGTACCATCCATTTCCCCCCTTCAAATTATGAGGCTGAGCAACATGATTTCAGTAATGTGGTTCTGTTGGAAATATAAAAAATAAAAAGGGGTAGAAAAAAGAAATAAACCTAGAAGGAATTGTCTAGGTGTTATAAATATGAATTTATTAGAAGAAAAGGGAAAAGAGGGAAAAGATAACAAAACAACACAAGAGAAAAAGGAAAAAAGGAAACCAATGAAGACTTAACAACAAATATACAAAAAATAACAAAGAAAAAACAAACAAAAACCAAATCCAGCAATTACAAAAGAAAAGCAAAAAAAGATAAAAGAAAAAGAAAAAACCCATAAGCACCCATACATAAAAAGCAAAACAAAACAAAAAAGAAACAAAACTCCCAAAACCAGCAACTACTTAAAATGGTTTCTTCTTCTTCTTTCTTCTTCTTCTTCTTCTTCTTCTTCTTCTTCTTCTTCTTCTTCTTCTTCTTCTTCTTCTTCTTCTTCTTCTTCTTCTTCTTCTTCTTCTTCTTCTTCTTCTTCTTCTTCTTCTTCTTCTTCTTCTTCTTCTTCTTCTTCTTCTTCTTCTTCTTCTTCTTCTTCTTCTTCTCCTCCTCCTTCTCCTCCTCCTCCTCCTCCTTCTCCTCCTCCTCCTTCTCCTCCTCCTTCTCCTCCTCCTCCTCCTGGAAACCTTTAAACCAGCCAAAAGCATGCCATCACATCCTCATACAATCTCTGAAGCTCCCTGTCATTAGAACATACAAACAATAAATCATACATATAGTGAATAATATAAGCATGGGGAAACCTTGCACAAGAAGTATGTAAAACCATATCAACAAAATATTGGCACGTGGTAAGTGAGTTGGTCTTTTACTGAGGTAAAACAATACATTGATATCGGTGCATAGGTGCTATTGTTGAGAGAGAGAATTGAAAATGGGGGCCCGGAGAGATAGCACAGCGGCATTTGCCTTGCAAGCAGCCAATCCAGGACCAAAGGTGGTTGGTTCGAATCCCGGTGTCCCATATGGTCCCCCGTGCCTGCCAGGAGCTATTTCTGAGCAGACAGCCAGGAGTCACTCCTGAGCACCGCCGGGTGTGGCCCCCAAAAAAAACCAAAAAAAAAAAAAGAAAAAGAAAATGACAAGTGTTTGTGGTCTTCTGGGTGTATATTCTGGGTGTATAGGTATATTTTATAAAGTCTTTAAGTCTATTACAACCAGCGGCCAGTCTTTAGGAATTGCCACTAGGTGGGAATGCCAGGTTTCAGAGTGCCCATGGGAATTATGGTAGAATTAACATTTCTTTTATTTAACTGTTTAGGTTATAAAGTTGTTTTTTTTAATAAAATCTTTATTTAAGCAGCATATTTACCAGCATGATTGTAGTTTGGTTTCAGTCATAAACAAAACACCCTTTTCACTAGTGCAACTTTCCCACCACAAATGCCCCCCTACCCCCCCCACTCCTGCCTGCATTCGAGACAGGCATTCTACTTCTCTCACTCATTAACATTGCCATACTAGTTGTTAGTTATTTCCCTAATAGCATACACCACTCTTTCTGGTGAGCTTCACACTGTGACCTGGTCCTTCCAGCCCTTAACTCTATTGTCTTTGGCCTTATTACAATAATGTCTTTAATTTTTTAAAACACATATGAGTTAGACTATTTTGTATCTATCTCTCTGACTTATTTCACTCAGCATAATAGATTCTATGTACATACATGTATAGAAAAATTTCATGACTTCATCTCTCCTGATGGCTGCATAATATTCCATTGTGTTTATGTACCACAGTTTCTTTAGCTATTCAGAATTAATATTTCTTTTTTCTTTTCTTTTCTTTTTTTTTTGTTTTGTTTTTTGGGTCATACCCAGGCAGCGCTCAGGAATTACTCCTGGCTCTACACTCAGAAATCACTCCTGGTAGGCTCGGGGGACCTTATGGGATGCTGAGATTTGAACCACCATCCTTCTGCATGCAAGGCAAATGCCTTACCTTCATGCTATCTCTCCAGCCCCAAAATTAATATTTCTTTTTTTTTCGGTCCATACCCATTTGATGCTCAGGGGTTACTCCTGGCTAAGCGCTCAGAAATTGCCCCTGGCGTGGGGGGACCATACGGGACGCCGGGGGATCAAACCGTGGTCCTTCCTTGGCTAGCGCTTGCAAGGCAGGTACCTTACCTCTAGCGCCACCTCGCCGGCCCCAATATTTCTTAAGTTAATTTGTCAACCACCATTTTCACTATTTCTTTTGTATATCAGACAGTAGAATGTCACTCTGAAAATGAAGGTTCAATATGCCCTAACTTAAGCTATTCCTTTACCAAATCTACCAGAACCCTTAATTTTATGTTGTTAAGGTACCACAGTGATGTGAGATTTCCACTGAACATGTAGAGGTGGTACATTGCTGAAGTGGCCCCAATTTAAAAGGCATGGTCTCTAAATTAGGGGCCTAAGAGGGGGCTGAGTGAGGAATTGTGATCTAAGCATGCCACTGTTCATGTCGTTTCTACCCCATATATTAGGAGCATGAGGGCTACATAGGGCTGGAAGTGACTAATTTCCCTTCTGGGCCAATGCATTTTAGCCTTCTAGCACCATGTCCAATAGAGGAAGAATGCAAGGTCCTATTCTGTGCAGGCCACAAGATATCTCCTGCAATGCCCAATATTGGGAAGAGATGATAGAAACATTGTCACCTATGTCAATACTACCTTTAAACTCCTTTCAATGAATCACAAGGATTATAAGTGGGCACTCATTCTTTGTAATATTATAGATAAAATCCAGCAAAGGCTTCTAAGGGTTGGTGCTACCAAAACCTCTGATCCTAGGGTGATTGGAGCTGCCAGGAACTACAAAAGGAAGTAACAGGAACTGGGCAATGTGCTTTATTTTTAAGTCATATAACAGTTGAAATGATAATTATTATTTCTCCAGTATGATCAGAGTTTATCACCCTGACATGAACAGTGATTCCTTTAAGAATCAGACTGCTTTTTCCCAGGAGCAGGCTTACAGTGCTTGATGGGATTGGCCCTCTTATGATGCCAGATTTTAATTTGTAGGCACACGTTGCCATTGCTAGTGTTATAGTATCAGAGCAGGGAACATCCAAGGCAGAACTTTCTGTGGTATCAGGTTTCAGCAAATCTATTGATTTTAGTTCTGTAGGCCCAGGTTGGAGGTGGGGGTGCATTCAGGAATGCCCTGTGATTCTGCCAAGCCTGGGGCTGATGTCTTGCTCAGTTTCCTGAGACAGGATGATTGGGTGGCTTCTCGAGAGGGCAGGTCCAGGAGGAGTCCTGCAGTCTCTGCAATCTAGAGAGGGCAGGTTCAGGAGGAGTCCTGAAGACTGCAAAACTGCCCTAATTTACCACAACTAAAGTGTCTACCCTGAGTTTATGAGGCCTGGGGCTGGCTTCTCCAGTTTCTCAAACAGGATTACCAGAGGAGTGGTAGTCACTTGCCTAGTAGATTCCCTTGTTGCACCTTGGACAAAGTCCCGGTGGTGCCCTCAAAGGGTTAGCATTGGGAGAGGCTCTGTATTCCCTACAGAGATAGCCTAATCCAACGCAATTATACTGGGCTTGCTTTTGTACTGTGTAGGCCTCAATAGCATTCACAAGTGTCTGATGTTTAACTGAACCAACGTTCCAACACTCTTTTAAATACCCCATAATGTCTTTTCTCTCTAACAGGGCATAAGATCTCCTGATGTTTATTGGAATACTCAAAAACTAATTGTCATTTAGTGTTGATGAGTTTCTTTACCTTTAACCTGTTTCTGAAATGCATCTGTTAATTTCTCCAGAAATTCTTCACATAGCTCAAATATTTCCTGAAAAATTCTTGTATAATTTTCTTTAAATTCAGCATCAACATCAATATTTTCCCAACACCACAATGCTGCCTCATGGGCCTGTGCTAAAATACCACAAGGCAGGCCAGCTTCTTTATATCTGCCCACTTTCCTTCACTTATCAGCATCTAATATGTCAATCAAAACCCTGAAAATTTCCTGCCTGAATGACTTGGTGTGTGGACTTTTGTCTTGGCCTCATCACTAATTCAAATTATCCACTGGGTGTATTGAGGAGGGCTTAGGTAGTTTTTAGCAATTACATGAAAATATTGAGAGGTCCATTCACTCCAACCTATAAGATATTCATTATAGTACAGGGACATTGACCTCTATGAGGTACAGGCCTTTTATTTTTTTATTATTTTTTTAAACTTAAAGTTTTATTTATTTCTTTTTCTTTTTTTATTTAAACACTTGATTACACACATGATTGTGTTTGGGTTTCAGTCATGTAAAGAACACCACCCATCACCAGTGCAACATTCCCATCACCAATGTCCCAAGTCTCCCTCCTCCCCACCCGACCCCCGCCTGTACTCTAAACAGGCTCTCCATATCTCTCATACATTCTCATTATTAGGAAAGTTCAAAATGTAGTTATTTCTCTAACTAAACTCATCACTCTTTGTGGTGAGCTTCCTGAGGTGAGCTGTAACTTCCAGCTCTTTTCTCTTTTGTGTCTGAAAATTATTATTGCAAGAATGTCTTTCATTTTTCTTAAAACCCATAGATGAGTGAGACCATTCTGTGTTTTTCTCTCTCTCTGACTTATTTCACTCAGCATAATAGATTCCGTGTACATCCATGTATAGGAAAATTTCATGACTTCATGTCTCCTGACAGCTGCATAATATTTCATTGTGTATATGTACCACTGTTTCTTTAGCCATTCGTCTGTTGAAGGGCATCTTGGTTGTTTCCAGAGTCTTGCTATGATAAATAGTGCTGCAATGAATATAAGTGTAAGGAAGGGGTTTTTGTATTGTATTTTTGTGTTCCTAGGGTATATTCCTAGGAGTGGTATAGCTGGATCGTATGGGAGCTTGATTTCCAGTTTTTGGAGGAATCTCCATATTGCTTTCCATAAAGGTTGAACTTGACGGCATTCCCACCAGCAGTGGATAAGAGTTCCTTTCTCTCCACATCCCTGACAACACTGTTTATTCTCATTCTTTGTGATGTGTACCATTCTCTGTGGTGTGAGGTGGTACCTCCTAGTTATTTTGATTTGCATCTCCCTGATGATTAGTGATGTGGAGCATTTTTTCATGTGTCTTTTGGCCATTTGTATTTCTTCTTTGTCAAAGTGTCTGTCCATTTCTTCTCCCCATTTTTTGATGGGATTAGATGTTTTTTTTTTTCTTGTAAAGTTCTGTCAGTGCCTTGTATATTTTGGAGATTAGCCTCTTATCTGATGGGTATTGGGTGAATAGTTTCTCCCACTCAGTGGGTGGCTATTGTATCCTGGGCACTATTTCCTTTGAGGTGCAGAAGCTTCTCAGCTTAATATATTCCCATCTGTTAATCTCTGCTTTCACTTGCTTGGAGAGTGCAGTTTCCTCCTTGAAGATGCCTGTAATGTCCTGGAGTGTTTTACCTATGTGCTGTTCTATATATCTTATGGTTTTGGGTCTGATATCAAGGTCTTTAATCCATTTGGATTTTACCTTCATACATGATGTTAGCTGGGGGTCTAAGTTCAATTTTTTGCAAGTGGCTATCCAGTTGTGCCAACACAACTTGTTGAAGAGGCTTTCCCTGCTCCATTTAGGATTTCCTGCTCCTTTATCAAAAATTAGGTGATTGTATGTCTGGGGAACATTTTCTGAGTATTCAAGCCTATTCCACTGATCTGAGGGCCTGTCCTTATTCCAATACCATGCTGTTTTGATAACTATTGCTTTGTAGTACAGTTTAAAGTTGGGGAAAGTAATTCCTCCCATATTCTTTTTCCCAATGATTGCTTTAGCTATTCGAGGGTGTTTATTGTTCCAAATGAATTTCAAAAGTGCCTGATCCACTTCTTTGAAGAATGTCATGGGTATATTTAGAGGGATAGCATTAAATCTGTATAATGCCTTGGGGAGTATTGCCATTTTGATGATGTTAATCCTGCCAATCCAAGAGCAGGGTATGCGTTTCCATTTCTGCGTGTCCTCTCTTATTTCTTGGAGTAGAGTTTTATAGTTTTCTTTGTATAGGTCCTTCACATTTTTAGTCAAGTTGATTCCAAGATATTTGAGTTTGTGTGGCACTATTGTGAACGGGTTGTTTTCTTAATGTCCATTTCATCCTTATTTCTATTGGTGTATAGAAAGGCCATTGATTTTTGTGTATTAATTTTGTAGCCTGCCACCTTGCTATATGAGTCTATTGTTTCTAGAAACTTTTTGGTAGAGTCTTTAGGGTTTTCTAAGTAGAGTATCATGTCATCTGCAAACAGTGAGAGCTTGACTTCTTCCTTTCCTATCTGGATTCCCTTAATATCTTTTTCTTGCCTAATCGCTATAGCAAGTACTTCCAGTGCTATGTTGAATAGGAGTGGTGAGAAAGGACAGCCTTGTCTTGTGCCAGAATTTAGAGGGAAGGCTTTTAGTTTTTCTCCATTGAGGATAATATTTGCCACTGGCTTGTGGTAGATGGCCTTAAGTATATTGAAAAAGGTTCCTTCCATTCCCATCTTGCTGAGACTTTTGATCAAGAATGGGTGTTGGACCTTATCAAATGCTTTCTCTGCATCTATTGATATGATCATGTGGTTTTTATTTTACTTGTTATTGATGTTGTGTATTATGTTGATAGATTTACGGATGTTAAACCATCCTTGCATTCCTGGGATGAAACCTACTTGATCGTAGTGGATGATCTTCTTAACGAGGCATTGAATCCTATTTGCCAGGATTTTGTTGAGGATCTTTGCATCTGCATTAATCAGTGATATTGGTCTGTAATTTTCTTTTTTCGTAGCATCTCTGTCTGGTTTAGGTATCAAGGTGATGTTGGCTTCATAAAAGCTATTTGGAAGTGTTTCCGTTTGTTCAATTTCATGAGTCTTGCCAGGATTGGTAGTAGTTCCTCTTGGAAAGTTTGAAAGAATTCATTAGTGAATCCTTCTGGGCCTGGGCTTTCGTTTTTCGGCAGACATTTTATTACCGTTTTAATTTCATCAATGGTGATGGGGGTGTTTAGATATGCTACATCCTCTTCCTTCAACCGTGGAAGATTATAAGAGTCCAAGAATTTATCCATTTCTTCCAGGTTCTCATTTTTAGTGGCGTAGAGTTTCTCAAAGTAGTTTCTGATTATCCTTTGAATCTCTGTCATATCAGTAGTGATCTCTCCTTTTTTATTCCTAATACGAGTTATCAAGTTTCTCTCTCTCTCTTTCTTTGTTAGGTTTGCCAGTGGTCTATCAATCTTGTTTATTTTTTCAAAGAACCAACTTCTGCTTTCGTTGATCTTTCGGATTGTTGGTTGGTCATTATCTGGTCATCAGAATTGTTATCTTCATTCTCTATGTCTGATGCTGGCCTGCCTTATTTCCCCATTGTCACACTTGTATTGTGGGTTTTTCTATGTGTTGTGGTGGTATTCATTGGCTATATGATGCAGGCAGCACACTCTTCTGGCTCTGCCCTTTCTGGATGGGCTGACTTGCCTCTAAGGGAGGGGAGTCCTCCATGGATGAAGCCTCACACTGGATCAAATCTTAGGCCCGAGCATGCAGCAGTGAAAACAGTCTGGAGAGAAATGCTTGATTCTGTGATATAGCACAGTTCTTAGTGTGATTTTTTCTTCTTGTTGTGATGGTGTTCTTTTCTTAGAAAGAGCGCATGGCCGTGTAGCGAAGTGGAGCCAAAGTGCTCTGCTGGAGCCTCTTTTAGGCCCACTCCCAAGAGTTTCAGGCAAGAGGACAGTAGACAGACATACGCAGGTAGCACTCACAGCTTTTCACAGTTGGGCCCCACTGCGCAGGCATAGTTTTGTGGATTTTCCCAGCCTGATGTCACAAACAGGGGACCCGGCTTCTGCAAAAGCTAGCCGGTTTTTATGTTCTGGTACAGGCCTTTTAAAAGTGGCTGAGCAATTCCACTTTTAGCCTTCATAAAATGGAGGCTTATTAACTTCCAAATCATAACTACCAGATATTTTATTTGGTTTTGGTTTTTGGGTTGCTCTGGAAATGCTCAGGGTTGTGATCAAGGATGACTCCTGGCAGACTTGTGGGACTATATATTGTGTGAGAAATTGAACCCAGGTTGGTTCTGTGCAAGACAAGTGATCACTGCTATCTCATTGGCAACCACTAAAAGATACTTCAGATACTCTAATATTACTAGTAATAAAAATAGGTAGACTTATACATTACATTAACAAAATGAAGGCAAGAGGGAAGAGTAGGACAAGTAGGTATTGCCTTTCTTGAATGCAAAATTCTAATAAATAAGTTTTATTTTGTTTTGGGCCACACTATGTGGTGCACAGAGGTTACTCCTGGCTCTGCACTCAGAAATCGCCCATGGCAGGCTCAGGGGACTATATGGGATGCCGAGAATTGAACCCGGATCTGTCTCAGGTTGGCTGCATGCAAGGCAAACACCCTACCACTTTGCTATCGCTCCAGCCTCAAGTTATTTAAAAGGATCTATTTCTTTTTATTCCATAACTTCATTTATAAAAATATGGATTAAGCAAATAACTAGAATCAGGAACAAAAATTTTTATTTTTATTACAAAATAAAAATGGTCAGGTATGGGATGATAGTACATTGAGTATGGTGCTTGACTTAGTTCAATTCTTGGCATCCCATATTGTCCTTCGAGCACTGTAAGGATTAATTCCTGAGTGAAGATCCAGGAATAATACCGGAGCATCATTGGATTTGATTTCAAAAACTAAAAAAATAACAGCACAAACAACAAATATAAAATAAAATTGTTAATATTTCAGAGGCTAGAGAAAGGGTAGAGTGGTTTGGGAACTTGCCCTACATGTGGTCAACTTGGGTTTTATCCTGGGCATCCCACATGTACTAGGAGTGATTCCTGACAGCAGAGCCAGGAGGAATCCCTGAGTAACATTGGGTCTGACCCCCAAACTATTGTATTTTAAATAATGATTTAAAATAGACCCACCAATATTTATTAACTTGAAAACATTGATAAAATAGGACATAGCTATTAGAAGATTATTTTTTATAATTATCTTTACTTAAACACCGTGAGTACAAATATGATTATAGTTGTATGATTATAGTCATGTAAAGAACACCCCCCTTCACCAGTGCAACATTCCCACCACCAATTTCCCAGATCTCCCTCCTCCCCACCCCCCACACCTGTACTCGAGACAGGCTTTCTACTTCCCTCATTCATTCACATTGTTATGATAGTTTTCAGTGTAGTCATCTCTCCAACAGCACTCATCACTTATGTGATGTGCTTCATGTCATGAGCTGCACCTACCAACCCTCATCTCTCTTGTCTCTGAGATACTGTTAAAAATGTCTTTCATTTTTCTTAAAGCCCATAGATGAGTGAAACCATTCTGTGTCTTTCTCTCTCCCTCTGACTTGCTTCACTCAGCATAATAGATTCCATGTACATCCATGTATAGGAAAATTTCATGACTTCATCTCTCCTGACAGCTGCATAGTATTCCATTGTGTATATGTACCACTGTTTTTTTAGCCACTCATCTGTTGAAGGGCATCTTGGTTGTTTCCAGAGTCTGGCTATTGTAAATAGCACTGCAATGAATATAGGTGTAAGGAGGGATTTTTGTATTGTACTTTTGTGTTCCTCGGGTATATTCCTAGGAGTGGTATAGCTGGATCGTATGGTAGCTCATTTTCCAGTTTGTGAAGGAATCTCCATATCACTTTCCATAAAGGTTGAACTAGACGGCATTCCCACCAACAATGAAAAAGAGTTCCTTGCTCTCCACATCCTCAACAGCACTGCTTGTTTTCCGTTTTTGTGATGTGTGCCAATCTCAGTGGTACCTCATAGTAGTTTTGATTTGCATCTCCCTGACGATTAGTGATGTTGAACATCTTTTCATGTGCATTTTGGCCATTTGCCTTTCTTCTTATTCAAAGTGTCTGTTCATTTCTTCTCCCCATTTTTTGATGGGGTTAGTTGTTTTTTCTTGTATAGTTCTGTCAGTACCTTGTAAATTTTGGATATTAGTCCTTTATCTGATGAGTATTGGGTGAATAATTTCTCCCACTCAGTGGGTGGCCTTTGTATTCTGGGCATGATCTCTTTTGAGATGCAGAAGCTTCTCAGCTTAATATAGTCCCATCTGTTTATCTCTGCTTCCACTTGTTTGGAAAGTGCTGTCTCCTCCTTAAAGATGCCTTTAGTCTCAATGTCCTGGAGTGTTTCACCTACATGTTGTTTTATATACCTTGTAGTTTCAGATCTGATATCAAGGTCTTTAATCCATTTGGATTTTACCTTTGTACATGGTGCTAGCTGGGGGTCTGAGTTCGCTTTTTTTGCAAGTGGCTAACCAGTTGTACAAACACCACTTGTTGAATAGGCTTTCCTTGCTCCATTTAGGATTTCTTGCTCCTTTATCAAAAACTAAGTGGTTATATGTCTGAGGAACCTTCTCTTAGTACTCAAGCCTATTCCACTGATCTGAGGATCTGTCTTTATTCCAATACCATGCTGTTTTTATAACTACTGCTTTGTAATACAGCTTAAATTGGGGAAAGTAATGCCTCCCATATTCCTTTTCCCAAGGAGTGCTTTAGCAATTCGTGGTTGTTTTTTGTTCCAGATGAATTTCAGAAGTGTTTGATCCACTTCTTTGAAGAATGTCATGGGTATCTTCAGCGGAATCACGTTAAATCTGTACAATGCTTTTGGAAGTATTGCCATTTTAATGATGTTGATCCTGCCAATCCATGTGCAGGGTATGTGTTTCCATTTCTGCGTGTCCTCTCTTATTTCTTGGAGCAGTGTTTTATAGTTTTCTTTGTATAGTTCCTTCACATCCTTAGTCAGGTTGACTCCAAGATATTTGAGTTTGTGTGGCACTAATGTTAATGGGATTGTTCTCTTAATGTCCATTTCTTCCCTATCATTATTAGTGTATAAAAGGCCATTGTTTTTGTTTGTTAATTTTGTAGCCTGTCACCTTGCTATATGAATCTATTATTTCTAGAAACTTTTTGGTAGAGTCTTTAGGGTTTTCTAAGTAGAGTATCATGTCATCTGCAAACAGTGAGAGCTTGACTTCTTCCTTTTCTATCTGATTTCCCTTGATATCTTTTTCTTGCCTAATTGCTATAGCAAGTACTTCCAGTACTATGTTGAATAGGAGTGGTGAGAGAGGACAGCCTTGTCTTGTGCCAGAATTTAGAGGGAAGGCTTTTATTTTTTCTCCATTGAGGATAATATTTGCCACTGGCTTCTGGTAGATGGCTTTAACTATAATGAGAAAGGTTCCTTTTATCTTGCTGAGAATTTTCATCAAGAATGGGTATTGAACCTTATCAAATGCTTTTTCTGTGTCTATTGATATGACCATGTGATTTTTATTATTCTTGTTGTTTATGTTGTGTATTATGTTGATAGATTTACGATGTTAAACCAGCCTTGCATTCCTGGGATAAAACCTACTTGATCAAAGTGAATGATCTTTTTGATGAGGCAATGGATCCTGTTCGCCAGGATTTTGTTGAGAATCTTTGCATCTGTGTTCATCAGCGATATTGGTTTGTAATTTTCTTTTTTGGCAGCATCTCTATCTAGTTTTCATTTTAAGGTGATGTTGGCTTCATAAAAGCTATTTGGAAGTGTTCCTGTTTTTTGGATTTCATAAAAGAGCCTGGCCAGGATAGCTAGTAGTTCCTCTTGAAAGGTTTGAAAGAATTCATTCGTGAATCCATCAGGGCCTGGGCTTTTGTTTTTGGGCATATTTTTTACTACGGTTTTAATTTCCTCAATAGTGATGGGGGTGTTTAGATATGCTATATCTTCTTTATTCTACCATGGCAGGTTATATGAGTTCAAAAATTTATCCATGTCTTCCAGGTTCTCATTTTTAGTGGTGTAAAGTTTCTCAAAATATTCTCTGAATACCCTTTGCAGTATCTGTAGTGATCTCCCTCTTTTCATTTCTAATATGCATTATCAAGTTTCTCTCTCTTTTGCTTTGTGAGTTTTGCCAATAGTCTATCAATCTTGTTTATTTTTTCAAAGAACCAACTTCTGCTTTCATTGATCTTTCGGATTGTTTTTTGGGTTTCCATTTCATTGATTTCTGCTCTAAGCTTTGTTATTTCCTTCTGTCTCCCTATTTCTAGTTTCTTTTGTTGATCACTTTCTAATTCTGTAAGCTGCGTCATTAAGCTATTCATATATGCTCCTTCTTCCTTCCTGATGTGTGCTTGCAAAGCTATAAATTTTCCTCTCAGTACTGCTTTTGCTATATCACATAGGTTCTCATAGTTTGTGTTTTCATTGTCATTATTTTCCAGGAACCTTTTGATTTCCTCCTTGATTTCATCTCTGACCCACTGGTTATTCAGTATGAGGCTGATTAACTTCCAGGTGTTAAATTTTTTCTTCTGTGTCCCTTTGTAGTTCACATCTAACTTCAGAGCCTTGTTGTTAGCAAAGGTAGCCTGCAAAATTTCTATCTTCTTGATTTTATGGAGGTATGTTTTATGTGCCAGCATGTGGTCTATCCTGGAGAATGACTCATGTATGTTGGAAAATAATGTGTATCCAGGTTTCTGAGGATGAAGTGTCCTATATATATCTACTACGCCTCTTTCTTCCATTTCTCTTTTCATGTCTTGTATATTTTTGTTGGGTTTCCATTTGCTTGACCTATCAAGTGTTGACAAGCCTGTGTTGAGGTCTCCCACAATTATTGTTATTATTATTGATATCCTTTTTCAGATTTGTCAACAATTGTATTAAATACTTTGCTTGTCCCTCATTGGGTGCGTATATGTTTAGGAGAGTGATTTCTTTCTGCTGTATATATCCCTTGATTAGTACATAATATCCATCTTTGTCCCTTACAACTTTTCTGAGTATAAAGTTTGTGTCATCTAATATTAGTATGGCCACCCCTGCCTTTTTAAGGGTGTTGTTTGCTTGAATGATTTTCCTCTAGCCTTTGATTTTGAGTCTATATTTATTCTGACTATTCAGGTGTGTTTCTTGTAGACACCAGAAAGTTGGCTTCAGTTTTTTGATCCATTTTGCCACTCTGTGCCTCTTAATGGGTGCATTTAGTCCATTGACATTGAGAGAAATAATTGTCATGGGATTTATTGCCATCTTCATGTAGAAATTTGGTGTGTTTTTCCTTCTGTCTTTTCTTTAGAATAGATCTTTCAGTTTTTCTTTTAAGGCTGGTTTTGAGTCTGTTAAGTTTTTGAGCTGTTGTTTATCTGTGAAGCCATGTATACTTCCTTCAAACCTGAAAGTGAGTTTTGCTGGGTGCAGTACTCTTGGCGATGCATTTATTTCACTGAGTTTTGTCACTATATCCCACCACTGCCTTCTGGCCTTGAGTTTTTCTGGTGACAGGTCTGCTGTAAATTTCAAGGATGCTCCCTGGAATGTAATTTACATTTTTGATCTTGCTGCTTGCAGTATTCTATTTCTATCTGTGGGATTCATCATTGTGACTAGGATGTGTCTTGGGGTGTTTCTCCTATGGTCTTTTTTAGCTGGTACTCTTCAGGCATGCAGGATTTGGTCACATGTTTTCTTTAGCTCTGTTAGTTTCTCTGTGATGATGTTCTTGACTGTTGATTCTTCCTGGAGATTTTCTTCTTGGGTCTCTGGGACTCCAATGATTCTAAAGTTGTTTCTGTTGTGCTTATCAAATACTTCTATTTTCATCTGCTCAATTTCTTTGAGTAACTTTTCCATTGTCTGATCATTTGATTTAAGGCTTTTTTCCAGTCTCTTCTGCTGTGTAAAGTTGTTATGCATCGCATCTTCCTGTGCACTATTTCTATCCTCAGCTGCTTTTAACCTGTTGCAAAGCTCATCCATTATGTTCTTCAATTCGTCTACTGAGTTTTTCAGACCTGTTATTTGACCTGATATTTCAGTTTGGAGTTTTCTGATTTCTATCTTCCTGTTATCTTGATTTTGATTAGTGTTCTGATCTATACTTTCTTTGAGTTCTGTGAGCATCCTCCATATTTCTTCTCTAAACTCCATTTCTGAAAGAGTGCTTAGGTGGTTGGCCATTGTTGGGTCATCAGAGTTTCCATCTTCATTCTCTATGGCTGAAGTTGGTATGCGTAGTTTCCCAATTGTCATGCTTATGCTGTGGGTTTTTCTACTTGTTGTGGTGGTATCCATTGGCTAGGTGGAGTGCACAACCGCACTCCTCTGCTTCAACTCCTTATAGGTGGGCTTAAGCGGGCCAGCAGAGTCATCTTTATTCGCAACTCCGGCCCAGAAACACTCACCTCAGCTGAGGCAAGCCTAGACGACTATTTTTACATTTAAAATTACATTGATAATTTTATGTATGTAATAATATTCATCATATATTATATAATGAAAACAAAACTGAATTGCATCTTAATATAAAATACTAATATAAAATTTATTTAAGTATTGAAAATGTATAAGGAGCTATTGCTATTAAAGTAGAAAGTGACATCTGTGGAATATAAGAAAAATAAAAGGCAGCATGGTAATAATATCCATTTACAATAGAGAGGAGGGCTGCATGGACCAGCCATGATATAAGGCTTGTCACAAAGAGCAGTGAGTGAGGTTATGCACTGAAAACTGCCATGACAATGATAGTGAAAGATGAAGAATGTCTGTCCCAGAGGCAGATAGGTGTGGGGTGGGGGATATAGGTGGTATTGCTGGAGGGAAAGTTGTACTGGTGAATGTTTATGCACATTCTATGACTAAAACCCAACTATGAACATTTCTGTAACTATGGTGCTTAAATAAAATTATTTTTAAAAATTGGGAGTAATGGAAAGTAGACCCCAAAAAACAGTGTCTGCTTGACCTTCTTCAGCCCTACTGAACACGCTACTGAACAGCCCTACTGAACACTCTACTTCAGCACTCGGCAAATGCCAAACTTTGACATAGGCATTGTGGGTCCATCACCTATCCCTAAACAGAAAATAATTTGAGGATGAAATAATATCCACAGACAATAGAGAGGAGATTCTGGAAGACCAATCCATGGTAGGAAGCTTGCTACGAAGAGCAGTGAATGAATTTAGGGTAGAGAAGTGTCCACTATACCAATAATAATTAGAACTGATCACTCTGGAAAAGAACTGGGTGCTGAAAAGGCATACAGTGATTTGCATGGTACTCTTTCATTAAGACTAGTGCAAAGTAGAGTGTCAAAAAGGAGAGAGAGGTAAAATGCTTGCCTTAGAGACAGGTGAGGATAGATGGGTAAGAGGGAAATTGGGATATTGGTGGTGGGAAATGTGCGCTGGTTTATATTGTATGACTGAAAATCATACATAATCACATAATCAATCATAAATCATAAATCAAACATAAAATAATTGTAACCATGGTGCTTTAAAACTATATAAAAAGAAATTATGGTACATGTAGACAATGGAATACTATGCAGCTGTTAGGAAAAATGAAGTAATAAAGTGTATATGGGGAGTTTTATGCTGAGCAAAATGACTCAAATGGTGAGGGCTAGACATAGTATGATCACACTCTTTGTGAAACATAAAAAAAGATAGTATGGTGTAGAATAAATCTAAAGGTTGTGAAATCACACCATACACTGTGTTTCCATCCTCCAGACAAATGGGTCTGAAGAAGCAGTGTAGTGGCAAAAAAAAATTAATAAACGAAGTCAGTCAGAAAAGAATCATGGAGTCAGTTTGCTTCTCTCTTTGTGGTATCTATCAACGTGCCAAACTGCTCTTTCTTTATTCTCAGTACCAATCCAACTGGGTGGGTAAGGGTGGAGTAGGATACATATGAAAATTTACATACCAAAGGGCTAGGTGAAAAGGAAAAGGGAAATTGGGGGAACACCTTTGTTTTAGGTTAATAGATGGGTGTCATCTTACAATTCCACCTGGTCTGTTTAAAGCAAAACCAAAAAATTGAGAAAGGCTACAAAATTTTTGTTCTACTGTTCTCCATCAGAGGTGGGGATTCCAGATCAGAACTTATAAAGGTGCTTCTTATCTTGCATAGGCACAGTAAATGTTGGCTATAAAAGCATCAAAGGTTAGATTGTTTACATTTTTCTCAAAACAATCAGCTTTTTCCATATCTTTGTATTAAACATGTAACAATTTTTTTCATAGATTTTTTTCTGAACATAAACAGAACATTTCTGCAGATATACTTAGTTTGAAAATTCTTTTTTTTTTATTAAGAGAACAAGGGTGCAAAGAAAGAGGACAAGGTAAAGTTACAGTGGAAGGACAATCACCCATAACATAATTCTCAGAAGTCCCCTTGCTGATATCTTAACTTTGAAATTTCAGCCAAAGAACATTAAGATAAATAAGACAGAATCCATGTACAATTACTTTGTCCCTCAAGTCCCCAGATTGTAACACATTATAATATTTCTTAACAATACAGAAGGCAATCTAAAGCCATAAAACTCACGTAAGTCCTTAAACATTACAGGCATAGTATTTCCTTACATTTCCATATACATGCATATTAGCTTAAGTTAACCTCAAATTTTAAGTGAGTTCTTTTTAAGGATTAGAGTCAAAGGAGCACTGTAAAAGTGGTGTTAGAGTGGCAATTGTTGTTTGCATAGGCCCACCAAAATATGAGGGACATGGAAAGAAATAACCTTGGCCTAAGTACAAAGAGACCAGACCCCTGAAGTTTCCTGGCACAAGACCAACTCTAGGCTCCAGGCAAGTTAGATCGTCCAATCCAAGACATTGTCTGTAGTGCCAACACACTTTTATTTTTCACACAGTCTCTGTGGTTGGTATCATGTTTCTGTATTAAAGATCCTGGAATCTGCATATCTTACATTGAAGTCAGGATGTGGAGCATCCTCTCCTTTCACCTCACAATCAAAGGGCAATGCAGGGAGCCCTGTCCTGTAAGCAGGTCGTTGTTGTTGTTAAGTCTTCTCAGTGTTAAGGGAAGTCTCTTTTGAGGAGGTTGAAGTCTGAGCAGTGTAGGTCTTCTGTGGTAGAGGAATGCTTCCAGGTGATGTTATAGACCAGCCTGGATGTTTTGTGGATGTCTTCCCTGGTTCAGGGGAGAATGGATTATGTCCTTTCTTCTGAGGTCTGTGCCAGGTCGTTATGTCAATGTTCAGGGTGTAAGGTCCCTTTGCACTACAAGATTTGTGTGTTCCAATCTCTATTAGATAGGATCTTATTTGTATGTATAGTATTTTCCCATTTTAATGTGCCTATGCAAATAAGAAGCAATGCCACGTGGTGTTATTGTTGCATGTGGGGGCCATAAGAACAATTCCAATGATTCCCATGACATGGTTCAATCATAAGCATTAAACTGGGGGACTCTTCCACCAAAATTCCTTGTTAAACAGCTCAAAAAAAGAAGATAAAAAGTGGTTAGAATCATCACTGTATAAGACAACATTTAGTAAGAATTATAGCTGTCAGAGAAAAAACACAAAATATTCTAAAGAAATACGTGTCCATTTTATGTATCTTGAAACAGTTTGGGGTTGTCACACACAATGCACAGTTTTGAACTGTCATTAGGATTGTACACTACAAAAGTTAAAAAGAGTAATGTAGGTTAGTGACGTTTGGGAGGGGGTTAGAAAGTTAAGGAGTAAAAAAGAACTTTGTAGGGGTGTGGGAAAGGGCAGAATACAAAAATGAACATTCTGTATACGCAAAACATAACATAAGAATAAGGAATATTCTGAATACATGAAGTATGCGCGGGGGCTTATGTCCCCGCGTGGTTCTGTAGTTTTTGGATGCCTAGGGAGGAATTTCTCACCCCCTCCCTCCAGGGCCTGATTAACCGGGCGTGGCCCAGTTTGAAAATTCTTAAACACTCTTACACTGAGGACTGTAATATAAGTCTAGAAAATCTGAGTTTCTTTCCACAAACTTCTCTAAACAAAATCATAAGAACATTTCTGCAGACATCCGGTAAATACAGTTGGAAAATAAGTTTGCTAAGCATTCCTATAATGAACACTATAATAAGAATCTATACTATCTAAGTCAGGGGTCTCAAACTCGTGGTCCGCAGGCCATTTGTGGCCCTCTGTACAATATTTGTGGCCCTGCCCTAGAGGAATCTATTTTTGTTTTGTTTTGTTTTAGTTGTTTGGGTTGCACCCCCCCCCCAATGTTTCAAGGCTTACTACTGACTTTGCACTCAAGGATCACCCCGACTTTGCCTCCTGCGGCCCCCAGATAAATTGAGTTTGAGACCCTGATCTAAGTTCTTTTTCAATGACTTCTATGAATCAAGATATCAGAACACTTTAGCAGACATAATTTTGAAAATAAGTTTCTAAATAACATACACAATCAAACATCACAGTAATTGGGAAACATTCACTAGAATAACTGAGAACTTTAGTCTCTTTTTTTTAGCTGAGAACTTTAAAAAAAATCTAACAACATTATGAATTTTCCCAGAACTATGAAAACTAATTTTTTTGGGGGGGAGCACATAAGGTGGCCCTCAGGGGTTACTTCTGGCTTTGTGCTTAGAAATCACTCCTGGCAGGCTCAAGGGACCATGTGAAATGCTGGGAATCAAACTCAAGTTCTTACAGGGTTGAATGCATGCAAGAAAAATACCCTACTGCTGTGGTATTTCTCTGGCCCCTGTGTAAACTAATATTAAACCACTAAAATTTGATACAAAATGTTTTGTTTGCAGTAGAGCATAGAACAAAACAGTAGCTATTAAAATCTATACGGGTAGAACACATAGTGTAAGCAATAATATAGTTACCAATGAAAATAGGATTGAGAGCTTGACTTAGAAGAAAATAGCAGAAGGTTCTGAAAACAACATCTCCTCAGTTGCGCTTTGGTTTGGGTTCTCCATCTTCGCTTCCATATTCTTCTGTGATATGCTCTGTGGTCTTCTGGGATGGAAAAGCCTTCAGTTCCTGGGTCGAAATCTGGGTGGGGTGACCCACTTATTTCCCTACTGTTGGTCCCCCTCAAATGTGGCTTTAATTTTGGCCTCTACTCCATCAGTGACCTCTATAGTTGGAAATGATCATTCTGGACAAGAACTGGCTGATGAAATGAGATAAAGTGATATGCATGATATCCCTTCAACAACAGTATTGCAAACATTGTCTAAAATGAAAAAAGAAGAGAGAGAAAAATAGAGAGAAACAGCCAGGAGGAGAGGAGGGTGGGAGGGAGGGAACTTGGGGACATTGGTGGCAGAAAACGTGCACCTGTGAAGGGTGGTGTACATTATATAACTGAAACTCTATCATATATAACTTTGCAACCATATATCTCTCAGTGATTCAATTTAAGAATTTATTTTTTATTTTTTAAGTATAACACATATTTTATACAAACAGATATACATGATTTCATACAAGTTGTGAGAATAACAGATCATGAACATGAGATCATTTGGGATCAAAACTAGGCATTGGGATATATAGGTCATCTACAAATTGAACCACATCCTTAGCCTCCTTCTCTTTTCTTTTCTTTTCTTTTCTTTTCTTTTCTTTTCTTTTCTTTTCTTTTCTTTTCTTTTCTGTTCTTGTCTTCTTTTTCTTCTTTCTCCTCTTTTTCTTCTTTCTCTTCTTCCCCTTCTTACCTTCTTCTTACTTCTTCACCTTCTTCTTACTCTTTGTCTTCCTCCTCTTCCTTTTCTTCTTCCTTTTCATCTTCCCCTTCTTACACTTCTTCACAATATTCTTCTTCTTTCTTCTTCTTCTTCTTCTTCTTCTTCTTCTTCTTCTTCTTCTTCTTCTTCTTCTTCTTCTTCTTCTTCTTCTTCTTCTTCTTCTTCTTCTTCTTCTTCTTCTTCTTCTTCTTCTTCTTCTGGTTTTTGGGTCACACCCGGCAGCGCTCAGGGGTTACTCTTGGCTCTATGCTCAGAAATCGCTCCTGGCAGGCTCAGGGGACCATATGGGTTGCTGGGATTTGAACCACTGACCTTCTGCATTCAAGGCAAACGCTTAATCTCCATGCTATCTCTCTGGCCTCATGACTTATTCTTCTTACTCTTCTTCCTTCTCTTCCTCTTCTCACTCTTCCTCCAACTCCTCTTAATATTATTATCTTCCTGGGTCTCTGGAACTTCAATGATTTCTATGTTGTTTCTGTTGAATTTATTAAAGATTTCTATTTTTATTTGATCACATTCTTCGAGTAGTTTAGACATTTTCTGATCATTTTTAAGGTTCTCTTCCAATCTCTTCTGCTGTATAGAGTTGTTCTGCATCTCATCCTCTGGCTCACTGACCCTATTTGTAGTCAATGCTACTCAAGTGGAGAGGCTTTCCATTGAGGTTTTCAATTCATAAACCGAATTTTTCAGACGTGTTATTTCAGTATGGAGTTTTCTAATTTCAATCTTCATGTCCTCTTGATTCTTATTTGTGTTCCATTCAAATCTATCTATGTTTTCTTTGAACTCCATAAACATGCTCCATAATTATTATTGCTCTGGCCCCAAGCTCCTAATTTTATTTTTATTATTTTGGTTTTTGGGCCACACGCGGTGACGCTTAGGGGTTACTCCTGGCTATGTACCCAGAAATCCCTCCTGGGTTGGAGGACCATATGGGATGCCAGGGGATCAAACCATGGTCTGTCCTAGGCTAGTGCACAAGGCAGATGCCTTACTGCTTGAGCCACTGCTCTGGTCCCTAAGCTCCTAACTTTTTAAAAGTCCTGGAACTTATTCAAGTTGAATATATCATCTTTGTTCAGAAACTTGAGTACAAGTAATAAGAATTTTGAAAGTTGGTATAGAAATAAGATGAAATGTAACTTATTGAAGCAATGTGCCAAAAACCATGTCAAATGATTAAATCACCAAATCTTCCTAAAGGCTCTAGGATGAGGGAGTTTTATTTGTTTACTTGGGGGGGTCACATCCAGCGGTGCTCAGGATTTATTCCTCTCTATGTGCTCAGGGATCACTCCTGGTAATTATCAGGGGAATGAATGTGGGTACCAGGGTGAGCCACATGCAAGGAAAGGGCCTTAACTCCTGCACTATCTCCATAGAACTCCTGCACTATCTCCATAGAACTCTAATTAGCTTCAACTTTGTAGCTGAGGGAATTGAAGCTCAGAAAAACTTTCCCAAGGTAACAAGGTAACAGACTGTGTAACCTGGGTGTGGAACCAAACAAATAAGCTCTGAGTTTACTCTATCCCAGTACTTTACAACTTTTTCTGAACATGGAACCCTTTTGATTTTATTCCCTCTCTCTGGACTCCCCCCTACCTGCTATCCTATAGATTGACCCCTAGTCTCAGGCAGCACCTCCTCCATTTATATGATTTCACCACCAGCTTCAGCCTCATCAATCCTTACCCTACTAGGCTGGGTTCAGGGACCATCCAATTTTTCCTTTCTTTCTAGTGAATTCCTTCCAGGAATTGCTGATGTTCTTTCCCTCAGGCAATACATAATTGAAATCAGGCAGGTCTAAATATCTAAAGGTTTCTGTACAACTCAGTATGAATAGCCTGAGCTTGATCTGCATACCAAGTGATATAAGAGGGTTCTTTGTCAAAAGGGTCCCTTACATCCTTGCCTAAAGCTAAGGGCAGCCTTAAAGACTATCACAGCATCAACATAACTTTGGACAGCTGCTGGCCATGAGTAAAGAAGGTAACAGAAGACTACTGATATGCTTATATAAAATATATTCTTTTGCATGATGTTAGTTGAATTGTTTTGCCCACACCTCCCATTAATATCAAGTCCTAACCCTTAATTACTTCAGAATGTGACTTGGAGATAGTCTTTAAAAACACACTTAGGATAACATGATATCCATATGACTGGTGTGGTTATAAGAAGAAATTCAAACATGGACATGTTTGCACACATTGTGCAAAGATTGTATGAGAACATGTTTGATTGTATGAGAACATGTTTGCACACATTGTGAAAGATTGTATGAAAACATAGAGGTTGATTTCTGTAAGCACAGAGAGAAACCACAGAATGAACTCAACACTTTGATCTCAGACTAGCAGACCAATGATTAGAGAAGTTTCTGTTAATCCAGTCACCCAGTTTTCAACATTTTTATGGCAGCTGGAGCAAACTAATGCCAAAGAAAAGAATGAATGACACTATCTCAACCATACTGCATGTTCTCCTGAAGGGTAGAGTGGGTAGAAGAAGGGAAAAGGCACTGCACAGTCCGTGCCTGTTTTGCCCCAGAAGATTCTTGTCCCCCAGTTTCCTTCTACTCTTCCCCTTGTCTTTGAAATGGGAGATTTTGTGATAGCTGCATCAAATTGAGTTACTTCACAGATGCCATTTTGCCACAGTGTGTTACACTTTGTGAATGTGTGTATGCGTATGATTGTTGATGGTGCTAGTGTATTTCCACCTTTGCTTAGGTTAAGAGAATTATAAATTTCTGGTCACTATTGATTAACCACTTTTGTTTTATTCCTGTACAGCATTCTCTAGTAGGTATAATGGAGAATTTTCTAGACTGAAAATTGAAAGTGATATTGGACGTTAGAATCTTAATAGATTTTTCTGAACACCAACAAAAGGCAGAATATGTTACTATTCAGAGTGACTTGGGTGCTCTAGATTCTTCCCCACTAGAATTTATTCCTGATTTGCAGCCACACAGGTTCCACGCCCCTGAGGGCACTTGATGAAGGGTGATTATTTGAGGATATGGGAACTGAATTACCATAGTCCAGTCTAGAGTCAGTTTTTTTTTTGTTTTGTTTTTAGGTCACACCTGGTCATGCTCAGTGGTTACTCCTGGCTATGTGCTCAGACATCTCTCCTGACTTTGGTGGACTATATGGGATGCCTGGGATTGAACCCAGGTCTGCGTGCAAGGCAAAAGCTATCGCTCCAGCCCCTAGAATCTGTTCTTATCCATGTACGAGAAGGTCCCTGCTTGGCCTCAGGGAGTTACAGTTAAATACCATACATTTTTTATGGGATGACCAGATCAACTTCCTTCATAAAATGTAAGAAAGGGGCACATTTTCTCCCTCTATTTCTCTGAGTGGTACCATCATTTTAAGTGACAATCAAAAGAAATAATTGAGCAAATTAAATATTTGTCTTTAATAAAAATAATCCAAACTTTTAACCTCATATTTCTCTTTGTTGGTTTGAAATTTGGAGAGGGGGTGTTATTTGACTTCTATGTTCTTTCGTTACTCTTGGGAAGCTTTGCTCTCCTTTTATTTTCTTAGCAAAGTTGTAAGATAAGTATAAAAGATTACTAGATTATCATAATCACAACAAACCTTTTCCTTTGTGCATTTTATTAATATATTAAAACTTATAGTTTAAATGATAGGGTTTAGTTTTATGGTATTAATGTACAAAGATAATGCTCACACCAATCACTGAAGCTCACACCAGTCACACTCCATACCTTTGTCCTTTCTGATCCATTGCTTATTCCCTCCCACCACTTCTCCCATCATTTAATTAACAATTATAAGTTTGATGCATAGTGTTGTCTGCCTTAGCAACTACTCATGTGAGACTTTCTACTTATGTTACCATGTTAACTTCCTGACAACCTATTTGTTTCTTCTTCCTCTACCCTCTTAATAAGCACTCTTAGGTCTGTATTTTAATATAAGTTTGTTATCAATCGATATTATCCATATCCTTTGTTTCTCTATATACCACAGATAAGTAAGAAATATCCTGTATTTGTCCTTTTGCCTCTGTCCTATTTTGCCCAGTGTGATGCCATTTAATTTCATCCAAGTTGCTGTAAACTGCAGGACTATACATTTTCTAGTGTCTACATAGTATTCCTTTGTGCATATGGAATACAACTTCTTTATCCACTTATCTTTATCCGCACATCAACCCAAATGTTGAATATTTGGGTTGTTTCCATACCTTTGCTTTTGTAGTAAGAGCTGCAGTGAACATAGGTGTGCATATATCTTTTCAATATAATGTTTGTTTTGTATTTTGGGGGTAGAAACCTTGAAGTGGGATAGCTGGGCTAAAGAGTATCTCCATTATCACTTTTTTGAAAAATCTCTATATTGTTTGCAATTGAGGATAGATCAGGTGACATTGAATAAGGGTTATTTTTTTCACCATATCCATGCAAATATTTGTTTTTTTCAATTTTAACAATCTTAATAATTTTAATAATAAAATGAAAAATTCCTCTCAAACATAGAATCAAGCCTTTGTCTTGGGCTTCTACTGGGCCCTGTAGGGGAGTTCAGATGGTAGAAAAGAGCACTGTTGTTTGTGATCCTTTCTTCACCCTGAAGATCTGCTCTTATGATTAAGTTACTCTCTGTATGGTTGGTTTTTTTCTTCACTCTACATATGTTTAGTACCTCATAGTTTCTTTTTTTGGGGGAGAGCATACCTTGTGTTCACTCAGAAATCATTCCTTAGCATACACAGGGGGCCCTATGTGGTACCAAGGAATAAACCAGGGTTGACAGCATGCAAAGCAGAAAACTTTTTTATCTCTGTATTATCTTTCTAGCCATACATAGATTCATTTGCTTACAGTTTCTATTATTATAATTTCTCCTTATGGATGACCTATCATAAAATTATTTTGTTATTTAGTAGTTAAATTTCTCAGAGTGGATTATGAATCAGACAATCTTTTGGCAGGATGTACTTTATTTTATTTTTTAAGTTTATTTATTTATTAACTGGTTTTGGGGCCACACCTGGCAATGCTCAGGGGTTACTCCTGGCTCTGTGCTTATAAATCGCTCCTGGCAAGCTTAGCAGACCATATGGGATGCCAGGAATGGAACCAGATCTGTCCTGGGTTGGCCACATGCAAGGCAATTGCCTTACCACTGTGATATCTCTCCAGCCTCAGGATGTATTTTAGATTGCTGGTCTATGTGTGGAATTGATATTTAGGAGTAAGTTAATGCTAAACCTGTGATTAAACTGTCAGTCTAAACATATGTACCTAGAAGGACATCATAGGACTTAATGGTGCATACTAAAGGCTGAAACTTGAGTGGAACCATGAGCTGGACTCAAAGTATATTTGGCATATAAATATGAAGTCCCAAGATTACCAACACCCACTTAACTGGCTGACTCAGCTGTTTACTGTCATACAGGTACTATATATACATGTATATATAAAATAAGTTTTATTTCATTTTTATTTTAGAGATTTTATGCCATGGTCAAGGATCATATGCAATGCCATGAATTAAATCAGTTTTGACTGCATAAAAGTCAAGTGCCTTAAACCTTGTAGTATCTTTATGACTCATATATATGCTTTTTACTTGAATTTAATTAATTATATTAGAATTTGTGGGCTATTTCAAAAGATTAAGAATGAGGGGTTAGAGAGGGAGTACAGCAAACAGGGCACTTGCCTTGAATATGGTGGACCTGGGTTCAATTCCTAGCATCCCATATAGTCCCCTAAGCCCCATCAAGAGTAATTTCTGAGTGCAGAACCAAGAGTTATCCTTAAGCATCACTGGGTGTGACCCCAAAATCAAAAATAAGAATGAGTGGGACAGCAATTATTTTTTGCTAGGCCAGGAATAGTTCTCTTTGACTCTGGATATGATTTTTGTCACTGTTTCACATAGCAACCATGCAAGAGTCTTCACTTTGGCCTGGGGATCATTGTAACCCTTTTCAGACCATGAAACTCTGAGAACTTTATATCTGTCCTTCTAGGGTACATATTTTCACCACACTCAAAATGTATAACATTCAATAAACTGGGGTCTGGAGCAGTGGCACAAGTGGTAAGGTATCTGCCTTGCTTGTGCTAGCCTAGGATGGACCGCGGTTCGATCCCCCTGTATCCCAAATGGTCCCCAAGCCAGGAGCAAATTTTGAGCACATAGCCAGGAGTAACCCCTGAGCATCACTGGGTATGGCACAAAAACCAAAAAAGTCTTTAAAAAATATTCAATAAAATGTTGAACAAAGTATATGCAGAGCTCAACATTTACCAGAATAAAAATTTAGTGTACTGGGTCAGGAGCTATAATATAATATATTATTATATATAATATATTAATATATAATATAACATAGTAGGTGGTTTTTTTGCCATGCATAAAGTTGACTGGATTTTATTTGTGGAATATATGGTCTCCTGAGTTCACTAGGAGTAATCTCTGAGCATAGAAATGGGAGTAAACTCTGAGCATCATTAGGTGGGACCACACAACAACAACAAAAAAATCAGAGTATCAGCATAGCTCAACAATTATAGAGATAAAATTTTATAGAGATAAAATTAATTTTATAGAGATATAAAAATGTTATAGAGATTAAATTTTGAGATAAAATTATTTTTTAGTAAGAAACCACATAATTTTAGTCTTGAACCGAAGTTGTTAAAACAATAGTGTTATATCTACTCTATGCCAGATACTGTCCTGAATATTGGGGATATAATAATGAACTAAACAGATAACTGCCCTCAAGGGACTTACAGCCTAGTGTTGTAAACAAATGTGATTAATATTAGGTTGTATAAAGTTCTCTGTAGTAAATAATCTTCAAAGTTAACCATGGCATCATTGTTATTGTTTCTTACTTGAACAAACATAGGGCTCTTTCCACTATGGTAGTGGGGTCTATCCTTACTTTCTTCTGTATTGGCCTGTTTATTTCTTTTTTTTAATAATTATCTTTATTTAAACACCATGATTACAAACATGATTATAGCTGTATGATTACAGTCATGTAAAGAAAACCCCCCTTCACCATTGCAACATTCCCACCACCAATTTCCCAGATCTCCCTCCTCCCCACCCCCCTACACCTGTACTCGAGACAGGCTTTCTACTTCCCTCATTCATTCACATTGTTATGACAGTTTTCAGTGTAGTCATCTCTCCAACTGCACTCATCACTCTATGTGATGAGCTTCATGTCATGAGCTACACATACCAGCCCTCATCTCTCTTGTCTCTGAGATACTGTTAAAAATGTCTTTCATTTTTCTTAAAGCCCATAGATGAGTGAAACCACTCTGCGTCTTTCTTTCTCCCTCTGACTTACTTCACTCAGCATAATAGATTCCATGTACATCCATGTATAGGAAAATTTCATGACTTCATCTCTCCTGATGGCTGCATAGTATTCCATTGTGTATATGTACCACAGTTTCTTTAGCCACTCATCTGTTGAAGAACATCTTGGTTGTTTCCAGAGTCTGGCTATTGTAAATAGTGCTGCAATGAATATAGGAGTAAGGAAGGGATGTTTGTATTGTATTTTTGTGTTTCTCGGGTATATTCCTAGGAGTGGTATAGCTGGATCGTATGGAAGCTCAATTTCCAGTTTGTGAAGGAATCTCAATATCGCTTTCCATAAAGGTTGTACTAGATGGCATTCCCACTAGCAGTGAAAAAGAGTTCCTTTCTCTCCACATCCCCGCCAGCACTGTTTGTTTTCCTTTTTTGTGATGTGTGCCAATCTCAATGGCGTGAGGTGGTACCTCATAGTAGTTTTGATTTGCATCTCCCTGACGATTAGTGATGTTGAGCATCTTTTCATGTGCCTTTTGGTCATTTGCTTTTCTTCTTTTTCAAAGTGTCTGTTCATTTCTTCTCCCCATTTTTTGATGGGGTTAGTTGTTTTTTCTTGTATAGTTCTGTCAGTACCTTGTAAATTTTGGATATTAGCCCTTTATCTGATGAGTACTGGGTGAATAATTTCTCCCACTCAGTGGGTGGCCTTTGTATTCTGGGCACTATTTCCTTTGAGATGCAGAAGCTTCTCAGCTTAATATAGTCACATCTGTTTATCTCTGCTTCTAATTTTTTGTAAAGTACTGTCTCCTCCTTAAAAATGCCTTTAGTCTCAATGTCCTGGAGTGTTTCACCTACATGTTGTTCTATATACCTTATAGTTTCAGTTCTGATATCATGGTCTTTAATTCATTTGGATTTTACCTTTGTACATGGTGTTAGCTGGGGGTCTGAGTTCGCTTTTTGGCAAGTGGCTAACCAGTTGTGCAAACACCACTTGTTGAATAGGCGTTCCTTGCTCCATTTAGGATTTCTTGCTCCTTTATCAAAAACTAGGTGGTTATATGTCTGAGGAACCTTCTCTGAGTACTCAAGCCTATTCCACTGATCTGAGGATCTGTCTTTATTTCAATACCATGCTGTTTTTATAATTATTGCTTTGTAATACAGCTTAAATTGGGGAAAGTAATGCCTCCCATATTCCTTTTCCCAATGATTGCTTTAGCTATTCGAGGTTGTTTATTGTTCCAGATGAATTTCAGAAGTATTTGATCCACTTCTTTTAAGGATGTCATGAGTATCTTCAGAGGAATCGCGTTAAATCTGTACAATGCTTTTGGAAGTATTGCCATTTTAATGATATTGATCCTGCCAATCCATGAGCAGGGTATGTATTTCCATTTCCACGTGTCCTCTCTTATTTCTTGGAGCAGTGTTTTGTAGTTTTCTTTGTATAGATCCTTCACATCCTTAGTCAGGTTGACTCCAAGATATTTGAGTTTGTGTGGCACTAATATGAATGGGATTTTTCTTTTAATGTCCATTTCTTCCCTATCATTATTAGTGTATTAAAAAGGTCATTGATTTTTGTGTGTTAATTTTGTAGCCTGCCACTTTGCTATATGAATCTATTATTTCTAGAAACTTTTTGGTAGAGTCTTTAGGGTTTTCTAAGTAGAGTATCATGTCATCTGCAAACAGTGAGAGCTTGACTTCTTCCTTTTCTATCTGGATTCCCTTGAATCTTTTTCTTGCCTAATCACTATAGCAAGTACTTCCAGTACTATGTTGAATAGGAGTGGTGAGAGAGGACAGCCTTGTCTTGTACCAGAATTTAGAGGGAAGGATTTTATTTTATCTCCATTGAGGATAATATTTGCTACTGGCTTCTGGTAGATGGCTTTGACTATATTGAGAAAGGTTCCTTTTATTCCTATCTTGCTGAGGGTTTTCATCAAGAATGGGTGTTGAACCTTATGAAATGCTTTTTCTGTGTCTATTGATATGACCATGTGATTTTTATTATTCTTGTTGTTTATGTTGTGTATTATGTTGATAGATTTACGATGTTAAACCAGCCTTGCATTCCTGGGATGAAACCTACTTGATCAAAGTGAATGATCTTCTTGATGAGGTACTGGATCCTGTTCACCAGGATTTTGTTGAGAATCTTTGCATCTGTGTTCATCAGGGATATTGGTCTGTAATTTTCTTTTTTGGCAGCATCTCTATCAGGTTTTGGTATTAAGGTGATGTTGGCTTCATAAAAGCTATTTGGAAGTGTTACACCTCACTCAGGAGGGGCACACATCAGAAGCGCTTTTTCAGCCTTCTTAGGTGTAGTGCTCTCCTGAAAAGGAATTATTTGCCAAAAAGGCCCGCTTAGAGCAGTCAAAATCACTTGACCCTTTGTGTGGATTGTTTGACTATAATTCCAAACGTGACTGTAACTATCTCTCTCTTTATTTTTGACCATTATAGAAATCAGGCCTTAGTAATTTTTTCTAACATAGAAGCACAGTATCAAATCCCACCAAAAGTCTCCCACTGACCAAGCTCCCTGTGATCTTTGCTACTTTGGTGCCAAGATCATGTTTTTCCAAAAACTTAGCTCATGAGCAAAGCAATTTTCAGTTTTCTCCAAAACTCTAAAACATTCCTCTCTCTTCCCACTTCCCTGAAAATTACCTGTTTTCCCCTGCTTACCCAAAACAAAGCTAACCCATAACAGAAACTGCCTTTCACCTTCAGTATCGGTTCTTTAATATGCAAATTTTAGCCATGGTCTTTCATTCTGTATCCCTGACCTTCTCCCACTTTCTTTGATGTCAAAAATTACACCCTGCACTCCAAACCTCAACCCTTAAATGCTACCCAGCTCAAAAAATAAATTTGTCTTCGTCTTTCTAGATGCAAGTCCCCATGTATTGTGTGTGGTAATTCATTTCTACAATATTGTTCCATCTTTTCGCCATTCCGTGTACCCACTCTCTCCCCGTGAAGGTTTCCCGGACTCCATGAAGAACCTGCTTAGAGGCGCTGGCGTCTGCAGCATGAAAGTGTTCCTGTTTTTTCGATTTTATAAAAGAGCCTGGCCAGGATTGGTAGTAGTTCCTCTTGAAAGGTTTGAAAAAATTCATTCGTGAATCCATCATGGCCTGGGATTTTGTTTTTGGGCAAATTTTTGATTACAGTTTTAATTTCCTCGATAGTGATGGGGGTGTTTAGATATGCTACATCTTCTTTATTCAACTGTGGAAGGTTATATGAGTTCAAAAATTTATCCATTTCGTCCAGGTTCTCATATTTAGTGGCATAGAGTTTCTCAAAGTATTCTCTGAATACCCTTTGAATCTCTGCAGTATCTGTAGTGATCTCCCCCTTTTCATTTCTAATACGCGTTATAAAGTTTCTCTCTCTCTTTTGCTTTGTGAGTTTTGCCAATGGTCTATCAATCTTGTTTATTTTTTCAAAGAACCAACTTCTGCTTTTGTTGATTTTTCAGATTGTTTTTTTGGTTTCAATTTCATTGATTTCTGCTCTCAGCTTTGTTATTTCCTTCTGTCTCCCTATTTTTGGGTCATTTTGTTGAGCACTTTCTAGTTCTATTAGCTGTGTCATTAAGCTACTCAGGTAAGCTCCTTCTTCCTTCCTGATGTGTGCTTGCAAAGCTATAAATTTTCCTCTCAGTACTGCTTTTGCTGTGTCCCATA
This sequence comes from Suncus etruscus, assembly GCF_024139225.1. Lineage (NCBI taxonomy): Eukaryota > Metazoa > Chordata > Mammalia > Eulipotyphla > Soricidae > Suncus > Suncus etruscus. Next base: position 49,357,213 of record NC_064868.1, on the reverse strand, counting down.
AGTTCTGACAGTTTGTGTCTTTATTGTCATTTGCTTCCAGGAACCTTTTGATTTCCTCCTTGATTTCATCTAGGACCCACTGGTTATTCAGTATGAGGCTGTTTAACTTCCAGGTGTTAAATTTTTTCTTCTGTGTCCCTTTGTAGTTCACATCTAACTTCAGAGCCTTGTGGTCAGCAAAGGTAGCCTGCAAAATGTCTATCTTTTTTATTTTATGGAGGTATGTTTTATGTGCCAGCACGTGATCTATCCTGGAGAATGACCCATGTACATTGGAAAAGAATGTGTATCCAGGTTTCTGAGGATGGAGTGCCCTATATATATCCACTAGGCCTCTTTCTTCCATTTCTCTTTTTAGGTCTAGTATATTTTTGTTGGTTTTCCATTTGCTTGAACCATCAAGTGTTGACAAGCCTGTGTTGAGGTCTCCCACAATTATTGTGTTATTATTGATATCCTTCTTCAGATTTGTCAACAATTGTATTAAATACTTTGCTGGTCCCTCATTGGGTGTATATATGTTTAGCAGAGTGATTTCTTCTTGCTGTACAAATCCCTTGTTTAGTACATAATATCCATCTTTGTCCCTTACAACTTTTCTGAGTATAAAGTTTGTGTCATCTGATATTAGTATGTTCACCCCCACTTTGTTAAGGGTGTTGTTTGCTTAAATGATTTTCCTCCAGCCTTTGATTTTGAGTCTGTTTATTCTGACTATTCAGGTGTGTTTCTTGTAGGCAGCAGAAGGTTGGCTTCAGTTTTTTGATCCATTTAGCCACTCTGTGCCTCTTAATGGGTGCATTTAGTCCATTGACATTGAGAGAAATAATTGTCATGGGATTTATTGCCATCTTTGTGTAGAAGTTTGGTGTTTTTTTGTTCTGTCTTGTTTGTAGAATATATCTTTCAGTTTTTCTTTTAAGGCTGGTTTTGAGTCTGCGAAGTTTTTGAGCTGTTGTTTATCTGTGAAGCCATGTATACATCCTTCAAACCTGTAAGTAAGTTTTGCTGGGTGCAGTACTCTTGGCGAAGCATTTATTTCATTGAGTTTTGTCACTATATCCCACCACTGCCTTCTGACCTTGAGTGTTTCTGGTGACAGGTCTGCTGTAAATTTCAAGGATGCTCCCTGGAATGTAATTTACATTTTTGATCTTGCTGCTTGCAGTATTCTATCTCTATCTGTGGGTTTCATCATGGTTACTAGGATGTGTCTTGGGGTGTTTCTCCTGGGGTCTTTTTTAGCTGGTACTCTTCGGGCATGCAGGATTTGGTCACATGTTTTCTTTAGCTCTGTTAGTTTCTCTGTGATGATGTTCTTGACCATTGATTCTTCCTGGAGATTTTCTTCTTGGGTCTCTGGGACTCCAATGATTCTAAAGTTGTTTCTGTTAAGCTTATTAAAGACTTCTATTTTCATCTGCTCATATTCTTTGAGTAACTTTTCCATTGTCTGATCATTTGATTTAAGGCTTTTTTCCAATCTCTTCTGCTGTGTAAAGTTGTTATGCATCTCGTCTTCTAAAGCACTATTTCTATCCTCAGCTGCTTTTAACCTGTTGCAAAGCTCATCCATTATGTTCTTCAATTCGTCTACTGAGTTTTTCAGACCTGTTATTTGACCTGATATTTCAGTTTGGAGTTTTCTGATTTCTATCTTCATATTCTCTTGATTTTTATTAGTGTTCTGATTTATACTTTCTTTGAGTTCTGTGAGCAACCTCCATATTTCTTCTCTAAACTCCATTTCTGAAAGACTGCTTAGGTAGTTGGCCATTGTTGGGTCATCAGAGTTTCCATCTTCATTCTCTATGGTTGAAGTTGGTCTGTGTAGTCTCCCCATTGTCACACTTACGCTGTGGGTTTTTCTACGTGTTGTGGTGGTACTCATTGGCTAGGTGGAGTGCGCGGCTGGGAAGCTTCACTTCACGGCCGTGCTCCTCTGCTTCTACCCCTTATAGGTGGGTTTAAGGGGGCCAGCAGAGTCAGCTTTATCTGCAACTCCGGCCCCCAAACACTCACCTCAGCTGAGGCAAGCCGTCAGGTGATGAATGCCAGAGAAGATCAAATTTCCCAGTTTGATGCAAGCTGGGGGAGGCCCCAAAATGTCTGCCGATCCAAAGGGGCCCAGCAGTCAGCTTTATCCGCAACTCTGGCCCCCAAACACTCACCTCAGCCGAGGCAAGCCGTCAGGGGATGAATGCCAGAGAAGATTAAAGTTTCCAGGTTGAAGCAAGCCTGGGGAAGCCCCAAAATGTCTGCCAAGCTTAAAGGGCCCAGCAGAGTCTCTTATCCACAACTCCAGCCGAAAAGACACACCTCAGCCGAGGCACGCCTGAAGGGATTAATGCCAGAGAAGACCAAAATTCCCAGGTTGATGCAAGCTGGGGGAGTCCCCAAAATGTCTGCCGAGCCTAGGGGGCCCAGCAGTCAGCTTTATCCGCAACTCCGGCCCCCAAACACTTACCTCAGCTGAAGCAAGCCATCAGGGGATGAATGCCAGAGAAGATCAAAGTTTCCAGGTTGAAGCAAGCCCAGGGAAGCCCCAAAATGTCTGCCCGGCCTGTTTATTTCTTGACCAAAAGTTTATTGTGAAGTATTGTGCTATCAATACTGAGCTGAGAATTTTAGAAGCCTGGATTTCTTCACTTTATATAAAAGCCAGCTATCCCTGGGACCAATAAAAAAGCCCTAGCCTAGGGTTTGAACTACGACCTGCACAATAAACATGATCCCCAGTTCCAGAGGTCTGACAGAAACCATTGTAACGGAATGGGGCTTCCGGAAGCACAAAGAAAGACACTATCCTAGGTGCCATCCTAGGTTCAGTGCAAAGACAAAGATCACCAACCACAGAAGATGAATTAAAATGACACTGATGGAACAGAACTTCTAGAACCACAAAGACTGACTTCATCATAAATCCCACCTCAAGATCTGTGCAGATACTGAGATCCTCAGACACAGAGGCCTGATTGTATCACCCAGAACAGAGCAGAGGTCTTCCAAATACCACAAAAGCACCACCGGGAGAGTAAATGATCCTGAACAGAGTCTATAGTTGATCCCATGACAATACACTCCAAGGGCGGAGAAACCCCATATCTCTTAGGCCAAGTGAATTCCTTTTCAAATGACCCCAATATTTACTGTGCCAGGGCAGGAGGGAAAAAAACAAAAAAAAAAACAAAAACAAAAAGCACAAAACATTATTTTTTTATATATTATTTTATTTTCATTTATTATTATTATTTTTATTTACCTATCTAATATAGGTCAATTTCTCTGTTTGGATGTGATTATTGAAGTTGTCCCCAGTTATACTTATTCTGTCTCTTCCCTTCTGGTCTTTCTTTATATGTTATGCCATGTTTCTTATATCAAGACCATGGCATTTTTTTCTTTTTCTTTTTTTGTTTGTTTGTTTGTTTGTTTGTTTGGGTGCTTGTCGTTATTGTTGGAGTCCTCACTGGATATTTGACACTTCTATTTGTACTAGTGGAATGTTTCACCTTTTTTCTCTCCTTCATTTCTCAAACCAATGATGAGAGCCTCTAGAAGAATTCCGCTTATTTTCGGCGTATTAGACTTTTACCCCAGTTTATTACTTTTCTCTCCTTCAAACAAAACTTGAATTAGCCAGTCCTGGCCCCCCAGTAAGAGGGGGAAATAAGGGAGGCACCAGGACCAAACAGGTGCAAGACTACTAAGCAGTAGGCTAGATACAGAGGAGACCACATATTCTAGCAATCCTGGGGGTGAGGGAAGAGGATATGGGAGGTAGGACAAAAAAGGAGGTGTAGGGAGGACAATTTGGTGATAGGAATCCCCCCTGATTTTATGTAAATATGTACCTAAAATAATATTGTCAACAATATAAAAGCCACTATGATCAAAATAAAAATTATATTAAAAAAAGCCAGCTATCACATAAGAAATCCAATTATATGGGACAACATCATATGAAGAATCCCAAGATAGTCACAAATAACAAATATCCAAATAACAGCACAAAATATGAAGCCAGCACCTAACCATTAAATATCTCCCAGTTGGAGTTCTAGAACATCTGGATTGCAACCTTAGAGACCAGTGAATAAATGAAATAATGGTTGATTTAAGTTTCTAGGTTTGGGAGTTATTTGTTACACAGCAGTATATAACTAGGGCAAATGGTTAGATGGAAACTAAATTAGGGCAAAGAGATAGAGGCAGGGCTACATTTTTACAGAGAGAGTGGGGGATATTTGAATATAATTTTTTTCTGGGTTACATCTGGTGGCACTCAGGGGTTACTCCTGGCTCTGCACTCAGAAATCGCACCTGGCAGGCACGGGGGACCATATGGAATGCCGAAATTCAAGAGCCACCATCTGTCCTGGATCGGCTGCATACAAGGCAAATGCTCTACCGCTGTGCTATCTCTCCGGCCCCTGAATGAATATTTTTGAGGAGATATTTGAATAGAAATCTGAGAAACGCAAAAGACCTGCTAATTTCTTATCTGGACAAAGTACATTTTAGATAGAGGAAATACCAAATACTGGTATTAAAACAGGGTGTGTTTGACATGTTCTAAGAATAGCACGAAGGCTAGTATGTAAAACAGCTAGCAAGGAGACTGAGAATAAATCTAGGCAGAAGGAAAGTAGTTCTAGATTATGTAGGGACATGATAAGAACTTTTGAGTTTGACATGATTTGGTTTACATGTCAAAGTATGTTTACATGACAAAATTCAAAAGAGGTTTCACTTATTTCACTCAAGTAATTTCACTCAAGTGAAATTACCAAATAAATTACTAAAGCATATAATCTGACAAGAAACAACAAAGATAACTCAGAGACTCTAAAAACTATGGTGGTTACCAGAGAGAAAGGGACAGGTGAGAGGAATGAGCCAAGGGGTCTATTTGGTGTTTGGTTATTTCTGGAACTTTGGTGGTGGTGTTAGGAAATTGTTGAAGAATTGAGATTGCATCCCAGGTGGGTGGAAGAGAAAGGAATTTATTCACAAAGACCAAGAGTTCAGGAAACCCTGGCAACTTTTGGCCCCAAACAAAGGATTCACACCATTTTTATACATTCTATTCAAGCAAGCAAGCATTCTCATCCTTGCATAGGGGCCATGCTAATCTTCTCTGTGTTGTTCCAATTTTAGTATATGTGCTGCTGAAACAAGCACAAAGAAGCATTCTCACACAAACTAAGTTACAGTCAAAGTTGGAATGGCCTTAAAGAACTACACATTTTTATACAAATTAAGTTGCTGTTTGAAGCTGATGTGACTGGCCTTGAGAAACAAAATATGATCAGGTAACTTGGGCACCTCCATTCCTGTAAATCCTTGTCAGCTGTTTTTTACTGTCCAAATAATAATGTTAGTCTTGAACAGAAGTTCTTAACAAAATAATAGTAGCATATTTACTATAAATCAGATACTATCCTGGATATAATAATGAGCTAAACAGATGGCTGCTCTCAAGGGACTTAAAGCCTAGTACTGCAAACAAATGTGACCAATATTAGGTGGTGTGAAGTACTATGTAGTTGTTCTACATCAGGAGATGAGAATTACACTCATATAGAAATATAAACCTAAACCCTGAAATTCCATAACATTATAAATCAATGGCAAATTAGTTAATTAAAGGTTACTTTGGAACAGAGAACATTAATGAAGGGAAAGCAACAATAGAAGCAGGGCAATCAATTAGGGCAAACTATTTTGATACCCCAGGTAGGAGATAGTTTGAATTCAGCAGAAAAATAACTAGAACTGAGGAGTTGAAATTTGGTTTTATTTTGATAGTAGAGCCAGCAAGATGCACTGATACATTAGACTGGGATAGAGAAAAAGATAGGAATAAAAGATTATCTAAACACCTGGAAGAACAAGTCTACTGTTTACTGAGAAGGGGAGAATAAAAAGGTGCTAGTTGGGTAGAAAAACCAGGCATTTGGTTCTGGAAGTTGCCAGTTCTAGATAAATATTAGACATGTCAAGTAGCAAAATAAGTGAGCCTGAGATTCTGTATATTATTTAATGCTGAGAATATTTATCTGAGAATTAGTTATGATGGTAATTTCAGTCACCACATTTGACGAGATCAGTTAGGGATGAATATGGCTATAGGAGGAAAGAGGTGTGAACAGAAAACATTGGGGAATAGGATGAAAATCTGTAGTAAAAAACTGAAAATGGAGGCGTTGAAGAGATAGCAGAGGAGTAGGTCGTTTGCCTTGCATGGAGCCGATCTAGGACAGATGGTGATTCGAATCCTGGGATCCCATATGGTCCCTCATGACTGCCAGGTGCGATTTGAGAGCAGAGATGGGAGAAACCCCTGAGTGCCACTGGGGGTGACCCCAAAACAAAAAACAACAACAAAAAACTGAAAATGGGCTTTTTGCTCCAGATAAGAAGCATTTTCCACCCCATTGAACCTATTCAATAAAAATAAAAACAACCTGGACAAAAATTATAACGGATTAGAACTTGAAATGTGAAGACAGAAGATGAACATATTGGGCACTTCAGGACTTAAAAGCAATCTAATAGGGGGAGTGAGGGAAAAATCAATCTAATTGTGAATTATCTGTGTTAACAATTTTGGGGCCTGTATTAAAGGGTCCTGAGGCCACTAAAGTGAGGTGTAAGTCTGATGCTGGCTCAATGCTAAGCACAGCTATGTGGTCCAGTAGTGATGGGGCGACCACTCTGATGGTTTGTGGGTAACCACATGGTGCCAAGGATCAAGTTTACACACATTCACATATATCATGGCCTATGCACTGAAGAGACCCATAATGCCTATGGGCTCAAACAAAAAAAATGCACCAAGCAAAGCTTTCATATTCTCTCATCAAAGAACCAAAAGAAAAGATTACTCAGCAGAGCAGAAACAATATAATTTTACCTGATTGATTCCAGGTAAACACCACAAATATGTACAAATTCATTCCCCTAAAAACTAGAAAGTAGAAGAAAAATATTTTTGGATTTTTAGGCCACCCCCAGTGGTGCACAGGATGATTCTTGGCTCTGCACTCAGGAATTACTGCTGGGATCTAACCTAGGTCGGTAGTATGCAAGGCAAACACCTCCCATTGTGCCTTTTTTCTTTTCTTCTTTTTTTTTTTTTTTTTTTTTGGTTTTTGGGCCACACCAGTTTGACGCTCAGGGGTTACTCCTGGCTATGAGCTCAGAAATCGCCCCTGGCTTGGGGGGACCATATGGGACACCGGGGGATCGAACCGCGGTCCGTTCCTTGGCTAGCACTTGTAAGGCAGACACCTTACCTCTAGCGCCACCTTCCCGGCCCCCTTTTTTTATACTTTTTTAAACCATTTGTTTTGTTTTTTTGGGCCACACCCGTTTTTGATGCTCAGGGGTTACTCCTGGCTAAGTGCTCAGAAATTGCCCCTGGCTTGGGGAATCATATGGGACGCTGGGGGTATCAAACCTCAGTCCTTCCTTGGCTAGCGCTTGCAAGGCAGATACCTTACCTCTAGCGCACCTTGCCAGCCCATTGTGCCTTACCCAGCACCAGAAAATTATTTTAAAGTTATGAAATTTTGGGAAGATCATGCATAAAACTGACCATAAGCAATACACCAAAAAGCTTCAAAGCACTGACATAGAATACCACCCAAGTTTCAGAATAACCTTTGGGTAGCACACGTAAGAGCAGACCAAAACAGTATTTGCAAAAGTTTTGAAACTAAATAGATGTCTGAACCATAGTCCATAAAATCTGGTGAGTAAATGTGTTGTTAACTTAAACAAGTTTACTGATTGTTACAAAAGAATATTTCAATAGGAAGCAGACTCATAAGAATCTGCTCAAACTGTCTAGAATACAATAAAAATTATTCATTATGCCAGAACCACAAAATATCTGCTTGAATGCGAAAACATGAATTGCCAACATAGAGATAATACATCTGTTGAAATTATTTGACAATTTTGAAGCAGTTATTGTAAAATTGCCCTATCAAGTAAGCAATCATGAGTGTTCTTTAAACAAAAAAGTAGAAAACTTTGGCAAAAAAGAGTAAAGCTATAAAAACAAACTAAACGGAGAACTTAGTATTGTGATATAATAGCTGAATTAAAAAATTCACTTGAACAATATAAAAATATGCCTGTGAAGGAAGCAGGCTAGCAGATGGGAGGGAACTTGGGGACATGGGTGGGTGAAGGGATTAGAACATTGAATACCTGAAACTCAACTAGGAATAGAATTATTTAAATCATGGTGGCAAAATATTTTATAAAAACTCAGTTAATAGGGTCAGTAGCAGAATGGATATGATAGTGAAATAAACCAGTGAACTTAATGTTATCCAATAGGCTGGTACATGTACATTTGGCTATGAGGAAAGAGAAAATCATGCAATTTGCTGCTATGATGATGGATCTGGTCTTTTGTGGTGGATAGATCTGATCTTTTGTGGTAAGCATATCACTGTAGAGGGGATGGGGGCATAGGACAGGGACAACAATGACGGGATAATGATGGAGAGAAACCGAAAGTTTGGTGGAAATTGTGGCATTGGAAAATTTTATTAATGAAACTCTGCCATTATTGATATTGTAAATTGAAATTATTAAAATAAAAAATTAAAATTATATACGAAAAATCCAATATGGGAATAGAGAGCTAGTATAGGGGTTAAGATGTTTGCTTTGAAAGCAGTTAAACCAGGTTTAAGTTTTGCTTGGAATCACATGTTCCACTGAGCACTTCTTCATTTTTTGGCGGGGGGGGGGGGCACACCTGGTGATGCTCAGGGGTTACTCCTGGCTATATGCACAGAAATCGCTCCTGGCTTGAGAGACCATTTGGGGTGCCGGGGGATCGAACAAAGGTTTATCTTAGGTCAGAAGCATGCAAGACCTTATCGCTATGCCACTGCTCTGGCCCTCCACTGAGCACTTCTGAGAAAAAACCTCCAAAGCATAAAGCCAGGAGTAATTCCCAAACAACTCTAGGTGTGACACAACCCCCACAAATTGTAAAATATGAATGACAGTATATCAAAAAATATGAACAGACTATATAAAAATAACAAAATTTGATAAAAGATATAAACCTTAGAATTAAAACGTGAGAAAATCCTAATAAGATAAAACCAAAAGAATCTGTAATCTGATTATCATACATAAATTTCTGAAAACTAAATATAAAAATATCTTGAAGGCAAGTGGAGTGAAATGGTATATTAACTATATAGGTAATGTTTATAGCAACTTATTTGTGATTTACAAGCATTATATACAAGCCCAATTTCCTTTAATGGGCAAATAGATTAAACTGTGATATACCCAGATAATAAGAAGGAATGTTACTTTTTTACACACAACTTGAACCACACAAAAAATGGGAGACAGGCTAATCTCAAAAGATTCCATTTATGTAACATTTATTTTTTTCCCCCTTTAGAGGTTTTGAAGTCCCAGAGACATTCAACCTGATTGGGTTTTTTTTTTGTTTGTTTGTTTTTGTTTTGGGGACACACCTGGTGATGCTCAGGGGATACTCCTGGCTATGTGCTCAGAAATCGCTCCTGGCTTGGGGAACCATATGGGATGCCAGGGGATCGAACCGCACTCTATCCCAGGCTTGCACAGACAAGGCAAACTTTTTACCACTTGTGCTACTGCTCAGGCCCCAAAACCTGATGATTTTATCTGCCAGCTAGTTATGTGGAGTTACTTAAGTCCAGCAGAACTGGGAACAATCAGAGCCACACATCTTGAAGTACCAGGGTCCAAACCTAGTGCCACTCACATGCAAGGTATGTATTCCAACACTTTGAACTACTTCTCAGACCCTATAGAGAACTCTGAATATAACACAAATTAAGTGATGATTTGTAGCTGCCAATGCTTAGGGCTAGGATATGACTCTAAGGTGGGAATTTTTTGTAGTAATGAAGTAATTCTGTGTACTAATTATGGAAGAGATTACATTAATCTATGCAATATTCATTTTCCTTTCAAATATGTATGCCTAAAACAGATTTTTTATTGGCAAAATCTGAAGTATCATGGTACCAAGGTTTGTTTCCTACATCTGATCAAAAATTGTGATTATATTAGATGCTATCTTTGGGGAAAGTAGGGTGAAGTGTACACAGAACCGACCTATAGTATTTTTGCAACTGCCGGTGAGTCTTGTATTATTTCAAAACAACAAAAAATTTTTTTGGAGGTAACACCCAGCGGTGCTCAGGGGTTACTCCTTGCTCTGTGCTCAGAATTCACTCCTGGTAGCCTCAGGTGACCACATGGGATGCCAAGATTTGAACCACCATTCGTTCCATTCGGCTGCGTTCCATTCGGCTGCGTGGCAATCCTTACCACTGTGATATCTCTCCAGCCCCACAAAAACAACAAAATTTTAATATGAATACTTTAATTGAATTGCCTTGAGATACACAGTTACAAAGTTGTTCCTGATTGAGTTTCAGTCATACAATGTACAAAATCCTTCACCAGTGCACATTTTCAACCACCATTGTCCTCAGTTTCCTCCTGCCTTTTACCATGCTCCTCCTTGCCTCTGTTGCAGATATTTTTCTTTTCTCTCTCTACCTTTTTCCTTTTAGACACTGTGTTTGCAATATCGTTAGTAAAGGGGTATCAATTTACCTCCTTTCAGCACCCAGTTCTTTTCAAGAGTGATCATTTCCAACTATCATTGTCATAGCAGTCCCTTCCCTATCCTAACTGCACTCTCCCACTATTTGTGGCAATATTCTACATTTTGGGAGGAACCATTCTGGCCCTCATAAATATTATATTTGGGCACTATTAGCATACTATCTTTTAATATCCACAAATGCATATGATTGTTCTATGCTTATCATTCAGCCTCTGACTAATTTTGCTCAGCACAAAGCTTTCCATATACAACCATATAAAAACAAACTTTATGTTGTTATTTTTCCTAACAGCTGCTTAGTATTTCACTTGTACATGTACCACAGTTTCTTTATACATTCGTATATTTGGGGAGCACTTGGATAGTTTTTAGATGCTGGCTGTTGTGAATAGTGCTGCAATGAACATAAGAGTGCAGAGGGATGTTCTGCATTGCATTTTTAAGCCCCGAAAGTATTTCCTAGGAATGGTATTGATGGGTCAAGTAGAGCTCAATTTCTAGTTTTTTGAGGAATGTAGATATTGTTTTATTTTCTTTTTGAAAAATAATTTATTTAAGCACTTTGGTTACAAACATTTCTTAGTTGGGTTTCAGTAATAGTATGTACACCACCCTACACCATTGCAACTTTCCCACCAACAATGTCCCCTTTTCCTTCCTCCTCCCCTGCCTGTCTTTGGAAGAGAAATATATTCTCTTATAATCATTATCATGGTAGTTGTTTGTGCAGTTATTTGTGGTAAGCTTCATATTAGGTCCTTCCGGTCCTCATTTCTATTGACTCTGGGTAATACCCAGATAAGTGAGACTATTCTGTATTTATCTTTTTCTGACTCATTTCACTTAGTATAATGTCAATCCATGGGAAATTTCATGACTTCATATTTCCTAATAGCTGCATAGTATCACTATGTAGATGTACCATGGTTTCTTTAGCCACTCATCTGTTGCTTTTGTGTTCTTAAGGTATATCCCTAGAGATGATTTGCTGGATGATATGGGAGCTCAATTTTCAGTTTTTGAGGAATATCCATATCATTTTTTAGAAAGTCTGGACTAGACAGCATTCACATCAGCAGTGAGAGTTCCTTTCTCCCTGCATCCATGCCAGCACTGATTGGTCTTACTCTTTATGATGTGTGCCAGTCTCTATGGCATGAGATGATATCTCATTTTTGTTTTTATTTGCATCTCCAAAATGATTAGTGATGTGGAGCATGTTGTCATGTGCCTTTTGTCCATCTGTATTTCTTCTTTGAGGAAATGTTTGTTCATTCCTTCTCCCCATTTTTGATGGGATGAGACTCTTTTTTCTTAAATTCTGTTAGTACCTTGTATGTCTTAGATATTAGCCCCTTATCAGATAGATATTGGGTGAATAGTTTCTCCTATTCCATGTATTTATGTGCCTCAATAGCCTCATCACTGTTTTCTTTGAATTGCAGATGCTTCTCAGTTTAATGTAGTCCCATTTGTTTATTTGCAGCCACTTGTATGGTCAGTGGTGTTTCCTCCTTGTAGATGCCTTTAGTCTCAATGTCATGGAATGTTTTGTCTATGCTTTTTCTATAAACCTTACAATTTTGGTTCTGATATTAAGGTCTTTAATCCATTTGGATTTAACCTTTGTGCATCGTGTTAGGTGGAAGACTGGGTTCGCTTTTTTGGCATGTAGCTGACCAGTTTTTCCAACACCACTTGTTTAAGAAGCTTTCCTTGCTCCATTTTGTGTGTCTTTTCCCTTTATCAAAGATTAATTGATTGTATATTCGAGGGTCATTCTCTGAACACTCAAGTCTATTCCATTGATCTAAGGGTCTGTCTTTTTCAATACCATGTTGTTTTAATGACTATTGCTTTGTAGTATTATTTAAAGTTGGTTAAAGTGATGCCTTCCATCTTCTTTTTTCTAAGGGTTGGTTGCTTTAGCTATTTGTAGGCATTTATTGTTCCAAATGAATTTCTGGTGTGAGTTTAATCCAATTATGTGAAGAATGTCATGGGTATCCTTTGAGGGGTTGCATTAAATATGTACAATTCTTCGGGGGAATATTACCATTTCAATTATGTTAATCCTCCCAGTCTATGAATAGAGTATATGTCTTTACTTCCTTCTGTCATTTTTTTTTGTTTTTTGGGCCACACCCAGCGTTGCTCAGGGGATACTCCTGGCTGTCTGCTCAGAAATAGCTCCTAGCAGGCATGGGGGACCATATGGGACACCGGGATTTGAACCAACCACCTTTGGTCCTGGATCAGCTGCTTGCAAGGCAAACGCCATTGTGCTATCTCTCCGGGCCCTTCTGTCCTTATTTTTTTTTATTGAAACAGAGTTTTTTAGTTTTCTTTGTATAAGTTCTTCACATCTTCAGTTAACTCCAAGGTATTTGATTTTCTGAGGCACAATTGTTTCCTTTTTATTGTTTGAATTTTTATTTAAAGCATTGTGATTTGCAAAGGTAAATCTATCCTGGAGAATGACCTATTTGCATTGGAGAAGAATGTGTATCCAGTTTTCTGGGGATGGAATGCCCTATATATATCTACTAGTCTACTTTTTCATTTATCTTTTCAGAGTTAGTATAGTCTTGTTGGGTTTCAGCCTGGTTGTCCTATCAAGGGGTGACAGGGCAGTGTAGACCTCTCCCACTATTATTGTGCTGCTATTGATGTCTTCTTTCAGTTTTGTCAACAATTGTATTACATATTTTGCTGATAACTCACTGGGTATGTATATGTTTAGGAGAGTGATTTCTTCCTGATGTACATATCTTTTGATTAGTATGAAATGTCCAACTTTGTCACAGAACTTTTCTTGGTTTTTGGGCCATACCTGGCGGTGCTCAGGGGTTAATCCTGGCTATCTGCTCAGGAATAGCTCCTGGCAGGCACGGGGGACCACATGAGATGCCAGGATTTGAACCAACCACTTTGTTTCCTGGGATGGCTGCTTGCAAGGCAAACGCCACTGTGCTATCTCTCCGGCCCATCACATAACTTTTCTGCGTCTAAAGTTTCTCGTCTGATATTAATATAGCCACGCCAGCTTTTCTTTTCCTTTTTTTTGGGGGGGGGCATACCCAGTGATGCTCAGGGCTTACTCCTGGCTATGTGCTCAGAAATTGCTCCTGGCTTGGGAGACCATTTGGGATGCCAGGGGATCGAACTGCGGTCTATCCTAGGATAGCATTGGCATGGCAGAAACCTTACAACTAGCACCACTGCTCTGGCCCCCACTCCAGCTTTCTAAGGTTTTTTTTGTGCGTGTGATTGATTTTCCTCGAGCCTTTTATTATGAGACTATATTTGTTTTCACTATTTAGATGCATTTATTGTATGCAGCAGAACGTTGGCTTTAGCTTTTAATCCATTTTGCTACTCTGTGCCTCTTAATTGGTATATTTCATCCATTAACATTGAGAGAGATACTTGTCATGAGATTTAATGTCATCTTTTTTTTAGAAGTTTGTTGTGTCTGTTGGTCTGTCTTATCTTAAAGTAGACACTTCAATTTTTTTTTTTTTTGGTTTTTGGGTCACACCCGGCATCGCTCAGGGGTTACTCCTGGCTCAATACTCATAAATCGCACCTGGCAGACTCGGGGGACCATATGGGATGCCGGGATTCGAACCAATGACCATCTGCATAAAAGGTAAATGCCTTACCTCCATGCTATCTCTCCAGCCCCTCCTTTAATTTATTTTAAGGCTGGTTTTGAATCTGTAAAGTTTCTGAGCTTGTGTTTATCCGTGATGCTGTGTATACTTCTTTCAAACCTGAAAGTGAGTCTGGATGGGTGCAGTATTCTAGGCGAAGCATTCATTTCATTGAATTTTGTCACTATATTCCACCACTGCCTTCTTGTCTTGAGGGTTTCTTGCGAAAGGTCTGCTGTAAATCTTAAGGATGCTCCTTTGAATATAATTTCCCTTTTTGATCTTGCTACTTTCAGTATTCTATCCCTATCTCTGGGATTTGTCATTGTGACTAGGATGTGACTTGAGGTTCAAGTCTCTGTTAGCTGGTATACTTCGGGCATGCAGGATTTGGTTGCATGCAGTCTTTAGCTCTGAGGCTTTCTCTGTAATGATGTTCTGACTATTGATTCTTTTTGGGCAGTTTCTTCCTGGGTCTCTAAGACTCCAATGATTCCTATGCTGTTTCTGTTGAACTTGTGAAGGACTTCTATTTTCATCTGTTCATGTTCTTTGAGTGTTTTTCCATTGTCTGATTGTTTGCTTTAAGATGATTTTCCAGGTTCTTCTGCTATATGGAGTTGCTCTGCATCTCATCTTCCAGCTCACTGATTCTGTTTTCAGCTGCTGTTACTCTGTTGGAGAGGCTTTTCATTGAGTTTTTAATTTTATCTACTTAGTTTTTCAGTCCTTTTATTTCACTTTCAAATTTTCTGATTTCTGTCTAGTGTTCTGTTCAGTTTGATCTATGCTTTCTTTGATTTCTATGAGCATTCTTTATATTTATACTCTAAATTTGTTATCTGAGAGGCTCACTATGAGGTTGGTACTTTTCGGGTAATCAGAGCTGCCATCTTCATTCTCTATTCATGCTGTTCTGCATTGTTTTCCCATTGACATGCTTGTAGTGTGGTGTTTACTGCTGTTGTGGTGGGGTTCATGGGCTAGGAGATTCCTAAGTGGAGGGCCTCACTCCTCCCTGCTTGGCCTTTTTCAGCTTACCTCCACTTACCCAGCTTCAGCAAGGGGTTCTGCACAAGGGTTGATCTCAGGACCCACAGAGATGATCATCTGTAGGTCTTTGGGGTGGTGAGTCGCAGCAGCAGGCAGGCTCCTTCCTGCTTGACCATTTCTGGCTTACCTCCATTTACCCAGCTTCAGCAAGGGCTTCTGCGCAGGGTCTGGTCTCAGCAACTACAGCGATGATCAGCTGCTGGCCCTTGGGGTGGTGATCGATGGTGGCAGGCAGGCTCTTCCCTCTGAGATGGTTTCTTAATTTATCTTTCTTGTTTTGTGCCAGATTTTAGTGGAATATCTTTTAGTTTTTCCCCATTAACTATAATATTTGCCATGGGCTTGTGTTAAATTGGCATTGACTATAGTGATAAAAGTTCATTACATTCCAATATTGTTGAGAATATATATAATGAATGGGTGTTGGATCTTGTCAAATGCTTTCTCTGCATCTATTGATATGATATATTATTTTTATTTTTCCTTTTGATGATGTTTATATTACATTGATTGAATTGTATATGTTAAACCACCCTTGCATATCTGGAATGAATCCTACTTCCTTATTGTGTAAGACCTTGATAAGACATTGGATTCTATTTGTCAAAATCTTGTTGAGAATCTTTGTATTCTGTTCATCAATGATAGTGGCTTGTAATTCTCTTTTGTGCTATTTCTGTTTGCTTTTGGTATTAGAGTGATGTTAGCTTCAAAGAAACTATTTGGTAGTTATTTTCTGTTCTTCAGTTTCCTGGAAGAAAGAGCCTGAAAAGTATTGGCAGTAGGTGCTCATTAAAGATTTGCAAAATTTAGGGGCCGGAGAGATAGCACAGCAGTGTTTGCCTTGCAAGCAGCCGATCCAGGACCTAAGGTGGTTGGTTCGAATCCCGGCATCCCACATAGTCCCCCATGCCTGCCAGGAGCTATTTCTGAGCAGATAGCCAGGAGAAACCCCTGAGCACTGCCAGGTGTGGCCCAAAAACCTAAATAAATAAATAAATAAGTAAGTAAGTAAATAATAAAGATTTGCAAAATTTCCATCTGGGCTTGGGCTTTATTTTATTTGGGGGGGGAATGCCTTTGATCACCATTTTAATTTCTCCAGCAGTCTTTGGTCTATTCAGGTATTGCAGATCTTCTTGATTCAACCTTGTCCATTGATATTGAGAAAGGTGATTGTCATGGGATTAAATGTCATTCTTTTGTAGAAGTGTTGATGTTTGTTGGGTCTGCCTTGTCTTAAATTAGACCCCTCCAATCTTTTAAGTTTGGTTTTGGATCTGTAAATTTTCTAAGCTGTGTTTAACCAGGAAGCTGTGTATTTTTCCTTCAAGCCTGAATGAAAGTCTGGCTGGGTGAAGCATCCTTGGTGAAGCATTCATTTCATAAATGAGTGAGACAATTCTTTTTCTATCTCTCTCCCTCTAACTTATTTCACTCTTAATACCATTTTTGCTGTGTTTCATAACTTCTGATAACGTGTGTCTCCATTGGCATTTTTTTCCAGGAATGTTTTGATTTCCTCTTTGATTTCATCCCTGACCCACTGGTTTTTTCAGTAGTGAGCTGTTTAATTTCCAGGTGTTGAAGGTTTTTTTTTCCCTGTGTCCCTTTGTAGTTCACTTCTTTGTTTTTGCTTTGAATCTCTGAACAATTTTATTTATTTGATACTGTCATCCCGGTAGAACACACCAATGTCACAGAATGGACAGCTAAAAAGAAGAGCTTACAAAACCTTTCTACCATTGTATCAGTAACTTCAATGTATATACAATAATTTTCACAAATGTGCTTGCTAGTGTACTCTTTTTTCTTTCTTTTTTTAAACTTTCTTTCTTATCTTCCTTTTTATTTTTTCCTTATTTTTGTTTCAATAATTTTGCTTTCATTTATCTGGAAACAAATGTATTATGATCGGGGCCGGGCGGTGGCGCTAGAGGTAAGGTGCCTGCCTTGCCTGTGCTAGCCTTGGATGGACCGAGGTTTGATCCCCCAGTGTCCCATATGGTCCCCTGTAACTCCACCCTGGATTTAGGTGTACCTATCTGAGACCCGCCCATTTCTAGGAGGGGTCTTGGGAACTGAATATTAGGTGTGACCTTACCTGCAAGACCCCGCCCATTCCTGGGAGGGGTCTTGGAATAGGTAGATAAGTGGATGAGCCAGGGGATTAGGCCGGTTTGCCCTGCTGGGCTCATTGGCTTTTGGGGTCTTGCTGGGCTCTCTGGCTTTTGGGTTTTGGCCTCTTTTGGTCTTTGACCAGGATGGAGGTCAAAGGAAGATGGCTGAAAGGAATTAAAATGCAGGGTAGCTAAGAATGGCTGAATACTTAAAAGGTTATGAGATAGGCCACACACATGTGGTGAATAGGGCATGAATAAAGTTGATGCTTTCTAATGCCTGCCTGGATGAGTCTGATTACGCCGATCACCTGGGCCTGGGACCCACCAGCTGGATGGGGGTTGCAGAGCCATGTGGCCTGGAATGGCATCCATCTCCATCCTTCACCATCCAGCCCCATCCTTAATTATTTAATGCTACATCTGGCGCTCCGAACTCTTGACTTGAATCCGGAACCCAAGAAAACAGCGATGATGGTGAGATTTCTGCTTTTCTTTCTTTTTTTTTATTATTATTTATTTAATTTTTTTTATTTTGAATTATGAGAACAAAAGATGCAAAGAAAGAGGACAAGGTAAAGTTACAGTGGAAGGACAATCACCCATAACATAATTCTCAGAAGAAGTCCCCTTGCTGATATCTTAACTTTGAACTTTCAGCCAAAGAACTTTAAGATAAAATAAAACAGAATCCACGTGCAATTATTTTGTCCCTCGAGTCCCCAGATTGTAGCACATTATAATATTACTTAACAGCACACAAGGCAATCTAAAGCCATCAAACTTATGTAACTCCTTTAACATTAGAGGCATAGTATTTTTTACATTTCCATGTACATGAATATTAGCTTAAGTTAACCTCAAATTTTAAGTGGGTGTGTTTTAAGGATTAGAGTCAAAGGAGCACAGTAAAAACGTTGTTAGAGTGGCAATTGTTCTTTGCATAGGCCCACCAAAATATGAGAGGCATGGAAAGGAATAACTTTGGCCTAAATACAAAGAGATCTTACCCCTGAAGTTTCCTGGCATAAGACCAGCTCTAGGCCTCAGGCAAGTTATCGTCCGATCCAAGACATTGTCCGTAGTGCCACCACACTTTTCACACAGTCTCTGTTGTTGTTATCATGTTTCTGTATTAAAGATTCTGGAGTCTGCATGTCCTACATTGAAGTCATGATGTGGAGTGTCTTCTCGTTTCACCTCACCATGAAAGAGCAATGCAGGAAGCCCTTTCCTGTAAGCAGGTTGTTGTTGTTAAGTCTTCTCAGTGTTAAGGGAAGTCTCTTTTGAGCAGGCCAATGTCTGAGCAGTGGTAGGGTCTTCCGTGGGAGAGGATTGCTTCCAGGTGATGTTATAGACAAACCTCACAATTAAGGGGCAATACAGCAAGCCCAGTCCAGTAAGCAGGTCATCGTTCTTGTTGTCTTCTCAGTGTTAAGGGGTGTCTCTTTTGAGTAGATAGATGTCAGAGCAGCTGTAGGGTCTTCCCTGGTACAGGAATGCCACCAGGTGATGTTATATACAACCTTGGATGTTTTGTAAATGTCTTCTGTAGATCAAGGGGTGAATGGAGAATGCCCATTCTTCTGAGGCCTGTGCCTGGTCTTTATGTCAATGTTCAGGGTGTAAGGTCTCATTGCACTACAAGATTTGTGTGTTCCCATCTCTATTAGATAAGAACCTATTGGTATGTATAGTATTTTCCCATTTTAGTGTGCCTAAGCAAACAAGAAGTAAAGCCACGTGGTGCTATCAGATATATAGGGGCGTAAGAATATTTCCAACAAGACCCATGACTTGGTTCAAACATAAGTATTAAACTGAGGGATTCTTTCATACCAAATTCCATATTGAGCAGTTCACAAAGAGAACATAAAAAACATGGGGGGGATTGTCACTGTATAAGAAAATATTCAGCAAAAGTTTATAGACGTCAAAGAAAACACCCATAAAATGTTGAAAACATATGTGTCTTTTTTATGCCTTTTAAAATAGTTGGGTGGGTGTTAACTCCAGGGCACCACTTTGGTCTGTGACTTAGGACTCTACAGTACATAAGTTAGAAAGGGTAAATGAGGAGTAATGATAGTAGGAATTAAAGAAGTTAAAGAGAAATATGAACTTATGAAGGGGTATGCAAAAGGGCAGAGTACAAAATGGACATTCTGCATGCATAAAAACATAATTCAATGATAGTGAGTACTATTTTAATGTTTCTTGTGTGAGTACTATTAATGTTTCTTGTGTGAGTACTATTAATGTTTCTTGTGTGAGTACTATTAATGTTTCTTGTGTGAGTACTATTAATGTTTCTTGTGTGAGTACTATTAATGTTTCTTGTGTGAGTACTATTAATGTTTCTTAAAATATAGACTGGACAAAGATTACCAGTGACTTCAAGAACCTGGGAGGCCAGAAGTTCAGAGCCCCACCCAGACCCTCCCTAAGGAGCTGAATGGATAATGGGGGAAGGCCTAGGGTACCTTCAAGCTCCACCAAGGGACCCAACTCACCGGCTTGCCCAGGCATGTGGCCCGGGAAAGCCCTGGAGATCTGGAGCAAGGCGGTAGAGGGGTTCTGGGGTTACCCAAGTCCCGCACCCCCACTAGGCCTGGTCAAGCAGGCCTCCGGCATGGCAGGGGCCTGCCAGACCTCCTCCTGCTAGACTCCCCGAGATTTCTGCTTTTCAGTTTCATTTTGGCTCTTTTCGGATGCACTGAGCCCAAAACCCTGGGCCACGTGCCACAATTTTCAAAGATGGCCGACACCCCATCTGGGGGCTCAAAGGCCATTGAAACAAAGGTGATGAAAGCTTGCATCACCTCTATCCTAGGCCCAGGCCCAGGACTGACACTTTGTTACAATAAACAAAAACCTCGGCCTCCTCAAAAACTGATTAAAAGCCTAGATTGGAAACGGAGGAGAAAAAAGACTGTATTGAAAGTGGACTGATTTTCTGAGAACAACCTTCGGCTTGAAAATGGATTTCGACTTTGGAAATTTCGGACTAAACTTTTAAAATTCTGAACATCCAGATGCGCCCTGCAAAGAAGCAGTGGCCAAAACTATCAGCAGAAAATGCCCGTTCTGCAGGCAGCTACAACCAGCAGAAAATGTGCACCCTGCAGCAAAGAAGCTGTGAAAAGCTCCTATCAGCCCAGAAGCAGGAACGCCTGGGGCTCCGCTCGGCTCAACTCTGCTCCGGAAAAGCGGCAAACCTGTATTCCACCCTCCAAATCACAAAAGTGAAATGGCATGAACAAACCGGCCTGCAGAAAGTTTACAGAAGCCACGTGGTGAGATCAGCGTGGGACAAACCAGCATCTGAACTTAAGATTTTAGGTGTAGGGACTAAGTGGGTAGCCATATATTTTACTCATAGTTGGTGATGGGATAAGTTTTAGTTAGTGGTTTAAAAAAATAAGGGAGTAATAACAGCTTAGCCCATTTAAAGATCTGATTTCTAACCGCCTGCATCTTTGTCTTGATTTAGTCATTTTCTTTATAATTTAAATGTGTTTTGTTTTCCAGTTAATATTTTTGGTTGCAAAATGTTTTACTGTGTGTATTTTAATGTACTTAGCCTGTTTTTAAAATGTATGTTATGCATTTATGCTGTAGTATTTGTGTGTAGGGAAGGTTAATAGGTACAAAAAGTTCCCCCAATATAGTTTAAAAGTATAGGAACATGAAAGTTCTGGAATAGTGCTTGGTAAAAAAGCATTAAGAGAATATTAAGTTACAGGTGTATAGTATATTTTGCAAAAATGTTATGTTTTTGAAAAGGGCTGGTATATTAATTTTCACTTTATTACGTTGTTGTATGAAAATATTAACCCACCTTTGGATAAAGGTGGAGTCAGAATTACAAAAGGGTCTTTATAATTCAGAAAGGGGGGAAATGTAACTCCACCCTGGATTTAGGTGTACCTATCTGAGACCCGCCCATTTCTGGGAGGGGTCTTGGGAACTGAATATTAGGTGTGACCTTACCTGGAAGACCCCCCCGCCCATTCCTGGGAGGGGTCTTGGAATAGGTAGATAAGTGGATGAGCCAGGGGATTAGGCCGGTTTGCCCTGCTGGGCTCGCTGGCTTTTGGGGTCTTGCTGGGCTCTCTGGCTTTTGGGTTTTGGCCTCTTTTGGTCTTTGACCAGGATGGAGGTCAAAGGAAGATGGCTGAAAGGAATTAAAATGCAGGGTAGCTAAGAATGGCTGAATACTTAAAAGGTTATGAGATAGGCCACACACATGTGGTGAATAGGGCACGAATAAAGTTGATGCTTCCTAATGCCTGCCTGGATGAGTCTGATTACACCGATCACCTGGGCCTGGGACCCACCGGCTGGATGGGGGTTGCAGAGCCATGTGGCCTGGAATGGCATCCATCTCCATCCTTCACCATCCAGCCCCATCCTTAATTATTTAATGCTACAGTCCCCCAAGCCAGGAGCGACTTCTGAGCTCATAGCCAGGAGTAACCCCTAAGTGTCACCAGGTGTGGCCCAAAACCCCCCCCCCAAAAAAAAGATCAACTATGCCAAGTATGTGGTGCATTTTCTTTAATTTCTTTGGTTTGTTCAGTTGGGTTTTTAAAATTAATATCTTTAAACACCTTGATTACAAATATGATTGTAGTTGGGTTTCAGTCATGTAAAGAACACTCTCTTCACCAGTACAACATTCCTGTCACCAAAGTCCCAAATCTTTCTTCTCCCCACCCCACCCACATCTGCACTCTAGACAGGCTTTCTACTTTTCTCATTCATTTACATTGTTATGATAGTTCTCAATGTAGTTATTTCTCTAACTATACTCATCACTCTTTGTGGTGAGCTTTATGTCATGAGCTGGACCTTGTATGGTGTATGGAAACTTCTGTTCCATTATAAATCTAGAGATCTTGGATTCTGCACAGGTCAAAGAATGGAGCCTATGATGAAGTCTTTCTTTATGGTTCTAGAAGTTCTGTTTCATCACTGTTGTTTTAATCAGTCTTCTGTAGTTGGTTGTCTTGGCTTTTGGACTGATCCTAGGATGGAGCCTAGGAGAAAGTCTTACATTATGTTTCCAGAAGACCTGTTCAGTTGCAGTTGTCTCAGTCAGACCTCTGGAGTTAGAGATCTTGGTTTTTGTACAGGTCATAGGCCAAAGTCTAGACTAGTGCTTTTTATTGGTCCTAGGATAAGTTCTATCCAGTCATGGTTGTTACAGTTAGTCTTCTGTAGATAGTGATCTTGGCTTTTGCACAGATCAAAGGATGACAAGTCTTCTGTCTTCATCCTATTGTTAGATGGTGATGTATGCCAACCTACTCTTAGATCAAGTTGTTGCCATTTTCTCATTGTCAGGATATCATGTCAAAATTGGCGCATGTTTGGTCTCAGAGCAGTGTTAAGAATGTCCCAGAGGGAGCTTGGTTCCTGGAGCTGTTGCAGAGAACTGTATTGTTTCTATGTCTGGGATCTGGGGTTCAGGGTTGGACGGTTGTATCTAATCACCTGAAGTCTAAGTTGGGTCCACATGATATATGTTCAAGGTGGGGGGTGCCCCTGTATTGTAAAAAAGTATGAGTTCTTATCCCTAGTAGATAAGAGCTTGTTTCTATATGTAAAATTTCCCCTTTATTTAGTATGCCTTTGCAAGAAGAAATGGTGCTATATTATATTGTTGGTGCATTTGGGGGTGGGAGTGTCAGGCTCTATCTTCTCTGTGCCCTGGTTTTGACCTGAGCCATTATCCCATTTACTGCAGGTTTTTGTACCAAGCAGAACCAAAAGAGGTGAAGTTAAGGAAGTGAAGAAAACAGAAACAAGACCAAACATATATATAGAGAGACAAATTTTTAAAAAATTTTTATTGTGATCATAATGGCTTACATATCTTTCACAGTAGTATTTTAGGTACATATTAACATTGAATTAGGGGAATACCCATCACCAAATTTGTCCTCCCCCCATCCCAGTTCCCTTTCTGCAACCCATATACCCCACCATCACCCCCCAGGCTGCTAGAGTAGGTGGACCCCTCTTTGTCTAGCTTATTAGCAGTGGTCATATTCAAATATCTGTTTGGTCCAGGTACCCTCTCTTGTTTCCCTCTCTATTTAAGAGGCAGAGCTAGATAAATAGAGTTATGTGGTTTTATTTGAAGGAAAGAAAGGCAAAAGAATGAGGGTACAAAATAAGAAAAAAATAAAAAATAAATAAAAAATAAGTCAAATACTTTGAAAATGGGCGGAGACCTTCTAGAGGCTTTCAACCTCAGTTTGAGAGAGGATGTGAAAAAGGTACTTGAAACACCACAACAATACAGAAAGAAATATCAAATTAAATATCCAGTGAGCACTACAGCAATAAAGACAAGCACCACACAATAGTCTCGGTTCTGAAATCAAATCCTGCTGGAGTGCAAAAAGAAAGAGAAAGATAAGATAAAATAAAATACAATGAAATAAAATAAAATTGGAGATATCAACTTCAATATCTACACCAAAATAAAGACGTCAAAAATCTATCAATCAGACTCTGAGGAATTGAGGGGTAACTTCTACGTCTCTCTGCCTGTGCCTGTGCTTCTGAATCCCCGAAAGTTTCCTCAGAGGCCTAGGGAGCGCACCCCCAAAAAACTGCATTTTGAAGCTGCTGAGTGAATACATTCTGGCTGCAGGGGTCGCTGTCCAATAAGCTGAGGTCTCTGGCCTGTGGAGGCTCTGCCCTGCTGTGCCTTTGTTCACTCTGAGGACTGTCAACTAGAGGCAGCAGAAGAGCGTTCGCTTCGTGGCCACACACTTTTTCTAACCAATGAACCCCACCACAAAACGCAGGAAAAACCACACTACAAGCGTGACAATGGGGAAACCTCACAGGCAAACACTATCCACAGAGAATGAAGACAAAAGCTCGGATGACCTAATAAATTCCAACCACCTGATTAAACTTTCAGATAAGGAGTTTAGAATAGAAATATGGAATGTGTTCATAAAACTCAAAAAAAGCATAGATCGATCTGAAGAGAACACAAAGACAGAAATCAGAAAACTCCAAACTGAAATAACAGATCTGAAAGACACAGTTGCTCAACTGAAAACCTCAATGGATAGCCTCGCCAACAGGGTATCAGCAGCTGAGGAGAGAATCGGAGTACTGGAAGATGTGATGCAGAAAAACTCAACACAGAGAAGAAATTGAAAAAGAACCTTAAGACAAACGAACAGGCAATGGAGAAAGTACTCAAGGCATGCGAACAGATGAAAATAGAAGACTTTGATAAACTCAACAGAAACAACATAAGAAACATTGGAGTCCCAGAAACCCAGGAAGGAGATCTCCAGGAAGAATCAACTGTCAAAGAAATCATCAAAGAGATACTCCCAGAGTTAAAGACTACATGCAATCAAATCCTGTATGCCCGAAGAGTACCAGCTAAAAGAGACCCAAAGAAAAACACCCCAAGACATATCCTTTTTACAATGACAAATCCCATAGATAGAGATAGAATACTGAAAGCAGCAAGATCAAAAAGGGAAATTACATTCAAAGGAGCATCCCTAAGACTTACAGCAGACATATCACAAGAAACTCTCAAGGCCAGAAGACAGTGGTGGGATATTGTGACAAGACTGAATAAAATGAATGCCTCACTGAGAATACTGCACCCAGTCTGACTCACGTTCAGGTTTGAAGGAAGAATACACAGCTTCATGGATAAATAACAGCTCAGAAACTTCACAGATGATAAACCAGCCTTAAAAAAAACCTGGCAGGTCTACTCTAAGACAAGAGAGACCAACAAACACAGCAAACTTATCTACAAAGGTGACATTAAATCCTATGACAATCATCTCCCTCAATGTCAATGGACTAAATTCACCAATTAAAAGAAACAGAGTGGCAAAATGGGTAAAAAGATGAATCCAACCTTCTGCTGCCTACAAGAAACACATTTGAATAGTCAGAACAAACATAGACTCAAAATCAAATGCTGGAGGAAAATCATCCAAGCAAAGAACACCCTCAAAAAAGCTGGGGTGGCCATATTAACATCTGATGACACCAACTTTATACTCAGAAAAGTGGTAAGGGACAAAGATGGACACTATGTACTAATCAAGGGATATGTGCAATATGAAGAAATCAGACTATTAAACATATATGCACCCAATGAGACCCAGCAAATTATCTAATACAATTACTGACAAATCTGAAAAAAGAAATCAATAATAACACTATCATTGTGGGAGACTTCAATGAGGCCCTATCAACACTTGATAGGTCAACCAGACTGAAACCCAACAAAAACATACTAACCCTGGGGCCGGGCGGTGGCGCTAAATGTAAGGTACGTACCTTGCCTGCGCTAGCCTTGGACGGACCGCGGTTCGATCCCCCGGAGTCCCATATGGTCCCCCAAGCCAGGAGCAACTTCTGAGCACATAGCCAGGAGTAACCCCTGAGCGTTACCGGGTGTGGCCCAAAAACCAAAAAAAAAAACAAAAAAAAAAACAAAAACAAAACAAAACAAAAAAAAACCATACTAACCCTGAAAAGAGTTATGGAAGAAAGAGGACTAGTAGATATATACAGGACACTCCTTTCCAAAAAACCTGGATACACATTCTTTTTCAATGTACATGGTCATTCTCCAGAATAGACTACATGCTGACACATAAAACATACCTCCATAAAATCAAGAGGATAGAAATCTTGCAGGCTACCTTGCTGACCACAAGGCTCTGAAATTACATGTGAACTACAAAGCCACACAGAAGAAAAATGTTAAGAATCGGAAATTAAACACCCTGCTACTGAACAACCAGTGGGTACGAGCTGAAATCAAAAAGGAAATCAAAACTTTCCTGGAAACAAATGAAAATAAAGACACAAACTGCCAGAATATATGGGACACAGAAAAAGCGGTCCTGAGAGAAAAATTTATAGCTCTACAAGCACACAACAGGATGAAAGAAGGTACATACCTAAATAACTTAATGACGCAGCTCAAAAAATTAGAAAATGACCAACAAAAGGAACCAAAAATAAGGAGACAGAAGGAAATAACAAAGCTGAAAGCAGAACTCAATGAAGTGGAAACTCAAAAAACAATCTGAAAGATCAATGAAAGCAGAAGTTGGTTCTTTGAAAAAATAAACAAGATTGATAGACCATTGGCAAAACTCACAAATAAGGAGAGAGAGAAATCTGATAACCCGTATTAGAAATGAAAAGGGGGAGATAACGACAGAGATCCAAAGGGTAATCAGAGACTACTTCGAGAAACTTTATGCTACTAAACATGAAACCTAGAAGAAATGGAAAAATTCTTGGACACTTATAACCTTCCACATTTAAGTAAGGAGGATGTAGCATATCTAAACATGCCCGTCACTACTGAGGAAATTGAAACTGTAATCAAACATCTGCCCAAAAAGAAAAGCCCAGGCCCAGATGGATTTCTTAATAAATTTTTTCAATCTTTCAAGAGGAGCTACTACCAATCCTAGCCAAGCTCTTCCATGAAACTGAAAAAATGGGAACACTCCCAAACAGCTTTTATGAAGTTAACATCACCTTGATACCAAAACCAGACAGAGACACTGCCAAAAAAGAAAATTACAGACCAATATCCCTGATGAATGCTGATGCAAAGATCTTCAACAAAATCCTGGCAAATAGGATCCAATGCATCATCAAGAAGATCATACACTACGACCAGGTAGGTTTCATCCCAGGAATGCAAGGATGGTTTAATATCCGTAAATCTATCAACATCATACACAACATCAACAACAAGAAAAATAAAAATCACATGATCATATCTATAGACGCAGAGAAAGCATTTAATAAGGTCCAATACCCATTCTTGATCAAAACTCTCAGCAAGATGGGAATGGAAGGAACCTTTCTCAATCTAGTTGAAGTCATCTCCCACAAGCCAATGGCAAATACTGTCCTCAATGAAGAAAAACCTAAAGCCTTTCATCTAAATTCTGGTACAAGACAAGGCTCTCTGCTCTCACCACTCCTCTTAAACTTAGTAATGGGAGTTCTTTGTATAGTGATCAGGCAAGAAAAAGATATCAAAGGAATCCAGATAGGAAAGGAAGAAGTCAAGTTCTCATTGTTTGCAGACGACATGATACTCTACTTAGAAAATCCTACAGACTCTACCAAAAAGCTTCTAAAAACAATAGACTCATATAGCAGGCTACAAAATCAACCTACAGAAATCAATGGCCTTTTTATACACCAATAATGATAGGGAAGATATGGAAGTCAGGAAGGCAATCCCATTCACAATAGTGCCACACAAACTGAAATATCTTGGAGTCAACTTGACTATTCACAATAATGCCACACAAACTCAAATATCTTGAAATCAACTTGACCAAAGACGTGAAGGACCTATACAAAGAAAACTATAAAGCCCTGCTCCAAGAAATAAAAGAGGACACACAGAAATGAAAAAGCATACTGTGCTCATGGATTGGCAGGATTAACATCATTAAAATGGCAATACTCCCCAAAGCATTATACAGATTTAATGTGATCTCCCCTTAAAATTACCCATGACATTCTTCAAAGAAGTGGACCAAACACTTATGAAGTTCATCTGGTACAGTAAACACCCTCGAATAGCTAAAGCACTCCTAGGGAAAAGGAAAATGGGAGGCATTACTTTCCCAACTTTAAACTGTACTACAAAGCAATAGTTATCAAAACAGCATGGTATTGGAATAAAGATAGACCCTCAGATCAGTGGAATAGGCTTGAGTTCTCAGAGAATGTTCCCCAGACATACAATTACCTAATTTTTGACAAAGGAGCAAGAAATCCTAAGTGGAGCAGGGAAAATCTCTTTAACAAGTAGTGCTGGCAGAACTGGTTAGCCACTTGCAAAAAAGCGAACATAGACCCCCAGTTAACATCATGTACAAAGGTAAAATCCAAATGGATTAAAGACCTTGATATCAGACCTGATATCATAAGGTATATAGAACAACACGTCGGTAAACACTCCATGACATTGAGACTAAAGGCATCTTCAAGGAGGAAACTGCACTTTCCAAACAAGTAGAAGCAGAGATCAACAGATGGGAATACATTAAACTGAGAAGCTTCTGCACCTCAAAAGTAATAGTGCCCAGGATACAAGAGTCACCCACCGAGTGGGAGAAACTATTCACCCAACACCCTTCAGATAAGGGGCTAATATCCAAAATATACAGGGCACTTACAGAACTTTACAAGAAAAAAACATCTAATCCCATCAAAAAATGGGGAGAAGAAATGAACAGACACTTTGATAAAAAAGAAATACAAATGGCCAAAAGGCACATGAAAAAATGCTCCTCGTCACTAATCATCAGGGAGATACAAATCAAAACAACGATGAGATACCACCTTACACCGCAGATATTGGTGCACATCACAAAGAATGAGAACAATCAGTGCTGGCGGGGACGTGGAGAGAAAGGAACCTTTATCCACTGCTGGTGGGAATGCCATCTAGTCCAACTTCTATGGAAAGTGATATGGAGATTCCTCCAAAATCTGGAAATTGAGCTTCCGTTTGACCCAGCTGTTCCACTCCTAGGGATATAACCTAAGAACACAAGAATACAATACACACCTATATTTATTGCAGCACTATTCACAATAGCCAGGGTCTGGAAACAATCAAGATGCCCTTCCAGAGACGAATGGCTAAAGAAACTGTGGTACATATACACAATGGAATATTATGCAGCCGTCAGGAGAGATGAAGTCATTAAATTTTCCTATACATGGATGTTCATGGAATCTATTATGCTGAGTGAAATAAGTCAGAGGTAGAGAGAGATGCAGAATAATCTCACTTATCTATGGGTTTTAAGAAAAATAAAAGTCATTTTTGTAACAATCCTCAGAGACAATGAGAGGAGGGCTGGAGCACCAGTTCACTTCATGAAGCTCACCACAAAGAGTGGTGAATATGCTATAGAAATAACTACACAGAGAACTACCATAATCATGTGAATGAATGAGGGAACTGGAAAGCCTGTCTGGAGTACATGTGGGGGTGGGGTGGGATGGAGGGAGATTTGGGACATTGGTGGTGGGAATGTTGCACTGGTTAAGGGGGGTGTTCTTTACATGACTGAAACCTAATCACAATCACTTATGTAATCAAGATGTTTAAATAAAGAAAAAATATTAAAAAAAAAGAAATCATCTTTGGTAGGCTTGGGAGATTCTAAGGAATGGCAAGAATTGAAACCAGGTTGGCTGCGTGCAAGGCAAATACCCTACTGCTGTGCAGTCACTCTTGCCCCTAAAGTTGTAAATCTTAAGACTGCTTCATTGTATGTAATTTACCTTTTTGATTTTGTGGCTTTCTTTATTCTACCTCTGTGGTTTTCATCTTTGTGAGTACGATGTATCTTAGGGTGCTTTATTAGAATCTCTTTTAACTGGTACTATTCAGGCATCTGGGATGTAGCTTCATTAACTCTTTAGTCCTGGAAACTTTAAATAATGCAGAACTTATCTATTTATACTTTATGGGGATTTTCTTATAGAGTCTCTGGGATTACAGTGATTCTTATATTGTTTTTATTGAATTTATCCTAGTATTTTATTGTTGTCTGTTTGCTTATATTGAAGACTTTTTCCATCTTCTGTTCATTTACTTTAAATCTCTTTTACAACCTATTTTTTGTATGCTCATCTTCTCACTAAGTCTGTTTTCAGAGGCTGTTATTTAACTGGTGGGTCCTTCCAGTGAGTTTTGCCTTCCAATTTTTTTCAGTCCTTTTATTTCTGTTTGACATTTTCTTATTTCTACTCTTATATCCTATTGAGTTTTATGTGTGGTTCATTCAGTTCATTCTATTGTTTCTTTGGGTTCTTTGAACATCTTCCATATTTCCTCTCTAAGTCCTTATCAGAGAAGCTGTAATAGGTGACTGGTACTAGTTTGGTTTTCAGATCATGTTTATTCTCTAAGCATGTTGGGATTCTGCATTGCTTTCCCCATGTGACCCTTTCAGTGTTTTTTTTTAAATGTGTTGTGCATTGACTAGAAGAAATGTGTGGCTGTGGAGTAGACCAGGACTCTGCTCACCTGACAGTGAGTTTTGGGCTACACAGTTCTGTCTTTTATGTGTCATGGATGGAGTTCTGCTTACCTCATGACGAGTGCTGGGATGTGGTAGTCTTTCTTCTTCATCATAGGTGAGACTCTGCTCATACCATGGTGCACCAGTCTTACCTCTTCCATGTCTTGTGTGGGGCTTTGCTCACCTGGCAGCGAGTGCTGGGGCATGCAGGTCTGCCTCAACACTGTGTGCAGGGCTTTGCCCATCTTGTAAAAAGTACTGGATTGCATCTGTGTGCCTCTTTGACATAGTAGGGCTCTGCTTACATCATATTTTACTGGTCTTGCCTCTACTGCATTGAGAGCAGGGCGGTACTTATCTGGCAGTGAGTGTTAGGCAACATTTCTGCCTCTTTTGTGTTGCTGGTGACACTCTGATCATCTTGTGTTGAGAGCTGGGTCATGCTGGTCACCCTCCTCTGCATTATGGGTGGAACTTTGCTCACCTTGTGGTGTGTTGGTCTCACCTCTTCTATGTTGCATGCAATTCTGTGCTCTCCTGGCTTCAAGGGCTGGGGTGCACCAGTTTACCTTTTCTGCATTACCAGAGGGCTCTACTCACCTCGTGAATATTGTGGTGGGAAAATCTGCCTCTTTTATGTTATGGGTGGGGCTCTGTTTACCTTGTGCCTAGTTTTGTGGCATGTCAGTCACCCCTCTTCTCTTTTGCTGGAGGGGTTCTGCTCACAGTGGGACACACTTGTCTCACCTCTTCCATATTGCAGGTGGGGCCAGGCTATGATGAGAAATAGAAAGAACAGCGCACAACAGCACTCAACGCAAGGTGATCTGAGACCTGCAAGGTGGAGGAGGTAGATTAGTACACCCAAACCTTTGTGAGTGCTGAGTGGGCCATTATTCTCTCTTCTGCCTTTCAGGCAAGGCTCTTGTCACCTTGCATGTGCTGTCTGTGTGTTGTGGGCCTGACACTGTTCACCTTGCTGTGAATACTGGGGCAGGCCAATCTGCCTCTTCTGCATTGCTGATGTGGCTCTGCTCACTTTCCAGCAAGTGCACAGGAGCGCTGGTCTCCCCACTTCTGTGTCATAGGCAGGGCTCTGTTCACTTTGTGCTGTGCTGGTCTTGCCTCTTCTGAAACACATGTGGGGCTGTGCTCACCAGATAGTGAGTTCTGGGGCATACTGATCTACTTCTTTGTCCCTGGCTGGCCTCTGCTTATCTGCTCATGAGTGCACGGTCACTGGTATCCCCTCTTCTGTGTTGCAGGAAGGATTATGCTCATCTCATGGTGCACTGCTATTATCTCTTCTGGGTTGCAGATGGGGTTCTTGTCTCGCCTTTTCCATGTCATAGGCAAATATCTGCTCACCTTGTGATGAGTTCTGGGGCATGCCATTCCACCTATTCCACATAAGGGCATAGCTCTGCTCTTTTTGCAGCTGGGGAATGTTGACCTCCTCCATTCCCAGTTGTAGATAGGGTTATTCTCATCTGTACAGGGGTATGCTTTATAATGGGTGGACTCTCTGCTCACCTCATGGTGTGACAGTCTTACCTCTCTGAGTAACCCGCAGGTCTATGGTCACGTAGAAGGGAGTACAGGGGCATGCCAGTCAACTTTCTTATGCATCACAGGCATGGATTTGTTCACCTCACGGTACGATACTCTACCGTCTCATAAATGGGATTCTACTCACGTTGTGGTGAGTGTTGGAAAGTAACAACCCACTTCTTCTGCATTCCGAGTGTGAGAGCATGGGTGTGCTGTTCTCTCTGCCAAATCACTGGCAGGTTACAGTAACATTGTGGCGCTCCAGTTTCTCCTTTATGTGTTGTGTGCAGGGCTGTGCTCACCAGGCAGGAAGTGCTGGTGCATGCTGATTCTCCTCTTCTGTATCTCAGGTGGGCCTTTGTTCACCTTGTAGCAAGTGCTGGGGCAAGCTGATTTTCTCTCTTCCTTGTCATGGGTGGGGCTCTACTCATCTAGCAGTGAGTTTGGGGTGTGCTGGTCCACCTCTTCTGTGTCACAGGCATGGCTCTGCTCACCTTGTTGCAAGGGCTGGACATGCCAGTTCGCCTCTTCTGTATTGTGGGTGGGTTGCTATTGATTTTTTTCTTCAAGTCTATTAGCAGTTGTTTTAAGTATTTTTCTTGTCCTTTATTGGGTGCATATATGTTTGGGAGTGTCGTTTCTTCCTGATGTACATATACCTTGATTATTAAGAAATGACCCATTCTGGTTCTTATAATCCTTAAGCCTGAAGTCTTTGTCATCTGATATTAGTAAGAGAAGTCTATATCATTTGATATTAGTATGGCCACCATAGCCATTTTGAGTGTTTTGCTTAAAGAATTTTCCTCCAACCATTGACTTTGAGTCTGTGTTTGCTCTAATTATTCAAATGTATTTCTTGCAAGTAGCACAATGTTGGATTCATTTTTTTATCTATTTGCCACTCTGTGTCTCAAGTGGTGCATTTAGTCTGTTAATGTTAAGAGAGATGATTTTTCTGGGATATTTTGCCATTTGTATTTTTAGAATTTTGCTATTTGTGGGGTCTGTCTTGTCTTAAAGTAGACATGTTCTTCTTTTAAGGTTGACTTTGTATCTGTAAAGTTACTGGGCTGTTTTTTATCTATGAGCATTGTATCCTTCATTCAAACCTGAATGAATGTCTGGCTGAGTGAAGTGTTCATGGCGAATGCTCATTTCAATGATTTTTTCCCCTATATCCCACTGCTGCCTTCAAGCCTGGAGGGCTACTTGTGATAATTTTGCTGTAATCTTAAAGATGCTTCTTTGTATGTAATTTTCCTTTTTGATCTTCCTGCCTTCAGTATTTTATCTCTATCAATGGCTTTCATCATTGTGACTAGGACGTGCATTGACTGTTTTTATTTGTGTCTCTTTTAGCTGATATTCTTCACTTCAGGATGTGAGAGCATGCATTTGTCAGCTCTGGAAACATATCAGCAATAATGTCTTTGACTGTTGCTCCTTCTTTGAGCTGTTCTTCCTATCTCTCTAGGACCCCAGTGATTCTTATGTTGTTTCTGTTGAATTGATTTCAAAATTCTATTGTTATTTGTTTATTTATTTTGAGGATATTTTCCATCTTCTGTTAATTTATTTTAAAATTCTTTTACCATTCCACTGTTGTCTGAAGATGTTATGCAGGTCATCTTCAGACCCCTGATTCTGTCTTCAGCAACTGTTATTCCACTAGTGAGGCCATCCATGAGTTTTTCATTTTGCATACCAAGTTTCTCAGTTCTGTCATTTCTGTTTGTAGTTTCCTCATTTACACTATCATATCCTCTTGCGGCTATTGGCTATTCATGTAATTGTTTTTTTGAGTTCCTTGAACATCCTCAACATTCCTAAAGTCTGTAAAAGTCATCAGAATTCTATGTAGGTGTCTGTGTCTAAAGTCCTATATTGTATAGGACTTATATCTTGATAATCTTATATATAGCTGATACTAGTTGGGTTTTCAGAACTACCATCTTTGCTCACTAAATGTGATGAAGTTCTGCATTTCTTTCCCTTTGTGACCTTTGCAATGTTATAGTTTTTTATTTGTTTCAGTGTAGCTCATTAACTAGAAGAAATGTATTGCCATGGAGCAAAATACTCTTTTCAGGGCACAGTGATTTGGGAAGTGAAAATGGTTTTTTTGAATTACAAGCACCTCACTGCTAGTCTGACTATCTGACTTAGTTTCTTGAGACTGTATCCAAAATACTACATTTTAAGAAACAAGAAATAATCTGAGATCAATGGAATTTAGAGGCTATATATTTCATGTAGAATGAAGTGATAATGAGGCTAGGTTATGTGAAAGTTGTGAGGACTTATAAAAAATAAGGTCTGGTACAGAAGTAGGTACAGAATCCTGACTAACTTATGTTCAATAGATGTTTGAAAAATGGAGAAGTGGAACACTCCTCATGCCAGGATTTCTGGGTGTGTTTGACTGGTATGTTGGGGGCTCTGGGCAAGACAGCTAGCCACAGGCCCCTGGGCTGACAACTTAGTCCAGGGGACTGAGATCCCCCCGACACCAGGCAGGTCTTCAGGGCCACGCCTGGTTAATTGGGCCCTGGGGGGAGGGGGTGAGAAATTCCTCCCTATGTATCCAAAAACTACAGAATCGTGCGGGGACTCATGCCCCCGTGCGCACTTTAAGCATTAAGAGTATTCCTTATCTTTATGTTATGTTTTGCTTATCCAGAATGTTCATTTTGTATTCTGCCCTATCCCACAACCCTACAAAGCTCTTTTTTACTCCTTAACTCTCTAACCCCCCCCAACGTCACTAAACCTACATTACTCTTTTTAACTTCAGTACTGTACAATCCTAATCACAGACCAAAGCTGTGCATTGTGTGCAACAACCTCAAACTGTTTCAAGATACATAAAATGGACACGTATTTCTTTAGAATATTTTTTGTTTTTTCTCTGACAGCTATAATTCTTACTAAATGTTGTCTTATACAGTTACAATTCTAGCCACTTTTCATCTTCTCTTTTTGAGCTGTTTAACAAGGAATTTTGGTGAAAGAGTCCCCCAGTTTAATGCTTATGATTGAACCATATCATGGGAATCAGTTGAACTTGTTCTTATGGCCCACATATGTGCCAATAACACCACGTGGCATTGCTCCTTTTTTGCATAGGCCCATTAAAATGGGAAAATACTATACATACAAATATGATTCTATCTAATAGAGATTGGAACACACAAATCTTGTAGTGCAAAGGGACCTTACTCCCTGAACATTGACATAATGACCTGGCACAGACCTCAGAAGAAAGGGCATTTTCCATTCACCACTGAACCAGGGAAGCCATCCACGAAACATCTAGGCTTGTCTATAACATCACCTGGAAGTAATCCTCTACCACGGAAGACCTACACTGCTCAGACATCGACATGTTCAAAAGAGACTTCCCTTAACGCTGAGAAGACTTAACAACAACAACGACCTGCTTACAGGACAGGGCTCCCTGCATTGCCCTTTGATTGTGAGGTGAAAGGAGAGGATGCTCCACATCCTGACTTCAATGTAGGATATGCAGATTCCAGGATCTTTAATACAGAAACATGATACCAACAACAGAGACTGTGTGAAAAATAAAAGTGTGTTGGGACTACAGGCAATGTCTTGGATTGGACGATCTAGCTTGCCTGGAGCCTAGAGTTGGTCTTGTGCCAGGAAACTTCAGGGGTCGGGTCTCTTTGTATTTAGGCCAAGGTTATTCCTTTCCATGTCCCTTATATTTTGGTGGGCCTATGCAAACAACAATTTCCACTCTAACACCATTTTTACTGTGCTCCTTTGACTCTAATCCTTAAAAAGAACCCACTTAAAATTTGAGGTTAACTTAAGCTAATAGCATGTATATGGAAATGTAGAAAAATACTATGCCTGTAATGTTTAAGGAGTTACGTAAGTTTGATGGCTTTAGATTGCCTTGTGTGCTGTTAAGAAATATTATAATGTGTTACAATCTGGGGACTTGAGGGACAAAGTAATTGTACATAGATTCTGTCTTATTTATCTTAATATTCTTTGGCTGAAATTTCAAAGTTAAGATATCAGCAAGGGTACTTCTGAGAATTATGTTATGGGTGACTGTCCTTCCACTGTAACTTTACCTTGTCCTCTTTCTTTGCATCTTTGTTCTCATAATGAAAAATAAAAAATTATTAAAAAAAAGAAAAATGGAGAAGTGTGAACAATACAGTATAAAATGTAAAGTTTTCTTTTTAGAAAAGAAAAGACAATGTCTTTTCATAGGGTCTTTTTCATGTTACACAATAAATTGTACGCAACTCTTAAATTGTCATTGAGCACCTGCTAATTTAACATTATAAGTAGTCTCTGCTGTTATATGATATTTTCCTGTCTTGTAGTTATTATTTGAAAATACAATTATGTCACTCTAGGGGCCTCTGAGGGATAAATTATACTACTTGTAAATAGATAGGTAGCAAGGGACTATATATGAAACGAAGATGGAAAATAATGCAGCAGATTAATTAATAATGTGACACACATCTAAATGTTTTCAAGTCTCAGGCAGCAGTAATAATTTTGTCTCCTTGACTACTGGCACGTGTTTGTCCTTGTCATCAAAAACAAAATGAAAAGCACTGTTGAAGCTAAAGCAGAAATGGTAAACTGCAATATGCCTTTTATCTACCAAATCAAACAGGGTCCTCCACTAAAATCCCCTCAATCACAAGAATGTAGTTTGTAATAAATAAACAGTATAATTAAAGATGGAACTTTTATAAATAATAAAGGTTTCTATGGCCCTTACAGAAGAATAATCAACTCAGATACCAATTATAGCATCTACTGGAGGAAAATGTTAAAATAATGAACCCATAATCAAGGAATCAGTTACAATATTCTCTGTAATCTTATCTAATTATGATTTTTAAAATATCACATTTTAGGGTACAAACATTACCATATTTTAATAAATTCATTTAACAAATGCCCAAACTATTGTTTTTTCTACATTTTACTGAGATACAATTGTTATATTATAATACTGTATAAAATTTAATGTGTACAATGTGTTGATTTATTATCTATAGATGTTGAAGAAATGATTACCACCAGTGTTACCTAGCACATGAAGTTATGCTCATAAGGAATTAGAAGTCAAATCTATCAATTTATGTTTAGCACTTACATTCATTTATATCATGTCATGAGTTTTCAATTACTGTGGGTAATATACTAATTCAGTCATGTATTAAACAATTAAATTATTAACACAGCAGATACAAAAATTGGGAGCCTACATTCTGGAGAGGATATCAAATGTCCAATTAAAAACCTGTAAACTCGGGCCCGGAGAGATAGCACAGCGGTGTTTGCCTTGCAAGCAGCCGATCCAGGACCAAAGGTGGTTGGTTCGAATCCCGGTGTCCCATATGGTCCCCCGTGCCTGCCAGGAGCTATTTCTGAGCAGACAGCCAGGAGTAACCCCTGAGCACCGCTGGGTGTGGCCCCCCCAAAAAAACCTGTAAACTCGTATGAATGGAACTAGCATATGAATAAATTGAATAAGCAGTAGAAGAGAAAATGCAGAAGTAGAAACTGATAGATAATTGATAGATGTTGGATACCAAGTTGTAAGGGACATTGTGGAAGTCTCACCTCAGGTATAGAGAATAATGGGTTTATTATTAAATAGAATTTCAAATTTACATAAGTTCATAATTTTTTGGTTTGGGGGACCACACACAGTGGAGCTCCATGGCATTCTTAGCTTGATCCTTAGTGGCTGTTCCTGGCAGTACTACTAGATAACTATAATATCCCATTGCTCAAGCCTGAGCTTCCTGAATGCAAAGAACATGCTCCAGTCTTTCATGCCATCTCTCTGACCCACTAACCTTGCATTTTATCATCTTCATCAATCATCATCATCATCATCATTTTCATCATCATCATGTCGTCAAGCATTAGCAATACTGGCGATACAAATATTTCCTGGTTAATGACTTAATGACTAAGTGGACTGCTCCAATCTACCTTTTTAAATATATTTTTATTTAAACACCTTGATTACACCTTGATACATACATGATTGTGTTGTTTGGGTTTCAGTCATGTAAAGAACACCACCCATCACCAGTGCAACATTCCCATCTCCAATGTCCCAAATCTCCCTCCTCCCCACCTGACCCCCGCCTGTATTCTAGACAGGCTTTCTATTTCCTTCATACATTCTCATTATTAGGATAGTTCGAAATGTAGTTATTTCTCTAACAAAACTCATCCCTATTTGTGGTGAGCTTCATGAGGTGAGCTGTAACCTCCAGCCCTTCTGTCCTTTGTGTCTGAAAATTGTTATTGCAAGAATGTCTTTCATTTTTCTTAAAACCCATAGATGAATGAGACCATTATGCGTTTTTCTCGCTCTCTGACTTATTTCACTCAGCATAATAGATTCCATGTACATCCATGTATAGGAAAATTTCATAACTTCATCTCTCCTGACAGCTGCATAATGTTCCATTGTGTATATGTTCCACAGTTTCTTTAGCCATTCATCTGTTGAAGGGTATCTTGGTTGTTTCCAGAGTCTTGCTATGGTAAAAAAGTGCTGGAATGAATATAGGTGTAAGGAAGGGATTTTTGTATTGTATTTTTATGTTCCTAGGGTATATTCCTTAGGAGTGGTATAGCTGGATCATATGGGAGCTCAATTTCCAGTTTATGGAGGAATCTCCATATTGCTTTTCATAAAGGTTGAACTAGACGACATTCCCACCAGCAGTGGATAAGAGTTCCTTTCTCTCCACATCCCCGCCAACACTCCTTGTTCTCATTCTTTGTGATGTGTGCCAATCTCTGTGGTATGAGGTGGTACCTTATAGTTGTTTTGATTTGCATCTCCCTGATGATTAGTGATGTGGAACATGTTTTCATTTGTATTTTGGCCATTTGTATTTCTTCTTTGTCAAAGTGTCTGTCCATTTCTTTTCCCCATTTTTTTGGTGGGATTAGATGTTTTTTTCTTGTAACGTTCTGTCAGTGCCTTGTATATTTTGGAGATTAGCCCCTTATCTGATGGATATTGGGTGAATAGTTTCTTTCACTCAGTGGGTGGCTCTTGTATCCTGGGCGCTTGAGGAACAGAAGCTTCTCAACTTAATATATTCCCATCTGTTAATCTCTATTTTCACTTGCTTGGAGAGTGCAGTTTCCTCCTTGAAGATGCCTGTAGTCTCAATGTCCTTGAGTGTTTTGCCTATGTATTGTTCTATATATCTTATGGTTTTGGGTCTGATATCGAAGTCTTTAATCCATTTGGATTTTACCTTTGTATAGGAGGTTAACTGGGGGTCTAAGTTCAATTTTTTGCAATTCAAAAAAATTGAATGACATTTTTTTAGACATACCCAGAATAATCAGATTGTATTCCTAGCTCTATGCTTAGAGATGACTCCTGGTGATGCTTGGTAAATTGCAGTGTTTAATAAAAACTGGAGAAATTAGAAGATATTTATTTATTACAGGTGGTAATTACAGACCTTTCTTATAAAAATTCTCAAATTATCACTACTTAAAATCAGGCCCTTTGAATATAAACTTTTAAGAACAAATGGTATTTAAATTACTTTTAATCACAAGAAAGTGGCTTTCATTCAAGTCAGAATTCAGAGAATACTACTCAAATTCTTCCATCAACCCATGTCTCCTCTCCACTCTAACACCATCCTCAAAACATATTATCTCCAGTGTCATTGACAAACGTCATTTCAGAATGGTGTTTTGTTGTGTACACTTGCTGGAGACAAATTCAGTGTGAAGAAAGAAGGCAAAAAGTAAGTTGGGAAGAAAACAAAAGAAATATTTAATAACATCTAAAGAGATATCTAGAAACGTCATTTAACTTAAGTAATCGATTTTTATTGTGATATATTTATAATAATAGTATTAAAGTCATTATTTTATTATTATGTCATTTTATACTTAGATTATTGTAATATAGATATCAATCCCTCCATGAGTGTGTCAAGATCACTCCAACATATTTCCATGTTTCCTTCTCTCTCTGATCTTACTCAATTTCTATTTCTGTTCATCATGTCTCAAAGTTTGTTTGCATTCTTTATTAATTTTAATTTGTTTGTTTTTATTATTTCTTTATTAATTAATACTCTATATCTAAGCAAGATCATCTGGTATTAATCTCTTATTCTCTGACTCTCTTTAGTATGACACCCTCCAATCTTATCCAATTGTAGCAACCTAAAAATCTTGTATTTTCTCATAGCTTAGTAATATTTGTTGTGCAAAACTACCAAAATATATTCATCATTAGATATTTATTCAGAGCTATAAAATATTTAAATAGGATCAATAAATTAATCAGTAAAATGTGTTAAACATGACTGTTACAGACATCTCAAATATTTATTAATTAAAAATAATTTACATAAAACAGAGAAACTGCTTTTTTCATATGTATATTGAACATATTTTTAAAATTTAACTAAGAATATTTTGGTTTGGAGGCCATACCTGGATGTACTCAAAGCTTAATTCTGGCTCTGTTTTTAGGGTTCACTCCTGACATAATTAGGGGTTTATATGCGGTTCCACAAATCAAACCCTGGTTGACTTTATGCAAGGTCTTACCTTTGTATTCTCTAGTTCCTGCCAATATTTTAAACTTATTTTATTAAAAGAACACACATAACATAGTTGGCATAGTTAAATGTATTAGTTTCCACATAAGTGAGAGCAAAATTAGTTAAAAAAGTATAGAAAGAGAAAAAAGAAGAAAGAGAAAAGAAGAAAATATAAAAAAATTACAGCAACAAGCAAATTCATGAAAATTGTTGAATCTCCAATGAAGTCATTAAGTCAAATGTCAGAAAGTTTAGTAAGTTCTTGTTGCTACCTGATCATTCTGTTATTTCATTTGTTACTGATCATTAAGTGACTTCAGCTATGCATTGGAATCTAAGCTGGCATATTTTTATGGTGATGACAGTATTAAACCAAGGAAGTTGTCACATGATTGAGAATGCATCCACGTGGTCCAGGAATTCAAACCACTACTTCTGATACTATTACTGTTGTGGGCATAATTTTCCCTAACAAGTCTTCCAGAAGTATGAGCTGGTGGAAGGTGTGATGAAGGGAGAGGGTGCCCTCAGTTACTCCAAAAAATTCTGGTGATACTTGGAGTTTGGTCAGATTGGTATCTCTTCAGTGTCATAGAGCAATGGTGAAGTAGAGCCATAGGCAAAGTGGCTATTATGGGTAACAAGTGGTGTGACTTCTGCAGAGCTGGGGTTTGCCTGTCCTTTTCTCCCAAGATTGTGAGCTTTTAGCTGCATGGCCATTGTAACTATGATTTTTCATGGTTTGGTTTATTTTTCTTTCGAGAACACAATCAATTTATGGAGATAGCCCATTGCAGATATGGTGATTGCATTTATACCAGACTCAAGTATTTATTTATTTATTGCATTTATACCAGACTCAAGTATTTATTTGTTTTCAATTTTTTTAAATATAAATTTTGTTTCATCTAGAAACACATCTATTTTTCATTCTTGACTCACCTTATTTCAAAAGGGCCCCAAAGTTTAGAAATTAATCTTATATATCTGTGTTTACAATAAGCAATCTTTTTTAAATTTTGAAATGTTTTCAATGCTTTTCAGAGCATTTTGAGTTTCCAAATTCTTCCTGCAATAGTTTAGTTTTATATTGTCTATAACACATCTTATTTTAGTATATTGCTCCTATAGAGATTAGAACTGATGGATGTATTAACATATTTACATATATCATTGTATTATATTAGTCTATACAGAAATATCCACAAAAGAATATTTTTTCTATATTTTTGTAAGACTGATGAAATAATTATATGTCATTTGCACATGAATTTTATAAAGAATTTTTCTGACAAAACCAGGATATGGCTAAAATACTGACAGGAAAATATTTAAACTTTTGGGAGTCTAAACTCATTATGGAATTTGGTATAGGAAACATCAT
This sequence comes from Suncus etruscus, assembly GCF_024139225.1. NCBI lineage: Eukaryota > Metazoa > Chordata > Mammalia > Eulipotyphla > Soricidae > Suncus > Suncus etruscus. The sequence continues at coordinate 49,315,062 of NC_064868.1, read as the reverse complement.
TGCTAGCTATATCCAGCAGGTGGTAGCCATGTCAAGGGAAATTACTCGACTGGCAAGACCTTAGTAGCTGGATTTTTTCCCATGGGTCTTTGCACCTAAAAACCAATATCTGCCTGAAGATGATAAAATGTGTGACATGTTTCCTTGCAGAAAAAGAAACAGTGAGGGGGTCATCTTCAAGAAACCCAGAGTTACAATCTGTAATCTAAGATGAACTGCCTATACATGCTGATTAGTCAGTAATGTCATACTATTACATAGTTGCTAGTATATTAGATATTAATTAATTCTATAACAAAACGAAATATAATTAACTGATGGTGAAAAGGGGTTGTTAATCCTATGGTGATAATCATACTGCACTATATACATGTATCCAGGCAACATGTCAAATAACTTGAATGTATACAAAGTTATAAAATAATTATGCCTCCATAAAACAAAACAACAATAAAGTGCCAAGAACTAGGGTTAGTTAGCATGGAGTAGAGTTATTTTAAAGATAAAAAGGCACAAAAATGAAATTATAGATCTTTGAGTCAGAAGAGCAATTTTTCACCCCAGGTCTATGTACACAGATGGAAAGAAAAGCAACAGGATGAAAGGAGAAATTCTCTAGCCATCCAGCTAGCTTCTATCTTGTAAGACAGTCCCAAGACACTGGAGCATACAGAAAGATTATCACAGGGTTCCTCTTTGACATAGTAGAAATATTATCAGCCTGGATTGGTGTTCCTTGAACAAAAGAGAAGTAACAGAATGAGGGGATAGATTTTCCAGCCACCCCAGCAGGGCACCAATAACCACAAAGATCCAGGAAACTGAAGAAGCCAGAAAGACTATCATCAGGCTCCTCTTTGATGTAGCAGAGCCATGATTAGACCAGGGAAGTGAACCCCTAAGGATAGAGAAGTATCAGGATAAGGGAGAGCCCTTCAAGTGATCCATGGGGCTCTTACCAGCCTCCTAGTTTCAAGAAACTGAAGTAGACTGAAATACCAGTAGCTAGCTCCTCTTCGACACAGAAGATCCTTTTTCACCTTTAGTAAGTGTGTTTTGAATGAAAGAGAAGGAACAGGACATAAAAGATGGGGGAAGAGACTTCTACCTTTCCCAGCTGGTCTCCACACTGCTGTATAATCCTAGAAAACTGAGGCAGACAGAAAGACCAGGATTTTTAAACAAAGAGCTATTTTTAGTGCAGGTCCATGTGCACTAAGGGAAAAAGAAGCAGAACAAGGGGAAAATATTTCAGCCACCCCAATTGGGTTCTACCCAATCACAGACCCAAGAAACCGAGGCAGACAGAAAAATTGGCAGCACTAACATTTTAGACTCAGGAGATACATTTTCATTCATGTAAGGACACCCTGGCCTTGAAAGGTCCGGAAGTCCTAATTTAGTTACCCGGCGCAGAGAAATGAAGAGGCTTATGAGTTCCAGCAGATGCTTTGAAAAAGTGCTTTAATACTGACCAGTCAAATGGCCAGGGTCAAAGTTCCCCCAGAATAGAAAGGGGACCAAAGACCACGTGGGTCCCTCGTCACCCCCTTATATAGGATGGGAAGTGGGAGGGGAAGAAGAGTCCTTGAGGGCTGGACTTCTGCTACGATAACACCAATGATTCGTGAGGTAGGGGTAGAGGTGGGGCCGAGGCAGTGACGACTTCCTTAAGGGTGGGGCCAAAGCAGTGACAACTTCCCTAAAGGGCGGGGCACCCACCAAGGTTGGTGGGGGGGGCTGATTTCCCTTTTCAATCCCCACTTCTTGTACTGGAGGCTTCTAATCCTAGAAGCCAATGTGATTTTGGGGCCTTTACTTTCTGATATTACTGGTCATAATTATTTGCATGAGCTAACCCTGCATGGGCCAATGGCTACCAGAAGTAAAAAGGCTTAGGAGGGGCCCCAGTAGGAGTATTAGATAGGGGAGAATTCCATTCCATAAAGACCATAAGGGACCATTTAATAGCTTTTTATCTTGGCCAGCTACTCTTGATGGTGCTTGATTCTGTTTTACACATTTGAAATTAACTTTTGTGAGAGTTTGTTATTTCTGTTTAGCCCTGCTAGTTCTGCTTTTCCAGTTACCAATTTTCCTGCAACTTCTGAGCCCTACCAGTAGAGTGCTCAGACATAGGAGTGCCTAAGAAATGTATGCTAGGCAGAGGGATGGGCTCTGTTCCTGGGATGATGTTAATGTTGGGGAGCACTAATGCTGGGATGCATAAGCCAAATTTTTACCACATATTTATACCCGTTTCGGAGGTAAATACCCTGGGCTAGAGGGAGCAGGCAGGACTTTTGAGCACTGAGTACCTTCTACCTGACCCAGGTTTACAGATTTGGTGCTGTTATGAATAGCAAACAGAAGATTTAAAGCTAAACGGGATTACCTTTTGACATAAGTACAGCTAGAAGAAGCAAAGGTTAGATTACCTAGTGAGACAGGGACAGCCAGAGGCCAATTTCCCCCACCCCCAAGAGGGAGTTAAAGGCTGAGGTTTTGCTTTACACACCCATTCCGGCTCCCCCAAACACACACATGGGAAGTAGAGGACCGGAGGTAAGCAGTTCGAGCCCTTCCTTAGCAAGTGCCAGGGAGAGCATTTTCAGAGTTAGTGAGTGCATTAGGGCTGAAGTGTGCCCGCCGGACCCGTATCTTGAGAGGATCCTCAGTGTGCTTCACTTTTCAGGTTTTAGATGGAAGGCGTGAACCCAGGAAGCATGCAGTTCACCTTGACAGCAGTTCTTTTCACATAGGCTGTGAATTCCACAACGAAAATAAGGAGGTTTCTGCTTTTTTTTTTTCATTTCTGCAACTTAAACAGCTGTTGCGGTAGAGAGCCCTAAACTTCAGTTGCCTTTCCTGCACTGGGTTAGACAGAGATGAAGAAATTTTATTTTTATTAATGACTGTTTTACTTTTTAACATTACCAAGAGAAGCATAATTTTTGCTACCTGCTTTAACCTCTGGGATAGATAGGCATAATGTTATTTTTAGTTGTTAACTTGGCTTATTAATTCCTGCGGCCTTTATTTTCCCCTTATAGTTTTTTTTCTTTGATGACCATTTTGCTTTAGAGATTTCATTACCCTAGAAGTTATTAGAGGGAACGTGGTCGAAGATCAATCTTCTGTAGCTACTTCAGGCTGACAGGGGACTGCAGTTTCAATCTTTAGATAGGGTGAAATTTCATATTTCCCTAAAGGAGCAGTTAACTGGTTTACTTTTACAGTTTTAACACCTGAAAAGGATTAGATTAATTATACAGGGGAATATTACTTAACCCACTCAGGCGTTGGAGCAGTAAATAGCACAACTTGAATGGCACAGCTGTTCTTATTGTCTGTAATGATAGCACAAATTAATCAACAGAAAACAAAGCATTATAGCATTATGAATAAACACAGTTTTGAGTTACTTCAGTTAGACTAACATTTGCATTTACAATTTATGATTTGGTTTAATACAACTAGTAAGAGCATTTTTACATAAGTTACTTTAAAGAAGTGGGTTTTAAATTAGGCCCACTAGAATTTTAATTAGCTACCAAAAATGGTTTTTCTCTCCACCTTTACCTTGTACCTTACCTGGTATTTGAATAACTTGGCTTTTTCCTTTGCACATATACAGCACTGTTGGAGAAATCTCCATCTGGGGCACCCCCATTACTTACAGAGCTTTTTGAGGATAGGTTGTAGACACAGCAAGCAGGGTTGGTTGTCACGTTACAGTCACTTAGGTTTGGCTGATGAGATGGTCGGTTCAGCATGAGGATTTTCTGGCTGGGCATCTCACCCTCTGCAGGAATTTTAGAGGTGATTCGTCTGTTCCACTCCTCTCCAGGTTTGGAAGAGACTGACCTCGAATTCTCTTCTGAGCTTGAGGGAGAGAGCAGGGCCCACAGGCTGTGATGATCTTCTAGGAAAATCTTCAATTTCCTTACTCAGGCCATTTATTTCAGTTTCTCGCCGGTGCCTGCTTGTCACACCGCCTCAACTCCAATTATTCCTCTGAAAGAGGGCTTTGGGGTTCCCTTACTAATTTTTTGATTTTCTGTTTGCATGAGGACTACTCCTCATGCAGAGAGAAAAGCCATTTGCTTGTATTCTGTGCAAAGCAACATGATGCCATGACATAAATGGTACTAAAAGGTTCTGGGAGAAGAGAAAAAGCAAATATTACTTAAATTACTTAGATAATTTTAGAATTTTTTTCTGCAACGAAACATTTTATACATTTTTAAATAAAACCATGACCAATTTTATAAAACCTCCTGTGATACAAATATTAATGTTCTTGGTAACATATAATGAAAAATTGCAAAATAATATTTTAATTATGCTTAATTCTAAATATAGAAATTCACTTAGTTTTCTAAACAGAAAACACCAGGAATTTACGTTACACAAATTAATGTTGAAAACCAGAAAGAATGAATGCTTACTACTTTTGGTAGAACATGCTTAAAAACATTTACATTTTTTTAACCTAGAGACATATTAATAATTATTTAGATTGATTATACACATTTTTTATTACACATTTTTAATTTCTTTTACACCACTTTCCTTTTTGCATGCAAGGCAAACGCCCTACCATTCGGCTCCTTCTCTTTTTCCTCCCTTTTTTTTTTTTTTTTTAAGCTTCGCCACTCATTCTTTTGCAGTGGTTTCGCTGCTAAAAATTTTCACGTGCACCGAAAAACAAACAAAAATAACAACAGTAATTTGCAACATTTTTTTATTAATTTTTTTAAGAAACCTTTAAGTTAGAAATTTAAATGCTTAAAAAAATTTTTTTTTGACTTCCAAACCATTTGCTAGATTTTTCTTTGATATGTAAATGACCTACATTCCCCAGCCAGGTGAGGCTGGGAGGACAATAGTTTGCCCTGGGGCGTGGTGAATTTCTTCACCACGTGGTGAGTTTAAAAAGCATTTTTTTTTTTCGGCTAGAAAAAAAACGGCCAGTTGCTCTTTTTGGCCTGAACGCATGGCAGGATAGTTGGGGAATTGCAAAGTTCAGAAATTCTCCAGGAAAATTTATTCCCGATGGCCATTTGAGAAATCTGGGATTTGCAATTTCCAACACCCCCCGCCAAGTCCCTAGCGTGGACCTTGCACGCGCCCGCTTCCTGGTTGGGGGGGGGGAACGGGTTTCGGGCGCCCTGTTGTCGCGCCGCGGGCAGCGGGGATCGCGCGTTCTGCTGCTGGGACGACTGACGGGCGAGGGAGACGCGGGCTCACCGGCGGTCGGCCCCTTTCCCCAGGGGTCGGCCCTTGAGAGGGGGTCGGGCTTGCGTCCCGTGGTCAGACCAAAAAAACATAGAACACACAGACAAGAAACAAACAGACAGACAAACAGACAGACAGGCGCCACAAATAACCAAGCAAAATGCGTTCAAGTAATTTCTGCATACTACAATAAATTCTAGACAGACAACTATGCCAATGACCAAGTTCTTGAGCTCCAAAAATCACAGACAGACAACCTCTTCAGCAGCTCGGAACGTCTTCCAGCTGCTCTTACTAAACCCCTGGGGTACCACCAGGGTCGTGACCTAAGCAGCCAAAGCTCGTCAACTTTTCCTGCCCATCTGGTATACGCATCAGATGGGGAACCACACACACCTGGAAACGCATCAGGTAGAAGATTCCTTAGTCACCCGGGGGGACTCTAACCCCCCTATGAAACAAAGTCTGCTTCTACTCGGTTTCCACATCGAGCAAAGAGCTCATAACATTAGCCAAACCACCACAAAGTCAGCTTCCCGCTGGTCACAGACACGAAGCAAAGCGCGCACTCTCACACACATACATACACATCAGAACTCACCAGACACCTGTTCATAACTCCATGCCGGGAATGAGGACTCCTGGTGGCTCGCCAAAATGAAAGGTCCGGAAGTCCTAATTTAGTTACCCGGCGCAGAGAAATGAAGAGGCTTATGAGTTCCAGCAGATGCTTTGAAAAAGTGCTTTAATACTGACCAGTCAAATGGCCAGGGTCAAAGTTCCCCCAGAATAGAAAGGGGACCAAAGACCACGTGGGTCCCTCGTCACCCCCTTATATAGGATGGGAAGTGGGAGGGGAAGAAGAGTCCTTGAGGGCTGGACTTCCGCTACGATAACACCAATGATTCGTGAGGTAGGGGTAGAGGTGGGGCCGAGGCAGTGACGACTTCCTTAAGGGTGGGGCCAAAGCAGTGACAACTTCCCTAAAGGGCGGGGCACCCACCAAGGTTGGTGGGGGGGGGCTGATTTCCCTTTTCAGCCTAAGGGAATGAGAAGCCCCAAGACGAAGAGCAGAGACTCTTAGCCACCAAGCGGATCTCCGCCAAGCCACATAGACCCAAGGAACTGAAGAAGACAGGAAGAACTGCAATGGGTTTCTATTTGACTCAGAAGAGCCATTTTCACCTCAAGCCAGTGTGCCCTGAGGAAAAAAGAAGCACCATGATGAGGCAAGGAGCCTTGCAGCAACTCAGGTGGCCTCTAACAAGTCCCACAGTCTCACAAATGGAGATAGACAGAAAGATTGGCAGCGGGCTCCTCTTTGACTCAGAGGAAGCATGTTCACCACAGGTCAGTGCTTCTCAAGAAAAAGAGAAGCAATAGGACCCTGAACAAGGGTAGGGTTCTTTCAACCATCTCATCTGGAATCTTCCCAGTCACACAGTTCCATAAAACTGAGGCATAATGAAAGACCAGCAACAGGCTGTTCATTTATTCAGAATAGGCACTTTCAACCCAGGTCAGTGAACCTTGAGGAAAAGAGAAGCACCTGGATTCTGGAAGCAGTCTTCCATTTACGCTAGCTAGGTTCTGCACAGCCACACACTTTAGGAAACTGAGTTAGATTAAAAAAAAGATTATCAATGATCTCTTTGACACAGAAAGTCAGTTCCCTCAAAGTCGCAGATAGCCAAGATACATTTTCACCACAGGCCATTGTACCCTGAGGGATTGAGAAGAACCAGGAGGAGGGGCCTTACAGCCACATGCAGGTCTCCACCCTTTTACACAGTCCAAAGAAACTGAGGTAGAAGGAAGGACTGGCAGAGGGCTTCTCTTTGATTCAGAATTTCACTTTTCACGATAGAACAGTGTGTCTCCAAGAGAAAGAGAGGGACTAGGAAGAGGAGAGGCACCTTTCAGGCACACAGTCCCAAGAAATTTAGGTTGACAGAAAGACAAACAGTGGGCTCCTCTTTGACTCAGAACTTCATTTCACACAAGTTCAATGCACCCTGAGGGACAAGTAGCATGAGGATGAGGTGGTGGGGTCTTCCAACCATTCCAACTGGGCACCACATATCCACAGAGTTCAATGAAATGGAAGAAGACAGAAAGGCAGGCCACAGACTGCTCTTGAACTCAGGAGCCATTTTCACTCCAGGTCAACACTGCCATAGGGAAAGAGATGCACCAGGATGAAGAGAGGGAACATACAGCTACTCCAAATGGGGACCTCTCATCCATACAGACCCAAGAAACTGAGGCAGAAATAATGACAGGCACTAGATCCCTCTTGGGCTAGGTGAGATTATTTGACCCCACGTCGGTGTGCCTGAGGGAATGGAAAATAAATTGAGGATAAAAGGGGGGTCTCTTCCAGTCACCTCAACTAGATTTTGCAAAGTCACACAGTTGTAAGAAACTGAAGCAGACTGAAAGAACGTGCAACAGGCTCTTTTTGACTCAAAAGAGCTATATTTTTAACCAAAGGTCAGTGATCCCTGTTAAGGGAAAATTTATAAAAATAGATGTTAGATGATTATAATAGCCCAGATAGGTGATTAGATATAGATGCCCATTAAGCCTTTCTCCACCCTCACCTAGGTGATGCTCTTGCTCTGGAGATGTCAATGGCCTGCTGCCCTGGTAACCATTACTAACACCCTTCCTAAGAGGAACTTGACATATTTGGGCAAAAGAATGGACTTCTGCTCAACCCTCTTAAGGTTCTCACCTTATTTGGAAAAGGACAAGCTCACCATCTAATTGGACATTGTGTTTGAACATAGACTAGGGATTGGTGCATTCTACAAGCTAAACTTTCCATATCGACCCTCCTCCTAAGGTTCCTTAAACCTATAAAAGACACTTCTCTAAATTACCCGGGGCTTCCAGTTTCAGATGTATGACAGAGCCAGTGCCCCACCTAGCTGGAATCAATAAACATATTTTCTGATCGCATTCTCTGAAGGTTCGTGGTCTTTATTTGGAACGCTGGGCTTTCTCAGACCCTTACACTCCCAAGGCAAAAAAAACACCAGGAAGAGGGGAGCTATCTTTCAGCCACCCTAGTTTGCAATACAGTCTAAAATTTAGAAGTAGACAGAAAGTCCAGCAGTGGGTTAGTTTGTGATTCAGAAGAGCCATATTTTCCTCATACCAGTGCTCTCTGAGTGAACAAGAAACACCAGGACAAGTAGAGGGGTTATACAGACACAGTAGCTGGCATTCCCATCCACACAGTCCCAAGAAACTGATGCCGACAGAAAGATTGACTCAGAAGAGCCAATTTCATCCCAGGTCAGTGTGCCCCAAGGAAAATAGAAGCACTAAGATGAGGGGAAGGGACTTCGAACAATCCTAACTTAGCTCTGGCCTACCACACAGTCCCAGGAAACTAAATTAGATAGAAGGACTGGAAGGGGAACCCTCTTTGACTCAGCAGAGCCGTTATAGCTTTAGTAGAGTCCAATGGAAGAGAAGCAATATGATCCAGGATGAGGGAATGGGTCTTTCAGCTACTCCAGTTGGGCTCCATATAATCACACAGTACCAAGAAACAGGCAGACAGAAGAACCAGTAGCAGGCTCTTCTTTTACTCAGAAGAGACATTTTTTGTTTTATTTTGAGAATAGACATTTTTACTACAGATCAGCATGCTCCGAGGGAAAGAGAAGTACCAAGATGAGAAGTGGGGCTTTTCAGCCAGTCCAGCTGGTCTCCATCCAGCCACACAATACTAAGTAACTGAAGAATATTAAAAGATCAGCAATGGGCATCACTTTGACTCAGAAGAGACATATTCATCTTTGATCAGTGTACCTTGAGGGAAAGAAAAGATTCTAGATGTGAAGATCTGTCTTCCAATCACCTGGGTGGACTCCACAGAATCATATGATAATGACTGGCAGTGGGCTATTCTGTGAATTAGAATCTAATTTTCACCACATATCAGAACTTTCTTAGTGAAAGAAAGGCACCAGGATGAGGGGAGGAGTCATCCAGCCACCCTAATTAGGCTTCACACAACTACACACACCTAAGACATTGAGGTGGATAGAAAGACAGACAGGGTCACCCCTTTGACTCAGAAAAACTATTTTCACATGCCCTAAAAAAAGAAGCACCAGCATGAAAAAAAGGGTGATCAGCCATCCAGGTAGCTTTACCCTGAGACAAAAAGACCCAAGAATCTTAGGCAAATAAAATACTGGCAGCAGGCTCCTCTTTGTCTCAGAAGAGCCATTTTTAGCTCAAGTCAGTGCACTTTGAGGGAAACAAAGAAATCAGTATTCAGGATAAGGGGAGGTATCTTCTAGCCAGCCTAACTGTGCTCTTCCCAGCAAAAGAGTCCCAAAATTTTATCCAAAATTAATGACTGGCAGTGGGCTCCTCTGTGATTCAAGAGAGCCATTTCACTGCAGGCCAGTGCACCCTGAGGAAAAGAGAAGCACCAGGACTTGCAGAGGGGTCATCTCTCCATTTAAGCTTGACCTATCCCAGATATACAGTCCTCAGAAACTAAAGAAAAGAAAAACTGGCAGCGAGCTCCTTTTTGACTCAGGAGATCCATTATCATCCAAGAAAACCTCTGCTCAGCCACACTATCTCAAGGAAAAGAGAAACACCAAGACAAGTGTAGGATCCTTAGAGTCACCCTACATGGTTTCACCCAGTCATAGAATCCCCAAAATTGAGGAGACGCAAAGACCAGCAGAAGGCTCCTCATTGACTCAGAGCAGCCATTTTTGCCTCAGGTCAGTGTGTCCCAAGATAAAGAGTAACACCTAGCACCAGAATGATGGTAAGGAATCTTTAAATCACCCCAGATGGCCTTGGCTCAACAACATAGTCACAAGAAACTGAGACGGACAGAAAGACAAGCAGTGGACTCATCGTTTATACAAAATAGCAATTTTCACCCCAGGTCATTGTGCCCTGAGTGAGGGTAGTACTAGGCACCAGGATGAGGGTCAGTGTATTCTAATCACCCCAGTGAACCTCTGCCCAGTAAGACAGTCTCAAGAAACTGATGCAGTTAGAAAACCCAGCAATGGGCTCCTCATTGGCTCTGAAGAGCCATTTTTACTGAACACATGATGAGGGGAGCGGTTTTCCGGCTACCCCAGCTGGACTCTGCCCAGCCACACAGTCCCAAGAACTGAGGAAGACAGAAAGTCTGGTAGTGGACTCCTCTTTTACTCAGAGCAGTCATTTTTACTCTGGGACACTGCATTTTGAGGAGAAGAGAAGCACTAATACAAGGGAAGGGGTCTTTCAGCATCTAGAGAAAACCTGTGCCAACCCGCACTATCCCAAAACCTGAAGCAGAATGAAAGCCAGAAACAAGCTCCCCTTCGACTCAGAAGAGCCATTTTCACCTGGGATCAATTGAACCCAAGATAAAAAGGAACAAGACCCAGGAAAATAAGAGTTTTCAGTCACCACAGCTTAACTCTGCCAAGCCACACAGACCCCAAAACTAGACTGAAAAGAGCAACAAGCGCCTCTTTGACTCAGAAAAGCAATTTATTTTATTTTATTAATAATTTTTATTAAGACCATTGTGAATGACAAGTCTTTCACAGTTGTATTTAAGATACATTGTGACAGAGAATTAGGACCATTTACACCACTAATGTTGACTTTCCTCCACCATAGTTCCAGAATGCATCCCCAACTTCCCCAATACCCTAAATTTTCTTTTGAGATGTTAATCACACCTGGATTACAGGGCCACTTCTCTCCCCACCCTGGTGGGTGGGAATCTAGAGGACAAAGTAGAGTCTGGCTGAGGGGGGAAAGCAAGCAAGGAAGCATGGAGAGCATGGAGACAAAGAGCTCCTGAGAGAAATAGATGAGTTAGGCAGGCATGGCATAGAATCTGCACATGGCAGAGAGAAATCCGCGAGGAAATAAAGCAAGCTGATTTCAATGAGATTTTAACTGACTGCGAGTTATTTGCTACTGCCCTTCTTCAGATCTGCCGGCCAAGGGGCTAGAGGTGTCATACCGAGGGAGGCCTCACCCAACACGAGGACTTTAGACTTTATATTTTATATTAAATCACCACTGGACTGCTAGTGTAACAGGCCACTTTTGTGTATAGCTTATTGTAGTTTGGGTTTCTATTGTCATTGATTTTGGTTTGGGTATTTAGGTCTGACCAATTTTTATTTCCATTCAATGCTCCTGAGACTGCTTGGCCCCTGGTTCCCATCCACTTTTTTCTTCTCAATTTATAGGAAGACATAGAAATATTAGGCAGAATAAGATGATTCATGTTCTGGTACTCACTGTCTCCTGGCATGGGAACTACTCGCAATCACCTCTGGGGGGCAAGGGCGCCTCACTATGCTTTGCACCTTTCTAGGTCACGGGGCATACGCCATTTGCTGCCACCCCCAGGAGTCGGGGGCTGTTTACCATGTTTTGCACCTCTTGCTGATTCCTGTCTGGGCCTGGGATAATCGCCACTCGCTGCCTCCTCCAGAGGCCGGGAACAGCTCACCACGCAGCTCTGCAGCTATTGCTGGGCCACTTTTGGGCTGAGGTGCATGCGCCATTTTCTGCCGCCTCCAGTGACCGGGCGTCTCGCTATGCTGCTCTGCACCTTTCGCTGGATCTATCATGGTATGGGGCATGCACCATTGGCTGCCTCCTTCAGCAAGTGGCGGTTGGTCACCATGCTGCTGTGCTCCTCTGGCTGGGGCAAGAGGCGTTATCCATTAACTGCCACCTCCAGGAGTGGGGGATGGTTCCCCAAACTACTCTGCACTTCTTAATGGGTCCGTCTAAGCCACTGGCTGTTGCCTGTGGGCGGCGGGAGCGCCTCACCACGGTTTTCTGTGCCTCTCGCTGGGTCTCATTTGGGCTGCAAGGCGGGCACCACTCGCTGCTGCATTTGGGGGATGTGCACGGCTGACAAGTCTACTCTGCACTTCTGGCTTTGTCCCGTCTGTTGTGTGTGTGTGTGGGGGGGGGGGGGGGGGGAGACAGGCATGCAGCGCTCGCTGCTGCCTCCAGGAGGTGGGGAGTGGCTCACCACGATGTTGCTCTCTGCTGCGGGGTTGGCGTCACTTCGCTGCTGTCTCCAGGGAGCAGATCTGGCTCACCGTATTTCTCTGCATCTCTCCCTGGATCTCATCCGGGCTACGGCGCAGGCGACACTTGCTGCCGCCTCTGAGGAGCTTGGATGGTTCACGATGCTGCTCAGCACCTCTCGCTGAGTCCTGTCAGGCCGTGGGATGAGTGCCACTCACTGTTACCCCTGGAGGGTTGGGAAGGCTCACCACTCTTCTCTGCATTTCTCTCAGAGTCTCATCTGGGCTGCGGGTCGGTAGCTACTTGTTGCCGCTTCAAGGGGGGGCAGCAGTGGCTCACCATATTGTTCTGCACCTCTCACTTGGTCTCCTCTGGGCAGTGTGCTGGTGCCACTCGCTGCCATCTCTAGGGATGGGAGCGGCTCGCCATGCTTCTCTGTACCTCCCGCTTTGCCCCTTCTGGGCTGTGGGGAAGGGGCTACTTGCTGTCATCTCTGAAGCAGGGTGCAGCTCACTTCTCTTTTTCTTGATATGCAGAGATGTGCTGTGAAAAAAAAAAAGAAAATGACTCTTCTGATTCACAGAGAAAACCTGGCAGTCTTCCTCAGTTTCTCTGGACTGTGTATCTAAGCAGAATCCAGGTGGCATGAGTGGAAGACCCTCTACCTGTCCTAGTATTTCTCTTTCTCTTGAGACGCAGTAACTTGGGGTAAAAATTGTTCTTGTAAGTAATAAATTGAACCTCACGACCTCTGTATGCTTGCTGCTTGTGTTTCTTGGCACTGCGTGTTTAGAGGAGCCCTCCCCTAGTCTTGCTGCTTCTCTCACATGGAGTTCCCTAATCTGGGATGAAAATGCCTCTTCTGTCACAGATAACCCTGCTTCTACTCTGTCTGTCTGGTTTCTTGGGATTGTGGTTGAGTGGAGCCTAGCTGATATGGCTTAAAAACCCTTTCACCTGTCATGATACTTGTCTTTCCCCAGGGCGCACTTACTTGGGGTAAAAATTTCTCTGTGGAGTCACAAAATAGACTTCACTGCAAGTCTGTGTGTTTGTCTCAGTTTCTTGGGATTGTGTGGCTAAGCAGAGCCCTAGTGTTGTGACTAGAAAACCCATCTGCTTGTCCTGGTGCTCTTTCTTCCCCAGGTCCAGTGAACTGAGATAACAATGGCTCTTGTGAGTCAAAAAGATGATCCCACTTCTAGCTTGTCTGTCTGATTCTGTTTTGTGGGACTGTGCTTGAGCGGAATCAAACTGCATTGGCTGGAAATACCCTCCCACTTCCCTGGTGCTACTTCTTCCCACAGGGGCACAGCAACCAGTGGAAAAATGATGTTTCTGAGCCACAATGATAAACTTTGCAGCTGGTTTGTCTGTCTGACTCAGTTTCTTGGGACTGTCTTGAGTTGAGCTCAGCTTAGGTGTCTGGAAGATCCTTCCCTTACTTAGTACTTCACTTTTCCTTGGGGTGCACTGACATTGGGTGAAGATTGGCCTTCTGTCTCACAAATAGGAATCTTCTACCTGTCTATATGCTGCCTCATTTTCTGGGAACTGTGTTGTTGTTGGAGAACACTCACTGTGTTATTTCTCTTTTGTCTGAGGCACACTAATCTTGGGTGAAAATCTCCTAGAAGTCCTAAAGAGGAAGTCACTACCTGTTTGTATGTTGCATCAGTTTCTTGGGACTGTTTGATTGAACTGCCCCAGTCCTGGTGCTTTTCTATTTCCTGGGTCACACTAATCTGGAGTGACACCTGTGCTGGAGCTTCTTTTTCCGTTGATACACTGACCTGGAATGACATTGACTATTGTGAATCAAAAAGAGGACCCCACTTCTGGCCTATATGTCTAAATCAGTTTCTTGGGACTCCATCTGTACTGGTGCTTCTCTTTCCAGTGGTTCAAGTTGACCAGTAGTAAAAATGGCTCTTCTGAGTCACAAAGAGAACTTCACTGTTGCTCTCTGTCTGCCTCAGTTTCTTGAGACTGTGTGCTTAGGTTTAGTTCCAGATTTGTTGTCTGAAAGACCCCCTGTACTAGCCTGGTGCTTCACTTTCCCTTGAGGTAAAAATTGCTCCTCGGATTCACAAAGAGGACCTTGTCTCTCTGCTGCCTCATTTTTTGGGATTTTGTGGTTGGAGGAGCCCTCCGGTTATCCTGTTGACTCTCTTACCCCCTGGATGCACTTACATGTAGTGAAAATGGCATTTTTTTGGTTTTTGGGCCACAACCAGTGTTGCTCAGGGGCTACTCCTGGCTGTCTGCTCAGAAATAGCTCCTGGCAGGCACGGGGGACCATATGGGACACTGGGATTTGAACCAACCACCTTTGGTCCTGGATCAGCTGCTTGCAAGGCAAACGCTGCTGTGCTATCTCTCCAGGCCCAAAAATGGCTTTTTTGAATCAAAAAGAGGACACTGCTTATGGCCTATACATCTGCCCCAGTTACTTGGGACTGAGTGGTTAGGCAGACCAGACAGGGGTCTGGAATATTGTTCCTTTCTTCTGGTGCATTTCTTTTTTATGGGGAGCACTGAGCTGGGTGGTGACAACATGACTCTTCTGATTCAGTAGAAGGGCTGTGCTTCAAGTCTGTCTGATTCAGTGTAATGAGACATATCTGAGCTGGGGTGGCTGAAAGACTGGTCCCCTTTTTCTGGTGCTATTCTTTTCATGAAACACATTGACATTGTTGCAAGTCAGCCCCTGAAGAGGTTGACTGATGGAGGGATTGAGGATGAGGCCTTTCTCTTCCAGCTCGGAGCACGCGTCTGCCACCCTGTCTAACCGACGGTTCTGAGGTGAAACGGAGGGTAAACAGCTCGAGGACAGTCAGGCTCATGGAAATATTAGCTTTATTCGGTGGACAAGACTAAAGTCCAAAGACTCAGCTTCAGTTCCAGCCAAAAAGCCTCGGCCTTCCACAGACCCTTGTTTTTATCCCCCAGAGTCAGGTACCACCCAATGGTGGGATCAGATACCAACCAATGGTGGAAGCAGAATCAGGTACTACCCTAGGGTGGGGGCAGGGCACAATCACCAATCAGTTTAGGGTGAGTAACATAGTAATCCCCTAAAATATTTACATATAAAACAATTCCCCCTTTGTTTTTAGTAAACAAACAATATTGTTTACAATTATTAAAGGAAAAATTAGTCAATAATAAAAGATCGGCTGTTTGCATAAGCGCATCACAGGAAAATGTAAAGAAAAACTTCTAACCTAAACACAGGGTGTCTAAAACCAGAAACCCGTATCAAGGAATTGACTACAAGCTCCTGAGAAGATAAATCTAAGACGTACATAGATCTTTCAAGAGACACCAGAAAGGTTGTGTAGCAGGCAAGAAGAAGCACCTTTTCTTTATTTGTTGTTGTTGTTGGTTTTTGGGTCACACCTGGCAGTGCTCAGTGTGGGTGTACCTATTTAAGACCCTAAACCCACCCATTTCTGGGAGGGGTCTTGGGAACCGGATAGTAGGTGTAACCTTACCTGCTAGACCCTCCCATTCCGTTCGCTGTTTAGATGGCAAGCATATTTCAGCTAGTTTTTGAAATTCATGCAGTGTCCAAAGTGATTTTCGACACCAAAGTCTTAGCGTCTCCAGACAGTATGGAGAGGTTGGCCCAAATTCCTTACATGTTTTCTTAAACCGTTCCATGTCTTCTATTTCAAGGGGTTCGTAAATGGTTCTATATACTGTTTGTAACGGAACTGAGGCCGGATTAGCAGAAGTACTTTGCACCGGGCTCTGAGCCCTGACATGTGGAGCACTAGCCTGTGATTCGTCATCTGAGCCGGCACTATTTTGTGATTCCATTCTGTGTACAGAATCCGGACTCACTTGTGGACTTAGCACCGGGGGTTGGTCATCAGTGTTAATATTTTGATTTGGGTCCTGAGTTTCTAAATTATGTTTCCGAGTAGATTTTTTGTTGGGAAAAATGCCTATATTTTTGATGGTGGTGCTAGATTCATCAGCCTGCACTTTGGCCTGGAGTTTCATTGGATAGATCTCCTTATTTTCCAGGCTGGTCTTAGCCTCACTTTTCCCACACTTTTTCCTTCCGAAATACCAGCCAATACCTATGCATGCCATAACAATATTAGCAACCACAGAGATTCCACAAACTATGGCTAATGGAGCCAACACAGGCGAGGCAAATATTTGAGTATCAATTGTCATTTGAACTATAGACCACAACCATCCAAAAGCAATGAATTTACCTATCATCCAGCCTATTTGTTTTAAATAGTATGGAAATATCCACTTGACAAATGCCAAACCAAAGAATTTGTAACAAGGTGGCACAATCAACACGGCTGACCATAGAAGCCATCCAAGGATCTCCAGAGGCAATTTCCAATAAAGTGTTTCACTTACAGTTATTGAGGGTCCAGGTCCACCTGTTCCCGGCGCCATTTGCAAGATATCTTCGCTGTTATCTTGGCTGGGTATTTGTGAATCCAAGAACAGTCCCCAGAATGAGAAATTACTTCCCATCCCCTTGTCCCCTTTCGGGGGAAGACCGTGGAAATATTTATCCGCAGCAAATAATAATCCACACAGACCAGAACGATAGGGTTTAAAAGATCGGGCAAGGAGAGCCAAAGAATCCTCCTGCAGCCAGCAGCTTTTCACAGAAGGACCCTTAACTCCTGTCCCTCCAGCTATTTATTCCCAACTCCACAGCGCCCCACCTGGAAGGGTTAGGTGGGGCAAAAGTCACAGAACAATCCTAAGGAAACACTTTTATATACAATTCCAAGAATCATCTTATGGAAACTTTTTCATATGCTACAGCTCAGGAGTTACTCTGGCTCCACGTTCAGAAATCACTCCTGGTAGATAACGGCATTTGAACCAATGACCTTCTGCATGAAAGGCAAACGCCTCACCTCCATGCTATCTCTCCGGCCCCATTTTCATTCAAGTTCAGGTAGACCAGAAAGCCCATCTTTGAGGGCATTGAACTAGGCCTTTATTTCGGAAGAGAGGCACATACACCCTCTGCACAGTGGGGAGCCACTGCAATGATAGGTATCTGAACTTAGTCCAAGTTTTTCTCAATCCAGTCTGAAGTCCATAAGATGTCTGAAATTGATTATTTATAGATGGGAGCTTAAGTCACAAACCAAAACAAAATGTTTAAGGCAGAGACCCTCCCTGTGTAAATAAACAACTTGAGGGCCTATCCAAAATGGATGGACCCTCCTATAAACCTAGTATTTTGCCTATGATGCGCCCACGCAAAAAACCCTGAGAACAGACAAAAATATCATTTAGAAAATTATAGACAACAATATCTAACTCACAAGCCTAAAGTCTAGAAAGCAAAACCCTAATGTAATACAACATCAATTCCTAAGATTTAAAACTAAAATAGAAAAACATTAATTACAATAGTCAAAAGAAGTGTAGTACCAAATATAACTTCAAAGGATTACAATTATAGGAAAAATACAACAGGTGAAATTTCTACAGAGTTCAATACCAATCTGTAAATATGAGGGGTCTGGAACTCCAAAAAGACCAGCAAAAGACACTTGATGGGTCTGGAAAAGCGGGTTGAAGCCTTGTATAGGAGATAACATCAAGCTGAATGAAGAAGGAAGGCCAGTACAGTCATCCATGTGTTGGGGCATTCCCAAGCATTACATCATTACATCATGAGTTGGTTGGGCTTCTGCATTTCCTTTGGGATCCATGCAATCTTGGGGTAGCCATTGTAGAAACGGTCAACAATAGCACTGTGTATGTGGGTGGAAAACCAGAAATTCAGATAGCACAGTTTAACTGGGATCCAGAGACTGTGGGTCTTATCCATGGATCTTTTCTCTGGGGTTACATTGTGACACAAATTCCAGGTGGCTTCATTTCCAACAAGTTTGCACCATCTCTGCTCCCCAGTGTCTGAGCAGCAGTTTCCTGAACATTGCCAAGGGTGGCCCCCAAACAAGACAAAACTTAAAAAAGAAAACTATAGACAGCTATGAGAAAAAGTCAAGTTTTTTTTCCAGTTCACAAGTAAAAACTGGAAACTTTCCCAAGGGATGAGAGACACTTTTTTATTCTGGCCGAGATCAGGAGGCTTGTAGTTGTGGGTTAAGGAGATGAGTTGCACATGTGAAGGTAATCCTGAAAATTAAATGTTAAGGACTTGGAAGAGAGAAGGCAGGATAAGGAAGACTAAATTGGGGAAGATAAAGTTAGGAAAAAGGAAACTATATACAAAATATGCAGAACAGACAGACACTAAATAAGACATACACATACAGACTTAAAAAATATGGCCATAACACTCACTCATACTAAAAAATATTTGTTGGAAAGGATCCATAATAGAGCAAAAGAAAAGAGAATTCAGCTGAATCAACTAAAAGCGCCTTAAAATGTAATATCCGGCAACTGTTTAGATAAATTATTTCAAATTCAAAAAAATATTTTATGGCAGACCAGAGCAGATCTGAAAGAGAATTTCATGCGTAATACAAACATAGAAAACTCTACTATAGGTGTATAACAGTATATATACAAAGTTATTGTATAACAGTAACTTTATGATAATCAATCATAGGCAAGAAGCACTGTGAAGAAAGTCCACCTAAAATTTTCATTATGTCAGCGTCTTAAAACCTAAATTGAGGGAAATAAAGCAATGATGTTAAAATAAAAAGAGTGAAAGTCGTTAAATGAGTATACCTAGAAAGAAAAACAACATTAATATGATGAGAAATTTCTCTTTAGGGTGAACCTTAACTAAATTAATTTGTAAAATTTCATAATTAACTGAGACCTAGAGCAATAATGAAATTAAGACATAAATCCATCATACAAGGAAACACATTGGGGTTCATGATTTTCAATCCATATTCATTGATCATGCCTGTGGGAAAAATCCTAGAGCATTAATAGCAACCGATAAGGAAGTGAAATGATTATCTGGTGTTCATTGTAGATCTTTAAGAAGTATAAAACAGGATGTATGCTGCTGTGGATTTCACCAATGTATTAGGGACTTTTTTGATCTTGTCATCAAAATTGATCCAGTGTTGTTTTGCAGCAATTTTACAGTATGAAGTACAGTGTCCATAGTGAACTTTACCATAATGGTTTGACACTGATGATAAGTTGTATTTCTTAATCTTGCTTTTATTCTCTGAAGTGAATTCCACTAAATTGAGGTCTTCTAAAGGAAAATCTACATAAGTATGCAATTTTTTTTATTTGTTTGCCATTGAAAGCAAAACGTTTCAAGTGTATTATAAGTACTGGTGGCAGTTTTCATAAGTACGTTTTCTTTGAAAAATCCCTTCTAGTTTTGCAACTGTTGCACAGGACTTTGTTGTCATTTCTTAATTATTCTTCTTTAAAAAATTCAGAGAGGCATTCCTGTAATGTACATTTATCTGTAGATGTAACAGCCAGAGACAAATGAACAAATGTCTCATAAACCTCAGACTTTTGGTGGCAAGTGAGACACTGGAGTATAGATTTGAATTGTCCTTGAAAGAGATCATAAATGATAGATTTGTGAGCCTTTTGGTGTTCTGGACTAAATTGTTCATAATTTTCATTTTCCATAAGATGTGTAGTTTTGTCTGTCATTAGATTTATGGTAAGCAAGTCCTGATGTAGTCCCTCTCTTAGGAACATCAGTAGTTCGTGAGGATCCTGCTGATTGTGTCCAGCAAACTGGCCATTAAGTAAACCAATTGTTACTTTGAAGCTTTCAGGGTTAATATATCTATGAACTCCATTTCCCATGGTTTTGATGAGCCGACCAAATTCTTCGGCTAATTTACCTTCATGCCCCATCGGATTTTTTTTTGTTAATATCCTTTTTATAATGATCTTTATGAAAATACTGAGTCAAGTCTGAAATATACAAGCATTGCAATATTGAGTTCATGTAGCAAGAGTTTCCTATATTTTGGAGCCCAGTTAAGACAGGTTCCTGTCTTTCCTTTTGCATCTCGGAGTGTAAGGGTTTATCACTACCATCAGTCTCACTCATTGTATGGTGTGTGACAGCTAAATCCTTGTTCCCTGCCCCAGAGACCTCAGCAATATTACTGCTGTTAGTGTCTGAAGTATTCTGTTTTTGCTCTGAAGGGGAGTTTATAGTCTGAACCTGATCATTTGTGCTAGCCCGATTTCTAACAAGGCATAATGGAACCCAAAATTTCTTGGGAGGGTTGTCATTTATAGCAACATAGGCATAACCCCTTCCTTTTAGGAGAAGATATCCAGCTATCCATTTTTCATCCTCCTTGATCCAAATAGGTTTATGGGTTGTTTCTTGTCTCTGACTATCTTCTTCAACATGTCTTTCTGCTACAGTGTAACTTTCCCCTTGGGGTAAGTTTAAGTAATTTAGTGTGATAAGAGTCAAAGATAGCAAATCTGTTGGTGGTAAACCTCTTTTTCTATTTTTTTGCAATTGAGTTTTTAAGGTTCTGTGAGTCCTTTCTACAATGGCCTGTCCCCTACAATTGTAAGAAATTCCTCTGAGATGTCTTATCTGCCATTCCTTACAAAAAATTCAAAAGTTTTGCTAACATAGGCTGGCCCATTTTCAGTTTTTATAGAATATGGAATACCCATCACAGAAAAACATTGTAAAAGAAAACTACAAGCAGCCTTAGATTTTTGAGAAGACATGGGAATTGCCCACATAAACCGAGAATAAGTGTTCACTACAACATGAAGATAAGGTTTCCTTGGAAATAAATCTGTTTGAGTTATGCATTTGCCAAAGTTCGTTAGACTAAGCCTCTTGAGTTTGCTCCTGCTATGTGAGTCTTTTTTGTTAACGGTGCACATATGTTGCAGTTTTCTACAATTTCTCTAGCTTGCCTCCAAGGAATTTGGTAATTCACATGTAAACAGTGAGCATTTGTGTGTAGGGCTGAATGTTCCTCTACAGGTGATTTAAATATAGGCATTGCTAGCAAGTCAGCAGTTTTATTTCCTTGAGCCATCGGTCCTTGAAGACCTGAGTGGGCTCTAATATGCGTGATGAAGATGGGCTCAGTTCATTTTTGAAGAAGCTGCTGTAATCGTTTAAGTAAGTTCTGTATGATTGGGTTATTAGCATTAAGGGAAGCAGTGGCTATCACATGACATAAATTTACCACATACAAAGAATCAGAAACTATATTCATGGCTTCAGATACATTTTCTAATAGGTAAATTAATGTTGCTAATTCAACTTTCTGTGCAGATTTATATTTGGTATCTATGGTCATATTAATGTTGTCTCCGGTTATTCCTCCTTTTCCATTTTGGGATCCATCAATGTAAAAAACCTTGGCATTGGGAATAGGGGAATCCCGAACAATTGAAGAAATAACAAACTGAGTTTTCTTTAAAAAGTCCCAAATTTTTCCTGCTGGATAATGGGAGGGTATTTCTCCTGTGAAATCTGAGAGGGCCCTTTGTAGAGATTCATTAATTGGCAATATTGACTCAATTTCCTTTTTTGGTACTGGCAAAACTATTATATCTGGGTCAAAACCTAGTAAAGATATAGATCTGAGTCTTGCCTTGATAATAATCTCTGAAATCAGTTGCAAGTAGGGGACAACTGAGCGAGGTTGTTTGTTATGTAAATACACCCATTCCAAAGGTCCTGACTGTTGCATCAAGGCCCCTGTGGGGGTTTCTATGGTAGGGAAGATTAACAGTAATACCTTTTCTCCTGGGATGAATCTTGAGAGAAACAATTTTTGTAATCTGCTCAAGAAGATGTCCAATTCATTTTTGGCAGCTGTTGTTAAATTTCTCCGGCTGTCTAAAGCAGGGTCACCCTCCAACGTTTTAAACAGATTAGATAACTCTGCATTTGGGATTCCTAGTGCAGGGCGGAGCCAATTTACGTCACCTAAAAGTCTCTGAAAATCATTAAGCGTTCTGAAGTTTTCTTTTTTGATAGAAATTTTTTGTGGACGTATAGACGTCCGGTTCAAAGTAAAACCCAAATATTGATACGGTGGCATTATCTGTATTTTTTCTAAAGCTATTTTTAGTCCTGATGTTTGTAAACAGTCAGTAACATAAGAGTATAAGTCCTGTAAATCTGTTTTATTGTTCATTGTGAGCAAGATATCATCTGTATAATGAAATATCATGGCTTGAGGAAATTTTTCACGAGCAAAGCTCAAAACCTTATCTACAAAAAACTGACACATGGTTGGGGAATTCAGCATGCCTTGGGGGAGAACAGTCCATTGGAAACGTCTGCAGGGATGGGTATTATTGAGAGAAGGAACTGAGAATGCAAAACATTTTTTATCATCTGGGTTGGTAGGAATATGGTAGAAGCAGTCTTTCAGATCAATTATAATTAGTGGCCATTCCTTTGGAATAACTACAGGTGATGGTAAACTAGTCTGCAGTTTGCTCATAGGTATCATGGATAAATTTATAGCTCTAAGATCCATCAAAGTCTCCATTTACCGGATTTCTTTTTTATAGTGAATATAGGTGAATTCCATTGAGAAAAAGAATGTTCAATATGTCCTAAACTTAGCTGTTCCTCCACTAATTCTGTCAGCACCTTTAATTTATCAGTTTTAAGGGGCCACTGACCTGTCCAAATTGGTTCGTCAGATTTCCATTTTATTTTTATTGGTGCTGGTGTTTTTATGGTAGTGGCCCCTACTAAAAATTTTGGGTTTTTAAATCAAAAGAAGGTTCGGGCTCTTCTGGAGCTAATGGGATGTGGAATTCTGCTTTCCACTGTTTTTGTAGGTCACGGCTCCACAGGGATGGTGAAAATGGGCCCACGTGAGGTCTGATTATTGCTTTTTGATTTTCTGGGCCGTCAAATAGCATAGTCCTCATACTCAACAGACAGGAGCTCAGGCCTCCTATTCCTTCTAGGGAATACGAAATTTCCTGAAGAGGCCAATTTTCTTGCCATTCTTTATCAGAAATTACGGTAACCTGAGCACCCGTATCTATCATTTCATCAAAGGGTTGCCCTTCCAAGTGAAGTTTGATCATTGGGCGTTCATCTTTACATTTAGTAACCAGAGCCACGATTGGGTTTTGAGCAGCACCTGGATCTGTGCTTCCAAAACCTCCAATTCTAGTCTTATCTGAAGTCCCAAATTTGACATAAGGCACTATTACTATCTGGGCAATCGCTTCTCCTTTTTTAAAGGTCCATGTAACTGGTACAGTAATAACTACAATGATTTCTCCCATAGAATCTGAATCAATGACACCAGTGATTACTGATATACCCTTTATGTTGAGGAAACTTCTGCCAAGAATCAAACCCATAATATCTGGGGGTGGCGGGCCCACAATGCCAGTTTCTAACATGTAAGGGCATTCTCCTAGGTAAATTGTAATATCCTCTGGGCATAATATGTCTAATCTGGCACTCCCTGATGTGGAGTGGATTAATTCCCTTATCGTGATGAATTTTCTTGGGCTGGGATTGGAAGGATTATTGTCTGTGAGCTTTGCCCCTGATTTGGAAGGGCCTGGGGGGAGGCCCTGTGGGCGTTTCCCTGCATCTTGTATGTGTGTTCTTGAGGAGCTGAATTTATAAGGAGACGGCAATTTCTTTTGATATGTCCCTGTTTTCCACAATGGTAGCAGGCGATTTGCCTCCTGGGGACTGTGTTGAAACCTCTACTTAGGTTATTATTAATGAGGTTTTTGGATCTGCAATCTTTCGCCCAGTGGCGACCCCTTTTGCATTTTGGGCAAAGACCTGGTTTACGGAAAGTGTTTTGTCCCCGAGGGGAGTAAGACATTGTTCCATTGGTAACTGGGAAGGTTTGTACTGAGTCTAAGTGGGGTGGGGGTTGGGGTTCCCCATAGACATTCCAACAGGCATAAAGGTAATCATTCACATCTGCCTTTTCATTTATTGTATTTAATACTAATCTACAGGCTGAATTTGCATTATGATAAGCCAAAGATTTTACTAGGAAGTTTCTCATCTCCTCATCTTCGACGTGTAACTTCAGAGCATCTTTAATCTTACCTACAAACTCTGCAAATGACTCATAAGGGCCTTGGGTAATTTTTAAAAAGTTTCCTTTACCAATGCTGTTAGAATCAATTTTTTCCCATAATGACAATGCAATATCCCTAATTAAATTTAAGATTTCCTTAGGTAAAGCTGCTTGTGTCTGAATATTTGCAAATTGATTTTCTGCCATCAATAATTCATATGATAGAGTAACACCTGCCACTTGCTTTTTCGTACCATCCGGGCTATATAATTTAGCTTTTACGCCTTCTGAATAGTACATTTCCCATTCAGTTCGCTGTTTAGACGACAGGCATATTTCAGCGATTCTTTTAAAATCATACAAAGTCCAAGATGAGTTATGACACCAAAGTCTTAATAACTCCACACTGTATGGCGATTGTGGCCCATGCTCTTTACATGCTCTTTTACACCGATCTAATTCTTCCATCTGATAGGGTACATAGTTAGAAACATTTACCCCGTCTATAGGGGATGAGGCTGGATTAGCAAAATTACTCTGAACAGAGCTCTGAAACCGAGCGTGTGGTTCATCGTCTGAATCTGCACTGCTGTGCGATTTAATTTTGTGAATAGTACAAGGCCTCCCTTGTGGAGTTAGCACTGGAGGTTGATCATTGTCTGAGTCACTACTGTCAAGCGATTCACTAGAATCAGGCTTAACATTCCGAGTTGTTTTTCTTCCAGAAAAAATTTCTATATTGTTGATGGTGGGGCTAGATTCGTCAGCCTGCACCTTGGTCTGAGTTTTTGTCAGATATATTTCCTTATTATCCATACTGGTTTTAGCCTCACCATTTCTACACTTTCTATTTCCTAAATACCAGCCAATAACTATGCTCACAGTAATAACGTTAGCCAACACAGAAATTCCACAAACTATGATGGCTGGAGACAATGCAATTTTCATTTGAAATATAGACCACAACCATCCAACTGCAGTGATTGTCCTTAGATCAAAACCAATTAGTTTTAAACAAAATGGAATAAACCACTTGTATACTAGAGTACGAATGCGTAAGACAAAGGGTGGCAAAATCCACACGACTAACCACAGGAACCACTTAATGGTCTGCAGAGGAAATTTCCAATGAAGTATTTCACTTACAGTTATTGAGGGTCCAGGTTCAGCCTGTTCGGCCGTCATTATGCTGCAAGTCAGCCCCTGAAGAGGTTGACTGATGGAGGGATGGAGGATGAGGCCTTTCTCTTCCAGCTCGGAGCACACGTCTGTCACCTTGTCTAACCGACGGTTCTGAGGTGAAACAGCGGGTAAACAGCTCACGGACCGTCAGGCTCATGGAAATATTAGCTTTATTCGGTGGACAAGACTAAAGTCCAAAGACTCAGCTTCAGTTCCAGCCAAAAAGCCTCGGCCTTCCACAGACCCTTGTTTTTATCCCCCAGAGTCAGGTACCACCCAATGGTGGGATCAGATACCAACCAATGGTGGAAGCAGAATCAGGTACTACCCTAGGGTGGGGGCAGAATGCCAGGTCACACCCTAGGGTAGGGCACAATCACCAATCAGTTTAGGGTGAGTAACATAGTAATGCCCTAAAATATTTACATACACAACAGACATGAGGTAAAATGACACTTATGAATAAACAAAGAGGAGCTCTCAGCCAGTTTGTATGTCTGCCCCAGGTTTTTGGGACCCTGTGGCTGAGCAGAGTACAGCAGGAATGGCAAAAGACCCCTCCCCTTGTTTTTTTTTAAAAATATTTCTCAAGGGTCCCACTGATCTGGAGTGAAAATAGCTCTTTTGAGTCATAAAGAGGATGCCATTGCTGGTCTGATTATCTTCATTGTTTTCTTGGACTGTGTGGCTGGACAGAATTCAGCGTTGGTGGCTAGAAGACATTTTACTTTTCCTGGTGCTCCTCTTTTCCTCTGAGCATATGGATATGGAGAATAAATGGCTGTTATATGTCTCAGTGACGATCCTGATGCTGTCCAGTTTGTCTGTCTTAGTTGTTTGTAACTTTGTGGCTGTGCAGAGCATGGCAGAGGTGCCTAGAAGATTCTTCCCCTTTTCCTGGTGCTTCACTTTGCATTAGAGCCCATGTTCCTTGAAAGGAAATGGGTCATTTTAGTGACAAAGATGACCTAGCTGCCAGTGTGTCTCTCTGCCTCAGTTTCTTGATAATGTGTGGTTGGCAGAGCCAGCCTGGTATCTGGAAGATACTTCCTCTTTTACTAGTACTTCATTTTTCCTCAGAACACACTGGCCTGCAGTGTATAGATTTTCTGTATAGCAAGTCCCTGTTAATGGTTTGTCTGTCTTCTTCAGGTTCTTGGGGTTGTGTGGCTAGGTCAAGCCTAGCTCTGGTGATTGGAAAACTCTTCCCTTGTCCTAGAGCTTCTTTTTTCCCAAGGTACAATGACCAGAGTTCAAAATTGCTCTTCTAAGTGTAAAAGGGAATCTTGTTGCTAGGCCTTTTGTTTGCCTCAGTTTTCTCAGACTATGTGGCTAAGTAGACCAATAAGGGTAGCCTAAAGTTGCTATCTCTTGAACTGATGGGTCTTATTTCATTGGAGCACACTACTCTGGGGTGGAAATGGCCCTTCTGCATCACCAAAAGGACCACAATTCCAGTCTATCTGTCTGACTCAGTTTCCTGTGACTGTGTGGAAGGGCAGAGATTAATTGGTTTGGCTGGAATACACCTCCCCCTGTGGCATGGTAAAGATGACTCTTATGAGTCACAATGAGGATGCTGTTGGTGGTCAGTCACTCTGTGTCAAATTCTTGGAACTGTGTGAGTGGAAAGAGCCTAGAAGTGGTGGCTGCAAAACCTACCCCTTGTTCTGGTGCTTCTCTTTCTCTCTGGGACAACTGACCTAAATAGTATATGGCTCTTCTGTGTCGCAAAGGAGACCCCACTAATGGTCTGTCTGCCTCAGTTTCTTGGGTCTAAGTGGCAATGTAGAGTCCAGCTGGGGTGGATGGAAGACCCTACCTTTGTCCTAGTATTTCTTTTTCTCTGGGGAACACTGACTAGTGGTCAAAATGGCTCTTCTGATGAAGCTGCCAGTCTGTTTTCTTCAGTTTCTTGGGACTCTGGGCCAATCCCAGTAGAGGTGACTTGATAACTTCTCTTATTGTTTGGTTCTTCACTTTTGCTCTGGGTGCAATAACCTCAGGCAAAAATTGCTTTTCTGAGTCACAAAGAGGACTCTGCAATCTGTATTCTACAACTTTATTTTTAGGACTATGTGGTTCAGTAATTACCCCCCCCCCATTTTTCCTATTGATTCTCTTACCTGCATGATATATTGGTGAGGGGTGAAAATGGCTCTTCTGAGTCATAGTAAGAACACTGCTGTTGGTGATTTTCTGAGTTATATTATTGGGACTCTCTGATTGAACAGAGCCCAAAGGTATGGCTGCAAAACCAACCTCTTGTCCTGGAGCTTCTTTACACCCAAAGCACACTGACCAAGGGTCAAATGACTTTTCTTAGTTACAAAGAGGACCCTTATGCTGGCTCAGCAGAGTCTGTTTGGATCAGTTTATGCTAATATTTGGCTAAGCTGACCAACTAGGGTTGCTGAAAGACCCTCCTCTTGTCCTCTAGAATTTCTTTGTCTTGGGAAGCACCTTCCTGGGTGACAATGGCTCTTCTTAATCACAAAGGGAACCACACTTATGGTCGGTCTATCTGACTCAGTTTCCTGGAACTGTGTGACTAGGAAGAGCCAACCTGGGTTGACTGGAAGACTGCTTGCCTTTTGCTGGTACTTCTCTTTACCTGGGATGCACTGACTTGGGGTGAAAATTGCACATTTCAGTAAATAAATGGACACTGATAGTGATTTGTCTGTCTTCTTCAGCTTCTTGGGAATCTGAGACTGATTAGATCCCATCTGGGGTGCTGGAAGTGCCCTCCCTTAGCTCTGTTTCTTCTTTCCTCACAGGAACACTGAACAGTGGTCAAAATGACTCTTCTGAATTATAAAGAGGACCTCTCTGCTGGTTTGCCTGTTTGCCTCACTTTATTTCGATTGTGTCAATGAATTGAGCCAAGCTGGAATGACTTGAAGAGTGTTTCTCTTGATTGTTGCTTTACTTTCCCTCAGGGTGCACTGATCTCAGGGGATACTTACCCTTCTGAGTCACAAAGAGAAACACAGTCCTGGTCTGTCTGTCTCCCTCAGTTTCATGGAACTCTTTGTCTAAGAAGATCATCTGGTGTTTGTAAGATTTTCCCCTTGTCCTGTTGTTTCTTTTTCTCATGTGGCACATTGACCTGTATGGAAAACTGCCCATCTGTGTCATCATGAAGACCCTGTTACAGGTTTGTAACCTCTTTTTTTCTAGGATTGTTGGATTGAGCGGAGCCAAGCAGTGGTGGGTGAAAGACCCTTCCCCTTGTCCTGGTGTTTTTCATTCCCCTGTGGCACACTGGGGAGAAAACAGCTCTTCTGAGTAATAAATAAGAAATTGGTCCCTGCCTGTCTGCCTCAGTTCCTTGGGATTGTGTCTTTCAAGAACTCCTCCCCTTATTCTGGTGCATCTCTTTTCCCTGGGCACAATGACCTATCGTGACAGTGGCTCTTTTGAGTCAAAAAGAGGACCCTACTTCCAGTCTAAGTTTCTTGGGTCTATGTAGTTGGGTGAATACCAGATGAAGTGCCTGGCAGGAAAACCCTTTCCTTATCCTGGTGCTTTTCTTTTCCTTAAGAAACACTGATTTGGGGGAGAAAATGAATCTCCAGAGTCACAAAGATAATCCTTCTGCCATTCTGTCTGTCTATCTCAAAGCTTGGGAGAGTATGGTTAGGCAAAGACAAGTATGGATGGCTGAAATATCCCTCCGCTTGCTTTGTGCTCCTCTTTTCTCCAGGGCACACTAACCTTGGATAACATGGCTCCTCTGAGTTAACTAAGAGGATGCTACTGAGAGTCTGTCATTTTTGTCTCAGTTTCTTTGGACTGCATGACGAGAAGGAGCAGAAATAGGGTGACTGGAAGATCCCTTCATTTGTCCTTGTGCTTCTCTTCCCTTGGAATGCAATGACCTGAGGTGAATATCGCTTTTCTGACTCACAAGGACTCTCTAGCTGGTCTTTTTGTCTGCCTCAGGTTTTTACGACTGTCTGGTTGTGTGGAGCACATTTGGGTCAACTGGAATATCACTTCCTTTGTCCTCATGCTACACTTTACCTGGGGCAAAGGTGCTATTTTGAGTCAATAAGAGAATCCTGCTTGTGGTCTTTCTTTTTGATTCAGTTTCTTTGACTGTATACATGCGTTGAGCTCAGGTGGGGTGGCTGGAAGTTCACTCCACTTGTTCCTGTGCTCCTATTCCCTTGAAGTGCAATAACATGAGGGTGAATATGGGTGTCACTAAGTGTACCCCACTGCCAGTCTGTCAGCCTCAGTTTCCTGAGAATGTGTGGCTGAAAAAGCCCAGCCTTATTGGCTGTAAATTCCCTCCCCTTGTCCTGCTGCTTCTCTTTTGCATGCGATGCACTAAACTGGAGGGAAAATGACTCTTCTGAGTCACAAAGTCACTCCTGCTGTGAGTCTGACAGCCTCAGTTTCTTCAGACTCTATGGCTGTGTGAAACCCAGATGGGGTGGTTGGAAAAAAAACCTCCCCTTGGCCTGCTGCCTCTCTTTCCCTCAGGGTTCACTGACCTGAGGTGAAAATGGATCTTCTAAATCACAAAAATGACCCTGCTGTCAGCTTGTTTGCCTGCCTCAGTTTCTTGATACTGTGTGGTTGTGAGAAGCCCAACTGGGATTGCTGAAAATCTTCTCACCCACCCTGGTGCTCCTCTACCCTTTAGATTCACTAGCCCTGAATGAAAATGGCACTTTTGAGTCACTAGGTAGACGCTGCTGCCAGTCTGCCTGTCAGTCTCAGTTTCTTGGGACTGTGTTTCTTGGTGACTGAAAGACCCCTCCCCTTGTCCTATTGTTTTTTTGCCCTGAGGACCACTGACCTGTGGAGAAAATGCACTTTTAGACCCTGTTAATTTTCTGTCAGTCTGCCTCAGTTTCTTAGGACTGTGTGGCTGGAGGACCCCTCCCTTTATCACGATTATTCTCTTTTTCCCCCAGTGCACTGACATGGGGAACAAATGTCTCTTCTGAGTCACAAGGAGGACTCTGCTGCCTCATTTACCTGGGAATGTTTGGCTATTCTGAGTCACACATGGTTGGTTGCTAGAAAACCCTTATCCTTGTCCTGTTGCTTCTCTTTCACCTCTCTCACAGTGACCTGGGACTTACAGACTGGTTGGTAACAATGGCTCTTTAGAGCCACAAAGTTGACCCTACTACTGGTCTTTTGGTTTTACTCAGTTTTTTAGGACTGTGTAATAGGCTGAATCACAATTGTGTTGTGGTGTCTGGAAGGACCCTCCCATTGTCCTAGTGCTTCTCTTTCTCTTGGGTTGCACTGGTAAAATTGGGTTACACGAGGTAAAATTTATTCTTAGTCTATAAAATGACCCTGCTGCTGGACTATTTCTGTAGGCTGTATGCTGAGCAAAGTTCAGTAGTGGTGGCTTAATGACCCTTTCCTTAGCTTGGTCTATCTTCTTTTCAGGGGTATACTGTTTTGTGGTAAAAACAAAAAGATCTTAGTTACATAGTGGATCCTGCTGATAGTGTGTTTGCCTCAGTTTCTAGTGACTATGATTGGCATGGCCAAGGGGGGGGGGTGCTGGTGAATCTAGTTCATGTCTGCTTGTCCTGATGCTTACCATTCCCTCAAAAACTACTAATATGGGAAGAAAATGACTCTTTTTTAAATAATGATAATCTTTTTTATATTAATATCTTTCTTTAAACACCTTGATTACAAATATGATTGCAGTTGGATTTCCGTCATGTAAAGAACACTCTCCTTCACTGGTGCAATATTCCCACCACCAATGTCCCAAATCTCCCTCCTCAACACCCCACCCTCACCTGTACTCTAGACAGGCTTTTTTACAGGCATTGTAAGCAATGTGTAATTTTTGAGGTAGATCTGCCACATAGATGCTTATCTTTCCACATACTTCAGAAGCTGTGGTATGGCCCTTAATATGGCACAGGTCAAATGTGAAAACTTCTGAGATCCAACTAGCAAGGAGGGACTTTGCCACCCATTCTGGAATTCACCCAGGGATGTCAGCCAGAGGAGACAAGCCTTTCTTTAAAAAATATTTTTATTTAAATGCCTTGATTACAAACATGATTGTGGTTGGATTTCAATCATGTAAAGAACACCGCATTCACCAGTGCAACATTCCCATCACCAATGCTGCAAATCTTCCTCTTCCCCACCCCCTTGCCTGTACTATACACAGGCTTTCTACTTCCCTCATTCATTCACATTGTTATGATAGTTCTCAATGTAGTTATTTCTCTAACTGCACTCATCACTCCTTGTGGTGAGCTTCATGTCGTGAGCTGGATCTTCCAGCCCTCCTCTCTTTTGTCTCTGAACATTATTGCAAGAATATCTTTTATTTTTCTTAAAACCCATAGATGAGTGAGACTATTTTGCATCTATCTCTCTCCCTCTGACTTATTTCACTCAGCATAATAGATTCCATGCACATCCATGTATAGGAAAATTTCATGACTTCATCTCTCCTGACAGCTGCATAATATTCCATTGTGTATATGTACCACAGTTTCTTCAGCCACTCATCTGTTGAAGTGCATCTTGGTTGTTTCCAGAGTGTGGCTATTGTAAATGGTGCTGCAATGAATATAGGTGTGAGGAAGGAATTTTTGTATTGTATTTTTGTGTTCCTAGGGTATATTCCTAGGAGTGGTATAGCTGGATCGTATGGGAGCTCAATTTTCACGTTTTGGAAGAATCTGCATATCGCTTTCCATAAAGATTGAACTAGATGGCATTCCAACCAGCAGTGAATAAGAGTTCTTTTCTCTCCACATCCCCACCAGCACTGCTTGTTCTCATGCTTTGTGATGTGCGCCAATCTCTGTGGCATGAGATGGTACATCATAGTTGTTTTGATTTGCATCTTCCTGATGATTAGTGATGTGGAACATTTTTTTCATGTGCCTTTTGGCCATTTGTATTTCTTCTTTATCAACGTGTCTGTTCATTCTTCTCCCCATTTTTTGATGGGATTAGATGTTTCTTTCTTGTAAAGTTCTGTCAGTGCCTTGTATATTTTGGATATTAGCCCCTTTTCTGATGGGTATTGGGTAAATAGTTTCTCCCACTCAGTGGGTAGCTCTTGTATTCTGGGCACTGTTTCCTTTGAGGTGCAGAAGCTTCTCATCTTAATATATTCCCATTTGTTTATCTCTGCTACTACTTGTTTGGAGAGTGCAGTTTCCTCCTTGAAGATGCCTTTAGTCTCAATGTCATGGAGTGTTTTATCTACATGTTGTTCTGTATACCTATGGTCTTTAATCCATTCAGATTTTACCTTCATAAATGATGTTAGCTGGAGAACTGAGTTTGCTTTGTTGAAAGTGGCTAATCAGTTGTGGAAAATGGCTCTTCTAAGTCTTAATGAAGGCCCTGCTGTTGTTCTGTCTGTCTGCCGCAGTTTCTTGAGACTGGAGCCCAGAATATGGCTGTACAACTGATCCCTTTTTGTTTTGTATGTAAACATTTAAATGAGATTATTAAGTTACTGACCCTACCCTGATCGGTGATTGTGCCCTACCCTAGGGTGTGACCTGGCATTCTGCTCCCACCCTAGGGTGGTACCTGATTGGTACCTGATACCACCATTGGGTGGTACCTGATTCAGGGGCATAAAAGCAAGGGTCTGTGGAAGGCGAGAGGCTTGTTTCCTGGGGCCTATTCTTAGGCCCTTTGGCTTCAGCCTCTTCACGGAATAAAGAGCTGTTTTCTTTGGAAGCCTGACTGCCTGTTGGCTTTCTTCCCGCCGCATTCACCTCAGAACCGCCGACTAAACAGGGCAACAGACGTGTGGTCCCAGCTGGAGGAGAAAGGCCTCATCCTCCATCCCTCCATCAGTCAACCTCTTCAGGGGCTGACTTGCAACACCTCTTTTCTTGGTCTTTTTTTTCCCATAGAGTACACGTCCTTTTGTGAAAATAGTTCTTCTTAGTCACATAGAGGTTCCTTCTGCTGGTGTTTGTCTCTTCAATTTCTAGTGACTGAGTAATGGGCATGAGGGAGTTGGGTTGGATGTTGGATATCTCCCATTGTCCTTGTGCTTTTCTTCCCCTCAGAGCTCACTGACACAGAAAGTAAATGGTTCATTTGAGTGACAAAGTGAACCCCACTTTTGGGTGGTCTGTCTGCCTCAGTTTCTATAGACTGTGTGACTGGGTGGAGCCATACTGTTGTGGCTGGAAGACACCATCTCTTTTCCCTGTGCCTTTATTTCACTCATGGTGCACTGACTGTGGAGTAATTGGCTTGTTTAAATCAAAGAAGACCCCACAAACTTTCTCACTGCTTCAGGTTTTTGAGACTGGAAGGCAAGAGTGAGCCTTGTGGGGGTTGCTAGAAGAACCCTCTCCTTGTCCTAATGCTTCTCTTTACCTGGAGCCAAACTTAACTGAGATAAAATAGGTCCTCTGCATCACAAAGTGAACTCTGCTGCCTGCCATGTCTGCTTGTATCATTTTCTTCCTTCCTTCCTTCCTTCCTTCCTTCCTTCCTTCCTTCCTTCCTTCCTTCCTTCCTTCCTTCCTTCCTTCCTTCCTTCCTTCCTTCCTTCCTTCCTTCCTTCCTTCCTTCCTTCCTTCCTTCCTTCCTTCCTTCCTTCTTCTTCTTCTTCTTTCTTTCTTTCTTTCTTTCTTTCTTTCTTTCTTTCTTTCTTTCTTTCTTTCTTTCTTTCTTTCTTTCTTTCTTTCTTTCTTTCTTTCTTTCTTTTTTTGATTTTTGGGCCACACCCGGCGGTGCTCAGGGGTTACTCCTGGCTGTCTGCTCAGAAATAGCTCCTGGCAGGCACGGGGGACCATATGCGACGCCAGGATTCGAACCAACCACCTTAGGTCCTGGATTGGCTGCTTGCAAACACCGCTGTGCTATCTCTCCGGGCCCACTGTGTCATTTTCTTAAGAATTAGTATCTGGAAGAACCTCACCTTGTCCTAGTCTTTCATTTTCCCTTAGGGTGCACTGAACTGGAGTAAAAATATTTTTTTGAGTTACAAAGAGGACCCCAATAGTGGTTTGCTTTGTCTTCTAGGGTTTTGTGGGACAATGTGGCTAGGTGAAGCTGAGCTTGGGTGGCTGAAAAATCTTTCCCATTATTGTGGTGCTACCCTTTTCCCAATAGCACATTGACCTGGGATAAAAATAGTTCCCCTGAGTCAAAAAGGGGACAACACTATTGTTTTATATATCTCAGTTTCTTGGGACTATGTATCTGTGTAGAATCCAGCTGCTGTGTCTGAAAAACATACCCCTTTGTCCTGTTGCTTCTGTTTCCCCTAGGGTGCACTGACCTGGGGTGGAAATGGACCTGAATTACAAAGAGGACTTTGCTGCTCGTGTGTCTTGCTGCACAGCTGTTATAGCTGAGACTTCTGCATTTGTCCTGATTCTTCTCTTTTTCTCAGTATGCACTGACCTGGAATACAAATGTTTCTTCTATGGCATAATGAAGAACCTTCATCTGGTCTCTGTCTCCCTTAGTTTCTTGGGACTGTGTGGCTGGGTGAAACCAAAATTGAACAGCTTTATAATTCCTTCCCTTTTTCAATCCTTCCCTTTCCTCCATTGCTCACTGTCTTGTGGGGAAAGTAGCCTTTTAATCACTTAGACAACCCCAATGGCAGTGTCTGTCTTTTTCTTCTTTTTTCTTTTCTTTTCTTTTCCTTTTTTTTGGTCGTTGTGGTTGGGTGAAACCTTGTTGGTGGTTGGAGCATGCTTTTCCTGGTCTTGAGATTCTATTTTCCTCAGGGTAAACTAATATTTGGTAAAATGACTTCTCTGAGTCACAAAGAAGACCCTGCGCTGGCCTATCTCTCTACTTCAGTTTCTTGGGGTTATGACAAGATGAAGCCCAACTGAGGTGGCTGGATTACCTGTGCCCTTGTCCTGGTATGTTTCTTTCCATTGGGACATATTGACTTAGGGTGAAAATTGCTCTTCTGTATCACAAAATGGACTCCACTTTCTGTTCGTTTGCCTCAGTTTGTTAGAACTGTGTGGTTAAGCACAGCCCATTGGCTTTCACTAGAAGACCCTCCCCTTGTCCTGGTGTTTCTCTATCTCTTGATGACCAATGTCCTGTGGTGAGAACCTCTCTAATGATGCACAAAGAACACGTTATACCTCTATCTCAGTTTCTTGGGACTGTGTAAATATATACCCCACCCATGTCCTGGCACTTCATTTTCACCCAGAAGACACTGTCTATTTGACTGAATTTCTTTGGACTGTGTGGCTGACTGGAGTCTAGCTTATGAGGACAGTAAACTGCTTATTGTGTTCACTTCTGGTCTTTCCCCTGGGGCACACTGATGTAGAGGATCGTGCTTCTGGTCTGTCTGTCTTTCTAAGAGTCTACAGAAAAAATCCTGGAAACAGTAAACCAATACAGCAAAGTGACTGGCTACAAAGTCAACACACAAAAACCAATTACATTCCTATAATTATACAAATAATGAGACAGAGGAGAAAGAGATAATGGAGTCCATCTCATTTAAAATAGTATCTAAAATATCAAATACCTAGGAATCAACCTAGCAAGAAAGATACAAGACCTATACCATGAAAACTTCAAAACATTTCAGAAGGAAATTGAAGACCTAAGGATTTGGAAGAACATCCCATGAACATTGGTAGGAAGAATCATTATCATCAAAATGAACATCTTACCCAAACTAATATATAGATTCAATGAAATCTGTATGCAATTTCGGACATCATTTTTAAAGACTTAGAACAATGATAAAGTTCGTGTGGAACCACAAAAGACCTAGGTGGCATCTCTCTCTCTCTATCTCTCTCTCTCTCTCTCTTTTTGGTTTTTGGGTCACATCTGGCAGTGCTCAGGGGTTACTCCTGGCTCTACACTCATAAATCATTCCTGGCAGGCTCAGGGGACCACATGGGATGCTGGGATTCAAACCACTAACCTTCTGTATGCAAGGCAATTGCCTTACCTCCATGCTATCTCTCTGGCTCCAAGGTGGCATCTCTTGACCTAACTTGAGCTTAGGACATAGTGATCAAAACAGCATGGTATTAGAACAAAGACAGAGTCTCAGACCAATGAGTCAGAATATAATACCAGTGACACCCCGCCAAATAAACACTCAATTAATATTTGACAAAGGAACTGAGAACTTGAAATAAAACAAAGACATTCTCTTCAACAAGTGGTATTTGAACAACTGGATAACCACCGATAAGAAGTTAAAGATTGATCCATACCTCACACCTTACCCAAAAATCAACTCAAAATGGGTTAAAGACCTTGAAATTAGAACCAAAGCTATAAAGTTAATTGAGGAAAACATAGCTAGAACAGTCCAAGACTTACACTTCAAAAAATTCTTTGATGATAGGATGCCAATGTCAATAGCCATAGCATCAAATATAAATAAATGGGACTACATCAAACTAAAATGTTTCTGTATGGAGAAAGAAACAAAGGCTAAAACTAAAAGACAACTAACTGATTGGGAAATAATTTTTTTCACTCAACACATCAGATAAAATTTTGATATCTATGATATAT
This sequence comes from Suncus etruscus, assembly GCF_024139225.1. Classification (NCBI taxonomy): domain Eukaryota; kingdom Metazoa; phylum Chordata; class Mammalia; order Eulipotyphla; family Soricidae; genus Suncus; species Suncus etruscus. The sequence continues at coordinate 49,278,091 of NC_064868.1, read as the reverse complement.
AAAATATAGCACCATGAAAACTAAATAAAATAAAAACCTAAACAGTCTATCAAAAATGGGGAGAAGATATGAACAGACATTTCTTTATTTTAATTTTTATTTTGATCATAGTGGCTTACATATCTTTCACATTAGTATTTTAGATACATATTGAAATTGAATCAAGGGAATACCCACCACCAAATTTGTCCTCCCCCCTTCCCTGTTCCCTTTCTGCAACCCATATCCCCCACCATCACCCCCCAGACTGCTATAGTAGGAGGTCCCCTCTTTGTCTAGCTTACTATCAGTGATCATACGTCTGTTTGGTCCTGGTGCCCTCCCTGGCTTCTCCCTCTATTTGGGAGGCTAATCTAGATAAATCGAGTTATGTGGTTTTGTTTGAGGGAAAGAAAGGCAATAGAATGGGGTCTTTAAGCAAAAAAATTAAAAAAGAAAATAAATTAATAAAAATATGCTGAAAATGGGCGGAGTCCTTCTAGTGGCTATCAGGCTCAGTTTGAGAGAGGACACGAAAAGGTAATTGAAACACCATAACAATACAAAAATAAATGTCAAATTAAATATCCAGTGAGCCCTACAGCAATAAAGAGAAGCACCACACATTAGTCTCAGTTCTGAATTCAAATCATGCTGCAATGCAAAAAGAAAGAGAAACATAAGATAAAATAATATAAAATAAAAAGGAGACATCAACTTCAATAAAGACGTCAAAAAACAATCAATAAATAAATGTATATGTGGAAAAATGATTATTTTGTGCTTTTTTTCTTTTTTCCTCCTGCATAGGCACAGTAATTATTGGGGATATTGTAGAGGGAATTCCCTTGGCCTAGGAGATACAGGGTTTCTCCATCTCTGAAGTATACTGTCATGGGATTAACTATAGACTCCTTGCATGATCATTTACTCTCCACTCGGTGGTTTTGTGGTGTATGGAAGACTTCTGCTTCGTCATGGATGGTAAAATCAGTCCTCTGTATCTAGAGATCTTGGTGACTGTGCAGCTCAAGGAATGGAGCTTATAATGGCTTTCTTTGTGATGAGATGAACAGACATTTCTTTGAGGAAGACCAACAGATGGCCAATAGATACATGAACACATGTTCATCATCACTTATCATTAGGGAAATCCAAATCAAGACAACAGTACAATACCATCTTTTTGCTTTGTTTTTGGGCCACACCCAGTGATGCTCAGGGGTTACTCCTGAATATGCACTCAAAATTAGCTCTTGGTTTAGGTGACCATATGGAACACCAGGGATCAAACTCATATTTATCCTGTGTCAGCCATGTGCAAGGCAAATGCCCTACCACTGTGTTATCACTTTGGCCCCAATGTGGTACCAGCTTACACAAGTAAAAATGTCATTTATCAGAAACAGTTGGAACAATCTCTGTTGGCACAGATATGGTAAGAAAGGAACTCTCATCCACTGCTGGTGGGAATGTTGCCTGGTCTAACACCTATGGAGTGTTCTCAGTAAACTAAAAATTCAGTTACCTTATGACCCAGAAATTCCTCTCTTGCATATCTATCTCCTGGATAGAAAGACATTTATCCAAAAGTATGTATGAACACCACTATTTGTAGCAGCACTCAGTACAATAGCTAAGACTTGGAATCAATCTAGATGTCCAACAACAAATGAGTGATTCATGAATATGTAGTACATATACACAATGTAATACTGCACAGTGGCAAGAAATAATAAAATTGGGCTGGAGAGATAGCATGGAGGTAGGGCATTTGCCTTGCATGCAGAATGATGGTGGTTCAAATCCCGGCATCCCATATGGTCCCCTGAGCCTGCCAGGAGTGATTTCTGAGTACAGAGCCAGGAGTAACCCCTGAGTGCTGTTGGGTGTGACCCAAAAACCAAAAAAAAAAAAAAAAAAAAAGAAATTGTGGGGAGCTTAGCTGATAGAACTTAGAACAAAGGTGCCTCAGAAATCCCTGACCTTGTTACCCACATGACCAGAGGCACTCATGCCCTGAGGACAAAGGAAATAGACAAATACTAAAGTAAATTCAAAGCAGCCCAATACATCCAGCCAGAAAGAAAATTATAAAGCAACTTGCCTTTGTGTTAGCAAAAGATTAATATGATTACAGCTGATGTTTTATTTATGCTTGCTGAGTAAAATTTATAAGACCCTGTTTGGATCTTGTGCTTTCAGTATAAACATGTACTCAGGTCTACCTTTTTACCCCTCCCTATTACCTGCCCCAGCTTATGCTAATGAGTGCTTGCAGTTGTAATTGGTGGAAACCTGTAACACCCTCTGACGTATTTCGCCCTTAAAAGCTGATCTCCCCGGCAATAAACCCCTTTTGAACAGCATGTGTTGTCTTGAGGATTTTTCTTACTAACTTCTTAAGTTCTCTTCACAGATCGGGCCTGCTTGAGTAAACCCACAAATTACTAGCGACCCTCATTCCCACACCCCCGTGGGTCGGGGGTCTCCCACCGAAGGTTGCAAGTGGCGTCTCACGTGGAAGCTTGAGTTACAGATCACCGATCGGACGGCAGAGCAACGAATCCAGAGCTAATTTATGCTAGGTAAATCAAGGTGACATAAAATTAGTCAGTCTAATACCTTGGTGAAAACCGCCATCCCATTATAGTCCCAGAGTAAAAATGGGGACCAGCCCGAGTAGAGGGGCGAAAATTATTATATACAAGAGGAACTTAGAAGTAGAAAGATTAAAAGTTAAAGAGACTTGTTGAAATTTTTGGATCTGCTCAAAAGCATTATTGTTAAGTCTGATTTTGACCCTGAGAGCTTGCAGATTGTGAAAAATGCACAGGAGCACTTAAAAATGGCCTCCCGTGCCGGCTCCCAAGGCAGTTCTTTTGTTGATCTTTCCAAAGGAAACTCAAACAAAGACCCAAACTTCTCCCTCCCACCCCTCCTCTCTTACTGAAAAAAAATGCGCTCTCTACCAGCGTTTACCCCTCCCTTCGAGCTGTCGCCTCAGCTCCCCCGGAGGCGGCAACAAACTGTTGCTGCTTTCCCCCGTCCTCCTGGCCAGGCTGCCGCTGCAGCGACGAACATGCTCTGGTTCGCTGCCGGAGCCCCCCAGCCCCTTTTGGCTGAGGGTGTCGCGGCAGCCGCCCCAGTCCCCAATGCTCCCATAGATGGCACAGAGCCCTCAGAGCACCCCATTCATAAACAGCTATCCTTTCAAAATGCCAATGATACCTGCAAAAATATTTTAAGAGGCAACCTCCAAAGAAAAACCTTTTGGTGTTTTAAAATTTAAACGGACACACAAGTATTAAGATCTGAGTCTTTTATATTTCTATTAGAAAATTAATTTTGATTCTTAAGGTATTTAAAAATTATGTGAAAAATGATGTGGTTAACCTTTTAAAATAATATAGTTAATTTTATTGCATAGTTAACACCCAGGTGTGCTTCATAATACCCTTAGTTTTAATTTTGTGCTAAAGAAATTGTTCTTTACCTTTGCATTAAAACAACTATCCTTTTAAGTGTATTCAGAAGGTCAGCACATTATACAAATCTGTACATTTGTGTCAAAGTGAAGAAATCTAGTATTGATGAAATATATATATATATTTAATTTTATGAGTAATATTATAAAAGTAACTACATTTTATAAGCAAATTAACAAGTATCAAATATAATTTTGGTCTTAAGTTCTAGGTGTGGAAATGCATCAGATGTCTTTATATTTTATAATGTCTAAACATCTTGATAATTTGGTATATAATTTTTACAAATTATTCACTTAAAGTCTTCAAAGTAGGAACAGTTGTTTGTTAAAAATTTTAACACTTTATTGCAGCTGCCTTACTGTTTTCCTGTTAAACTAATTTAAAGAAAACCTGTTCATTTACAGCAAATGATATTATACTTCAGAGTGGAGACTCCTTCTACAGTGCTCATTAACCATTTTACTTAACAAATTTTTTAACTGCTTACATTTTACTTCATGTTTTAAACTTCAAATTAGGATTGTTTTAAAAATGTTTTGTGTAAAATCTAAACCTTAAAATTTATTTTCAGCAAAGTTCCACTCCAGCTACATTAAGTACTTCAAAAAACTAAAAGTTTTTCTACAAAAAATTTTTTTCTTACAAACATGCTGGCTAGGGGCCGGGCGGTGGCGCTAAAGATAAGGTGCCTGCCTTGCCTGCGCTAGCCTTGGACAGACCGCGGTTCGATCCCCTGGTGTCCCATATGGTCCCCCAAGCCAGGAGCAACTTCTGAGCACATAGCCAGGAGTAACCCCTGAGCGTTACCGGGTGTGGCCCAAAAACAAAAACAAACAAACAAAAACAAACAAACAAACAAACATGCTGGCTAAATATTTAAAAGCGCTTGTCAATTTTTCTAATGCAAGTTTTGGATGGATCCTTTTGTCTGTTCATGTGTGTGTTCTGATGAATGAAAGTGGCCACAATGTTGTGTTGTTTTGTCTGTTTATTTGTCATTTCTACATTTCATGATAAATACAATTTTTAAAGCCTTATCCATTTTTGAAATTTCAATTAATTTTTTTTAACCTGGTTCAGTCTGATCATCTGACAGACTGTGACATCCTGCTAAAATTCATGTGTTAAAAATCATGTGTTAAGCTAGCTTTGTCCTTCTGACAACATGGCAGAAAGTGTAGGGGATGGTAAACCCCAGATTTCTCAATGGCTATCTGGGATAACTTTTCCCTGTAGAATTTCTGGACTTTGCAATCACCCAGCTTTCCTGCTATGTGTAAGTTAAGGCCTAAAGAATATGGATTTGTGGCTAGAGAATAGCATCTAGCTTTAAGAGAATAACTAAGAAGTTCAAGAAAAATCAGTTAGGTTCACTTTAAAAGTTTTTTGAAAAATTGGCAATTGTTAATTATAAAATTTTTTTATGCTGAAGTTTGACAGAAGTCAGATAACATTCCCATGGTATTTGGAAATAATTTGTGTAATGTAAATTGCTAGTGTCTTCTGCCTGTAAACCCAAGCCAGAAGACTAAGTAAATTCCTATTTTTTATATGAAGAATTAAATTCATGGAAAATTTTATTGTTAAAAAAAAAGCCCCCAAGTAACCATTTTGCCTCCTGCCAAGCTGTTTCCTTATAGACCTCCTGCAGCCTCCCGCAGTCCTGTCTTCATCCACTTCAAAAGAGCCTGTCACCCCTCCTGCTAGCCCGCCATTCCTACGGACCTGTTTCTGACTGACTCTGCCTAAGGACAATGCTGGATTTGATACTCTGCCTGGCTGCCCTTGATGCCCACTGCCAACCTCCATTGCACCAAGGCTTAACTTTAAAACAGGTCACGGGCGTGGGACTTTGCTTACTCGGACCATATATGCGCCCCCCCGTCCAACTATCAGACATTTGCGATCAAACCATTGTGGTTAACAACTCTATCTTCATTAATTTGTTTGCTCCACTGGACTTTCTCCCCATATTGTTACTGAAATGTTTCTTGCTTATCATGACTATTAGCTTTGTTAATGCCTACATTAACCGTCAAACCTGTTGGTCCAGCTTCCACCTCGAACCTCATCCTGCAGATGGTCAACGCCTCCACCATCACCGACCCCGCCTACCAACATTGCTGGATCTGCTATTCATCACAACCGCCCTTCTGCTTTGGCGACCCCCTGCCTGTCTCCAACCCGTTTGCTCTCGCTGCAGCCCCGAGCCTCACTTCAGCATCACCTTGGGACAGGTGGTGGGACTTGAACTTTGCCTTTCGGTACCCTATATGCTTCCCCCTATTCCCCTTATTGAAAATTGTAATCAAATTCTTGTCGTTAATTCATCCTTTCAGTTCATGATTGCCCCCAATTTAACATTTTTTGCCTGTTTTACTGGTTTACCTCCCCCATTGTTTCACATTTGTTTCTTTACTCCAATGACTACTGTGTTTTGGTTGTTTTAATGCCTAAATTGACTGTTAGACCAAAAATTGCTTTATTACTTCTTAGATATAACTTTGTGTCTCTCTCCTGCTGCAGTAGAAAATCAGACACTGCCTTCACCCTAGCCTTATTGATAGGCCTGGGTGTTACTGGTGTGGGCACAGGAATTTATTCATTGGTTCATATTCTAGAATCTGTTAATGCCTTATAACTGTTGTTAGAAATGTTTACAAACTTAAAGGATGTTTACACTACTTAAAGCACTGTTGAATCCCTAGCAGAGATGGTGCAGCAACGCCGTGGTTTAAATTTGGCTTTTTTTTGAGGGAGGGGGGAATTTGTGTTGTCCTTAAAGCAGAATATTGCTTTTTAAAAATAAACTTGGCTTAGTTAAAGATAGCATTAGACTTGTGGAAGAAAGTCTACAGGATAGAAATAGACAGAAGGATTAAGATGAGTCCTGATATGAAAATTGGTCCTCATCCTGGCTGTCCAAGCTGCTGCCTAATTTGGACCTTACATTGTCTTTTTTGCTACTTTTTCCTTTGGCCCCTAGGCATTCCATTGCCTCACAAGTTTTGTTAAGAATCAGGTTGATGAGGTTGCCCTAACGTTCAGTGTAGGTCCAATATCAGTGGCCCTCTTAAATGCACCCCGAAAGACATGAAGCTATGGATAAACCTATGCTTCAACCTCTGAGCTTTAAGGAGTTTTGAGTATCTGGCTAAACGCCCTCGCTCACTCTGCTCCAGGCTGTGGAGATGCTTATGACGGGGATAGCTTGGTGCCAGTGTCTGGGTGCAAACATGGCATTCCTAATATTTTGCGCGCAAAAACTTTTAATTTGGTCACTTATTGCCATGTCCAGAATTGGAAGCCCACCAAAGTAACCTAAGACAGGCACTCCACCCATTTTGCTCCTTTTCTTTTATTATTACAGAGAAGGGGGAACTGTGGGGAGCCTAGCTGATGGAACTTAGAACAAAGATGCCTCAGAAATACCTGACCTTGTTACCCACGTGACCAGAGGCACTCATGCCCTGAGGACAAAGGAAATAGACAAATACTAAAGTAAATTCAAAGCAGCCCAATACATCCAGCCAGAAAGAAAATTATAAAGCAACTTGCCTTTGTGTTAGCAAAAGATTAATATGATTACAGCTGATGTTTTATTTATGCTTGCTGAGTAAAATTTATAAGACCCTGTTTGGATCTTGTGCTTTCAGTATAAACATGTGCTCAGGTCTACCTTTTTACCCCTCCCTATTACCTGCCCCAGCTTATGCTAATGAGTGCTTGCAGTTGTAATTGGTGGAAACCTGTAACACCCTCTGACGTATTTCGCCTTTAAAAGCTGATCTCCCCGGCAATAAACCCCTTTTGAACAGCATGTGTTGTCTTGAGGATTTTTCTTACTAACTTCTTAAGTTCTCTTCACAGATCGGGCCTGCTTGAGTAAACCCACAAATTACTAGCGACCCTCATTCCCATACCTCCGCGGGTCAGGGGTCTCTCACCAAAGGTTGCAAGAAATGATAAAATCATGCAATTTGCAACAACATGGTTGGAACTAGAAAATATGTTAAACAATATAAGCCAGAAGAAGAAGGATGAATATAGAATAATATCACTTATATGTGTTATTTAGAATAACTCCACAAAGAAACACAATGGTCTAAATGGCAGATATTCTGAACATCCTTGTAACCAGGTTATAGTTATTTGAAGGAAACAAATAAACTGAAAGAGGAGAAACACAAAGCCTTTACTCTTTTTTTTCAAAGCCTTTACTCTTTAATATTACAAATAAACCAGCAACAATGGAATCAGTTTTTTAGAATGAACAGGTGTCCAAGGAACTTCTCACTTCAAAAATCTATAATAATGTTCTAATGTTTTTTTGTCCACAGAAACCATTGCAGAATACATTTGGAAACCATAGAAACCCATTGCAGTGCTTGCTATAATACATTTTCGTGCCTTACATTTTTATGTATAAAATAACTCTTCAACTTCTCTGTCCACAATTGTTTTTGGCGATATATGTTGGACACCCTAACTTCACAATTTAGTGTTCTGTTATATTAGTTTCTAAATATAGCTCTCAATAAGACAATGTCTTGACAAAATAATCCAAATTATTCATTATACTTTTGATTACACCTGCAATTAAGACATAATGCTTAGGCCTATAGAGACCACTGAAATAGACTAATGCACACCATAGACTGTTGTCATAGACCCCATTCATTGAGCATGTTTTTGCAAATTACTATTTCTTTAATTTTTATTTTTAATTATGAGAACAAGGATGCAAGGAAAGAGGACAAGGTAAAGTTACAGTGGAAGGACAATCACCCATAACATAATTCTCAGAAGTCCCCTTGCTGATATCTTAACTTTGAAATTTCAGCCAAAGAACATTAAGACAGAATCCATGTACAATTACTTTGTTCCTCAAGTCCCCAGATTGTAACACATTATAATATTTCTTAACAGCACACAAGGCAATCTAAAGCCATAAAACTTACGTAACTCCTTAAACATTACAGGCATAGTATTTTCTTACATTTCCATATACATGCATATTAGCTTAAGTTAACCTCAAATTTTAAGTGAGTTCTTTTTAAGGATTAGAGTCAAAGGAGCACAGTAAAAATGGTGTTAGAGTGGCAATTGTTGTTTGCATAGGCCCATCAAAATATGAGGGACATGGAAAGAAATAACCTTGGCCTAAATACAAAGAGACCAGACCCCTGAAGTTTCCTGGCACAAGACCAACTCTAGGCTCCAGGCAAGCTAGATCGTCCAATCCAAGACATTGTCTGTAGTGCCAACACACTTTTATTTTTCACACAGTCTCTGTTGTTGGTATCATGTTTCTGTATTAAAGATCCTGGAATCTGCATATCCTACATTGAAGTCAGGATGTGTAGCGTCCCCTCCTTTCACCTCACAATCAAAGGGCAATGCAGGGAGCCCTGTCCTGTAAGCAGGTCATTGTTGTTGTTAAGTCTTCTCAGTTTTAAGGGAAGTCTCTTTTGAGTGCAAATTACTATTAACTTTAAATTTTTTATTTCTTATTTCTCGTCTCAAGCTTTGTTACTATTCTGTCATAATGACCATGCTGTCATTTTTTTAGGAAAGGAAACTCAATGTACAGGATGTGGTGAATAATACTACATGGACTAGACCCCTATTATAGTACTCATTAGCATATTTCTTAGTACTCTAACTGTGAAAATTATGTTTATTCTAAAATGCTCCATGAACAATCTAACCCCTAAAGCATCAGTGTGAAAAGTTCACCCCCACCATTGGTGAAGGGCCTAGAAATTGGAAAATCTTTCCCATTCGATGTGCTGGCCCTTTTTATTTTTCTTTTCTTTTTTAAGTGCTCTGATGCATCTCATAAATATCTACAACTTACGAATATATTTTACTGTATATAAATGGGTGTGAGTGTGTATGTGGTGGACTCCTTTATGTTTGTCTAACCTGGACTGTACATAATCCCTTCCTATAGAGTATATAGCCCCAGTTGTATACGATCCCTCCTACATCCCAAATCACCACCCTACAAAATTCCTCCTATCCTCTCACCCCCTCAACCTTGATTCGTTACCTCTTCCTCTTTAACCCTTTTTACCCTCAGTCCTTAACTCCTCAGGAACTGGGATCTTCCTCCCTCCCCAGAATGCTGTTTCCTGGTTCCTAAAGTAAAAGGACATCTTCTCAGTCCCCCATTTATTGTTCAAGCAAGAAGCTGAAGCCATCACCCACTATGACTCATTTCTTTTGTTTTTTTTTTTTTCTGCATAAATACACTAAAATTAGGAAATCTTATGTATAAAGAGTTCTTACCTAATAGGCATATTACCTCGTGAATTTTATAATGCAGGGGCCCTTTCCACTCTGAACAATAATCATGGAGACCGGACTTAGACCTCAGATGATCAGACATCAGCCACCCAATCCCGATCCCTGGACCCAAGTCTTAGAACTGGTACAGTTCCCTGCACCAGCACTGGGAATAAAACTAACACCAGGGAAGGCTTTAATACTGCTCTGGTACTAACTTGCTCCATGGTAGATTTATATGACACTTTGATGAAGAGAAAGCAGCAACAATTCGATCTAAGGTCAGGTTGTCCTACCTCCCCATCTAACAGTGAGATAAATTTAGAAGAACCTCCACTGTTGATCTGTGCAAAAACCAATATCACTAATTTAAGAGACTGACTATAACAACCTTAAATGAGCAGAACTTATCCGGGAATCATAAAGAAAGACTTTATCTTAGGTTTTGCCCTAGGATCTGTGCAAAAACCAAGATCTCTAATTGCAGACAACCGCTACTGAACAAAAATTTTCCTGGGTCCATGACAAAAAATTTTTGGGATTTGACAGCTAACATGCCTGGAGCCCATAGTCGGTCTCATAACAGTGTGCCTCAAGGATAGAGACACCCTGTATCTCTTAGGCCAAGGAAATTTTCTTTCTAATTTCCCTAACATTTACTGCATCTTTGCAAAAACAAACAAAACAATAAAACAAAACCAACAAACAAACCCCCCCAAACCAAAAAACTTGCCACATATGCCCCCCATTTAATATTTTTCTTTTCTTTCAATTTTATTTATATTTATAGTTTCTAGATTGGGGACCCCACCTTTTAACCTTTTTGTTATTTATTTATTTATTTTTGAAGAACCATAGAACATATATTATCTGGTTCTGCCTCACATTTATGTCTCCCTACAAACAGAAAAGGAAAAATAAGTGGACGGGGTCCAGAGGCTAAACAATCCCAGGAACATACATATAGAGGAAATAAAAATGGTCAGCTCTAAACACTCAAAACAATGTCAATGACAGTAGAATCAAGAGACCCAGGGCCGGGTGGTGGCGCTAAAGGTAAGGTGCCTGCCTTGCCTGCGCTAGCCTTGGACAGACCGTGGTTCGATCCCCCAGTGTCCCATATGGTCCCCCAAGCCAGGAGCAACTTCTGAGCGCATAGCCAGGAGTAACCCCTGAGCATTACCGGGTGTGGCCCCAAAAAAAAGAATCAAGAGACCCAAACTATAAAAAGCTATACTTAAAATAGACCTGTTATGCTAACAGTCTAGAGGGCTAAGGGTGGAGGTATGGAATGCATGCTGGGAATGAGGCTGGAGGGAGGTCAGCACTGGTGATGGGAACTGACCTAATTCACTCTCACTATGTTACTGAAATAAAAGTGTGAAAAACTTGTAAAAAATAAAAATAACACACACAAACATACAAAGAGCATAAGTGGTATGTTCCAATATTTTGTCCTTTTTAAGCAATTCTGCTTGTGCTACAGTGGGTGCAATAAATCATATTATCTTTGTTTTGGGGCCATACCTGTTGATGCTCAGGGGTTACTCCTGGCTATGCACTCAGAAATCATTCCTGGCTTGGGGGACCATGTGGGATGCCGGGGGATCAGACCACAGTTCATCCTAGGACAGCCACATGCAAGGCAAACACCTTGTTGCTGTGCCACTGCTCTGGCCCCAATCATATTATCTTTTAGTTCTTTAAAAACACTGTAAGGCGGCTCCTGCTGGGCTCCCCTTGCCCCTGGGAGGGTCGGGAGACTCCGCCGACCGCGTGGACGGCCGCCCTGCTTCTGCCGGGCTCCCCTTGCCCCTGGGAGGGTCGGGAGACTCCGCCAACCGCCTGGACGGCCGCCCTGCTTCTGCCGGGCTCCCCTTGCCTCCGGGAAGGTAGGGAACCTCTGCCGACTGCGTGGACGGCCGCCCTGCTTCTGCCGGGCTCCCCTTGCCTCCGGGAAGGTAGGGAACCTCTGCCGACTGCGTGAACGCCTGCCCTGCTCCTGCCAGGCTCCCCTTGCCCCTGGGAGGGTCGGGAGACTCCGCCGACCGCGTGGACGGCCGCCCTGCATCTGCCGGGCTCCCCTTGCCTCCGGGAAGGTAGGAAACCTCCGCTGACTGCGTGAACACCTGCCCTGCTCCTGCCGGGCTCCCCTTGCCCCTGGGAGGGTCGGGAGACTCCGCCGACCGCGTGGACGGCCGCCCTGCTTCTGCCGGGCTCCCCTTGCCCCTGGGAGGGTCGGGAGACTCCGCCAACCGCCTGGACGGCCGCCCTGCTTCTGCCGGGTTCCCCTTGCCTCCGGGAAGGTAGGGAACCTCTGCCGACTGCGTGGACGGCTGCCCTGCTTCTGCCGGGCTCCCCTTGCCTCCGGGAAGGTAGGGAACCTCTGCCGACTGCGTGAACGCCTGCCCTGCTCCTGCCAGGCTCCCCTTGCCCCTGGGAGGGTCGGGAGACTCCGCCGACCGCGTGGACGGCCGCCCTGCATCTGCCGGGCTCCCCTTGCCTCCGGGAAGGTAGGAAACCTCCGCTGACTGCGTGAACACCTGCCCTGCTCCTGCCGGGCTCCCCTTGCCCCTGGGAGGGTCGGGAGACTCCGCCGACCGCGTGGACGGCCGCCCTGCTTCTGCCGGGCTCCCCTTGCCCCTGGGAGGGTCGGGAGACTCCGCCGACCACTTGGACGGCCGCCCTGCTTCTGCCGGGCTCCCCTTGCCTCCGGGAAGGTAGGGAACCTCTGCCGACCGCGTGGATGGCCGCCCTGCTTCTGCCGGGCTCCCCTTGCCCCTGGGAGGGTCGGGAGACTCCACCGACCGCTTGGACGGCCGCCCTGCTTCTGCCGGGCTCCCCTTGCCTCCGGGAAGGTAGGGAACCTCCGCCGACTGCGTGAACGCCTGCCCTGCTCCTGCCGGGCTCCCCTTGCCCCTGGGAGGGTCGGGAGACTCCGCTGACCGCGTGGACGGCCGCCCTGCTTCTGCAGGGCTCCCCTTGCCTCCGGGAAGGTAGGGAAACTACAGAAGACCACCCCGCTCCTGCTGGGTCTCCATTACCCCCGGGAAGGTAGGGAAGCTACACCCACCCGCGCCAACCGCTCAAATGTGCCCCGCCCCCAGGCGGATATCTCCTACCTACCAGCACCAGCTGACAACAATAGGGCAAAGCAACGAATCAGGCCATAGAAAGACCACAGGAGGAGCCAAACCGCAGCAAGCCCACCCAATAGTACCACCTCAGGGAGGGGACCCATTCCCACACCACAGGGGATAGAAACAGGTTGAAACTGGAAGGAACAGCACTCCAAAGCACACCAATAAACCAAAGAATTATGGGTAAATCAAAGAGATCCCTAAGATCTGATGATATAGAGACAAAACCTAACAAGTTTCCAAGTCCGCCAAAACGCACAGATCCATGGGAAGGTGACCTAAAAGCAGCAATGAGGAAGGAAACACAAGAATTAATAAAAGAAATGAGAGAAACCTTAACTAACGAGTATAAGATATCTATGGAGGAACGAATCAGCCAAAGTAGAGAAGAAATGTTAAAGACCATGAGAGAGTCCATACAAAAAGAAGTGAAGGAATTAACAGACAAAGTAACAAGCCTTACTAGCAGAAACACAGAGTTGGAGAAACACATTGAAGAACTCGAAGGAAAACTGCAAACAAAAAATGAACAAGAAACCAACAAAGAAATAAAAGGCAAAGCACTGGAAGGAAAAGTCCAGTACCTAATGAACAAGGACAAAAGAAACAATCTAAGAATCGTGGGTATACCAGAAGGGGAGGAAATAGGGAAAGGGGAAGAACAAGTAGTCAGAGAGATAATAGCAGAGAACTTCCCCACCCTCTGGAATGAAACTTCAGGCCAAATCCAGGAAATCAAGAGAGTCCCTAATAAAATAGATCCTAATAAATTGACACCAAGACATATAGTAATTCAAATGGCAAAAAACAAAGAGAAAGAGGAACTTCTTAAGGCAATAAGAGAGAAAAAAAACCCTCAAGTACAAAGGTAGGGACATAAGAATCAAACCAGATCTGCCAGTCGAAATAATTCAAGCAAGAAGACAGTGGATGACATATTTAAACAACTGAATGAAAAAAACTTCCAACCTAGAGTCCAATACCCAGCAAAATTATCATTCATATGGGAGGACAGACTAAAAAACATTTTCAAACAAGACCGAACTAGAGCTATTTGTGCAAACAAAACTGATCCTAAATGACCTACTCAGAGATGAACTACACAATCCAAACCCCCGATTGTAACAAAAGCCACCCTACACAACACAACTGCACAACAGTCCTCTCTCTCAATAATTTCCCTAAATGTTAATGGACTAAACTCTCCAATTAAAAGACACATAGGGGCCCGGAGAGATAGCACAGCGGTGTTTGCCTTGCAAGCAGCCGATCCAGGACCAAAGGTGGTTGGTTCGAATCCCGGTGTCCCATATGGTCCCCCGTGCCTGCCAGGAGCTATTTCTGAGCAGACAGCCAGGAGTAACCCCTGAGCACTGCCGGGTGTGGCCCAAAAACCAAAAAAAAAAGACACATAGTAGAGAACTGGATTAGGAAAAATAAACCAGACTTCTGCTGTCTACAAGAAACACACCTACAGCTACAGGATAAGCATAGGCTTAGAATTAAAGGATGGAAAGTAATTATTCAGGCCAATGGAAAACAAAAAAGAGCAGGGACAGCCATTCTTATATCAGACCAAATTGCATTCAACCTCAAGAAAGTGATCAGAGATAAAGAGGGTCACTACTTACTGATCAGGGGAACATTAGACCAAGAAACACTAACCCTGGTCAATATCTATGCACCCAATGTAGAGTCAGCAAAATATGTGAGACAACTACTGGCCAATCTGGAGAAACACATGAAGGGAAATGTGATAATAGTAGGGGACCTAAATACTCCACTATCACCACTGGACAGATCCTCCAAACAGAAAAATAGTAAAGAAATAAGAGCCCTAAATGAAAACCTAGAAGAATTGGGGCTAATAGACTTATATAGAGCCCTCCATCCCCAGAAAGCAGAATACACATTCTTCTCAAACCCACATGGAACCTTCTCCAGAATAGACCATGTCTTAGGATTCAAAGCCAACCTACATAAGATCACAAAGGTAAGGATCATTAGAAGTACCCTTTCAGATCACTATGCAACAGAGGTCAAAATTGATGTCAAGAAGAAACAATGGAGAAAAACTAATACCTGGAGATTAAACAACATGCTGCTCAATAACTGCTGGATCAAAGAACAACTCAAGGAAGAAATAAAAAGATTCCTTGAGACAAATGACAATGAAGAGACAACATGTCAAAATTTGTGGGACACAGCAAAAGCAGTAATTAGGGGGAAACTCATAGCAATACAGGCCTATGTCAAGAAACAGGAAAATAACAAAACCAACAGTTTAAAAGATCACCTCAAAGAATTGGAACAACAGCAACAGAGAAATCCAACCACAACCAGAAGGCAAGAAATAATAAAAACCAGAGCAGAAATAAACAACATCGAAACTAAGAAAACAATACAAAAAATCAATGAGACCAGGAGTTGGTTTTTCGAAAAAATAAACAAGATAGACAAACCATTGGCAAAACTCACCAAAAAAAAGAGGGAAAACACCCAAATCAATAGGATCACTAATGAAAGGGGAGATATTACAACAGAACCCCAAGAAATACAACATATCATGAGATCATACTATGAACAACTATACTCAACTAGGCTAGATAACCCAGTAGAAATCGACAGATTCTTAGACAAACACCCTCTTCCAAGACTAGAAAAGGAAGATCTAGAAAGCCTAAACAGACCAATCACCTCAGAGGAAATTGAAGATGTAATTAAAAAACTCCCTAAGAACAAAAACCCAGGCCCAGATGGATTTACAGGTGAATTCTATCAAACATTTCAAGAAGACTTACTACCACTGTTCCATAGGCTTTTCCAAACCATAGAAAAAACAGGAATCCTCCCCAACTCCTTTTATGAGGCTAATATCACACTCATTCCCAAAGATGGCAAAGACACCACCAAGAAAGAAAACTACAGACCAATCTCACTAATGAACATAGATGCAAAGATACTTAACAAAATCTTAGCAAACCGAATCCAACACTTCATCAAAAAGATCATACATCACGACCAAGTGGGATTCATACCAGGAATGCAAGGTTGGTTCAACATACGCAAATCAATCAATTTGATACATCACATCAACAACATGAAAGACAAAAACCACATGATCATATCAATCGATGCAGAGAAGGCGTTTGACAAAATCCAACATCCTTTCATGTTAAAGACACTCAGCAAAATAGGGTTAGAAGGAACTTTCCTCAAGATAGTTACAGCTATATATGAAAAGCCTACAGCTAACATTATACTTAATGGCGAGAAACTAGAAGCATTCCCACTAAGGTCAGGAACTAGACAAGGCTGTCCACTCTCTCCACTCTTATTCAATATAACCTTAGAAGTCCTAGCAATAGCAATCCTACAAGAGAAGGGAATCAAAGGAATTCAAATAGGGAAAGAGTAACACAAACTATCTCTATTTGCCGACGATACGATGATATACATCAAAAACCCTAAAGAGTCCACAGTAAAACTCCTAGAAACTATCAGCCAATACAGCAAAGTGGCTGGATACAAAGTCAATACACAAAAGACAGTAGCGTTTCTATATACAAAAAATGAAGTTGAGGGGAGAGAGATTAAAAATACAATTCCATTTAAGATAGTATCAAAAATATCAGGTATCTAGGAATCAACCTTACAAGAGAAGTGAAAGACCTATACCAGGGAAACTTCAAAACACTCCAGAAAGAAATTGAAGACGATCTAAAGAAATGGAAGAACATCCCATGCTCATGATAGGTAGAATTAACATAATCAAAATGACTATCCTACCCAAACTCCTATATAGATTTAATGCAATCCCTATCCAAATCCAGACACAATTCTTTAAAGAATTAGAACAATCATTCACAAAATTCATCTGGAACCACAAAAGACCCAGGATAGCCAAACACATACTGAAAAACAAGAAGCTGGGTGGAATCTCCTTACCCAACTTGAAACTATACTATAAAGCCATAGTAATCAAAACAGCATGGTACTGGAACAGAGACAGGACCTCAGACCAGTGGGTCAGGACAGAATTCCCAGAAATAAACCCCCAGATATACAGCCAACTAATATTTGATAAAAGAGGCAAGACTCTGAAATGGAACAAAGAAAGCCTATTCAACAAATGGTGTTGGCACAACTGGAAAACCACATGCACGAAAGTGAAAATCAACCCATACCTCACTCCTTATACAAAAGTCAACTCAAAATGGATCAAAGACCTTGAAATCAGACCCGAATCTATAAAGTTTATCGAGAATAAAATAGGGAGAACACTCGAAGACCTATATATCAAAAAGGTCTTCGAGAATGGAGCACCAATGGCAAGAACCTTAGCAGCAAACATAAATAAATGGGACTACATCAAACTAAAAAGCAGTTTTCTGCATGGCGAAAGAAACCTTACTTAATGCAAGAAGACAGTTAACAGAATGGGAAAAAATCTTTTCACTAGACATATCAGATAATGTGCTGATATCTAGAACTTACAAAGCACTCAGAAAACTGACCCCCTCAAAACCAAATAAAGCCATAAAAAATGGGGAGAAGAAATGAATAGACACTTCTCTGAAGAAGACAGAAAGATGGCTAACAAACACATGAAAACATGCTCACCTTCACTCATCATCAGAGAGATCCAAATCAAGACAACAATGAGATACCACCTAACACCAGTGAGGATGGCTCACATCAAAAATACTGAGAACAATCTTTGTTGTCGCGGATGCGGTATGAAGGGAACTCTCATCCACTGATGGTGGGAATGCCCCCTAGTCCAACACCTATGGAGAACAGTCTGGAGAGTACTCAAAGAACTCAGAATTGAGCTCCCTTTTGACCCAGCAATTGCACTCCTAGGTATATACCCCCAAGTTGGAAGAACATTTATTCCAAAATACGTGTGCACCCCACTATTTATTGCAGCACTCAGTATAATAGTCAAATCTTGGAACCAACCGCGATGTCCAACAACAGATGAATGGATCATTAAGATGTGGTATCTATACACAATGGAATATTACATGGCAGTCAGAAATGATACAATCACAGATTTTGCAGCAACGTGGATGGACTTAGATCATGTTATGTTAAACGAAGTAAGTCAGAAGACAAAAGATAAACACAGAATGGTAGCACTATTCTGAAGCACATAGAACATACATCTCAATCACAACTAATACTTAACAATCAAATAACAGGGTCTAACAGGGTAGAAACTCCAATCACTGTAATAGTCAACATATACCTGGGAACAGTGCCCAAAACGCATGAAAAAGGAACAACACAAACTCTCGACTACACATTATACCACAAAAAAAAACCAGCAACACCAGAACAGCAGCATAGAGAGAACAGGTATGTAATCAACCTTCTACAATAATGGCCCATAATAATCCTGTAGAGATCGTATACAGGAACACAGGTAAAGAATACCATGGCAAACCACTGACTCCAATGGAAACATCCCATAAAACTACATGTTAATGCCCCTATCTTACTATATTTAAAATAACCTCTCAGCTTTTCTGTCCACAGGCGTTCTTGGATACAAAGGGCGGACAAGCTAAGTTGGCAGCTCGGGATACCACACGAGATACCATGCCCAGTTTGCACTACGAGATGGCCCCGAGAAAACTCTTTAACATACACTTTATCTCTAGGTTTACCTTCTTTTAGGGTTTCAAGCACGTGATCAGTCAGACCACCGAAGCAGTAACAGCGACGTACAGACCCAAACTACATGTTCTATTCACTGAACACATTCAAGCAAACTAGCATTCCCTTGCTATTCTCTCCTCTCTTCTCACCACTTCATTAGCTATTTTTTCTTTTCTATTCTTTTCTTTACTTTCTATCCTTTCTCTTCTCCCTTTCTTTCTAATGTATTTTTCTCTTTTCTCCCTCCCTACCCCTTCCGTACACCTTACCCTTTCCCCCCCTCTGGAAATCCAACTATCCCTCCACCCCTCAATCCCATCTAGACCTCCCTCTATATTAAAACACTTCACCCTCAGTCCTTAATCTATTAGGCAACAAGATCGACCTCCTACCCCAACGAACCAGTACCCAGCACCCAAGAGAAGGGACACCCAGTCAAACCCACACCTTGTCCCGGGCAAGAAAAGATAGCCAACTCCCCTGCGGACTCATGCTGCGAGGCCCTCCCTACCAACTCCCCCTAACGTGGACTGTTTCTTGAAACCAGACCTAGGTCCAAAAGTATCTCCAATGCAAGAACTCTTCCAAGACATCCCTGCCGCAAATTGTTACCAACCTGAAGAAGGTCAGGGGGTGGGACAGGAAGATGCCTGGGAACCCACACATCACAAGAAAAACCCAAAAGACAATGGGAAAAACTGTACTTCCAACATAGACATAAGACCTGTAATACACCACCTCGTTTCCTGCTCTCCCCCAAATGTAAGGTAGTCTTTTGCACCATCTTGGTCCTTTAAAAACTTAGCTAATTCATTTTAGTTTTTTTTCCCTTAAATTTATTTATTTATTTTTTTAAATGTTGGTCCTATATATACATTTGCGAGCACATACATTTTTATTTATTTTATTTTATTCTATTTTATTATTATTATTATTTTTTTTTAAAAATAATTTTTATTTGATCACAGTGGATTACAAATATTTCACAGTAATATTTTAGGTACATAGTGACATTGAATCAGGGGCATTCCCACCACCAATGTTGTCTTCCCTCCACCCTTGTTCCCAGCATGCATCCCATATCTCTCTCCTTTGCCCCCTGGGCTGCTAAAATGAGTGGTCCCCTCTGTGTCTAGCTTGTTGTAGATTGGGTATCGATTCTGTTGTCGTTGGCTTTGGATTTGGTGTTTAAGTCTGATCATTTTTTATTTCTACTCGACGCTCATACGACTGTTTGGTCTTGGTACCCTCCATTATTTCTCCCTCAATTTGTGAGGCAGAACAAGATGGTTCAAGTTATGTGGTTCCTACAATATGGCTCCTTCTTTCTTATATCTTCTTGCTGGATCAGCCTCAGACCCTGGACACCATTCTGTAGGCCTCTTTCATATAGGGCCTGAAGTCTGGGAATTTCTTCTTGTTCAACAGCAACTATAAGCTTGCCACACTGCTTGTAGGCAATTCCCTTTTGGTTACAGTACTCATAGATGAGACCAGCACCTTCTACACATAATTTAGCTTTCAGAGATCCAGGTTTATAATAAATCCCACTATGGATAACACCACTGTTATGTCCAGTCTGGTGAATAGCCAAATCTTTCTCTTTTTCTAGAACACAGATGGAAAGTGTTGGATGTCTCAGTATGAGTGTTCTGGCAGAGGCAAGTCCCACAATTCCACCACCGATAATGACTATATCAAATGAGCCGGTGCTGTTTCTGCGGGCACCTGGGCGCTGCAGCCAGGGTCTCCCGGGTGCAGGACCGCAGCCAGGAAAGAAGCCCCCGGCTAAAAGCCCGCGGGCCCGGCTGCCGGCACCGCCCAAGCAACGTAGCACCTGCACCATAGCCTAAGCGCCCTCGTCCCCTTTCTTTCTCAACACTTCTTCGGCCTCTCCCGCTCCTTATTATTATTTTTTATTTTTTTATTTTTTTATCATTTTTGGGTATCTGACCTGTGTCTGTTATCCCCTCTGTCCACCCCCAACTATACCGACAATACAATGAAGCTCCACTTCCCCCTGCAAAGATGCACTAAATAAAGGGGAAATCTTACTTATAAAAAAAGAGCTCTTATCTACTAGAGATAGGAACTCATAGTTGTTTACAATACAGGGATATCTCCTACCTTGAAAATATGTCATGTGGAATCAACTTAGACCTCAGATGATTAGATACCATTCACCCAGCCTTGAACCCTGGATCCCAAAGAATCGGCTCAGCTCTTCACAACAGCTGCAGGAAACAAACTCCACCCGGGACAGCCTTAATACTGCGGGGTCAACAACAAGGGCCAGCTCTAACATGATATCCTGACAACGAGGAAAATGTGAACAACTTGACCTTAGAGCAGATTAGCCTACCTTACCAGCTAACGACAAGACAAAACCAGAAGACTCGGCACCCTTTGGTAGGTCCAAAAGCCAAGATCGTGACTTACAGATGACTGGCTACTAGAACCACGACCAGACAGTATACATCTTGGGACCAATAAAAAAGCCCTAGTTTAGGGTTTGAACTACGACTTGCACAATAAGCATGATCCCCAGTCCCAAAGGTCTGACAGAGACAACTGCAACAGAATGGGGCTTCTGGAAGCACAAAGAAAGACGTTATCCTAGACGCCATCCTAGGTTCAGTGCAAAGACCAAGGTCACCAACCACAGAAGATGGATTAAAACGACACTGAGGTAACAGAACCTCTAGAACCACAAAGACTGACTTCATCATAAGTCCCACCTCAGGATCTTTGCAGATACTGAGACCTCTAAACACAGAACTCTGAGTGTATCACCCTGGACAGAACAGAAGTCTTCCACACACCAAAAAAAAAACACCACCGGGAAAATAAATGATCCTGAGCAAAGTCTAGAGCTGATCCCATGACAGTATACTCCAAGGACGGAGAAACCCCATATTTCCTAGGCCAAGTGAATTCCTTTTCGAATGACCCCAATATTTACTGTGCCAGGGCAGGAGGGGAAAAAACAAAAATACAAAAAGCACAATACCTTGGTTATTTTATATATATATACATATATATTTTACCTTCATTTATTATTGTTATTATTATTTTTATTTACCTATCTATTTTGGTCGATTTCTCTGTTTGGGTGTGATTATTGAAATCGTCCCCAATTATACTTATTTTTTCTTTTCTTTTCTTTTCTTTCGTTATGTGCTATGCCATGTTTCTTATTTCAAGACCATGGCGTGTTTTTGGTTTATTTGTTTGTTTGTTTGTTTTTAGCTTTGTTTTTCATCTGTTTTTTTGTGGTGCTTATCGATATAGCTGGAGTCCTCACCGGATAATTGACACTTTTTTTGGTACTGGTGGAGTGTTTCACCTTCTTTCTCTCCTTCATCTCCCAAATTGGTGATGAGAGCCTCTAGAAGGATTCTGCCCATTTTGGGAGTATTAGACTCTTACCCCAGTTTATTTATCTTCTCTTTTTCAGGCAAAACCACGCAACTTGAACTAGCTAGTCCTGCCTACAGTTAGAGGGGGAGATAAGGGAGGCATCGAGACCAAACAGGTGCAAGACTACTAAGTAGGAGGTTGGATACAGAGGGGACCACATATTCTAGCCACCCTGGGGGTGAGGGAAGAGGAAATGAGAGGTTGGACAAAAACGGAGGGGTAGGGAGGACAATTTGGTGATGGAAATCCCCCCTGATTTTATGTAAATATGTACCTAAAATGTTAT